>NC_090441.1:136690487-137315487 GCF_031143425.1 Pleurodeles waltl
CATTCAGACCCCTTGCTATTCAATTTGTCCAAGAGGTTTGCAGCAGTGTGTGATTTCTCCAAAGTGAACATGGCTACTATTGCATGCTGCCGAAAGCTCTTAAAACTTTCTTTAGGGCCAAAGCCTGTAGATAACTTTGTTCCACCCCCACAAAAGAGATCCAGTGTGCAGTTATGCACATGTAATCAGTCGTCTGACAACTGGTCCACATGCCTGTCACAAGGTGAATAGTGTGCAAAGCTTGTCCGAGCAACTGAAGCACCTCGTGAGGCAGCACTGGCACAGCAACTCTGGCAAAGTAGGTTCAACTTGGAACCGTCCATTTCGGGCAAATGGTTGCCACAAACTTTAAGAATCCCACTCCTTCCACAAAATGAAAAGGGAGGAGGTCCAGCATTAACATTTTTGACAGCTTCCCGTTGTACAAATGTGCCATAGGGTGGATGCGGTCATAGAGCCCCTCCTGCCTAACCATGCCTGTGATAATAGCCTGGATTTTCTTCTTTTCTGGGGCCACTGACTCAGGTGACGTTTGAGAAGTAGTAGGTGGTGGGAGACTCAATGTGCATAGTGGGGCAGTTATATGCTGTGGTGTCTCACTGTTCATCTGATTCGGAGTCTTTTTGTGCCATTGTGAGGTCGCTGAGGCAGGTGGTTCTGCTTTGTGTGAGGATGATGTCAACCTCTTCGTCCTCACCTTCCACTGTGATTTCACCAGTTGTATCTGATGTTTCCCAGCTTTCATTACCTTCAACACTGCAACCACGTTCAGCATTTGTTTAATATGCTCCTCCCACCTGATTGCATGATGTTTTTTCATATGGTTCATCTGGCCTCCAGTACTGTAATGTGAACAAGACTTATCTCGACGAACACACGTGTGGCGCGTGGCATATGGTTCATATTGCAATGTTATCCTCCTTTTGGCTAATCGTAAAAAAGTCCCAAACTGGGTAGAAGTACTTTCTTATTGTTCTAATCCCTGACGAAGAACTGGAGGTTGGTGGGTGTGTCGATTGCCTCTCTCTGGTGCATATGGCTTTCTACCAAGGTACGGGTTGGTGCAGAGCTCTGAATGGGGACATACAAATATGGGAGCTAGCAGTGCTGCCTGTGCCACATCCTTCAGAGCAGGTTAGATAATGTTGGGCTCATCTGTGGCATCCTCCTCCTCATCATCATCCCCTTCCTTGATGCTAAGGCTTTCTGGAACATTTACTTTCCCTTGTCTCCCCTGTCATCTCCCGGACTCTGCTGGGGTCCCCTCCATGTCCCTATCATCATCATCCACTTTGCTCTGTTTCCTGAAACTATTGGGTACTACTTTACCAAAGGGATGAATCCAATTCAAACATCGCTGCTCGTCAGCATCACCATGATACAGTGGCTGCCTCACAGACAGACATGATCTTGGCTTTCGGTTGGGGCGGTGCTGTTGATGAGGGAGTGCTGCCCCCAGTTTCCTTCCCAGAAGCTGGTGTGACAAGCACAGGTCTCTTGGTTGGCACACCACTGGTGGAATGCTACTTCTTCTTCACACTGGCTACTTTCATGGGAGCAACACAAAAGGATTATGGACAGAGTGCTGAAACATTTCAAACACTCACGGTCTACAAACAGATCTGGGTTTACTCCATTGTTCTTTTGCTCTGTATGCCCCCCAGTTTGGACCCAGCCATATGCAAATCAGTCTCAACCCTTTTCCTCATGGGAACAGTACAGCCCAAAATGCAGGCCAGGTCCACCCTGGACCAGAAACAAGCATCCTGGGACTGGTTTCTGGGTATCAACCCTCATCAGCCAGGCTAGCTTGAATCCAGTGGCACAGTGAGCAAGAGGCCAACGTCTGGGCATGCCATGACCACTTAGGGTGACTCTAGCAACACAAAATGAATATAAAAGGATGATCGATGGAGCACTGAAACTTTTCAAACACTCATCCCCAGTCACACATCCTTGTTTAATCCAATGTTCTTTTGCTCACAATACCACCCTGTTTGGACCCAGCCATATGCAAATCAGTCTTGACCCTGTTCCCCATAGGAACAGTACTGCCCGAACTGCCAGGCCAGGTCCACCCTTGACCAGAAACAAGCATCCTGGGACCAGTCTCTGGGGATCACCTCTCATCAGCCAGGTTAGCTTGATTCCAGTGGCACAGTGAGAAAGGTCCCACGTCTGGGCATACCCTGGCCACTTAGGACAAATATAGAAACACAAAAGGATGAAGAACGGAGTGCTAAAACCTTTCAAACACTCATTGCCATTCACAGATCTGGGTTTAGTCCATTGTTCTTTTGCCCCCCAGTTTGAACCCAACCTTAGGCAAATCAGTCTTGACCCTGTTCCCCCTGGGAACAGTCCAACCCGAACTGCCAGGCCAGGTCTGCCCTGGACTAGAAACAAGCATTCTGTTACCAGTTACAGGGTATGACCCCTCCTCAGCTAGGATAGCTTGAATCCAGTGGCACAGTGAGCAAGGGAACCACGTCCTGGCATACACTGGCCATTTAGGGTGACTTTAGAAACACAAAAGATGATGGATGGAATGCTGAAACTTTTCAAACACTCATGCCCAGTCACAGATCTGGGTTTAATCCATCGTTCTTTTGCTCACCATGCCACCCCAGTTTAGATCCAGCCATATGCAAATCAGTCTTGACCCTCCTCCCCATGGGAGCAACTTAATTTGGGGTCATCTTAAGCTCTAGGTTGGCAGTGGCACTAAGATGCACAAGAAAAAGTGTTGGAGTACCAAAATAACTGTAAGGCCTTCTCTTTGGCAGTACTGCGGGTGATGTGGGGTCTCTTCTCTTGGTCACCTAAAAACAATCTAGCAAGAAAAACATGTAGTTAGTGAAATTTGGCATTGTTTCAGGCTGAAATGGTAAAGACAAATGCAATCTCAGTGTGGTTGGTTACTTATGTAATAAATACCAATTTAATCAAACATTGTAAAGACAAACCACACCACCACACCATAAAAAGTGACATTTCAAATCAAAGCACAACAGGCAGATCTAGGTCTTTGCTTTATCTCGATCTGTTTTAAAGGAGACACCTGGGTTTGTCAGAGGAAGGTGCATGATTAAACAGAATAAACTTTTAAATAACCTATGGTGGCAAAGTGTTCCAAGGGAAATGGAATAATCATTAACAGAATGATTACAGTATTTAATAAGGCTGTGTCCTAGACTATATATTTTATTTTAAATCACAAGAAAATGAAAATTATTCAGTTTCCAAAGGTCAGGCCATGTCAGATATTGGGGAAAAACTATTCCCGCTTTGCTTTTCACAGAAAATGCAGCTGTGATGTCCCACAAACATCTTTAAAAAAAGACATTGCTGCCTCTGTCAGCATTTTGGATGACCTGGCATTTGAAACCATCCTACAAAAGTATATATGATGATTTGTGGCCCAGGATCTACTAAAACTAGAGGCAATGTCTTCCAAAGGCAACATGATTGATAAAGTGAGAACATTTAATTATCCAAGTATGAATTTTCAATATTCTGGCCATTGGTCTTCGCTGTTTTCCATCAGATGTACATGATTTAGTCAATCACTGGATACATTGTATATTTTGTATCGAAATTTGAGTGTAAGCATGGTAATATTATGTTGGATATCTGGGTGGTAGATGAGGTTACACTAATCTGGTTTTCCTCCAGACTGAATAAAACAGGCTCGAGCTGCTTTTATCTCCCTTCTATCAGTTCAAATTTCTCTTGTCATGGAGAGCTCAGGTTGAGTTACCTCGATGATGTAATCAAACTATCCCCTCAGCTTTTGTGGTCATCAATTTGGTCTAGTCCAGCTACTAGTTTAAATACAGATCTCACTGCCTGTGTCAAGATGGATTTTAATCTAAAAAGCCCAAAGCTTTGGTATATTAGAAAATTATGTTAGACTAAGCTGGACAGAGTCAGACTTTTCTTCACTCATAACAGAATAGCCCAAAAACGAGCACCATGGGTCGAGAATGAAGTTTCAACTCATTAATGCCTAAAAACTAGCTGAACTCAATAAACCAATGATTAGATCAGATTTTATGTTAAGTATCCCAAAGATGATGTTCGAATTATTTGTACAGCCTCTGCAAGAAAGTTGATTGAATATATGGAATATCTTAATTGCAACGAGTGCAATGTACAGTTCACCATGTCCCAAGACACAATCACAATTCTAGGTGTTGACCTCTATTATGTAGGCGACAGAATCCACAGCACAAAGTCTAGGAAACCCACAGCAACGAACAACATTTTAAGGGTCGATAGCTCTCATTCCCAATCTGTCATTAAAGTATACCATATGGTGAAAAAGTCAGAATTCGACTCAATTTCAGTGAAGAAAGAAATTATGAGGAAGGTATCCAAAATGTGAATATCAGACTTAAAACTAATGGATACAAACAGTTGTCACTGTATCAGGTTGAAAATAGAATTCATTGTGTTGACAGCAGATCTACACTGCAATAGAGAAATAAATGAGATAACGAGGAGAGGGTAGCATTTCTGGGCACACACAATATGGAACACAATGATGTATGCAACATAATTTTGAAGCATTGAGAATTAATGTCAGGATTACTAGGCCTGGGAGGTATTGTATCTAGAAGACCCCGACAGGGTTCCAAGAAATTACCTGTTGCCTATTAGAAGTAATATTGGAAATCCACAGAAACTTACTAAAGTTGCTGTGCACATTGTAATATATGTATATTTGGAATGAATGGTTTGTAATATGTGTATATTTGGAATGAAAGTTTGAATGTAATTTTGACAGACAGTTTTAGATTGATCAATGTATTAATTGTGACATTGTTTTTGTGATATATTTTATAATTTTCAGCACTCAATAAAGTAATATTGAGAGCACTAAGAGACTGCTCAAGATCCGTATACAAGAACATTGCAGAGCTATCACAAATGCTGGTCTACATTATCCCCTAACACAGCACATCATGGAGCAACATCCAGATAAGCAATGATTTACATTCCACAGCCTTCTAAGAATTGGTAACGGACCATATGGTCCTACAGGAATTATTACTACAAAAGTTTGAGGCCAGGTGAATTAGTCAATTACCAGACTTAGAGCGGGGATTGAGTACTGATAATGAGATTCATTATTTTCTTTAGTCATTTAGGGTAATAGTCACTTAAGGTAATAGTCATGTTTTTGTTAAGCACATCTTAAGCGCATCTTAATGTGAGAAATTAGGTTGTTGGTTGTTTGGGATGAGAGCCCTAGTCAAGCAGCAACCACAATCACAATCATTGTTGGGGTGAGGGAAAAACCTATCCATATTAACCTGAGCTTAACCCTGGGGAGCTTGGCACAAGAAGCAGTCAGGCTTAATTTAGATGCAATGGCTAAAGTATTTTGCGGCACCCAAGCACTAATAAAGTGAAAGCACCACACAAGAAAAATACCAAACCAATTTTGAAAACTAAAGTAAAGGCAGCAAATGACTCCACACCACCATGTCAAAAATCCAATCAGTAGAATTGAAATTATTATTGTTTAAAGATTGTAGTGAAAATAGCACCAAAAAGCACAAAGCGCTAACTATGAATATCTGGGTGTACTGGACCGGGTCACAGACAAGTTCAGGCCAACTGCAATGGGGTGTAGCCCAGCTACAGTCACCAGGTTAGGCCAGTTGAAATTTTAATTCACAAATCAGTATCAAGATTCCCATTCACAGTAAAGGAAACTGTGAGGAGGAGGGAAAGCATTGCAGCAAGAAGTCGGAGTAGTGCAAAGAGCATGCCAGGCATTGTGGATGTGTATTGCTGGAGCTTCGTGGTCTCTGTGAGTGGTCAATGCTGTAGTGTGAAGGATCTGGCTGACGAAGCATCACATTTAATCAGAGTGTAAGTGGTGTGGTCTTGGTGCAAATGGGCCCATTCATAGTTGCAAAGAGCCCACAAGCTTGAATACTGCTCTCTGAGTGTGAGAATAGGGGTCTCTGGTTGGCAGTAAATTTGCACTATGTCCAAGTAGGGACCCTCACTCTAATCAGGGCAAGGGAGATACTCACTTAAGATAGCCTCTGCTCATCCCCTTGGTAGCTTGGCACAAGCAGTCAGGCTTATCTCAAAGGCAATGTGTAATGTATTTGTACCAAAACACAAAGTAACACAGTGAAAACACTACAAAATGGACACCATATAGAAAAATAGCCAATATTTATTTAAATCAAACAAGACCAAATTGAAAAAATCCAACATACACAAGTCAAGATATGAATTTACAAAATAATAGAATCTTACTCCATAGAAAACAATGGAAATGTTGTTACACAAAGTACCTGGTTTGTGTCAAAAGTAAAGCTGAATGGTCGAGCGTGATTAGGAAAGGTCAGCGATGAGTTGATTCCTTATTTGCAAGTGAGGCTGTGCATTGTTTCTTCCCCGGTCGGGTAGGCGATGTGTAATTTTTTTCTCCTGCAAGAGAGCAATGCCTCAATTTCCTAATGGGGCACCTCAGATCCGTGCAAGTTCACATTGGTTTTGACACCCAGAGATGATGCGTGCGAAATCCGCAAGGTGATGGAAAATCAAGCTGCGTGGGGGTTTGTGTTATTTTCTGCAGCCGCAAGCAGGTGTTGCGTTTTTCCAGCCGCGATGCAGGTGGTGCGTTGATTTCAGCCGCAAGCCGGGTGGCACGTCATTTTTACAGCTGCCCTGCAGGTGGTGCTGCAAAATTTTCCCTGCACGGCTTCCTGTGTGTTGATTTCAGTCCTTGTTCTACCAGCTTCACCTATCAGGGTCCCAGGGACTGGATAGGGCACCACGTGGCAGGACAGGAGTCTCAGCAGAGAGTCCAGGTACTGGCAGAGGAAGTCTTTGATGGCCCTGAGACTTCAAAACAGGAGGCAAGCTCAGTCCAAGCCCTTGAAGACATTTCACAAGCAGGTATATACCACAAAGTCTAGTCTTTGTCTTTTTTCAGGCAGAATCAGCAACTGCAGGCCAACCCAGCAAAGCACAGTCACAGGCAAAGGGGAAGTACTCCTCCCCCAGCTCTTCAGCTGTTCTCCTTGGCAGAGGTTCCTTTTGGTTCCAGAAGAAATCTGAAAATCTGGGGTTTTGGGCCCACTACTTACACCCCTTTCTGCCTTTGAAGTAGGGAAACTTCAAAGGGAAGTCTCTGTTGTTCACAAGATCCTGCCTTGCCCACATCTGGCCCCAGAACCACACCAGGGGGTTGGAGAGTGCGTGTGGGTAATCACTTGTTTCTCCAGTCTAGCCCAGATGTCCCATCAGGATATGCAGGCTACACCCAGCTCCCTTTGTGTCACTGTCTAGTAGCTACCAAGGGCTTACCTTACATGTATAAGAAGGGAAGGTTTGGGCCTGGTAAGTGGGTATACTTGCTAGGTCAAATTGGTTGAAAACTGCACACACAGACACTGCATTGGCAGGTCTGAGCCACATGTACAGGGCTACTTGTGTGGGTGGCAGAACCAGTGCTGCAGGTCCACTAGTAGCATTTGATTTATAGGCCCAGGGCACCTCTAGTGCACTTTAGTAGGGACTTACTAGTAAATCAAATATGCCAATCATGGAAAACCCAATTACACATTCCATTTACATAGGAGCACTTGAACTTAAGCACTTGTCAGCAGTGGTAAAGTGTCCTGAGTATGCCAGGTCTAACACTGAGCCATACCAAGGGTCCAGGACCTGAGGGGCACTACTTGGGGGTCAGGGATGCATTACAACCTGGTCCATCTGCTGGTGCAGGATGCTGAGGAGCATTTTATGTCCCTGAGGCTCAGAACAGGAGGCCAGCAGACTAGCCCTCATAGTAACTCTGGTGTCTTCGGTTCAAGAGAGGAGTTGCAGGGACAGTTCTTTTCTCACCCAGGCAAGATTGTAACAGGCAGCAGGTCAACACAGTAGGGCAGCAGGTCCTTCATAGCAGCAGTCCAGCAGAGTGGCCGTTCTTATAACAGCACAGCAGTCCTTCTTCCTGGCAGATATCCACAGGTCCGGAAGTGTACTCCCTGGTGCCCTGGTTCTGCAAAGTGTTAAAAGATTCTAGACAATGGCTTTGAAGTCGATGAAATTTTGTGACTCACTTGCCATGGCTTAAAGCTGGAATGACAATGTCAGGTTGGTAAGCCATTTGTGTGAAGGCAGAGACAGATTATTCTGTTGCAAGTGGTACTGTGCTCCATTCTGCCCCCATCCTGCCAGCAGATGGCCCAATCAGGCACACCTGAACCCTCTATTGTGTGCCAGCCTGGGAGAAATTTCCAAAGTCTAACTATAGGTTACAGCTAGTCAAATTACCCAAGGCAAGCACAAAAGTGCTAAGGGCAGTAAAATGCTGACTTTCTAAAAGTGGCATTTTCAAAATTGTAATGAAAAATCTGTCTTTACCATTAAGTAGGTTAGTTCACTACAATTCCAAAGACACCAAACATGACATATCTACCAGTTCACATTTAGGAATTACAGCGTATTAAATGTAATAAGGAATGCCCATTGTTATCCTATGAGAGGGGTAAGCCTCACAATAGTGAAAAACAAATTTAGAAGTTTTCACTAACAGGACATGTAACACCTAAAAGTACATTTCCAACCTTTTATTTACACAGGACCCTGGTCTATCTGCTACCTAGGGCCTATATTAGGGGTAACATATGTAATAAAAGAGACGTTTAATGCTGGGCAAGGGTATTTTTATATGTTTAATGCCAAGTCCACATAGCAGCTTAAAACTGCATTCAGGCTACAATGGCAGGCTTGGAACATGTTTTAAGTTGCTACATAAGTCGGTGGCACAATAAGTGCTGCATGCCCACTAGCAGCATTTATTGTACAGACCCTGGGTACAGATAGTGCTGTTTTACTAATTACTTCCATAGGTGTTGCTGTGGGTTTTCCCACACAGAGACAATGGATTCTGACACTGTCTCAGATTTACAAGACCCTGTAAACCTGGGGCAGTGCCAAAACTTTACACCTCCCCAGAGCAGGCATAACAAAGAGAAATATTTTCATTTCTCCTTGTTTTTCCCTCTCTTCAGGTGTGCTGCATTCTGCAGCACACATAGAAGAGGAAATCACCTCTCAGGTTAGTGTTTATGTAAGGTGTCCCTTCCTGCACAAAAACAATCTTTCATACAATGTAGCCACCTTACACCATGGTGCAAGGGTGCCTGCGATGACACTAGGCAGACAATTGAGAACCAGCAGAGGGGAAAAGAGAGAAATGCACCATATTTTGCAAGTATGGTGCATTCCTTCTCCTTTACATTTTTGTAGGGTGGTCCCACAAGAAGACTTGCAATGCTGTCCTACCTCAAACCCTCATAAATATACCCCTCAGTTTATACTCATCTGCTCAACAATTATAGGAATTTCCAGACACAAAAAAAAAAGTGAGGGGAACTTTAAATGCCTCACGTTAATCATTGCTTCTTCAGTTAAAATTAACTGTTTGGTGTTGTCAGAGAAGCTTGGATAGTGTATTAGAGATAAATGTTGTGTATGATAGTTGAAATACATTGTACTTATGTCTTAAAAAGTGTTTAATTACAGTGGGCACTGCAGCTCTTGTTTTTTTGGGGGGATTTGCTTTATAGTGACTTTTATAAATGCATTTTTTTGCCGTTGGTCCTGAAGAATTAATGATCATAATGAAACATATGCTGGCCTCTTTGTATATACATTTTGAATATAAACAACCTTGAGCATGGCCATCACAACTTTGTTTTTATTTTGTTCATATGTTTAGTTTGCTTGGCTACTTTTGGTTTTCGTTCGTTTAGGGACTGTTCTAGTTTTAGTTTTAGGCATATTTTTTTTTCTGTTTTGAGTGTTCATGGAAATTTTGTATATAGAGTCCCTTACTGCAAGTGTTCTTTAGAATGAATGGGCTACACCTCCAATGTACAAATTAGGCAAATGGGGTTGTATAGGCTTTAGCCAGGCTAAAGTTAAATCAATGAAAGTACCTTCTGTACAATATTTGTTATAAATCCTACTTTAACAATGAATTGGATTTGTAATAAATATTTTAAAAAGTACAGCAAGTAACTTTTTATATGGTTCCTAGGTGGATATGACATTGTTTAATTTTAACATTGAGTCATAATGCTTTTCTATCTAACAGCTAACTCTGCAACATTGAGAATAGCTTCTCACTTTATGTCATATTTCACTTTAAACTTTTACATGTACTACTCTTAAATACTATGCACCCTGCCTTATGGGCACTTAAGGCTAACCTATGGGGGGCTGATTCACATTTAAAAGGAGAGTTTAGGCCTGTGAAAAAGGGTTATTTTGATAGATCTCATTTGCAGTTTACACCACCACAGTAAGGCTACTGGTGGCAGGCCTGGAGTCAAGTTTGTCATTGTTACTTTAGTGGTGGCACAATCTGTGCTGCAGCCCACTTGTAACATATAACTTACAGGCCCGGGGTTCACTTGGTACCATATACTAAGGACTTATAGGTATGTTAAATGTGTCAATCAAGGGACTGGACAATTTTGACATGCTTTAGGGGTCAGAGGACATGCACTACGGCCTGGTTAACAGAGTCATAGTGCACAAAGTCATAAAACCGACAGCATCAGCCCAAAAATAAAATAGGGGGGATTATTCCAAAAGAGGCATTTTCCTACACTCACCAGCAGTATGTAGAAGATTTTAATGTCACTTCACCTGACTCTGTAGCATCTGTTGAGCTTCACTCTGCTTGGGTACTAGACATAAAAATGAAATAATTATCTTTAGCCATTGTTTCTTATGTCCCACCAGTAGTGTTAATGATTAAAGGATACATTTAAAAAAACCTCTTCTGGCAGTGTCGACTTTACCTGATCCCCTAGCATTCCAGAAGTCCCTCAGGACCATCAACTGGGAAACCAAAGTAGAGGAGACAGAATCAGTTTGATTCTTTGTGTGCAACAGTCTTTATGCCTTTTGCTGCATGCAGAACATTGTTCTTAATTTGATGTGAAAGAACCCTGGTACAGGTGTTGAGTGTCCTTTGTGTGCCCCAAATGATGCATTGTGCTTCTCAGGGGATCTATAGAAACCTCAGGATGTGTGTTGTGTGTTCCCTGTAAGTCCCTTGTGAGTGTTCCTTTTCATATGTTCACAAACAACCGAAAATGGTGGAAAGCGGTTTGACACAAAGTGAAGTACCATGTATCTCACTGTGATGTTGAATGTGTCAGGGAATGTGCCAGCTAAGGTATGTGGCTACACACACACACCCTGGGAATTGTGTTGTATGTTCCTTGTGTGGCTGCTTTTTTGTCCATTATTTGCAAACACTCGGAATAGTGTAAACTGTGTGGTTCAAAGTGATACTTCATATGACACAATAATGTGTTTTGTGCCTCAGAGTATGTTTGCTTACTGTGTTCTATGACATAAGCTAGGAGCAATGAAAGAACCTTTGAATCATTAGGATGGGTAGCCTCAGAGCATGATTGATCCATAGCAGCCAATATCGTCTCACTCCCCCCAAGATTATTTTTTTTTAATCTATATTTATGCTTTCAGAATCTTGTAAAGCTATCTTTTAGCCCATTTGGAGGTATTCAGACAGCTTCTCTGTCTAACTAATGGATTCTGTAAGTCAAAAGAAAGCCCCTGTCCCGTGGTTAAGGTCGCCAGCCAAAATCTTGATCACAGGGTGCCAAATTTTACAGCTGGCCCATGAGGGACATACTTTGGGTTCAACTCCACATCTGCACCACAGGATTCACTGAGTGTACTGTATTTCTAAGACCTGTTTCAATTTCTATTGGTTTCCCTGCAATATGTTCAATTGTTGAAAACCTTATTTCACATAGTTGCCCATTGTAACCTAAACGATCATTGACATGGCAAGGATCCCTGTTTTTCGGCTAGTGATGATCTGAATGTCTGTTTTTTTTTTTAAATAGTTGAGCCATCTGGGCTTAAACCCACTGAGTTGTCCACCATGGAGCCCAGAGCTACCGGGAAACCAGCCAATCCAAAGGATAATGTATGAAAGCAGGGATAATATATTTATTGCCATTTTGTGAGTGGCCATAATAAACATACAGATAGTAAACCAGATAGTTCACAAAGACAGGGGTTGATTCTAGTACCTTCTGTTTTTGTCTCATCCATAATTAAGTGGTATCCGAAAACATGATTAGGGGAAATCCAAACATCAAATTTCCCTCCGATTCAGCATTTCCTGCAGAAGTTGCAGGATTTTGTTTTGTTTCCACCTAAACTTAAATTAGGCCATTATTATTTTCCATACCTGTAGCTACCACTGACCACTAAGTTTAATTACGTGTCCAACAGTGTTAGATCTGACAGCCTTAGGCTGGCCACCCTCAACTTTTTGCCTGCCTCCCTCCACTTTTTGACACTGTTTTTTCTGATTTTAGGACTCTGCGCACTTTACCACTGCTAACCAGTGTTAAAGTGCATATGCTCTCTCTCTTAAAAAATGGTGGCATTGGCTCATATCCAATTGGAGTATTTAATTTACTTATAAGTCCCTAGTAAAAGTGCACTACATGTGCACAGGGACTGTAGATTAAATGCTACTAGTAGGCCTGCAGCACTGATTGTGCCACCCACATAAGTAGCTCCCTAACCATGTCTCAGGCCTGCCATTGCAAGGCCTGTGTGTGCAGTTTCACTGCCAATTCAACTTGGCATTTAAAAGTACTTGCCAAGCCTTAAAGTCCCCTTTTCCTCCACATAAGTCACCCCTAAGGTAGGCCCTAGCTAACCCATGGGCAGGGTGCTATGTAGGGAAAAGGCAGGACATGTACCTGTGTAGTTTATATGTCCTGGTAGTGTAAAACTCCTAAATTTGTTTTAAACTGCTGTGAGGACTGCTCCTTTCATAGGCTAACAGTAGGGTGACCATCATATACTGTTTGAGAGATAGATTCTGATCTGAAAGGAGTATCAAGGCAATATTTACTATGGCGTGAATGGTGATACAAAATCCTTTTGACTGGTGAAGTTGGATTTAATATTACTATTTTAGAAATGCCACTTTTAGAAAGTGAGCATTTCTCTGCACTTGAATCCTTCTGTGCCTTACAATCCATGTATGGCTAGGTTATTTGACAGTTCCCTTGTGCATTTCACTCATACAATCCCAAACACAGGATGCTCAGTCACACCTGCACACATCAGCATATTGAATGGGTTTTCCTGGGCTGGGAGCATGAAAGACCTGACAATTAGCAGACAGGATGGAACTCAAAGGGGACCTTGTGCACTTATAAGCCACTCTTTGAAGTCTCCCCCACTTCAAAGGCACATTTGGGTATTTAAACAGGGCGTCTGACCCTATCAACTCAGATACTTCTTGACCAAATACCTACTAGGAAAGGAACTCTGAACCAGAACCTGCAACTTGCTAAGAGAAGCTGCCAGGCTGTCCAAAGGACTCACCTGACTGGTTTGCTGAAAAGGACTGCTACCTTGCTGTTGCCCTGCTGCCTTGCTGGCCTCGGGCTTTGTTGAGAAGTGCTCTCCTTTAATTGAGCTTGCCTCCTGTTTCCTGAAGTCTCAGGGCCAAAAAGACTTTATCGCTGCAAACGAACTGCCAGAATCGACGCACAGCCTGTACCGCAGTGAGAAAAACACAGCACGCCGTACCGGAACCACGCAGCCCAGCTCCCTGAGTGAATATTAATGCAGCTCCAGCTTTGCGACCAGAACTTCGATGCACGGCCCACCTGATCGACGCAGCTCCTGTTACCTCGCCTCACAAACCCAGGATTTCTCTGCATCATCCCCAGGGCTTCCACATACCCTGTAACCCAAAGAGGATCCAAGTTCCCATGCCGGAAATTCAAACAAGGCCCTTGCTGCATGGAAAATATTGACGCATTGTCTGTGTGCGTCCATAGAAATGGACACACACCTTCCAGTTTTCCACGTATCTTCTCCTCTGCTGTCCCTTGTGGATAATTTAGACGCAAACCAGGGACTTTGAGCTTGCAAGAGACACTTATTGCTTTTAGGAACTTAAGACTCTTTTTATAATTTTCTAAAGTGATATTTCAACGTGCACTTATTAAATCTTAATTGTTTTGACCTGCATTTAATCAGATAATTATTCTATATTTTTCTAAACCTGTGTGGTGTATTTTTGTGGTGTTTATACTGTGTTATTGCATGATTTATTGCACAAATACTTTACACATTACCTTCTAAATTAAACCTGACTGCTCAGTGCCAAGCTACCAGAGGGTGGGCACAGGATAGTTTGGATTTTGTGTGACTTACCCTGACTAGAGTGAGGGTCCTTGCTTGGGCAGGGGGGATACCTGACTGCCAACCAAAGACCCAATTTCAAACATACAGTATATATGTTTACACATTCTACCCCATCCTAGACTAATTTGGCTGCTTGCCTCGCTCTGCTTGGAAAATCAAGCACAGTAAATGTGTTATCTAATTGAGGTGCAATGGCACCCAGGCTACCTGAACAGCAGTGCTGAAAGGTTTTACCTACTATGGATACGGCCCATTATTTGTTGACTCCTCCAGTGCCTGAAGAAATAGCCTGACATTGGCCCAATCTGAGCCACCTTTGAAACATCCACATGAAAACACTCTAGGAAATGTTCAGCATTGAGGGATGTTCTTACAGTGAGTTCTGTTGGAAGCTCAGTGCACGCACTGCTTGTTTCATTGAAATAAAACTATCCACGAGAGAAAAACACATGGCGCAGAAAAAAAACCTGCCATCATCGGCTCCTATTTGTTTATATTTCAGATTACCAAAGAGCTAATTTGTTTCCCAACGCTGCATACTAAGTACCATTATGTTAGAGAAAATTAAAAACACAGATGTTTGCTAAGTTGTTGTTTGTTGACAGTTTACTAATTATTTATATTTCATACGGTGTTAAACAACTTAATATGTTTGATGTATAAAAATTGGGCAGATGTTACTATCTTCTTCCAGCTCTTCTGGAACTTTGAACGAAAGTTCAAAATGAGGATAGATGCTGATCTACTCCACACAGTTTGGTGCATGCTTCCTAATGTGGGCTTTTCTACTTGCCAGATGTCCACTGAGATACATAGAAGTGAGAGTGAAGCATTGGTAAATCACATAGGTCTGACTATGGTGGTGTGATTTTAAGTGTGTGTGTACTATTTTGTGTATGCAGTAAGAGAATATTAGTTGTAATTCGCTGTGTTAAAGTTTGAGTGCATTTGTAAAATGTTTGAAATATTTTATAGATTTTCTAAATGTTGCCAAGGTGACAAAGAAGGACGTAAATGTAGGCATCTTTTTATTTAAGATGTTCACATTAGTTTTTAATGTTTGAAATTGCAAAGATACGTTTTCCTTTTAAACATGACATTCATATCTGATAAAAGTTATGAGCAGCCAAATAAAATCATTTTCAAAATTTGAACTGTGAAAAAAGCAGGAATGCCACTTTCTTTTTTCAGTAAATTCCAGTGGTTTTCATAATACTAAGTAATATTTTATTTTTGATGTCTGTGGCCAACTGAATGCCACACATGGCTTAAGGCCATGCACAGGTAGGGTTTGCTTTAGGGCCTGGCCTGTGGCCGTGCCCCACTATCAACCCCTCGCAGACGGCCAATCCCATGCCTTGTATGGTCTTTGTCTACGTGGGCATGCAGTTGGCCATGCCGCACACCCTGCACCCAATCCCTGCTGCTGCCCAGCCCCCTCCACCTGCTCCACACAAGTCATGCACAAAAGGGGGTTGGGCGCAGGTCCTGCCACCCAACCTCCCAGGGGCACACAAAGCTGAATATAAAGGGTGTGTTTTTAAGCAAGGGAAACCTGTCAACTTTGACAAGGGTCAGAAGACCAAAATATAAAAGGTTGGCCTATTAGCTTTATGAAAGGGTCAGAATGTCGATATTTTAACTGTACTGATGCTGCCTGCAATACTTCCTCTCCCCTGACCTGACTAAGACCTGCACATGCTTTGGTCGTATTCACAACTGGCAAATTATTGGAAGCAGGGTCACTACACACCTGACACATTGCTTGGGTACCACTGTGGAAAACACCTGGGAGGTATGTCTGCTATGTCTCAGCCATTGCGCTAAGAAAAACTGGGCAGTGCCATTGATACGCGATGAAATTATTACTAATAAATATTTAATGTATTCTGTATTTTGAATCTGCATAAAAAATGAATTGACATAGAAAATAATGTGCAACTCGAAAATGTGCCCACTTGAATGGCAGTCACATACTATGTAATGTTTGACTAAAAGTGTATTAATGTTTATTTAGAACTGATATGAATGTGAAAATTGCAGTAGTATGTTATACTTACGATTAAATGCTATGTATTCTCTAAATTAACTGTAGGTGGCATCAAGTTAGCAAGGTCTGGGCCTTAGTATTACACAGTCTCAAATTGAAAAAAATGCTATGTCAGAATAAAATATGATCTTATGCTTGCTGAATAATAAAGATCTATTGTACTAACTGAAGGTTGACCAAATCATATAAGTAGCAAAGGGCCAGATGTATGAAGAAAGCTCTCTGCGAGTCGCAAATAGCGATTTTTAAGAAATCAATATTTCTGAGTCACAATATGCTATTTTACATATTTGCGATTCGGAATTAGCGATTTCTTAAAAGTCGCTATTTGTGGTTTGCGAGGTCCAAATACCGAATCGCAAAACATTTGCGATTCGGTAATGGAAAATCGCAAATTGCGAGAAAGCACACCTGGCAGAGCCTGATGACATCACAAGCAGGAAGTGAGTCATTCCAGGCAGTTTGCAGGTGCCACACCCAAAGGAGCAGTGAGAGAGACACAGCCCAGCCACAGGGAGCAAGTCTGTGAACAAGGCAGGACTGCACATCACCATGGACACCTCTGCACATGGAAAGGAGAAGGGAGAGAGGAAAAGAAAACTCAAGTTCAGTGAGCAGGAACTGGAGGTGCTCACTGAGGAGTTGGTGAGGAGCCATGCCCGGCTGTTCGGGAAGAGCTCACTCCAGGTCCCTGAGAGTGAGAAGCGCAAACTCTGGGCCAACATTCAAACAAAAACCTGTGCTATGGGTGTTGCGCAGCACTCAGTGGAGAAGATCAAAAAGAGGTGGTACAACCTGCGTTCCTGTGCCAAAAAGAGGGTGGCAAGAAGACTACAGGAGGCAAGGAGCACAGGAGGCGGATCATCCACCGAGACACCCTCAACCCGATGGAAGACCTGGTTGAGCCGAGACTGCTCCCAGAAGCTGTCAGTGGGGTCACTCACATATACACATCCGGCACACCAATCACCAGTAAAAGTAAGTGCAATATTGAAATGTAACCCCATATGTGTATGTACAAATGCCCCTTAGGAATTAGAAAGTAGTGCAAAGCATTTTGAGAAGTAGTCCATTCCACATTTTAGAAGCGGCACAACAATGACTTATGGGAGTGGTAGTCCACAACCCAGAGCTGAAAGTAGCACATAGAATGTAATCAGGCACCACAACACCCAGTAGAACACAACACCCACTACATAGTGATATGATGTAACTGTACATTTATTACCATTGTGTAAACTTTGGTGATACATACATAAATGACATGCTGCACATTGTCGTTGCAGATGGCCAAGGCCCAGCAGCATCAGCATGTGCTGGTGTGGGGGATGCTGATACCCACCCTCCATCAGACTTCAACACCACTGAGTCACTGAATATTGCACTTATCAGACGCAGGGCAAGGGCTGTACCACTCCCCGAATTGAGCCAGGACTCAGACGACATGCGGGATGATGGCCACACTCCTTCCCCAGACGGCAGATCCACTGTTATGCAGGAGTCCCAGCCCCAGCGTAACTCAACACCTTGCACGAGGCCTAAGTATGCAGGCGCACAGCGCATGGAAGCAGGAGAGGGCCCATCAGACTTCGGTGGCCTGGAATCCGCTATGTTGAAACTGCAGCACCTGCAAAACAGGAAGATAGCAGCAACGCATAGGCAGATGCAGGCACACAATCCCAACATGGGGGGACTGCATCGGCAGTTGGAGTGACTTAGTTCTAACATTGCAAAACTGCATGAGGGATAGATCACAGCTTCCGAGAACTCCAGGGAGCTGACAATTGCAGTGAGGGAACTCTGCTCAGAGCTAAGGCATGACAGAGTCAGCCACCGCAGGCAGGAGAAGCGTTTTATGGGCATGTTTGGTGGATTCTGTCGATCGGTCAATCGCCTTGCAACCTCAACGGCCCTCATATCGCGGCGTGCTGTGGCCGCACAGGTGGAGGCAGCGCACAGCAGTAGGGATGTGGCACAGGGACTGGTCCCGATAACTAATGTGCTGGATAATATGCTGGGTAACCGCTCTGCTACACCCAGTGAACTTGGACTAGCGGAGACTGAGGACTCATCTAGCCTCAGCAGCGTAGCAGTGACCACCACTGATCCTAGACATCGCAGTGCCAGACACAGCACTGCCACTGAGGCCGATACTAGAGGTGCCAGTGAGGCCACTGCACACTCAAGTGGCTTGCGTGGCTGTAGAAAGTGACTGTAATGGCCACAGGGGACTGTCTGCTTCTTTTGTGAAACAGTAGACTATAAATTAATAATGAGACACTGTTATCTGCTTATTTTATGACACATATTATTATTTTTTTTGCTATTGAAACATATTTACCTGACGTTAAGGTAATAAAGGTTCTAACTACCAGTACACATGTCAGTGAAGTTGTGTTGTTATTACTTTCATCTGAAATGGTTGTGCGTGATGTCTGCACGCCTTTGCCTGCCCTCTGCTTCACTGGTCCTGTCTGATGGCTGTAGGGGGGGTATGGGATCATCATCCTCATCAGAGTCTGAATCAGATATTTCCACAGGTATGCCCCTGGTGGTAGCTATATTGTGCAGGATTGAACATGTGGCCACTATTCTACAGGTCGTGTCCGGGCTGTACTGTAGTGCCCCTCCACTTTTGTGGATGCACCAGAAGCGACTCTTCAGCAGCCCAAAGGTGCACTCCACCACATTGCGGGTTGCCCTGTGTGCTGAATTGTATCTGCGTTCTGCTGGTGTTGTAGGATTGAGGTAGGGTGTCATCATGTAGGTGCGCACTGCGTAGGCACTGCCTCCTGGAAGGAACAGAGGGTATAATGAGTAAGTGAGCCGTCTGACATCACAACGCCATCAATGCACCAGTGTACAGAGGGACAATACCTAGCAGATATCCTTCACCAAACTCCCCACCTAGCAGTCTTGTGTGAATGCCGCTGTGACGAAAGATGAATGAATCATGGGTGCTCCCTGGGCACCTGGCCACGAGATCAGTTATGATGTAGGAGGCATTGCATTTCACCTGCATATTCATTTAATGTTGGTATTTACGGTTGTGGTACTCATACTCTGTGGCCAATGGTGGACAGATTGCAACATGTGTCCCATCTATGGCACCTAGGACGTGGGGGAACTGTGCTATGTGGTAGAAATCTATTTTTGTCTGTTGTATTTCCTGTGGGGTGTGGGGGAATCTGATGTACTGGTGTATCCTACCCAGCATGGCATTTAGAAATGCATTGAAAAATCTAGAGAGGGCACTCTGTGATACTCCTCCAGCTGCTGCTATGACCCCTTGATAGCTTCCTGAGGCAAGTAGGTGGAGGGAGCATAATACCTGCACATGGGTGGGTATGCTATGAGTCCTATGTGTTGTGCGCTGCAGTATGGGTTGTAGCTCAGCTATCAGGTCAAGTATCATGGCTGAGTTCAACCTGTACTTATCAAACATTTCCTCTGTCTGGTCAAAAAGGGTAATGCGCAGTCTGAAAATGCGCTCCTGTCTCCTCCTCCCTCTCCTCAAACCTGCCAGGATCCTCATTCTCCTCGCCATGACGTAGAGTGCAGCCATTGTGGCATTCTGGGCCTCTTTAGATAGGTTGCACCTGGTTACCACCTGGTTTCACCTAGTGGTAATTTGCATGTGCAAAAGGCCATTCTGCGAAAATTCGCAATTTGTGAATTTTTGATGCATCGAATTGCGACGTGGTTTTGCTTGTCGCGTTTTGCGTCTCGCAATTTTCGACTTGAAATACCGAATCGCTAATTGCGATTCGGTATTTCATGTTGCAAATTGCGAGACGCAAAATGTGACACGCAAAACCATGTCGCAACGCAAAAAAACAAAATTTTTGCGATTCCTTATTTTTGGTGCATCGCAGACCACATTTTTGCATTCGAAAAACGCCCAAATTTTGCGATTCGCACAGTTTGCAAATGCAAAATCGTTTGATACATCTGGCCCAAAATGTTTTCTTGTGAGGAAATGTGTGTAGAAACCTGAATGTTCTAAAGTGTTACAAATGTCAACTAGAAGCTTGTGAGAAAACGATGTTCCCAGGAACTATCAATGGATGTACTGATGGAAGGATGGAAGAACATTTCTTCTTGATGAGTCGAGGGGGGTGCACAGAAGAAGAGGAGCCAATCATCAATGTGAGAAAGACTGTTTAGTTATATGTTATATCTGAAATAATAATATTATTGGGCAAAAGGCTATAGCATGATTCTTTGACCAATGACAATGTGGGACAACTTTAACTTAACTGGACTGCACCGAGAGGTGTGAGCTTACTATTGCGTTTTACTGCTGATTTTCTTTAAGATGAGGTGTATGCGCCTTTGATGATTCTCTTACTTAAAAAATTTGGATCTTTAACTTAACTTGCTAGGCCTTTAAGGCTAAATGCTGCCTACCTTAGGCACTTCTTTCTAACGGTTCGGAGAGCTTAGAGTCCCCGATTCTGAGCCGTTACCCCCTTTCATGTCCCGTTGCCGATGGCTGATCGTACTGATGTCCACCTAACGAAGATTATCGCAGCTTGCTGATCCATAAGGAAAGGTATATAAAATTGCTAATGTCTTTACTGTTGATGTGTCTTTTGTTTCAAGGATCCAACTACTGCTTTTGATAGAGCCATCGTTAGATGTTTTCCAAATTTATGTTGACTAAAATCTTTTAATGAAGCCCCAATATGTTGATGCTAATGTTAAGTTAGAGAGATTTCCTACCTCCAACTAAATTGCTATTAGATGTTACTCAATTGCTGAATTCAAATGCATTTTATTTCCATTGTGCAATCACTCTTAATGTTGATTTGTACTTTGGCTTTAGAGGGATTAGTTATTAATGCTTTAGTTAAGTCGAGATTCTTTAGAAGATTCGGTCAACCAGTGTTGCTTTTATACTTATATCATGTGGTTTTGAGACTAATTTACGTAATACTAGCAATGTTAATCTAGGGAAATACATGTTCTAATTGATTCTAACTGATGGGGTTATTTGTGACCTAATGGGCCATGGTGTGTGAAAGTTGCTGACTCCGAAGATGTTTATTGGTTATTTTGATGATATTTATGACATGAACAGACTAAGGGTGTGATCATCTTAAATGAGTCAAAAACTCCATCCACCCTTGAATGTGTCCCCTTATCAACTAACATAAAAAGAAAAATAATGTCAGACGAGCTCACAAGAAATGGTATCAGAGTAGGATGGTTTGTCTCTTTAGGAGCACATCCTTAAGTATGGTACATAGTTTGTCTCTTTAATAGCACCTTAAGTATGGTACATGGTGTTATGCTATTAATTGTGTTTGACCAATGACTTTGTGTTTCACCACTGTGCATATTAGTTGCTCAATGTTCACCAGTAGCACATTGTTCCGTTTAGCTGCCTATTGGCTTTAACATGGAGTTAGACATTAAATTTGGCATTCAGTTTAGCTGCCTATTGGCTTTCACATGGCATTAGACATTACATGTGGTATGTAGGTCAGCTGCCTATTGGCTTTAACATGGCATTAGACATTACATTTGGTATTTAGGTTAGCTGCTTATTGGCTTTAACGTGGAGTTAGACATTGCAGTTAAGACACTGCAGATGAGCTGTGTTCTTACAAGCTGTGTTTTTTCACATGATAGACCAAGCTGTGTTTTTCACACCAAACCCTAGCTGATAAGAGAGCGTAGATTTTGTGTTTACCTCTCAATCCAGTCTGGGATCGAGTGAAGTTTGGAGAACTGGCCACTCTCCAAGTTCATTCGGTTCCCACACCGAGCTTGAATGATGGCCCTGGGCAGCAGCGAGGGGAGAAGGATCTTGACTTCAGACAGGAACGGACGTCAGTTGCCTGTCTCCCGTTTGGGTGGAAAATCTCTTTCTCGCAGTTGAACCAGAGTCATCAACTTGCAGCCCTTAGAAAGATGAAGCGGAGTGATAGGCCCTACGGTGATGCAATTTTGACTTTTATGCTTTGCTTTGAAGTTATGCTATAATATAATCACATGTATTTGCTGTGTACATTGCAACTGAGAAGTACTTTGATATATTTTGCTTTCATTCCTGCGACTACTTTTAAACGTGTGCTTCAACCTACTAATTTCGTCTTTCAGGAGCCTCGTGGTGAAATAATAATAACAATAAATATCTTCTTTAAACTAAGAAGTGCATTCCAGAGACGTTTTGTAAGCTCAGTCATAAGATAAGAGAAGGAAAGCAGAACATTTTGGCGTTAATTGGCAGTCTGGGAGTCGGAGTTAGAGACTGGAAGTGCACTATTTAAAAGTGTAATTGTTTTTTGTTGTTTTGAGAATTAGAGAAGCACGGCAGACCATGTTTGAAAATGCATGTGAAGTTAAGCTGCCTTATGGTGCTGTGAGAAATATGTTTTCCTGTTTATCAGGACTTTGCGAGTCTTGGGATGAGTGCTTTGTAGAAAATGTGCCTTTTAAAAGAAATGATGTTCCTTTTGTTCTTGACAGAAGGGTTTGGATGCTTTTATCTGCTTACAGAAAAATGCAGGAGAGATGTAGGCAGTTAGAACATGAAAATAAGAATGTCAGTGAGGAAATTAGCCAGAACACATTATTGCAAGTGTTAGACCTGACAGCCTGAGGGTAGTCACCCCTAACTTTTTGCCTGCCTCCCTCCACTTTTTGGACACTGTTTTTGCTGGCTTTTAGACTCTGCGCACTTTACCACTGCTAACCATTGCTAGAGTGCATATGCTCTCTCCCTTAAAACATGGTAACCTTGAATCATACCTTATTGGACTATTAATTTACTTATAAGTCCCTAGTAATGTGCACTCTATGTGCATAGGGCCGGTAGATTAAATGCTACTAGTGAGCCTGCAGCATTAGTTGTGCCACCCACTTAAGTAGCCCCTTTTTCCTTGTCTCAGGCCTGCCATTGCAAGGCCTGTGTGTGCAGTTTCACTGTCACCTCGACTTGGCATTTAAAAGTACTTGCCAAGCCTAAAAATTCCCCTTTCTCCACATATAAGTCACCTCTAATGTGTGCCCTAGGTAACCCCTAGAGCAGGGTGCTGTGTGGGTGAAAGGCAGGACATGTACCTGTGTAGTTTACATGTCCTGGTAGTGTAAAACTCCTAAATTCGTTTTTGCACTACTGTGAGGCCTGCTCCCTTCATAGGTTAACATTGGGGATGCCCTCATACTGTATTGAAGTGGTAGCTGCTGTTCTGAAAGGAGTAGGAAGGTCATATTTAGTATGGCCAGAATGGTAATATAAAATCCTGCTGACTGGCGAAGTTGGATTTAATATTACTATTCTAGAAATGCCACTTTTAGAAAGTGAGCATTTCTTTGCACTTAAATCTTTCTGTTTCTCAATCCACGTCTGGCTGGGCTTAGTTGACAGCTCCTTGTGCATCCACTCAGACACACCCCAAACACAGGGTACAGAGCCTCACTTGCATACATCTGCATTTTGAATGGGTCTTCCTGGGCTGGGAGGGTGGAGGGCCTGCTCTCAAACAAAGGACAGCCACACCCCCTACTGGGACCCTGGCAGACAGGATTGAACTGAAAGGGGACCTGGTGCACTTCTTAGCCACTCTTTGAAGTCTCCCCCACTTCAAAGGCACATTTGGGTATAAAACAGGGCCTCTGCCCTACCTCATCAGACACTTGCTGGAGAAGAAACCTGAACCAGAAACTACATCCTGCCAAGAAGAACTGCCTGGCTGCTCAAAGGACTCACCTGTCTGGTTTCTACAAAGGACTGCTGCCTTGCTGTTGGCCTGCTGCCTTGCTGAACTCTTGTCTGGCTGTGAAAGTGCTCTCCAAGGGCTTGGATGGAGCTTGCCTCCTGTTCCCTGAAGTCTCAGGACCAAAAAGACTTCTCTTTTTCACTTGGACGCTCCGTGCGTTGAAAATTTCGACTCACAGCTTGTTCCGCGGCGAGAAAAACGCCGCACACCGACGCGGATCGACGCGACGCCTGCGGGACGACCGGAACTTTGACGCACGGCTTCACAAGGACAACGCCGCCCGACCTCTAGAGGAGAAATCGACGCGACGCCTGCCGTGAGATCGTAATTTCGACACGCAGCCCGGCAGACCGACGCGCAGCCGGAAAACAAGCAGGAAAATCCACGCACAGACCCGGGACATCTGGTAATCCCGCGATCCACAGAAAGAGACTGTCCGCGCGCCGGAAAACGACTCACGACTTCCCCGCGTGAAAAATAACGACGCAAGTCCGTGTGTGCTGGGGAGAAATCGACGCACACACCCTTTTTCCACGCACCTCTTCTTCTGTGGCCCTCTGAGGAGATTTTTCCACTCCAAACCAGGTACTTGTGCTTGAAAGAGACTTTGGGGGTCATTCTGACCTTGGCGGTCTTTTCGCAAGACCGCCGAGTTACCGCCGCGGTGAAGACCGCCGACCGCGGCGGTATGCCGCTGTGCGCATTCTGACCGCTGGGAGCGTTCCGCCGGAAAACCGCCAGCAGCCACACTGGCGGTCGGCGGGAAAGTGGAGACTGGTCAACCTCCACCGCAACGCCAGCAGAACACCGCCCACAGAATTACGACCCACATTTCTGTGTGGCGGTCTTCTGTTGGCGGTCTTCTGTTGGCGGTCACCTCCCCATGGCTCCTGTCACCTCCCGGAGGACCAACGCACAAGGTAAGTTGATCGTCCGTGAGGGGAGGGGGTGGGAGGGTGTTGTGTGATGTGTGCGTGCATGGGGGTGTGCGTGTGAGTGTGTAGAGGGGGTGTGTGAGTGCGTGCATGCGGGCAGGGAGTGCTGCTGTGCCTATGGGCAATGTGTGTAGTTCGGCGGGTGCGCATGTCGGCATGTATGTGTGCGGGTATGTGTCCCCGTTGTGTATGTGTGTGTGTAGGGGGTGTGTATATGTGCATGTTGGGGGTGTGTGCATGTCGGGGTGCGTGTATGTGCATGTCGGGGTGGGGGTGGGGAGGGGGTTCGTACCACCTCTGGGGGGTGGCAGGGGGGTGGAGGGTGTGGGGGGAGGACTCGGGGGGGCAGTGGGGGGTGGGGGAGACCCCTATCAGTGCCAGGGAAGGAATTCCCTGGCCCCGATAGTGCCTACCGCCATGGTTCGCATGGCGGTTCCCGAACGCCAGAAACCGCGGCGGTAAGCAGGGTCATGATACCGTTGGCGGTCTTGGGTCGACCGCCGGACCGGAGTGCGCAGACTCCAGCCCGTCGGTCATGACCGCCGTGGCTGTCGGAGTGGGGAAGTGGCGGTCGGTCGCGGCGGTGACCGCCGCGGTCAGAATGCCATTTTTAATACCGCCGGTCTGTTCGCGGTCCGACCGCCGCCTCTCCGCCGACCGCCAAGGTCAGAATGAGGGCCTTTGTTTACTTTTTAAAGACTAAAGACTCTTTATATCACTTTTCAGTGATATCTCTATGATTTCACATTGCAACTTTATTCTTTTTGACCTACAATTATCCTGATAAATATTATATATTTTTCTAAACACTGTGTGGTGTATTTTTGTGGTGCTATATGGTGGTATTGTATGATTTATTGCACAGATACTTTACACATTGCCTTCTAAGTTAAGCCTGACTGCTCGTGCCAAGCTACCAGAGTATGGGCACAGGATAATCTTGGATTGTGTGTGACTTACCCTGACTAGAGTGCGGGCTTTTGCTTGGACAGGGGGTAACCTGACTGCCAACCAAAAACCCCATTTCTAACAGCAAGATAATGCTGAAATCTATAAAACTGTTGTAGTAGAATCTGGCTTTTCCCATTCCAGTAATGAGAAGGTTACCAGAGGGGGCCAGTGTGAGCAGAGTGTAGATGTGCAGAACAGCCGACGGTTGTTGGCAGGTGAAGTGCATTTCTTAACAGATTACACTGTGAACACAGTTGAGAATGTTATTTTCAGATCGCTTTGGCAAAATACGATGTTTAAACTGAATTCAGACAAGGCAGCAGTACTGTCGCAAAATGTGCAGTTACTGGGAATTCAGTGGAATCCAGAAGATAGACAAATGTTGTTACAAGTAAAACAAAAGATTTTAGAGTTCCTTACTATTTGCACTAAGCAAGAGACACCGAGTTTCGTGAGCTTGTTTGATTTTTGGAAACAGTATTGCCCTCATCTGAGTGAAATCCTAACACTTTGGTACAAAGTAACTAGGAAAAAACATGAGCAGCTGCGCACTTTTGATTTGGCAAATGAAATAATCCAGACTTTAGATTTGCGCACAGTGCAAGAGGGAAACACTGATTTACATGTAAATCAGGAACAGGGGAAGACAAAAGTACCCCTGGAACTTTGGATTAAGCTTTTGACTTGTTATTGGGCTCTAGTAAATACTGAGCAAATGACATTAAATGATAATGTAATTCTGAAATCTGAAATATCAAGCATGCAGTAGGTGATGAGTTCACCTAAATCTCACAGTTTAGGACAGGCACAAGAGGCTAGTATCATACACTAGATCTGGTACATGCAAGACAGGGCTAGAGTCACTGCAGCCCTACATGAACAGGTGTCACAAGCCCCTTTTCAGGATGAGGAGAAGGTGCAGGGAGTACCACAGGTAAAAGAGTCACCAGTGAAATTAAGTGCACCATTTAAATTTGTGTCCCCAGAGGATAAAAAGCATGTTTGTTTGACTAATGATTCATTGACTGAAACGTTGTTGTCTACCACAGGAGAGGGAACAGAGTTGTACAATGTGTGTCAGACTTTGAAGCAAGAGCTGCTTGAGACGTGCCATTTTTACACTGATTCTTGGTTCACTGCCAATGGTTTAGTCGTTTGGTTTTCCACATGGCTTATACATAACTGGTTCAATTCCCTTGCAGATGTTAAAGAGAAAAATTCTGAGAGAGAAGTGTCCACCCAGAATTCTGACTTAGTGGGGATGGCTAAGTGGGTGCACCAGAAATGTGGACATGTGGGAGAAAAAGTCACTTACAGGTGGGCAGAGATTAGAGAGACACATATTCCCCTAGATTTGATAAAAACTGTGATTTTACAATGTCCTATTTGTCAGCAAACACAACAGCAATCTGTCTTACAAACAGTCACAGATCAGTTGGGGAAAGGAAAGTTACCAGGACAGATATGGCAAATTGATCAGGTTTTAGGGGGTGTGATTGCTGCAGATTACCAAGGAGAAATCAGAAGTATGCTGATAACTAGAAGAGAATCTGATTCATTCATACAGATTGGAGGCAAAATTGCCCAACATGTCATAAGTGCAGTGAACGGAGGTTTGGTAAAGTTTGGTAAAGAAGGAGTCTGCCCCAGCCCTTCTGACAGTGCAAGGAAAGGGAAGCTGAGGTGCAGCAGATAAAAACCTCAGTGCTAAAGTGTGGGTTGAATACCCAGGTGACCCTCCACAACCTGCGGAAATCATAACAAAGGGCCCCAAAAACGTCCTGCTGATTATAAAACAAGGAAAGGAAGAAGAAGGGCACATTTCAGAGTACAAATGTTATTTGCAAGAAAAGTCATACTTTTTTTTTTGGCAGATCCTACCATGACTCGCCACTGACCATGAGTGTGCTGTGTGGTCTACCTTCGGGTGTGTGCATGTGGGCTCGGGGGAGGGACCCAACCCCCAACCTGAACCTGATTGATTAAAGTACCAACCCCATGGATCCATTTTGGGCATCTGGCGCCTTCAGTTCAAGTTCTACATGAGATCAATATAAAGTTTGTCAACTTGTTTGATTACATTCTTCCACTGGAACTAAGCAACCTTACCAGTTAACTGTCTATGTTTTTTCATGTGGAACTCTGACTTTCACTTACCTTCCAGCAAACCTTTCAGATGGACTGTGTACCTTTACATGAGTAAAACTAATGCTACATCAACTTGCTGGTTTAGATGTACTGTTCAATCAGTTATTATCCCAATCAGAGTATATCAGTTTCAGTCTTTTCATTGTAGATGTATCTGATGTGAAAGGTTATGAGATCAATATGTTAATCCACTTCCATTGCTTTACAGTGATTGCTTTTATCATTAAAATCTGATTTGTTTATAATGTTTTTGTTGTTGATGTTTTTGTTTTTGTTTGAAATAAGAGGTGTGTAGACAAAAATTAATTGGTCATAGGGTGGAGTGTTATGCTATTAATTGTATTTGACCAATGACTTTGTGTTTCACCACTGAGCATATTAGTTGCTCAATGTTCACCAGTAGCACATTATTCAGTTTACCTGCCTATTGGCTTTAACATGGAGTTAGACATTACATTTGGTATTCAGTTTAGCTGCCTATTGGCTTTAACATGGCATTAGACATTACATTTGGCATGTAGGTCAGCTGCCTATTGGCTTTAACATGGCATTAGACATTACATTTGGGATGTAGGTCAGCTGCCTATTGGCTTTAACATGGCATTAGACATTACATTTGGTATTTAGGTTAGCTGCCTATTGGCTTTAGCGTGGAGTTAGACATTGCAGTTGAGACATTGCAGATGAGCTGTGTTTTTCCAAGCTGTGTTTTTCCACATGATAGACCAAGCTGTGTTTTTGACACCAAACCCTAGCTGATAAGAGAGCGTAGATTTTGTGTTTACCTCTCAATCCAGTCTGGGAACGAGTGAAGTTTGGAGAACTTGCCACTCTCCAAGTTAATTCGGTTCCCACACTGAGCTTGAACGATGGCCCTGGGCAGCAGCAAGGGGAGAAGGATCTTGACTTCAGACAGGAACAGACGTCAGTTGCCTGTCTCTCATTTGGTTGGAAAATCTCTTTCTCGCAGTTGAACCGGAGTCATCAACTTGCCGCCCTTAGAAAGATGAAGCGGAGTGATAGTCCTTATGGTGATGCAATTTTGACCTTTATGCTTTGCTTTGAAGTTATGCTATAATATAATCACATGTATTTGCTGTGTACATTGCAACTAAGAAGTACTTTGATATATTTAGCTTTCATTGTTGCAACTACTTTTAAACGTGTGCTTCCAACCTACTAATTTAGTCTTTCAGGAACCTCGTGGTGAAGTAATAATAACAATAAATGTCTTCTTTAAACTAAGAAGTGCATTCCAGAGAAGTATTGTAAGCTCGGTCATAAGATAAGAGAAGGAAAGCAAAACACATGGTTTATCTCTTTAAGAGCACATCCTTAGGTATAGTCTAAGGTTTGTCTCCTTAAGAGATCACCATAAAGTCACGTGGAAAAGATAAGAGGTCAAATTGATTTGGTTAAAACTCATCAGATTCAACGACACGAAGTAGAGAGAAAATGCATCTGTAAAGGCCTAGGATGACTTTCCCAGGTCCTTGAAGCTTGCCTATGATTGTTTGGAGATGCACTCAGCATTCCAGTAATAGTGTGAATGGAAAATGTTTTGCGCTTGCACATCTTAAGCATGCTGCAGGTGAATTGTGATGTCTGTGAGGGTTTAGGGAGTTTGCGTACTCCAAATTAAGTTGTTGAAGGAGTTTGTGTAGTCCAAAGTGTGAGAGTAGGGAAGTCGTCGAACTGCACATGTGTGTGGCGCTTTGTCCTCAAAAATTGTCCACATGGTTGTTGGTATACGGACCCTGTGAGGTCTAAACTCCTGAGTATATTTTTTTTTAGTAATGTGTCAGCTTAGGAGGTCAGTTGGGCGTGGTTGACAAACTCGAGAGTGCGTGTTAAAGTGAGTAAAAGGTTTTTCAACTGAGATCTGGTGAGTCCTATGTGCACCAGGACAGACCCACTGATCAGTTGAGAGTAAAATTTGCAGGTCAAATTTTGCTTGCGAATCAGGGAAACTGAGAAAGAGTATCTGCTAAAGTGAAAGGGTGTCAGTGAAAAATCTGTATGGTTTCTGAAGTGACTGTGACCTGTAGTAAAAGGACAAACTGGGGTTTTGGATTTTGTTGAAGTGCACTCAATAATTTTGCATTAGTTTGGTGTGAATCCAAGTTGAGGAGGTCTAGCCGCAAGACTTTGTCAGCTGCTGTATATGGGAGTGTGACATCATTGGAGCCACGCTGGGATAGGTAGGTTAGTGAGAAGGGTTGGGCACAGATCGGTGGACAACCTTGAAGCGCAATTGGTTGAGTAGGGCAGCGAAAAGGATTTTGGGATCAGAAGGCACTTCCTGATTTGATTGAAAGTAGCGTAAAATTTGAAAACATTTTCAAAGCTTTAAAGAGTGCCTAAGAGGAGATTTGTATAGTCCAGAGACAATAGGGGAAGCTACTCCACCAGAAGGTACTCCCACATATGTTTTATTAAAAAAGCAGGGTGCTGCGCCATACCTTTGGTTAAAACATTGGTGCAAAGAGCCCAAAAAAGATGGGAGTCTAGTGTTTTCTCCCCATGGGACATTTAATCTGAGGATTTTAGAGAATTTGAGGAGGGTATTATATGACTTGAAACCTCCTCCGAGACCAGCACAGTTTGAAGCACTGCCAATTTGGGAACTAGTAGCTAGACAGCAACAGCAGTTAAAATTTGAGAGAAGGATGAGAAAAGCTGAAAAGACACTAGAGGGGGACAGATGGGACGGTGATCAGAAATTTTGGAGATATGAGACTTTACAGGGAATTCAATTGTTTCCTGCAATTACACAAGACAATGAAAATTATGCAAGAAAAACTACCAGAAAGAAGGACACAGGTCCTTCTGAGGGCAAAGAACAGAGGTCAACAGAATCTAGGAAGATTTTGACTCTCAGTGAGTTAGATGATGATGAGTTAATTTTATAGTTATTGAAAAATCGTCTGCCACCATATGCAGCACATGAGAAGGGCTCAAACACAAATGTTGACCCTACAACACTGACACTAGTTGAACCGACACAGATTCAGATACAGAGTAGTCCTAATGGATCTATTACTTCAGTAGTTCAAAATCCAATGTCACAGTCGAACATTCCCAGAATTTACCCAGATTTGCCCATTATAGATACTGCAACAAACCTCATAGTGCCAACAGGACAAGTTTACCCGAAACCAGCATTGGTTCAAATAGAGTCAACTCCGCATTTAATGCCTTCAATGCAGTCACAGATGATTCTAAGGTATAACCCCATAACAGGATCACAGACATAGATGTCTGGACTGATGAGTCAGAATACAGAAATAATGCACCCTCGAGACCCAAATGTCAGACCAAATCCAGCAGCAGTGTCAGTATCAGTTACCATCGGCCTTGTTTGCACAAGGAAATAGAGGGACTAGCGGACAGAGAGTCATGAGCCAAAACTCATAGGAGAGAGATTTGAAGAGAATGCCGGATTAATATCCCCATGAGACCGACACTTGATGGAGCAGGACCGTTAATAGACTTAAGTCCTTACAGAGTTCCTCCTAATACTGAGGCAAGGTCATACTTACACCCTAACTTGAGCTTAGTGACACCAGAGACCCCAAACCTAACCCCACAGCAGTTGCCAAATGCTAAGCCCAACAACATTTCATTACAAGGTGTGACAGCCCAGCAATTAACCAAATGGCTGGAAAAGCGAAGTAGCTCTCAAGGCGATTATAATGGAGGAAATTACCTCAACTATACTAGACTTGGGATGGAAGCAGAAGAACTAATTGAAGGAACAATGGGGCTAAACATACTTGAGGCATACACAGAAGATGAGTTGCATTACTTGTGCTCAATAATCACCAAAAGAATGGGAATAGTACTTCAACAACTAGCAGACATAGCAGACATATATGATATAGACATTGAGAAAACTAAACATCTGAAGAGAAGTTACAGGTTAGAATTTGACGTAAAAGATTTTTAACACATGAGAGGTCCAGGAATGAAAACGCACCTTAGAGAATTTGCTTCAAAGCATGTAAACATGGGGAGCATTAGACAAATGGGAAGGTAGATTGGTGAAGAAAGATAAAAGAAAAAGGGGTTCTGAGACTCTCCCTGCAAATATGCAGCAGGCTGAGGACCCAGTAAAAATTTTACAAATGAGAGAATTTCCAGGAGGGAACTTTGTTCATGTGCCTTGGAGCAGAAGTGACATTCTGTGATTTACAAATGATTACCCCAGGCTCAGAGAGAAACCTGTAGAAGGGAACAAGCAGACGGATAGGTTTGCGAAACTTTCAAAATGCCTACGGGAAGACTTAAACACTCTGTTAAAGATAGTAGTCCCAGCAGACTTAAGGGTGGAATGCAAGAGGAGTGTATATTGGTCGACAAAGGAACCAGAGAGAGATCCAGCAACAGGTGCACCTTCTCCTGAAATAATGAAATATTATTACAAGGTGATTGAATTTTAGAAATTAAGGATTTCGCCCAAAAACATTGACTGGCAGCACATAGGTAGGACAGAGGCAAAAGAATGTGTACACGCATACTATGATAGATTATTGCAGGCGTTTAAGCATTATAGTGGTACAGAAACAATTGAGGCAAAAGACATGACTAATTTTGTGTTCAGATTTGTTGAAGGACAGAGAATGGAAATTAGCCAGATGATTAAGAGCCATTTGATTTGTTGGCTAGCAAAGTACTGTAGTAAGAACAGTGAGTTGAAGCAGAGAAAATGAAAGAAACGGCAATGGTGATGCAGATTAAAGCGGAATAAAAATGGTTACAGGGAAGTTTTCCACAACAGCAACAACAGGGAAATTCGCCGGTTCAAAATCCAGGCAGAGGTAGAGGTCATGGAGGAATGGGAAGTGTAAATCATGATCCTGATTTGAGCATGGTAGTAGTGCAAGGTGAAGTGCAAGGAATGAAAAGAATGTTGCTGTGTCATGCTCGCAGAGGCCTCGGGAATTCGAAATGGGAGTGCCCGATGGTAAGTCAGGGAGGTTCTGTTCAGCAAATTAGTGATGTCAATTCTTTCCAAAATATGAGAGGGGCAAGAATGAAAGGTTCAAATCCAAATTTTCAAAATAATGTTAATTAGATGAAAGGTTTCCAGCCCATGCAGCAGGTGAAGTTGCCACATTTTCAGATACCCCAGATGCAACAGATGCAACCTCAAGGCCAAATGGTGCATAGAAAACAAATTCAAATACCTCAAGCCCCAGTGGAACAGCAGCAAGTGATGCTTTCTCAGCCGGTCACGGGTCAAAGGTTTACCCAGAGTAATGATACTGTACACCAATTTCCCCAACACAGTGAGAATTAAATAAACGATGACTGGGTGAGTGAGAGTTTGGATGAGGAAGAATGCGTGTTGGCCACATCACTAGAGGTAGATCAGAAAGGTCTCTATGTTAAAGGAAAGGTGATGGATCACAAATTCTCCTTCTTGGTTGATACTGGAGCTACACATTCTACAGTGAGAACCGCCTCTTTCAGGGAAAACAGTTCAGATTGTAGGAATTGCAAACCAATATTTGACAAACCCAATTACAGAACCATTACTGGTCAAAATTGGCAAATTTAGGGGATTACACAAATTCATACTTTGTGACTCGAGCCCTCTGTCCCTATGGAAAGGAATTTGTTGTGCAAAACGAAATGCTCAATTACTTGCTCAAATGACGGAATTGAAATTCAGACAAACAGTGATGATGAAGATGACTTACTCACAGAGACAAACCAGGCTCTCTAAGGTCAGTAATAGCAGTTGAACAGAGCCTCATTCAGAGTGTGAGCATTGTGATGGGACACCCTTTAACTGTAATGGTCCCTCACTTCATTGACATTTTACTCACTGGGTCCAAGACCCAGTATTTGACCAGTGCCAGGTTGACCAAATATGAATCGTCATCCTGGGGTCTCCAGATGTATCAATTGAAAGGTGTACAGTGCTTAACCTAGCAACTTTATTCTAAATGAGAATGTAAAAATTGATAAAATGGATGACATTGTACATGGTAACTGAATTGTGCATAAAACCAAGACCCGATATTAGAGATACTTGTTTGAAGAGAATGACCAAATTGTCTTTGTTGATGGCTCCTGCCTGAGAGATAACATGGGCATATTGAGAGCAGGATATGCTGTATGAACTATCTCTGTATTATGTCCTCACTTCAAGGAATATATTCTGCACAAGTGGCAGAGCTGGTAGCTCTTGCTAGAGTGTGCCATGTTTCCGCACAGCTTAAGGTCACCATTTTTACAGACAGTTATTATGGATTTGGAATATTCCATGACTTTGGCCAATTGTGGCCACAGAGAGGTTTCCTGACCTCTTCTGGTTTACAATAAGAAATGGCAAAAGAATTCATGAACAGTTACCAGCTATTCGCTTGCCCAAAAAGATTGCTGTTGTGAAATGCAGTGCACACCTGAAATTGCAAGATTTTGTTTCAATGGGAAATGGTTATATGGATCAAGCTGTATATCGTTCAAAGAGAAATGGGAACTGTTAAACGATGACAATAAATTGCATCCTAGTTATGCTTTGTATGTTGTAGATACCACAGAGGAATTGAAAGCATTACAGGACAATGTACCTAAAGTTGAAAAGCAGGAATGGATTAAGATGAAATGTGTTCAGATGGAGGATAATGTATGGATCTCAGAAGAAAGGCAGGTGGTTTTGACAAATAGTTCGCTAACTCAGATGGCTAGATATTATCATGGTCAAGCATATATTGGAAGGGATGCGATGGTTTGAACTTTCAAACAACATTGGTTCAATCCAAAGTTTAGACAGGTCGCCGAAGCAATTTGCCTTAGGTGTATTGTTTGTTAGCAGATAAATTTGGGAAAAGGAACAGTAGTTAACATGGGCCACATTGAAAAAGATAGAGGTCCATTTAGCAGAATACAGATGGATTTCATTGAGATGCTTGTGTGTGGAGCATTTAAATATGTGTTGGTGATTGTGTGTGTCTTTAGTCATTGGATTGAAGCTTACCCTACCCGAAGAAAAAACTGCCTTACAGTAGCAAAGTTACTGCTCAGGGAACTGATACCACGTTTTGGGTTTCTGGTCTCTTTAGAACCAGATAGAGGAAGTCACTTTAACAATGAAGTAATCAAATTGCTCTGTTCAGCTTTAAACATTGAGCAGAAACTGTAGTTTCCACCCTGAAGCATCACAACTTGTGGAACAAATGAATGGTACCTTGAAGTTAAGAGTGGCAAAAATGTGTGCGTCCATGAGTCTGAAATGGCCTGACACACTACTGTTAGTTCTGATGTCAATGAGAAGTACACCTGACAAGAAAACAGGCGGGTCACCACACAAGATCCTCATTGGCAGAGCAATGAGGTTGCTGGCGGTCCCTGCAAATACTCTTGTGAGCATTAAAGATGATAAGGGGTTGGACTACTCCAAAGGCCTGGCTGATGTGGTTCACTCTTTCTCTCATGAGGTGGAAGGCACCACATTGCAACCGTCTCAAGACTAAGGACACAACTTGAGAGCAGGTCACTGGGTTGTGATCAGAAAGCATGTGAGGAAGTCGTGCTTGGAGCCTCAGTGGAAAGGCCCCTATCAGATAGTGTAAATCACAACAGCTGTAAAGTGTGCTGGACTTCTGAACTGGATCCATGCCAGCCACATTTGGAGAGTACCAAATTGTTCGGATGAGGAAGCAGAGTTGTTGAGAGTACTAATAACGTCCAGACCAAATCCAGAATTGGAGAGGAGAGAAGGAGAAACTGAGACTGAGTCTGAGCGAACTGAAAACGGTTCAGCCACTCCTGTGAGAGATGAAGGAGAGGACCCAGAGGGAAGTGAAAGTGAACCAAATGAGGTAGCATTAGAGTCCAATCAGAGAAGAACTCTCACAGAAGCAGACGGTCTTGAAAGACAACCAGAACAATTAACTTACACCAGCAGGGAAGGAGTTGAGGTGGATGTAAGCCAATAAGAATTGATTCCTCCAGAACTGGTTGTGGGTACGTCAAAAGAAGATATTGCAGAGCAAGGAGAAATTACAAGTCTGACACTGAAAAGAGCATTGAAAAAAAGGCCAGTGAAAGGGGAAAAGTGACAAAATCTCAACCAAAAGTGAAGAAAGCAATTACAGTGACAACAATCGAGGAAGAAGTTGATACCACAAGAAAGGAATATTTCAGTAATGGAGAATGAATTGGGTGGAGATCCTAAGCTAAAAAAAAAAAGAGAATTGCAAATTGAAGGTGCATGGGTCGTGAATGGGCATATGTATCTACCAGTCAATGGCAGAAAGATTTTTTGTCTTTTTGTTTTGATCAAGATATCCCAGGTCAATATTTTGACACATGAAGGGAACTGATGAACTGAACTGTTATAAACCTGTAATTCTAAGAAAAGAGAAGAAGAAGCTGTTGAAATTAAACTGTGAGACCTTTTTGATAACTTGATGTGACATGCTGGTAAACTGATTTTGACAAAATTACCTATTTTTGACAAGGGTCCTTGAAGAAAGACTAAAGATTTTGTTTTTGATTTTTGCTGCATAGCTATACATTTTCCCTTGCTTCTATTTTCTAATTCTTTACAGACCATGAATAAACATAACCAGCAGGATAAAAAGAGTAGATGCTGTAGATATATGGGTATTGGTTTGGCGATTGTATGCATGATAGTGAGCGTGGTACTGATTGTAGGATTGACTGTTCTTGACAAGAATGAGGCCAACCATACCTCCGCTATAGAGACAAATACTATACTCTCAGACATCAATAAATTTAGGTTTGATGAGAAATATCTGCACGTAGATGACACACAAGGAGAACTTTCTTCTAATGTTTTCTATCGCTTATTGCCTGAGCATGTTGACACAATGGATGCGAAAGAGTGTTATGTTTGCGCCCACTTTCCTGCCTCAGTCGAGAAATGAGTAACCTATCAGAGTTTGCCCCTTACTAATGGCATAAGTTGTAGTCTTTTACTAACAAAATTTTATAACCAGGAGTATATCCAATATTTCTATTCCAATTATGGCATTGTGTTTTCGTTTAACCCGTTAATAAGGGATCTGAATAAAATAGCTAAGAAAAATAAAGTAATAGTGAGAGATTCCTTTGATCTCACATTAACATTTGGAACGGCTTATGCGCATAGGAACAATTTAATATGCTTGCTTACACCTTTAGAATAGAGATTTTTAGATCATACTAACAACGGGATAAAAGTGCTAAAGGACAAAGTAGATTAAGGGTTAGTAATAAAGACACCAGGAAATTATCTTGCATTTAGTGACAGAAACACACAAGGAAAATTATCTTTAGATGCGCAATATGTAGGAAAGCTTTCTTTATATAGGCCTAAATCTAGAGTTAACAAGGTGTTTGTGGGAACGAGTGAATGCAGGCATGGCTTTTTGTTTCAGTATTAATAGACATTTAGCAGTTCTAGGAGTCTATTACATCTGTGGGCCAAATGCATATTACCGTCTTCATAGAGGATGGTATGGCACATGTTACCTGGGGATAGTTTTCCCAAAACTGTACCTACTTGAAGACTTGGACAAATTACCTAAAATGCATGAATTCCATCACGAAAGACAAAAGCGAGAATCATATTCTGGTATAGATGGAGACATATTTGGAGCAATGATTCCTTCAGTGGGAGTTGTTCTGAATTCCATTAAAATTTTAAAGTTGTCTACTATGGTGGATAACATGCTGCCAGATTTTTCAGGAACTATTATCCTAGTGGATACAAAGATGGCTACGTTAGAGTGGAGTTTGTAAATTGCTGAGTCTGCACCATTGTTGCTCCTATATACCTGATAATAGTAGAGAAATTAGAGGCCTTATTAAAATTCTAACCAAAGATAAAGCCTACTTAAGAAACTAACTGAACCAAGTTTATGGGAAAATGTGGGAAAAATAATTGCTTCTGTGGGGAATTGGCTTGGCAACCTGGGAAAAGAATACAAGTGAGTCTGATTATTGTGATTTGCCTAATTGGAGTATGGGGAATACGTAAATTCTACAATGTGATTAAAATGAAAGAATTGAAAAAGGATCAGAGGAGGGAAGAAATTAGAATGGGAAAATTGTTTAGGGAAAATTCAAAAGGGAAAAGAATAAATAAAAATATAAAAGAGAGCACATTTTGAACAGAGAAAAGCAAAAGAAAAAAATGGGGGGCAATGTAAGTATGATGACATATTTAATCATCAGAGGAGGGATTGTGAGTGCTAAAATTATTGCTAATAAATGTTTAATGTATTCTGTATTTGGAATCTGCATAAAAAAAATAATTAACATAGAAAATGGCTGATGAAGGTCAATACCCTAAAACCGGTCCCAGGATGCTTTGTTCTGGTCCAGGGAGGACCTGGCCTGGCAGTTCGGGCTGGATTGTTCCCATGGGGCGCAGGGTCAAGACTGATTTGCATATGGCTGGGTCCAAACTGGAATGGCATGGCAAGTAAAAAAAAACCTGATGGATTAAACCCAAATCTGTGACTGGGGGTGAATGATTGATTTGCTCTGCATTCCGCCCACCATCTGTTGTTTTTGCTTTTGTCACCCCAAGTGGGGGAGGGTATGCCCAGACGTTGGTCCCGTGCTTGCTATGCTACCAGATTCAAGCTAGCCTGGCTGGTGAAGGGTGATGCAGTGAAACTGGTCCCAGGATACTTACCTGGCAGGGGAGACACCATGGTGACGTGGTTGTTTTCTCTGTGGTATCCGAGGAGGAGGTTCCAGTGTTTCCAGCGAGTGGAGCTCTTTTCTTCAGCGTGAAATCGGGGGCCCTTCCAGAAGGGATCTCTGCGAAGATGGCAGCTAATCGAGCGCGCCGAAATGCCGTGAGGTTCTCAGCAGTTGAAGATGTCAAGATGGATGGATTGTTGTTCAGCCGCTCGGTACTGCAAAAGGAACTTGGATTCAGACCTGATCAGATTGACTACCTGTTTGCTTTTCCTGGAGGTAAAGTCTTTGAAGTGATTTTCACCACCTTTGCTTTGTTTGAACAATGCCTCAAGCGCTTTAAAGAAAGAAATGACTCTGCACCTTTGAAAGTGTTTTCCATCAATGCCTTGACTCAGCCTCAGAAGAGATGGGTGAATGTCTCCATGTTTAATGAGTATGTTCAGAGCGCTGACATTATCACTTGGCTCAATCAGTTTTGTGTTGTTTCTCATGGGGAAAGAGTGAGAGATGCTGATGGTGTAAAGACTGGCTACTTTAAAGCCTTGGTATCCTTAAAGAGAGACCGTGCCACTGAAGAACTGAGGCACATACCTAGCACTATTAGACTTGGTGGAGCCACAGGCACTGTCTTCTATGTGGGTCAGCCTAGGAGATGCAGGAACTGTAATTTGGAGGGGCACTTGGCTAAGGACTGTACTGCACCTTTCTGCACTAAGTGTAGAAACACTCGACATGAAGCTTTTGATTGTGTAGCTGAAAAAACGTACAATCTTTGTGGCTCAACTGAGCATGAGTTTAAAAACTGCCCCTCCTCCTATGCCTTTAAAATTAAAGCTGCGCGACTGGAGCAACCTTTCACTCCCCACCAGAATAGAGGGAGGTCAAGGGAAGATGTAGAGGAGGAGGAGGAAGAATTAATCAGGCTTGGTTTGGAGGAGGAAATATTAGCTCTCCAACCTGGTTTATCCTTGTCTGAGGCAAAGGTGGATTTATCTGTGAAGCAAGACACCGCTGGGGAAGGTGCTTCAGTTTTGGCAGGAAAACAAGCAGGTGCAGTTGATGAGGCTGGGAACTGCATGGAACCTAATGAGGGTGATTCACCAGGTGCCCCTGATCAACCAATCATGGCTCCCACACCGGATTTAAATTTGGCTGTCCAATCACAGCAGACGTCCTCCAAAACCACTGGGGGGGGGTGATGCCCAACATCACCTGGGTGCTACTGAAAGAAATGGTATCAGCTGTGCTGGAGGCTTTTCTCTGATATCCACCACAGGTGCAGCTCTTGACGCACCCCAGGTGCAACCTGTCCCACTTTCTGCTCCACAGCCACATGGCACTGTTATGGAGGACAGTCTGTATGTTACGCCTAAGGTATTTTCCACTCCAAGCCAGCACTCCCTAGAACCTGCTTCATCTGGTACTGCAAATGCGGTTGGTACTCAGGATACAGTGTCTACAATTTACTCTACAGACTCTTGCGGTGAGATTGAGTATGCCTGTAATGCCCTGGAACACTCTTCTTTCTCTGACACTGCGGTTGCTGGTGAGGTAGTTGAGTGGGGCAAGGATGACATTTTTGTTGAGGAAGAGGTTGAATCTGCCATGGATGTCTCAACCTCATTAAAAAGGAAGGAGAAAGAGGGTGATGACACGGAAGAGACTGGGTTTGAGAGCAATGACTCTAGAGACTTGTGCACAAAGGATGTCAGGCGTAATTCCCAGGCGGTGACAGGGGAGGATGCTTTTACCCTTGTGATAAAGCGGAAGACTAAGAAGAGGAATAGGAAATTGGACTGAAAGTACCATTTTACAATGTCTATGTTTTTCAGATATTTCCTGATGCTTCTCTTGGGGAGTATTAATGTTAGGTGCTTGGGTGATGATGTGAAAAGCTCATCAATTTTTTACTTTTTGAGCCTGCAAAAATTGGACATGATTTTCTTACAGGAATGTGCTATCCCAGAACTATCTAAGGACACAAAATTGCAACAAATGTGGACTTGTGGCCCTTCCATCTGGTCAGGCTGTAATTTTGACTGAAATGCGGGGATAGGCATTTTATTTTGTAGTAATGACTTTGTTGTTCAGAACTCTCATTCCGGTTTTCTTTTCCGATCATCACCTAATTTCAGTTGGCGTCTCCATAGCAGATATACCTCTTAGAGGGAAGGGTCAGTGGAGACTCAATATTCTTTTACTCAATGACAAGGCTACCCAGGATAAGTTTAGTTACCATTACCAAAATTGGCAGTCCTTAAAAATTATTTTCCCCTCAGTCAGTGAGTGGTGGGAGGACATTAAGATCCATATACGGTCCTTCTTTATTCGGGAGGGAACTAGAGTGGCTAGAGACAGGCGGTGTAGAATCAACCATTTGCAAATCCGGCTCCAGAATTTGTCAAAGCTATTGGAGCACGGTTTTGATGTACAGGCAGACATTCTATTGTGCAAGCAGAGGTTATCCTCCTTGTACCATGAATTTACTAAAGGGTTGATACTCCGCAGTAGGGTTTAGTTCCTGGAGAACAATAAGACGTGCTCTAGGTTTTTCTTTCTAAAAGCGAGGGCTACTGGGAGAATTATAGATGCCATGATGGACTCCCACGGTACCACTCATACCAGTACTGAAGGAATCCGAGACAGTGTGCATGCTTTCTATAGCGACTTATATGGGCCCAAAGTTTCAGACAATGCAACTGGGATTTTTTTCATACAACATCTGCAGTTGTCTTTGTCTGAAGAGGATTAGGAAGTTCTTGAAGGGGACTTGGTGCTTGCAGACCTCAAAAGGGCCATGCTCAGCTTGCCTAAGGGGAGATCCCCCGGTTCTGATGGCATACCTGTAGAGTTCTATGCTACATTTTGGGACTTAGTGGGCTCCTACTTGCTTGAAGTCTTTCGTTGTTCTATGAGGGAAGGATTGCTCCCCAATTCCTTGAGAGGTGGTTGCATAAGACTTATCTACAAGAAGAAAGGTGATAGGGCAGATGTAAAGAACTGGCATCCAATCAGCCTTCTCAATGTAGACTTTAAAATATTGTCTAAAACTTTGTTCCTTCGGTTGCGGCCTGTTGTTTCCACAGTCATTGAATCAGACCAAACGTGTGGCATACCTGGGCGTAAGATAGCTGACAATTTATGTTTGGTTAGGGATGTGTTATCGTATGTCAAAGACCGTGGGTTATCTATGTGTTTGCTGAACCTGTATCAGGAAAAGGCTTTCAATCGGCTAAACCACTCTTTTATGTTTTAGGTTTTAAAACATTTGAATTTTGGTCCAACTTTTAGGTCCTGGATTTCTTTATTGTATACCAATTGTTACAGCAGGGTCATGGTCAATGGCACGTTGACTGCCTCTTTTCCTGTTTTGTCAGGGGTACGGCAGGGATGTCCTTTGTCCCCCCTCTTGTTCATTTTGGCCATCAAACCTTTTCTTGCAACTCTGAGGGTTGATAAACTGATTATAGGGATCCCTGTCCCTGGAGGTAGGGGGGTTTCTGTCATCGCCTCTGCTTATGTGGACGATATTTCTGTTTTTTGTTCAAATAATATTTCCATCCGGCAGGTTTTATGGTATTGTGGTAGGTTTTCCTGTGCTTCATCATCGAGGATTAACCTGGCAAAGAGTGAGTGTTTGTACGTAAACTGGAAGGAAGATAAGATGGATTGGGGCCTTAAGGTAGTGCAAGATCGCGTCAAAGTTCTTGGTCTGTTTTTTGGTGAGGGTGGTAGCTTGCAGAGCTGGTCAGAATGCATGTCCAAGGTAAAGCAGAAGATTGCACTTTGGGGTTTGAGGTCACTTACTATGTCTGGCAAAATACTTGTTGCAAAGGCAGAATTTCTATCATGCCTTCTGTATATTGCAGTGGTTTACCCCATCCCCCGACACTGCCTTACACTGCTGCAGAGGTGGGTTTTTCAGTTCATTTGGGGAGGAAAGCAAGAACGAGTGGCCCGCGTGACCATGTTAAAGCCTGTGGTTTTGGGTGGCAAGAGTGCTCCAAATATTGGTCTCGCTTTGCAATCTTTGTTTATTTGCACCATGATCAGAGGGAGTATTTGTCTGGAGAAGGAAGAAAGGAAGTGGTCTTTTTTTGCCAGTTTTTGGCTGAATTTTCTGGTGCGCAGAACATGGGGCATGGTTGTCTCAAATAGCATGCCTCATTCAGAATCCTGCCCATTTGCTTACTTTTATGCCAGGAAATTAATTAGGACTCAAAATTTACACGCAATTCCTTTGGGCTTGATCTCACCTAGGCTCATTCGCAAATCTGTAACTGGGGACCAGCAGCAGGTACCAATCAGGGGGTTTTCAGACCAGGCTTCTAAAGCTATTTGGGCAAATGTTTCTGTACGGTACCTTCATAATATCCATTGTGACCTGGCATGGTCCACAGCACATGGTTGCCTTCCTCTCCGTCTTTTTTTGTTTAGGAGACGATGTTCTAGGGCACCCTTTTGTGTCAGGAAGGGTTGTTTGGCAGAAGAATCTTGTGACCACCTCTTTTGGTACTGCCCCATGGCACAACAGGTGTGGGCTTTGGCGGAAGTATGGCTTTCTTCCCTAAATTCTGATGTGATTTTGTCTAGGGAGGGTGTGATCTTTGGCCTGTTCGTTTCCAGCTCCCCATGTCAGAAATATTGGATAGTGGTGAATTGCTTGAAGGATGCTTTGTGGAGGGCTAGAAATCTTCTACTTTTCAAAGGTGTTGATCTCTCCCCACAAGTGGTCTATGCTCTTGGCTGTTCTTTGGTCCACGATTACTTGTGTAAAGATATATGTCTGAAGGGTAAGGTGCCTACCTATTTGGAATGGTGTTGGAGTGATCATGGGTGATGGATGGTTTATTTTTTAGTTTGGGCTTTTTTCTAACACAAGAGTTGCTGTGTTTCTTGGGATTGATCTTTGTTTTTCTTTTTTTTCTTTTATCCCATTGCTTTTAAACATTCCTGCTTTTAGTTTCTTTTACTTCGGAATGCATTAACTTCTAGATGTTAACCTGGTGTTGGCCTTGGCACTGTGTGCGGTTTTTCACCTGGTCCAATGTCGTGCCACCTGAAACATGGATTGGCTAACATGTATTCTGTCATTTAATGGTTGAATAAAGGTTTTTGAAACTTAAAAAAATAAATAAATAAATAAATAAGAAACTGGTCCAAGGATGCTTTTTTTCTGGTCCAGGGAGGACCTGGCTTGGCAGTTCGAGTTCGACTGTTCCCATGGGGAGCAGGATCAAGACTTATTTCATATGGCTAGGTCCAAAATGGAACGGCATGGCACGCAAAAAACTGATGGGGGTGAATGTTGGATTTGCTCTCTATTCTGTTTTTGCTAGTGAGCCCACAGCACTTATTGTGCCACACACTTCAGAAGCCCCTTAAAACATTTCCCAGGCCTGCCATTGCAGTCTGAATGCACTTTTAACCTACCAATTTGACTTGGCAATATAACCCCCTCCCCAGGCCTTACAATCTCCTTTTACTGCTTGTAAGATAATTGTAAAGTAGGTCTTCAGTGCCTCCTATGTCAGGGTGCATTGAAATTGAAAGGTTGGTTATGTACTCCTAAATTTGTTTTACACTATTTTGAGGCATACATGTCCCATGGGATAACAATGGGTTGCCATATTACATTTAATAAGTGCTACCTTTCGATTGGAATCAGGTAAGCTTTTGCTGTTTGGTATCTATGAAGGTGTAATTAAAAACCCTCTTTAATGGTAGTTGGATTTTGAATGACATTACCATTGCACTCAATTTGGAGCCAGGGAAGGGGAGTCGGCAACCATCTCCTACTGCAAAGGGAGGCACAAGGTATAAAAAAGGGACACTCTGACCATCTCTTCAATTCACTTTCTGGACTCTTGGAGGACTGCCTGATGCTGTGGCCTGCTGTATACTCCACAAGGCTGCTTTGAGGCACCTGGAAGGAATGTTTTGCCACCTTGAGGCTGCCTTCTTCCCTTAGGGACCTGCCCTGCTGCTTAAGCCCTACTTAATCACTTGAAGCCAGGACTACCAGAGTGTAGGAAAGTACACTCTTTGGCATGTTACACCCAATTTCTGCCTGATGTCAGTCTGTTTTGTCTGCGTCACTGGGATCCTGCTAGCCAGGACCCCAGTGCTTTGGTTTTTGGCCTGATCGTCAATATGTTTCACTGTTTTTGAAAGAATGCTTGACTGTGTCACTGGAGTCCTGCTAACCAGAACCCCAGTGCATATGCTCTCTCTGTTCCCAAACTGATCACTACATACTGGTAACCCAATATTTCATCGAAAGTTGCATACTGGTCACCCCTTATAAGTCCCTAGTATATGGTCCCTAGGTACCCAGGGCATTGGGGTTCCAGGGGATCCCTATGGGCTGCAGCATTACTTTTGCCACCCATAGGGAGCCCATGTAAATGCTTCTACAGAACTGCCACTGCAGCCTGTGTGAAATGGTGCATGCACCATTTCACAGCCATTTACATTGCACCAGGTCACTTATAGGTCACCTATATGTCAGGCTTTCCAACCTTAAAAGCTGGGTGCAAAGTACTTGTGTGTGAAGGCACTGCCTGCACTAGCAGAGGTGCCCCCACATCGTTCAGGACCATTTTCCCAGACTTTGCTAGTGCGGGGAAGCCAATTTATGTGTGCACTCGTCAATACATATGTTCAACTTCACCATGGTAACCCTGAATATAGCCATGTAAGGTGTCTAACAACTGGGAATTGTACCCCAATACTGATTCCAGTACTGGTTGTACAATGCCATGCACTTTGGAGGCTCCACAGTGAACCCCCATTACTGCCATACCAGCATTCTGAGGTTTTCCAGGCAGCCCCAGCTGCTGCCACCTCACAGACAGGTTTCTGCCCTCCTGTTGCTTGAGAAGCTCAAGCCCAGGAAGGAAGAACAAAGGATTTCCTTTAGGAGAGGGGTGTTACACTCTCTCCCTTTGAAAATAGGTGTTACAGGCACCTGTTACAGGTATTGGAGGGGTAGCCTTCCAGAGCCCCTGGAAATGCTCTGAAGGGCACAGATGGTGCCCTCCTTGCATAATCCAGTCTTTACCAGTTCAGGGACCCCCAATCCCTGCTCTGGTGTAAAACTGGACAAAGGAAAGTGGAGTGACCACTCCTCTGTCCATCACCGTACCGAGGGGTAGTGCCCAGAGCTCCTCCAGAGTGTCCCTGGGTTTTGCCATCTTGGATTCCTAACTGGTGGGGCACTCTGGAAGCATCTGAGTGGCCAGTGCCAGCAGGTGATGTCAGAGCCCTCCCCTGATAGGTGCTTACCGGGTTAAGTGACCAATCTCCCTTTCAGGGCTATTTAGAGTTTCTCCTCTGGGTGTTTCTTCAGTTTGGGATTGCAAGACTCCAGCAGGACTCCTCTGCATCCTTTACTTCATCTTCCATGACAGAATCACAGCTGAACCCCCCAGAAACTCTACAAACTGCAACAAAAATGCAAAGACAACTTCTGCAACATTGTAACTTCAGCTCCTGCCTGCAACTGCAACAGTTTCCAGGTTGTGCATCCTGCAAGGACTACCAGTCTTCAGCCTGCACTAGAAGAACTGAAGAAATCTCCAGTGGAGTGATGGAGTCTTTTCCCTGCTTCAGCAGACACCTCTCTGCAGTGATGACCGGTGGCATGGGTCGCCCTCTCCAGACAACGAGCGTGGATCCAGCAACACAGGTGGTGAACTAAAGTTATCCCGACAGTTGCAAGGTCCAGCTGTCCAACTTTGGTGGAGGTAAGAGCCTGCCTCCCCACACAAGACAGTACCCCCATGAACTGCATTACTTGCAGATGCCAAGGCTTGTGTGCAACCTTCCAAGAAGTTCTTCATGCACAGCACAGCTTAGGCCCCCAGCACCCCATCCTGTGACACATAGCTTCCTGAGTGGTTCTCCGGAGGTGTGGGATCCCTTTGTGTAGTGCTGCATGTGTCTCCATTTGCCCCTTCTTTTTACCCATGCTGTGGGACTCCTGTGGGTGCTGCCTGGTCTTCTGAGGGCTCTATGAGTTTCTGAGAGCCCCCTCTGTTTCCCCCTGCTGGGTAGAGGCCACCAGGTCCCTCCTGGTCCCAGGCAGCGCCATTTTGTGGTAACCACGAACTTTGCGTGTGCCAAGGCTTGTTGGCGGAATCCAACGATGCAAACCAGACTACAATCATCCATCTGGCGTGGGACATCTTCTGCACCAATCAGATACCCGCATCTGTCTTCTTGGGTGAATAGCTTACTTTGCCTTCTCACCTGTGGTTCTTCTTTTGCACCTTCATCAGGGTTAGCAGGGGCTCCTGTTCTCCATGGACTCTTCAGTGCTTCTTGGACTTTGTCCCCTTCTTCCACAGGTCTTCAGGTCCAGGAATCCTTTATTGGTGTCTTGCAGTCTCTTCTGGTTCCTGCATAGTCTTCTATCACAACTTCCTGTGTGTTTCAGGAAACTTACTGTGATTTACTCCTGTTTTCCTGGGCTCTGGGGTGGGGTCTATTTCTTACCTTTGTTGTTTTCTTACACTCCCAGCGCCCCTCTACACACTACACTTGCCTAAGTGGTGAAATCGACTTTTGCATTCCACCATTTTAGTATATGGGTTGTGTTCCCCCTAGGCCCATTGCAACCTATTGTGCTTTTCACTGTTTGCACTGTTAACTTACCTGTTTTTGGATACTAGTGTATATATATTGTGTATATTACTTACCTCCTAAGGAAATATAGGTGGTCATTACAACCCTGGCGGTCGGTGTTAAAGCGGCGGTAAAACCGTCAACAGGCCGGCGGAAAGAAATTTTGAATCACGACCGCGGCGGAAACCGCCAACATAGACAGCCACTTTGACACTCCGACCGCCAAGGTGGTACAAACAAACACCACGGCGGTAACCGCCAACAGACAGGCGGAGGACAATGTACCGCCCACAGAATTACAACAGTCCAATCTGCCACCTTTTCCGGGGCGGATTCACCGCGAACAAAAACACAGCGGAAACAGGACTTGGAAGGGAAAACGCTCACCTCCACACACCCCACAAGGAATCAGGACGCCATGGAACTCGAGCTCCAGATACTGCCAGCCTTTATCTTCCTGCTTCTCTACCAGGAACAACAAAGACGGCAGCGAAGACCACGGTGAGTACTGCACCTACGACACAGGGGAGGGGGGAGGGAAAAGAGAGTGACACACACACGCAACACCCCCACCCCCACCCTCACCCATGACAACACACACACTAATACATCATGATACATTACAGTTACACCCCCTAGCCCCCCCTGGAAGAATGCAAAGACAAAAGGAAATGAGTCGAATGATTGTAATATATTCAAATACATGTATCAAAAATATATACATATATAAAGGTACTCACACTATAAACAAATATATACACCAAGAAAACAAGTCCAAGGGATTCCACCATCATAGTCTGTGGACCACCGGGCCCAAAATGCATGGGCAAGGCCCACACTCAATACCCGAACAAGACAGAGAGAACACTGCTGGGGCATCAGATAGAAATAAAACAGGCACCTCAGAGGGAAGGGAGGGCACCTCGGCCGGATGAGTGCACAACGCCAAATCCACGAGGGGGCTCCATGCCCATTGATGTATCTTGGGGATTGCAAAGCCACATTCTCTAAAGTCTCTCCAGTGGGTGGTTTGCCCACTGCTGCATCCTGGGGAGTGCAAAGCCACAGTCTCTCAAGTCTCTCCAGTGGGTGGGTTAGCGGGTTGCCCACTGCTGCATCCTGGGGAGTGCAAAGCCACAGTCTCTCAAGTCTCTACAGTGGGTGAGTTGCCCACTGCTGCATCCTGGGGAGTGCAAAGCCACAGTCTCTCAAGCCTCTACAGTGGGTGGTTTGCCCACTGCTGCATCCTGGGGAGTGCAAAGCCACAGTCTCTCAATTCTCTACAGTGGGTGGGTTGCCCACTGCTGCATCCTGGGGAGTGCAAAGCCACAGCCTCTCAAGTGGATAAAAGTCTCCACTGGTTCTGGAGGGGTCTTTGTGCTCAGAGTGCTTCATCCTGCCAAGGACTGAGGTAGTGGATGCCTTTCTCCACTGGTTCTGAAGGGGGCTTTGTGCCCAGAGTGCTTCATCCTGCCAAGGACTGAGGTAGTGGGTGCCTTTCTCTGCTGGTTCTGGAGGGGGCTTTGTGCCCAGAGGGCTTCATCCTGCCAAGGACTGAGGTAGTGGGTGCCTTTCTCTGCTGGTTCTGGAGGGGGCTTTGTGCCCAGAGGGCTTCATCCTGCCAAGGACTGAGGTAGTGGATTGATCTCTCCACTGGTTCTGGAGGGGGCTTTGTGCCCAGAGTGCTTCATCCAGCCAAGGACTGAGGTAGTGGATGCCTTTCTCCCCTGTTCGGGAGGGGGCTTTGTGCCCAGAGTGCTTCATCCTGCTCGGGGCAGCCTCAGTAGCGTCGGAATCTTTGCCGCTCAATGGCCTGCGGTACGTGTTGCGGTGGTGTCCTGTTCAGCAGTGCTGGTGGCGGTGGTGTCCTTGTCAGCGGTGCTGGTAGCGGCGGTGTCCTGTTCAGCGGTGCTGGTGGCGGCAGTGTCCTGTTCAGCGGTGCTGTTGGCGGCGGTGTGCTTGGCAGCGGTGCTGGTGGCGGCGGTGTCCTGTTCAGCGGTGCTGGAGGCGGCGGTGTCCTGTTCAGCGGTGCTGGTGGCAGCGGTGTCCTGTTCAGCAGTACTGGTGGCGGCAGTGTCCTTGGCAGCAGTGCTGGTGGCGGCGGTGTCCTTGGCAGCAGTGCTGGTGGCGGCGGTGTCCTTTTCAGTGGTGCTGGTGGCGGCGTTGTCCTTGGCAGCGGTGCTTGTTGCGGTCTTGTCCGCCGTGCAGGTTTTCCCAGACTTGCCGGTTTTATTATGCCCCTTTCCCACATTGGATGGTAGCGCAGCTGTCTCCACACTCACAACTGTTCCCCTGAAAGCGGCTTTGGTGGCAGATTTTTTTCCTCTCTCCCGCCGGGCACTGGCCAACTTCTCTGCTTTTGAAGTGGGGGACTGTCCGTGCTCTGGCTTCTTGCCACACTGGCTGCCCTGCTGCCGGTTACTACTGGCACCACTGTTCTCACAGATGTTGTGGCTGAGGCGCTGGGTTGGGACCTGGAGAGGCGGGCCCTGGGAGACTGAAGGGGTGGGGGAGGTGAGGGAAAGAGGTCAAGGTTGGACAGGAAAAGTTTTTGGGGCACACTGGGATGGGTAGATGGAGGGGGTTTGGGAGTGGAGGAAGAGGTAGTGGTTGTAGGAGGTGTACGATTGCTGACTATGGGTGAAGGTGCATGGGCTGGAGGCTGTTGTGAGGTGGATCGCTGTTGGGTGGGTGTGTGGCTGCGTTTGTGTACCTTGGGAGGTGGGCTCACAGACACAATGGGAGAGGACACAGGGGATGTGTGAATGGCAATGGGGGAGGTGACTGCACGTGAGCGGGGTGTGGTGGTGGGTGTGCTGGTGATGGAGGTAGTGGCTGAAGATGTAGTGCATGCAGTTGTGAGTGGAGACGAGACAGGGAGGGAGGAGGGAGACGAGGAGGAGGGGGACACAGTGGAGGAAGTGGATGTTGGTATGTCTACATGTGTATGATGCTTGCGAGAGTGCCTGTAGGAAGTGTGGTGCTTATGTTTGCCAGAGCTTCCCTTGTGTGTTGAGGTGTGTGCATGCTGGTCTGATGGGGTGCTTGGGATAGGCTGAGGTACAGGGGTTTGGGTGTGGGTGGAGTAAGTTGGATGGGGGAGGCTAGAGACAGGGAAAATGGCTGCCATCAGTGCTGAGGCCAGAGTCTGAAAAGCTCGCTGTTGGGCTGCCTGACCAGAATGAATGACCTCCAGGTATGCATTGGTTTGTTACAACTGCCTCTCTACACCCTGGATGGCATTCAAAATGGTAGACTGCCCAACAGTGAGGGACCTGAGGAGGTCAATGGCCTCCTCTCTGAGGGCAGCAGGGGTGACAGGGGCAGGGGCTGAGGTGCCTGGGGCGAAGGAGATGCCCACCCTCCTGGGTGAGCAGGCACAGGACACACGCTGAGGGGCTGCTGGGAGGGTGGTGCTGGTAGGGGGGTGGCGGCTGTACCTGTAGATGTGGGGGGCACAGATGGGCCCGCCACCAAAAGGGAGCTCCTATTAGAGGACGAGCCCGTATTGCTGGTGTCAGCTCCTGTTCCCGCCGTGGAGTTCCCCTCACCCTCCGTCCCACTGTTGAATTCAGACTCCGAAGTTTCGCCCTCCAGGCCCATGTGGGATGCAGCTCCCTCCTGCTCCGGTGCCACTGCTCCTCCACCTGATGATGCTAACGCACACAAGAACAGGGAGACCACAAAAAGGGGGGGGGAGACAGAAGAAAATGCATGCAATACCGCTACCATTGGCGGACACAACAGACACAGAAGCCCCCTGCACTACGCTGCGCACTTGGAGTCCACTATTCAATCCCAGGGACATAGGTTACAAGGCTATGGCCGATTTCTGCACACATGGATGTCACAAGAGCCTGACTAGGTGTAGTTGGCTCTGTACACAGGTGGGGTGGGGTGCCACAGGGCCTGCCTTCAGAAGGGACCTTGCCTACTAAACTCGCCCTGGCCTAGGGGAACGCACAGCCCACCTTCCCTACCCAGACACCTGCAATGTGCGCTGAATCAGCTGAAAGAGAGTGTACTCACCCCCTTGTGGCTGCTGTGATGCCCTCAAGCGCCCATCCAACTCGGGGTACACCACCGCCAGGATCAGGAACGTCAGGGGGGTCATGGTGCGACTGGCCCCCTTCCCATGTTGAGAGGCCATCCGCAGCTGGGCCTCCGCCGTCTTCTTGCTCAGCGGCGAATGTCCTCCCATCTTTTCCGGAAGTGGGTGCTCCGTCTGTGGTAGACCCCCCAGGGTCCGGACTTCCTTGGCGATGGCACACCAAATATCCTTCTTCTGGTGGGCACTGACCTACAGGAATAGTACAGGGGAAAAGGAGAAGATATAACCGTCCGCACCGTCACAGTCATTGGCCCGCATCCCTACCCTTGCCATGACGCACATGCACTCACCGTAGTTTCACGCACGCCTCATTCTCCCCCCCCTATCTTTCATCCACACCACTCCAAACAGCCAGTTACTCACCTGTTTGTCTGGAGGACCGTAGAGTAGCGTGGACTGGGGGAGGACCCCATCCACAAGTTTCTCCAACTCCTCTGTGCTGAAGGCAGGGGCCCTTTCCCCAGACACACAAGCCATTGTCTCTTCCAGACTGAGGTCACAGCAGCACTTGGAGTGTTGGTCCTCTCCTGTCTAAGATCAGGTATCAAGTGAATGAACAGATAGAAAATGGTGGTCACGTCTGCGGCGGTGCGTACCTTCACCGCCGGCGTACATCATCATTGGCTCCTGGGACCCATAGGGTCCAATGTTAACCAATGCAGGATTGTGCCGCGGTCTTTGACCGCCTACCGCAACGGTGTACAACGCCAGCGCAGTTACCTCATATCCCCTTGTTCCACTTTACAGGTCAGGCAGCCGCCATTTCAGGGGCCCACATGGCATTATTTTGGACTGCGTCACACATATCTAGGCCTTGCTTAAACACTAATACAGCCATATGTCGATTTGCAAACATTTTCCGATTAAGTTGTGTTTACGTATCTCTGAGTTGGTTGACTCTCTGCTCGCTGTTCTCCTCCATAGACAACGTCCGCTGGGGCAGGTGAGGAGATGGCGGCATCCTCCGGTGTACAGACCGCTGGAGGACCTGTCGACAATGGAGGAGCGACATGTGATCATCACCTACAGACTTGATCGTACCACAATCCTGGAACTGTGTGCCCAGTTGGAGCCAGACCTGATGTCAGCTATCCTCCATCCCACAGGAATCCCCCCTCAAGTGCAGGTGCTGTCAGTACTCCATTTCCTAGCAAGTGGGTCTTTTCAAACAACAGTGGCCATAGCATCAGGGATGTCCCAGCCTATGTTTTCCAACGTGTTGGCCAGAGTGTTGTCTGCCCTGCTGTAACACATGCAGAGCTACATCGTTTTCCCTCAGGTGGAGGATTTCCCTACAGTGAAAGGTGACTTCTATGGCCTGGGACATATCCCCAACATCATAGGTGCCAATGATGGGACACATGTGGCCTTGGTCCCCCCATGTAGGAGTGAACAGGTGTTCAGAAACCAGAAGAGTTACCATTCGATGAATTGGCAGATGGTGTGTTTGGCCGACCAGTACATCTCCCATGTGAATGCCAAATTTCCTGGCTCAGTGCATGATGCTTACATTCTGAGGAATAGCAGCATCCCTTTTGTGATGGGGTAACTCCAGAGGCACTGTGTGTGGCTATTAGGTGAGGGCATGGACCCTATACAGTGTGAATAGGTGTCAGGGTCAAGGGATGTCCCTATGAGTTAGTGTGTGTCTAACAGTTGTCCTTCGCCATTTGCAGGTGACTCTGATTACCCCAACCTGTCATGGCTACTTACCTCTGTGAGGACAAGGGCAGAGTAACGCTACAATGAGGCCCATGGGCGAACTAGGAGGATTATAGAGAGGACCTTCAGACTCCTGAAGGCCAGGTTCCGGTGCCTCCATATGACAGGTGGTTTCCTATTCTACTCACCAAAGAAGGTATGCCAGATCATCGTGGCCTGATGTATGCTTCACAACTTGGCTGCAGGAGGATGGTCCAGATGGAGGTGTTGTGGCAGCTGTGGAGCCTGTGGACAGTGAAGACGAGGAAGCCGAAGAAGAGGACAAAGACAACAGGAACACAGTGATCCACAAATACTTCCAGTGAGACACAGGTAAGAAGACAATACTGCCTACAACATCTGATTTAATTCTACTACCTCTCATCTGTCTGTCATGTTCACCCAGTGTATGGTCACTGAGTTGTCACTTTCCCTTACGATTTCACAGATGTGGGTCCCACTGTGTGACATCTGCTTTGTTTCCGCATGGACTAGAGCTGTGTGAGATAGGTATGTTGACAATACAATGGACATTGCTATTTCCCTCAGTTATTGCAAATACACAATTGTGAAAGCACAGACTGACTCCAGATTGTTTTGTGATTTAAGGGTGTTTATTTAAGTGCTAAATAGTGGAGGGGGTTGTAAAATGGTCAGGGGTGATGGTGGAGGAATGTTCATGGCAGAGTCCAGTCTATTAGTCTTACAGGTGCATTGTCCAAAGGGGCAGAGGAAGTGGAGCTGGGGCAGTTTAGGTATGGACAGGGTGACAAAGTGGGACAGAAGGATGACATTCAGGGTGGTCTCATTTCTTGGCGGGGTCTTGGCATTGTTCTCTGTCTTTGTCCTGGATCTCAGGGACCGCTTGCGGCGTGGTTCTCCATCTGCAGTGGAATGGGTGCTGGTGTCGTGGTCCTGTGGCAGTGCCTCCTGTCCACTAGCGCCGGCGGAGGTGGTGGGCAGTTCATCGTCCAGGCTAGTGTCAGGGGCCCCTTGTTGTTCCACAGTGTCCCTCCTGGTGTTGACGAGTTCCTTCAGCACCCCTACAATGGTGCCCAGGGTGGAATTGATGGATTTTGGTTCCTCCCTGAAGCCCAGATACTGTTCCTCCTGCAGCCGCTGGGTCTCCTGATACTTGGCCAGTACCATTGCCATCGTCTCCTGGGAATGGTGGTAGGCTCCCATGATGTTGGAGAGGGCCTCGTGGAGAGTGGGTTCCCTGGGCCTGTCCTCCCCCTGTCGCACAGCAGCCCTCCCAGTTCCCCTGTGTTCCTGGGCTTCTCTCCCCTGAACTGTGTGTCCACTGCCACTGCCCCCACGTCCCTGGTGTTGTTGGGGTGGTGGGTTATCCTGGGTTCCCTGTAGTGGTGGACACTCTGCTGAGTGACATGTCCTGGGGACAGAGGGATGGGCCCGCTGGGTGGGTGTTGTGCTGGTGTTTCCAGAGGGGGTAGCTCTGTAGTGGCCTTTGCAGTGTGAGGGGAACCGATTGTCCCAAGGTCCCAGATGGGCCGGGCTGGTCATCTTGATGCAGTTGGACAGAGCTGATGTCATCACTGTGGGCCTCTTCTGTGGGTGGAGTGGACATGTCTGGACCCTCCTGTGCGGTGACGTCGGGTAGGGGTCCTGCAGGGGTGTAAAGGCATGATTATTGCATCTGTGTGTGCCATGGTGTGCAATGGATGGGTGACCCTGTACCCCAGTGTTTGCATTCCTGTGTAGGACCTTGTGTGATAATGGTTTAGGGGGTGAATGGGTATGTGCAGTGGACATGCTTTGGTGATGGGTGTCCATGCTTTGGTGTTACATGCAGGGCTTGGGTTTGGGATGTATGGTTTGTGATATTGGGACATACGTGAGGAGTTGGAGTGATGGGGTGAGGGCGAGGGTGGGGGTATGTGATAGCATGCAGGTGGGTGGGGGATGAAGTAGTGAAAGTAGTCCGCCACTACACAGACACCCACACAAGTCCGCCAGACCAAAGGTCAGTGATAAACTGGTGGTAACAAAACCCACACTGTTACGCCAACAGGAATACGCCCACAGTATCATGACCCATGAATCACTGCGGCGGTCTTTCAACCGCGGTAAACCACTGGCGGTACACACCGCTGTGCTCAAAATACACACACACTAACAAAACTACACATATTGGACATTTCAAACTACACACACCTGACACACATACGCACGCCACACCCACACACTCACACCACTATAAAACACACACCCACATTACCCACAACCCTTTATGACCCAAACATTTTGGCAAGTGAGAGAGAGAGAAGCCAGGGGCACCCACTCAATCAGATCCACATAAAAACCTCACCCATACACCATCCACGCACCTCACACAACACACCCAACACAGCACCCCACACACCCGCACACATGTCACTCACACCACATCCATGGCACCCCAAAGACACCCCAGGTTTTCAGAGGAGGAGCTAAGGTCATAATGGAGGAAATCATCTGGGTAGATCCACAGCTATTTGGATCAAAGGTGCAGCAGATGTACATTGCTAGGAAGAAGGAGCTATGGCGGAGAATCGTGGACAGGGTCAACGCCGTTGGACAGCATCCAAGAACAAGGAATGACATCAGGAAGAAGTGGAATGACCTATGGGGGAAGGTGCGTTCCGTGGATGTAAGGCACCAGGTAGCAGTACAGAGGACTGGCGGTGGACTCCCATCTCCTCCCTCACAACTAACAACATGGGAGGAGCAAGTCTTGGCAAAATTGCATCCCGATGGACTCGCTGGAGTAGCAGGAGGACTGGACTCTCGTAAGTCAAATCTTTACTACTATATCCCCCACCCTACCTGCATGCCATCACAAACTCCTACCCCTACCCTCACCCCCATCACTCCACCACCTCACATATACCCCACTATCACAACCCACCCATCCCAATACCAAGCCCTGCATGCAACACCAATCCATGGACCCCCATCACAGACCTGCAGGACACCCATCACCACAGCATCCACACTAGTGACAATCACTTAGCCAAACCAAGCACAACTCACAAAAGCCAAAGTTGCCTTGGGAATAACAACCATAGTTGGGAACATACCCATGCACAAGATGGCACACGCAGAAACATTAATACTGCATTTGCATCCCCACAGGACCCCTACTCAATGTCACTGGAGAGGAGTTGCCAGCAACATCCAGTCCCCCCCAGTAGAGGCCCACAGTGATGACAGCAGCTCTGTACGCCTGGATCAGGATGGCCAACCTGGCCCATCAGGGACCTCCGGACAGTTGGTTACCCTTCCACTGTCCCAACTCACCACAGAGCCTCCCCTCTTAGGAAACACCAGCACAGCACCCACCCAGCGGGCCTATGCCACTGTACCCAGGACACGTCAATCAGCAGTGTGTCTACCACTACAGGGACCCCAGGCAACCCCACAAACCCAGGACGATCAGGGACCTGGGGTCAGTGGCAGTGGGCACACGGTTCAGGGGACAGAGGCACAGGACAACAGGGAAGCTGGGAGGACTGCTGTATGACAGGGGGAGGAAAGGCCCAGGGAACCAACACTCCAGGAGGCACTCACCAACATCCTGGGAGCATACCAACATTCCCAGGAGACCATGGGCCAGGTACTGTACAAGTTGCAGGAGACCCAGCGGCTGCAGGAGGGACAGTACATGGGGATCAGGGAGGACCTAAAAAACTATCTGCACTATCCTGGTCACCTTTGCACGGGTGCTGGATGACATGGGCAAGACCATGAGGGAGGCAGTGCACAACAACGGGCCCCTGACACTAACCACACCGAAGAACAGCCCTCCACCTCTGCCGGCACTAATGGACAAGAGGTCCCGCCACAGGACCAACAGGCTACCAACACCTCACCCCCTGCAGAAGGAGAACAACCCCACAAATGGTCCCTGCGATCCAGTCAGAAGCCAGAGAACATTGCCAAGACCCCCACCAGGAAATAAGACTCCCCTGATTGTCACCCTTCTGTCCCACTATATTACCCTGTCCACCTTGAACTGCCATTGCTCCACTTCCTATGCCCCCTTGGACAATGCACCTGTGATACAAATAGACTGGACTCTACCCTGGACTTTCCTCCACCATCACCCCAGCCCATTGCACATCCCTCTCTACTTATGAACACTTAAATACACACCCTTGGAACAAATACAAATCTGGAGTCTGTAAAATGATTCAAATATGTATTAGTACAACATTATCAAAGCAGAGCAAGTCATATGTACAGTTACATTTTCATTGGAATGGCCTTTAGTTGGCAGCAGTAAACACACTAGCCAGAGTGGGACACAGAGATCTGAAAATAGAGATGCCAAATGGTACAGTAAGTGGCCATAGACATAGGGCAATCAGGCTGCCATGTACAATGTCCAACAGAAAACTGAAATGTAAAGTGAAGTTACAGTATCTCACCTGTGTGTAACTGGAAGTACTGCTGTATTATACTACTTCTGTTGTCCACATCTTCTTCCTCTGCCTCCTCTTCCTCACTTTCCACAGGCTCCACCGCTGCCCCAAGACCATCTCCAGGCTCATCCTCCTGCAGAAAAGGCACCTGGCGTCTCAAGGCCAGGTTGTGCAACATGCAACGATGATCTTGCACACCTTCTTGGGTGAGTAGTAGAAGGATCCACCTGTCAGATGGAGGCACCTGAACCTGGCCTTCAGGAGGCCGAAGGTTCTTTCAATTTTCAGCCTTGTTCACCCATGTGCCTCATTGTAACGTTCCTCTGCCCTTGTCCTTGCATTCCTCACTGGGGTCAATAGCCATGAGAGGTTGGGGTAACCAGAGTCACCTGCAAGTATCGAGGGACAACTGTTAAACACACACTAACCCTTAGGGACAACCCCATACCCAGACACCTACCTATACTGGGTGTGTACCTTGGGCTCACCTATTAGCCACACCTCTGGAGTTGGCCCATCACATATGGGATAATGCTATTCTTCAAGATAAAGGTATCATGCACAGAGCCAGGATACTTGGCATTCACATGGGAGAGGTACTGGTCCGCAAAACACACCATCTGCACATTCATAGAGTGAAAGCTTTTTCTATTCCTGAAAACGTGTTCATTTCTCCGGAGGGGGGGGGGGCAAATGCCACATGTGTACCATCAATGGCACCAATGATGTTTGGGGATATGCCCCAGGGCATAAAAGTCAGCTTTCACTGTGGCCAAATCCTCCACCTGGGGGAATAAGATGTAGCTGTGCATGTGTTTCAGAAGTGCTGACAACACTCTGGTCAACACATTGGAGAACACTGGCTGAGACAGTGCCATGGCCACTGTAGTTTGGAAGGAACCACTTGCCAGGAAATGGAGCACTGACAGGACCTGCACTACAGGGGGCATACCTGTGGGCTGGCGGATAGCTGACATCATATCTGGCTCCAATTGGGCACACAGTTCTTGGATTGTGGCCCGATCAAGTCTGTATGTTATGATAATGTGTCTGTCCTCCATTGTCGCAAGGTCCACCAGGGGTCTGTATACCGGAGGACGTCGCCATCTCATATTCAGCCTCAGCGGTTGAAACCTATGGAAGAAAACAGTGATAAGTGGGTAATATTCATACATCTATTGCACTAATGATGCCTTTAATCCTTTACAGAACCAGTATGTGAATCCGGAAATCAGTTGTTGTGCCAATGTCTTCTGTGATGCCTTGTGCTCCCCTGAAATGGCAGCTGCCTGACCTGTGAGGAGGGACAAGTAGAAATGAGGTAATTCCGCTGGTGTTGTGCGCCATTGCGGTAGGCGGTCGAAGACCACTGCGCAACTTCGCACTGGTTATCATTGGGCCCTATGGAATCCAGGAGCCAATGGTGATGTATGCTGGCGGTGACAGTACGCACCGCTGCAGATGTGACTGCCATTTTCTATCTGTTCACTTACTTGCTACCTGACCTTCAACAGGAGAGGACCTACACTGCAAGTGCTGCTGTGACCTGTGTCTGGGAGCGACAATGGCTCATTTGTCTAGGGAAAGGGCTCCTGCCTTCACTGTGGAGGAGTTGGAGAAACTGGTGGATGGGGTCCTACCCCAGTACACGCTACTCTACGGACAAACAGGTGAGTACACTGTGAGCATGATGTGTGGGCCATGAATGTAGGGATTTCTGTGTGTGTAAGCCACATGTAGGGGGGGCAGAGGCGTCCTGGCCAGAGTGCTGCATGTATGGTCAGCAATGTATGTGCATCAGGGGATAGGACGGATCTGGTGGGCCATGAGTGTGATGGTCCGGATGGTTGACTTATTCCCTTTTCTGCTGTCTTTTCCGTGCAGGTCAGCGCCCACCAGAAAAACTGTATTTGGCGTGCCATCACCAAGGAGGTGTGGACCCTGGGGGTCTTTGACAGGCAGAGCACCAACTGCCGCAAATGGTGGGAGGACATGCGCCGCTGGGGAAAGAAGATGGCGGAGGCCCTGCTGGGGCTGGCCTCACAACGAGGAAGGGGTGCTTGTCGCACCATGGCCGCCCTGATGTTCCGCATCCTGGCGGTGGCCTATCTGGAGTTGGATGGGCACTTGAAGGCATCACAGCAGCCACAAGGGGGTGAGTTCAGATTCTGAATCCTGACTTTGCTCGTGTTAAGGGTTACCAGGCCAGGTAAGGGTTACCTTTTTGGGCAGGCTATGGATCACTCCTACTCCAATGGTGTTAGTGGGTATCTACTACTGGGCAGGGTCCTGTGGGTTTCAGGTGTGCAGCTGATTGGCGGTAGGCAATGTACCCCATGGACTGGTGACTATCTTAGTAACTGGTAGTGCATAGCCTAGTGTATAGGGCTGCTCCCTGTGTGTTGTGTACGCCACGGTGGTGGTGTTGCTGGCATTGACCAAGTGTATCCTCTGTCTCTCCCCTCTTTTTGTTTTGTCACCCTGTCCATGTGTGCACTAGCATCATCTGGCAGAGTAGCAGAGTCACCGGTGATGGAGGGAGCTGTATCCCACATGAGTTTGAAGGCCAAATCTACCGACGGTGAAGGCACTGTGGGACAGAGGGCGAGGGGAGCACCACAACAGGGACATGAGGGGACACCACAGACTGCAACTCCTCCTCCGATGGATGCTCCCTGGCGGTGGCAGACACTTCTGTGCCCACCCCAACAACAGGTACACGCCACAACCCCTACCAGCACCACCCTCCCAGCTGCCCCTCAATGTGTTTCCCGTGCCCGCTCATCCAGGAAGGTGAGCATCTCCTTTGCCCCAGGCACCTCAGGCCCTGCCCCAGTCAGCCCTGCTGCCCTCAGTGAGGAGGCTATTGACCTCCTGAGATCCCTCACTGGTGGGCAGTCAACCATTCTGAATGCCATCCAGGGTGTCGAGAGGCATTTGGAACAAACAAATGCATACCTGAAGGGCATTCACTCTGGCGTGGCGGCCCAACAGAGAGCATTTCAGGCTCTGGCCTCCTCCCTGATGGCAGCCCTTGTCCCTGTCTCTAGCCTCCTCCTCCAACTGCCTCTACACAGTCCCAATCCCCTCAACCCCCGCCTATCCCAAGCACACCTTTCAGACCAGCATTCACTCAAATCACCACACAAAAGTGGCTCAGGCAAACACAAGCACCACACTTCTTCTTACAGGCACTCACACAAGCACCATCCCCATGCAGACACACCAACATCCACTGCCTCCACTGTGTCCCCCTCCTCCTCGTCATCCACCTCCCTCCCAGTAGCATCTCCACTCACACCTGCATGCACTACATCCTCATCCACTACCTCTATCACCAGCACGCCCATCACAACACACCCCTCTCTGGCAGTCACCACCCCCACATCCATGCACACGTCCCCTGTGTCCTCTCCCGGTGTGTCTGTGACCCCTCCTCCCAAAGTACACAAACGCAAACACCCACCCACCCAACAGCCATCCACCTCACAACAGCATCCAGCCCATGCACCTGCACCCAAACACAGCAGACAGACACCTCCTACAACCACTTCCTCTTCCTCCACTCCCACACCTTCTTCCCGCCCCAGTGTCTCTAAGAAGCTTTTCCTGGCAAACATTGACCTCTTCCCTACCCCGCCCCCCTCATCCTTCCCATCGGGCCAGGGTGTCCAGAACCCAGCCTAGCACCTCAGCCACCAAGTCGATGTCTGCTGTGGTTCCTGCAGCGAACAAAGGCTCAAAGGGGGCATACGTCAGCCCAGCCAGTGTGCCCCCAACACCTACCAAGGACAAAACCATTCCGCCACCTGCCAAGGTGAAGATGGGGACAGCATGCAGCAAGGGGAAGGAGCACTATCCACCCAGCAAGGCTACCTCAAAAACTCCAGCTGCCAGACCCAAGCACCGCCACCTGCACCGCTGACAGTAGCACCACTACCAGCAGCAGCAGCCCCACTGGGAAGCCGTCTGAGGCTACAGGAAAAGGGCTGGAGCCTCCCACCACCACTGGCAGCACCCCCACCAGCACCAGCACTACAAACAGTATGCAGCCTTAGCCACTGCAGGATGGAGTCTAGCCCTGCCTCCATGAACTATCATGCAACCTGGTCCCTGCAACTCTCGTGCCTCATACACCCAGGTGAGCGACTGTGACCTGCCACACCCCAAGTGTTGCATCACTGGGCACAAGGCCCCCTCCAGAACCAGTGGACATATGCATCCACTCACCCAAGGCTTGGCAGGATGAAGCAGACTGGGCACAAAGCCCCTTCCAGAACCAGTGGAGATATCCATCCACACACCCAATCCTTGGCAGGGTGAAGCAGACTGGGCACAAAGCCCCCTCCCGAAGCAGTGGAGATATGCATTCACTCACCCAATTCTTGGCAGAATGAAGCAGACTGGGCACAAAGCCCCCTCCAGAACTAGTGGAGATATGCAATCACTCACCCAATCCTTGGCAGGATGAAGCAGACTGGGCACAAAGCCCCCTCCAGAACCAGTGGAGAAAGGCAATTATGTCTAAAGGAATCCGACCTCTTAAAGCGCAAAGTATAACATTACAATAAAGTGAATTTACACATGTTGCGAACATCACCAAAAATGTACGACAGGCATTACAAATAAATAACATAACACACGCTCCTCAGCCTTCCATGGATCTCTTATCCCGGACCACTATTTCAAGTAGTCACCATACATTATAGCAAACATTTGGGCTGTCTATCAACTGTACATTAAGGCGTCATTACATTTATGGAATGCAAGAGGTTTCAGGATGTGTTTAAGACAAGTTAAAACAAAAGATTTATAAAATTGACCGAAAAACGTAATGATGATTATTTAGCTGTCCCATCACAAGGGCACACTGGTAATTGGTTCCCCCAGATCTTAAAGTCTTCATAGAAACACAAAAGACATCATATAGTACCTGCTATAAATCAAAAACTTAGCAACTTTTCCCACCACAAGAGTTCCAGCTGCAAATAAAATGCCATCTCAACTGAGGCTAGGAACAAGTAGTAGTCACATTGAGGACACTTGCTAAAACATAACCTCAAAACTTTGAGAAACACAAAATTCTGCATGGCGAGATTTTACTAGCCCCTTATCCAATTTGTTGGAGCAGTAAACATTTCAGGGAGACCAATATCATTAAAAGTCTTTTTGACCTACTTCAGCCAAGTAATTGAATGTCCCCTATCAAGACTGAGGCAGTCCAGAATAACCTCCCTTTTAAAACTTTTGCTCACCCTGGACCATATCTTAACCCACAACAAGAGTGGTACAAGTTTTGCAGTAGGAAACATATTGCAAATTAAGAGCCTGCTTTAGAAATTGGCTGATGGGTTACTCTGTCACAATAGTGATGGATATCCTGTCCACCAAAATCTAAATCCCTTCATATCCTATGGGATTTATATTTGGGTGGATGGGATATACGTCCCCGTTGTGACAGAGTAACGCCTCTGCCGATATCTAAATCAGGCTCAAATCTCAGAGTGCACAATAAAATTAGAGCTAGTTGGAGGGGGATTCGGTAGCCACCTGAATATCCAATTTTGATCTATCTGGATGAAGGAAGCATTATGGAACCCCCACACACCTGCTCCATATGTCACTGTAGAGACACATTGCAGATAATAAATCTTGATATAGGGGAGAATATGGCCTTGACCACCCTATCGGACAAGACCATGTAAAAGAAGCTGCTGCCCTACTCAATTTCCCCGGGGCTGCCAAGAATGAGTTAAAAGTGACCCCAAACGTACCTAAAATTCTTCACAAAACTCAAAGACTGATCTAACACTTGTAGGGATCCTAAGCTCTTTTACCCAGGGCCACATGCCATCATATGGGACTTCCCAAAATTGGTTAACATAACTAAATTCCTCACAAAATTGAAAAAGGATTCAACCAGAATGTGCAGGGTTCTAGGCGTACGTGCCATTAAGATAGCATTGTCCGCGTATAATAATTTTGGGACAGAAACGTTGGATATTTTCAGCATGTCTCTAGTAGCTGAAGACAAATGGGTGCTTAACTTGTCTATATAAAGGACAAAAAGTAACAGAGCCAAAATACACCCCTGATGCTCCCTGCTAGATAAAGGGAAAACCCCAGTAGCTTCCCCTGCACTACCATATCGCACCATAGCCCCCAGGAGTTACAGAGAATTCACCAGGGGATCCTCTTCTCCCAGATCAAGTAAAGTCAACCAGAATTGTGCCCTATTTACCCTATCAAATGCAGTGGATAATTCCATAAAGGTCAGCTAGAGTGGTAAGCGCATGGCAATGGTGTATTTCCCTAGGATCAAATGCAGGTTGAGACACTGATCCACTGTACCAAGTCCTGGACACAAACTATACTGACATGGGAACAGAATAATATTAAGACTGATCCAGGTTTGCAGATGATTAAAGATTGCCCTCCCCAAAAATGTTATTGAGCTGTCAATAAGGGACATAGGCCAATAACACTTTGGCAACCCACTGTCCCCTTTTTTTAAAATATGGACTATAATTGACTGCGCCCATGAGCTAGGTAACCTAGCGCAAAACGTTATTAAACAGGGTAGTCAGAAAAGGCCCCAAACCTTGACATTACACTTAATGAGATCCGTCGGTATCCCATTGGGCCCAGGCACTTTACCTGACAAACTCTGCCTACTGGCTGATTCTACATCTTCCAGAGAGATCTGGAATGGGGTGGAATTCCCTAAACAAGCCATCAATAAATCGTTGAGAGTTTTATCCTCGACTAATGGTTCAATGATAAATTGAAGAAAAATGCTCAATCCACTTTACACCAGATATATTACAGACCAAGTGGCGGTTTAACAGACCACTTCTCTCACCCATTAAGAATCTCGCAAAAAACGTTGCTGCTATTTCGTGAGGCACCTAATGCTAGGTGCTTCCAGTCCCTATGGTTCAAAAACTTTTTTCTGTCCTGGGCAGTGTGATAGTATTCCCTTCTTGCCTCCTGTACTGTCACCACAGCTCTTGGGTGAGCTTTCGTTAAATCACAATTAGTCACTGAGCATGCTCCTTCAAACCATTGTGGACTGTTTTGAAGTGGATTGAGGGGTTTCAATAAATGACTCTTAAAGCATGCGCATAAAAGCTGAAAAACTCTAAGTAACATGCCTCTGGTATTTTCAGTTAGACAATCCAAGAATACTAACAAATGATTTGAGGAGAAGACTAAGCATGGACTTAGAGACTTTGAGTAACCAGACTAATCTGAGCTCATCCATTGAGTGTTGATTAATTCAAGTACTAGTTGTTGGAGGTGTATACTTACCCATGGGAAACTCCCTTCTACACAGAGTGGGTTATGATCTCCCACTGTGTCTCTAAAATAGTACATTTGGAAATCCATTTAAGAAGGCACCTTGGGGCAAAGACATAGGGGGTTATTCCAACTTTGGAGGAGGTGGTAATCCGTCCCAAATGTGACGGATTTACCACCAGCCGTATTACGAGTTCCATAGGATATAATGGACTCGTAATACGGCAGGTGGTATATCCGTCACTTTACCGTCACTTTTGGGACGGATTACCACTTCCTCCAAAGTTGGAATAACCCCCATAGTCAATAATGGAAAACCATTCCCTTCCCCTATAAGTGGGCACACTCGAGCCAGGATCCTAAGAAAGATTAGCTAAGTCAACGAGATCACTTGAAACAAAACATCTCTTTAGCTCTCTCCCTCTTTTAACAACACAACCTTTGATAGTGTAGAAACTCATAGAGCCTCGCTCATCTGCTGAGACACCAGCTAGGCATTATAATCTCCAAAGAGCAAAAAACTGGATTGTGGGATAAGACTAACACCAATTGGTTTAAGTACCACTATAAACTGAAATAGTCCCTTAAAAAGATAATACAAATAATTAGTGAAATAATTACAATAGAAATTCAATATGAAAATATATAAAATATATATCAGACTTTGAAAAGTACTGTCCAAAAAGCAGGGTTGCAGGGTTACCTGTGTCAATGGAAGTCACTGTCACTCTCAAATTTAGTTTTACCCATATTGAAAGGCCATCTTTGGCTCTTCCATGAGCAAAAGGTAGTGCGGGACAAGAATAACAAGCAAAACCCCTACAAGAAACAGGAGAGGTAGCCCATGTTCCCTGCAAGGCAACAAAATCAAACTTATCAATGAAGCAACCAGTCTGGAATTGAAATCTTATCCTTAATCCCGTAGTAAAGCTGTACTATGTCATTTGTAACATCTTTTATAATCTACAATTTGCATGATTCAGTTGGTTGGCCTCTTAAGTACAGTGCTTCTCATTTAGTTTATAAGCTGACACCTGGAATGGGCCCACTTGACAGCTATTTGATGGGGTTGGTTCCCATTTATGTGTTCCTGGACATAAGTAGACTTCCTCATACCTGCCAAAAGTCACCATGCCCAGTGTAACATCCACACTAAACGGACAGCTGTCTTTTAGCCGACAGCAGTATGTATGGTGGGATTTTAGTGAATCTGTTTTCAAGCAGCTTCTACATTAAGAAGTGGCTCCATGGCACTCTAAGGGGTCCGTTTATCTGAGAAAACCTGTGAGAACCTGTGAGAATACTATGTCCCTCTCATTTCGGTTTATGCTACACTATTTTACTTGTAGTGATCACGTCAGTCCCATATCTGTGCTCTCTATTATTCACATGAGTGACAACATTTGTAACATATTTATGTCTTTGTACATATGTGTTTGCGTGTCTCTGTCAATTTTTCAAAAGGTCATGTTCCCCCTACTGGTTTGCAGACCATTTTAGCCATTGCAGGAGTTTCCCCCAGTATTAAAGATTTTGGGGTATATTTACAAGAAAGTGGTGCATCAACTATGATGCACCACTTTTCTAGCGCCATGTCACCATGGTATGCCATATTTACAATACGGAGCACCATGGTGCATGTTAGCACAACAGCGTCAACATTTGTTATGCTATTGTGGTGCATTTGGCGACTAGTGCCAAAACGTATGGCACTCATCCAGCAAAGCGTGGGGAGGCCCACTGGAACCAATGGGAGCGTCACTTTAATGCCTGCCTTTAGCAGGCGTTAAAAATTACAGGAAAAATGGTGCAGTGAAATCTCGTAAGTTTCACTGCACCATTTTTCTGGACCTCCTAACGGGGGAGCGCCTGTTCCATTCCATTGACATCAATGTAGTGTTGGTGGATCAACAGAACAGCACACCTTAATTGTTCATGACTGGTCAATTTGGGGAGGACATGTGCTGGATCACATCAATTTCCTCTACATCGCGTCTGGTACTAAGGTTAATTAAAATGACTCCCAGGTCTAATATATATTTGATGCATTAACTTTTATAACAAAAACAATGCGTAGTGCTGCATACATTTTGACTGTCCATGGCACAAGAACAACTTTAGCTGTTCTGACTTCAGCCAACAGAACTAAGATAGTCATTATGACATTGCGGTGACTGTTAAAGTGGCAGTAATATCACCAACAGTCTGGCCGTAATTACTGCCAAATTATGACTATGGTCGTGATACCTCCCGTAGACAGCCAATGTACCACACCAACCGCCAGGGTGTTAACACCACTGACCACAGAGGTAGCCATCAACAGCCAGTCGAAAGACAAGGTACCACCCACCATGTATTATGACATAGCAAACCGCAAGGATTTCTGGGGTGGTACCAACGCCATCAATAGCCTGGCGGAAACATAACACAGAAAACAAAAGACTCACCAACAAGTACACAGAGGACTCCACCGCCGCCATGGAACCGGAAATGCAAGTCTTCCCAATGCTCTTCTACGCCATGACTCTCCTGAACGCCGATGAAGATGACGACAGTGAGTACAGCCACCGAGCACACAAGGGAGGAAGGGAGGAAAAGAAGAGTGACACACACACAACACATACCATTCACGCACACCCCATACACAGAACCAGCTGCAGAGTTAAACCAATATCACAGGACACACGTTAAAATGAAACCACAATGATAATCAACAAACACTATAATTTGATGCCAACAGCCACATTGTCCATTTGAATACAAATGCAGGCCACAATGTCCAGAATGGGCCAATGGCCAGCCCAAAGTATAAAAGGGCCACCTGGCCACAGGGCACAGTCCAAGGCCCAACTTGACTCCTGACGCAATCTGGAATCCACTGTTCAGGGGCGTCATGTTGGAAATGGGCAGGCACCTCAGGGGGAAGGAAGGAGGGGTGGGGTCACCTCAGCTGAAGTAGGGAACTTGCCCACTGGTTCTGGAGGGGGATCCATGGCTCTTTGTCTTTGGTGGGGAGTGCAAGGCCCCAGACTCTGAAGTGGGGAACTTGCCCACTGGTTCTGGAGGGGGCTTCATGCATATTTGTCTTTGGTGGGGAGTGCAAGGCCACAGTCTCTGAAGTGCGGAACTTGCCCACCGGTTCTGGGGGAGTCACTATGCCCATTTGCCTTTGATGGGGAGTGCAAGGCCACAGTCTTTAAAGTGGGGAACTTGCCCACTGGTTCTGGAGGGGGCTCCTTGTACAACAGTCCCTGGAGGCTGGCCTACATGCCCTCTGCTGGATGTGAGGGCTGCTGTTTCCCAGCTGGAGGTGAGGGCTGCTGTGCCTGTGCTGGAGGTGGGGGCTTCTTGCCCTCTGCTAAAGGTGAGGGCTGCTGTGCGTGTGCTGGAGGTAAGGGCTCCTGTGTCTCAGCTGGAGGTGAGGGCTGCTGTGCCTGTGCTGGAGGTGGGGGATCCTTGCCCTCTGCTGGTGGAGTGGGCCACTTGCCATTCATTGGTGGTTGAGTGGGAACCTTCCCTTTCATTAGTGGTTGAGTGGGAACCTTCCCTTTCTTTGCTGGTGGAGAGGGATCCATGTGTCCCCTCTTGTGATGGGTCCCCTTGGGCTCTGACATGTCACTTGTGTCCTTGCCTCCAAGACTAGGGGTTGCCTCCTCTGTCCCTGTATCATGTCCCTTACTTTTCACCATCCTAGTCCTCCCTTTCTGAGCTGGAGGGTGTGTCCTCAGTAGGAGTGCCATCTGTCACATTCTGGGGCCCCTTTGGGCCAGCAGCTCATGATTTAATTGGTGCAGTGGCAGACTGTTTGGCTGAGGTGCTGGGCCGGGTCACTGGGACCCTGCTCTTACAGACAGGACGGGGGTGGAGGGTGAGGGAAGAGATCAAGTTGGGCAAGGAAAAACTTCTTAGGGACATTGGGGCGGAATGAGGGAGGAGGGATGGGAGTGGAGGTTGAGGGAGTGGTTGTTTGAGGTGTACATCTCCTGGACTTTGGTGCAGGTGCATGAACGGTGTGTGTGTGAGTTGGATGGCTGCTGGGTGTCTGAGTGCATGCGTTTGTGTCTCTTAGGAGTGGGGGCAGACAGGGTGGGAGAGGACAAAGGGGACGCATGGATAAATGTTGTGGGGGCGTCTGCAAGCGAGGTGTGTGTGTTGCTTGATGTGGTGATGGTGGGGGTGTTGTGTAGCCATTTTAGTTATAGCTCCATGCACGATATGTTAACACACTAGGCTGCTGTGCACTTTAACCTAGATATATTTTATTCAGCTTTGTCTTATTATTGTTAGAATAACCATTTTTACGGTCTTGTTTTATTTTCCATTTATCTAATTGTTTTTGCCTAGGCCAGCACTCTGTTCTCAAACAAGACATTCTTGATCACTCTGTGCTTCTTCCAAGTCTACAGCACGGTACATTGCTGGTGAATGTGGTAGAAGTTTAGTCTCCAACATTCGTAGAAAATACACATCCTTACATAGGGACATTTTCTCAGATCATCAGTTGTGTTTTTATAGAAACTTTTCCTTGTCCCTTACACGTTAGAGGGAGATTCCAGCCAGTGAACCACGACTGTATGCTAATAGCTGAATGCTTCGCTACAGATGCTAACGTAGACTGCAGGCCTTTGCTCAGGTATGGGGGTTGATGTCTTCCGAGGAGAACCTGAAAGGCAGAATTAGTGCTTAACATGCTGTGCTCAATCAGAACATAGGTAGCAATTAGCCCATTGATTATAGTGACAATATGATAGCTTTGTTTTTATGCTTCATTCTTCTCATCACAATTTTAATACTGTCATGTTGTGTCGTCCTGGTTATTGCAGCTCACGCTTTGCTATCTAAGATGCAGTCATTTTATTAAACTCATCATTGAAACATATACTGCTTCTGTTTGTCATTTATATATGAATTGTAAATGAGAGAAACGGATGAGACCGTGAGTGACCATGACTTCCCTGAGAAGCCAAGTATGTCATGTGCTCGTCTGCCCAGTCATCACCATCCTTGGGTAGAGATGAGGCACTGCTAGTTAGCCAGAGCAAGACCTGGATTGGAGCGACAGTTGTCACCCGCAGCGGGTAATACTTAGTCTCTCACACCACGGGTGATTCTGCTGCTCAAAATCCAGTAGTCTCATTAGAATAATGAGAGCCTACGTGACAGTAGTAGCTGTTGATGTAGTGCATGCAGGTGTGGGTGCGGATGTTACTGTGAGGGAGGAGGAGGAGGTAGGTGAGACAGTGGATGTGGTTGTGTGTGTAACTGTCTGTTGTTTGTGTGAGTGATGCCTGTGTTTGACTGTGCTACTCTTGTGTGATGTTTTGCGTGCATGCTTGTCTGTGTCTGTATCTGTGCTTGGAATGGGTTGGGGTTGAGGAGACTGGGACTGGGAAGTGGTAGTTGGAGGGGGCACAGTAGGAACAGGGACACTGGCTGCCATCATAGTGGAGGCCAGAGCCTGAAACGATCTGTGTAGGGCCACCAACCCACCTTGGATACCCTCCAGGTAGGCATTGCATTGCTGTATCTGGGATGCCAGCCCCTTTATGGCATTCACAATGGTTGACTGCCCTACAGAGATGGATCTCAGGAGGTCAATAGTCTCCTCACGGAGGGCAGCAGGGCTCACTGGGGCAGGTCCTGAGGTGCCTGGGGCGAAGGAGATGCTCACCCTCCTGGGTGAGCGGGCACAGGCAACTCGGTGGGGGCTATTGGAAGGGCGGTGCTGGTATGGGGGTGGTGGCTGTACCTGTAGCTGGGGTGGTTCCAGAGGTGTCTGCCATCACCAGGGAGCTTCCATCAGAGGAGGAATCAGAGTCAGTGTTGTCACTTCTTGTCTCTGCCGTGGTGTTTCCCTCATCCTCTGTCCCACTGGTCCCCTTAGGGTAGTGGACTCTGACTCCTCGGTCCTGTGGGATGCATCTGCCTCAGTCACCGGTGCCCCTGCTCCTCCGCCAGATGCTGCTAATGCACACATGGACAGGATGACAGAAGAAAATAGGGGGGAGAGAAAGGGAGCACTGGGTCAATTACAGCACCAACACCACACTTGACATACACATTACCATCACACACAGGGATCAGGATTGAGCACTATGCATTGCAGAGGCAGTCCATTGGCTAGGTGCCACAGCAAGATGAGAGCCAACCACCTCCAACTGCACCCCTCTTGGGACCCAATAAGCCCTGTCTGACATGGAATGAAACCTAGCTAGGTTACTAGATTTTGCTATACACCCATTTACTTTCAGCTGGATCACGCAGCAATGGCTGATCTGGCATTAAGAGGCACCTACTAACTGAAACCCACCACCAGGATCCCATGCCACCCAACAATAATTGTCATCCTGCTCACTCTACTCACCCCCTTGTGGCTGGTGTGCTGCCCTGAAGCACCCATCCAGCTCTAGACAGGCCACTGCCAGTATGCAGGCCATCAGGGGGGTCAGGTTCTGACATGCACCCCGCTCTCGTTGGGAGGCCATCCCCAGCTGGGCCTTCTCGGTCTTCCGGGCCCAGCGTCTCTGGTCCTCCCACATTTTCCTACAGTGGGTGCTCCGCCTGCTATAGACCCCCAGGGTCCGCACATCCTTGGCGATGGCATGCCACTATCCCTTCTTCTAATGGGCGCTGACCTGCAGAGATAATACAGACAGGAGGACACCATTAACCATACAATCCAGCCTGTCACACATATGACCCACAAATGAAATTTCCATCTCCATTGGCACACATCACCCGGAGCCCTGCATGTACACTACCACCCAAATGACACACTGCTAGTACACACATGTCCATGCAACCTTGTCACATACATCGTGTCTGTGGTGTACTCATCTGTTGGTCTGGAGGCCCATACAACTGTCCATACAGGGGTAGGACCCCGTGCACCAGGCACTCTAACTCCTCTGGAGTGATGGCAGGGGCCCTTTCCCCAGTTACACAGGCCATGGCAGGATCCGGACACAGGTCACAGCAGCACATGCAGTGGAGGTGCTGTCCTGTGGATAGTCAGGAATCAAGAGAGGTTTTAGACAGAAAATGGTGGTCATGTCCGCTGTGGTGTACACCGTCACTGCCACCGGTGATCCCCATTGGACACTGTACTCCATAGAGCCCCTTCTTGGCCAATGAGGAAAAGCACGACGGCGCAAGACCGCCTTCCACCATGACGCCCAATGCCGGTGGAGTTACCTCACTTCCACCTGTCCATACTTACAGGACATGCGGTAGCTATTTTATGGTGGTGGACAACATTCAGAAATTAGAAACTGCGTCATTGCTGTAAATTGCACATACATTGCCATTAACATGTCCAATTACATATATGGTCTATGTACACTGAGGTGGTGGTTCCCTTGTTCAATTTGTGACACCCTACTCACTCTTTTGTCCCTTAGGTGCCTACCACTGCGGAGGGATAGGAGGAGGAGACAAGACCCCGTGTCCACCCCTTGTGGACTTGGCTACATTGGAGGACAGGCACATTATACTCACCTATAGACTGGACAGAGCTACAATCATAGAGCTGTGTGCACAATCAGATCTGATAGCAGCTATCCATCATCCCACTGGGAACCCCCCTCTTGCGCAAGTTCTATCAGTGATTCATTTCATGGCAACTGGTTCTTTCCAAGTGACAGTGGGCTTGACAGCAGGAATGTCACAGCCAATGTTCTCAATTGTGCTAGCAAGGGTTTTGTCTGCCTTGGTCAAACACGTGCAACTACATCGCTTTGCCCCAAGTTAAAGATTTGGCCACTGTGGAGGCTGGATTCTATGCAATGATACATATACCAAATATTATTGGGGCAATTGACGGAACACATATTGCGTTTGTCCCCCCCGGCACAATGAACAGGTGTTCAGGAATAGGAAGAGTTTCCACTCAATCAATGTGCAAATGGTGTGCCTGACGGACCAGTACATCTCTCACGTCACTGCCAAGTATCCTGGGTCGGTGCATGATGCCTTCGTCCTGAGGAATAGCAGCATCCCAAATCTGATGCACAACTACAGAGGCACAGGGTGTGGCTAATAGGTGAGCCAGAGTCCCCACCCAATGTATGTCAGTGTATGCCTTCAGGAGTCATCCCCTATACCATTGGGTAAGGCTAATGTTTGTCTCTTAATACTTGCCGGTGACTCTGGCTACCCAAACCTATCATGGCTCCTGACCCCTGTGAGGAATGCCAGGACAGGGTCTGAGAATCAGTATAATGATGCACATGGTTGAACCAGGCGGATCATAGAACGTACCTTCGGCCTTCTGAAGGCCAGGCCAGGTTCAGACACCTCGATCTGACAAGTGGATCCCTCTGCTACACCCCTGAGAATGTTTGCCTGATAGTTGTAGCATGCTGCATGTTGCACAACCTGGCCTTTAGACGATATGTGTGTTATCTGTAGGAGGAGGAGATTGGAAATGCCCCTGTGGCAGCAGTAAACCCTGAGGACACTGAGGATGAGGAGGCAGAGGATGAGGATGTGGACAACAGAACATCAGTTATACGTCAGTACTTCCAATGACACACAGCTGAGACAGTGGAACTGACCACTCCTCTAATAATTTATGTTTTCAGTGTGGCTGTAGCAGGATGGCATTCACTTCCTTTGCATCTCAACTGACTGTCACCTATGTCTTCTCATTTTGCAGTTGTTGGTGTTACAACCACTGTGTACTGATGTGATGACTACAGTCAGCTACTGCTCATTATTTGTATGGTATCACAGAGTTCAGGTCATATGCACAAGATGTAACTGTTACTTTAATTGCACATTTTCATCACATAAAGCACTAACACTCAAGTTGTGTTCAAGGGTGTCTATTGTAGTGAAATATATCAACGGAATGGTGCAATGGAATGAGGTGATGGTAGACGTAAGTCCAGGGTATTGGTCCAGTTTGTTTGTAGCACAGGTCCAGTGTCCAAGGGGCCATAGGAAGGGGAGCAAAGGCAGTTCAAAGTGGACAAAGTGACAGAGGCCCTAATTCTAACCTTGGCGGACGGCGGAGGCCGTCCACCAATGTACCGCCGTCAGAACACCGCACCGCGGTCGAAAGACCGCTGCGGTGATTCTGACATTTGCCCTGGGCTGGTGGGCGGCCGCCAAAAGGCCGCCCGCCAGCCCAGGGCAAATCAACCTTCCCACTAGGATGCCGGCTCAGAATTGAGCCGGCGGAGTGGGAAGGTGCGACGGGTGCAGTTGCACCCGTCGCGTATTTCAGTGTCTGCTAGGCAGACACTGAAATACTTTGTGGGGCCCTCTTACGGGGGCCCCTGCTGTGCCCATGCCATTGGCATGGGCACAGCAGGGGCCCCCAGGGGCTCCGCGGCACCCCCTACCGCCATCCTGTTCCTGGCGGGCGAACCGCCAGGAACAGGATGGCGGTAGGGGGTGTCAGAATCCCCCATGGCGGCGCAGCAAGCTGCGCCGCCATGGGGGATTCTAAGGGCAGCGGTAAACCGGCGGGAGACCGCCGGTTTACCCTTTCTGCCCGCGGCTGAACCGCCGCGGTCAGAATGCCCTGCGGGGCACCGCCGGCCTGTCGGCGGTGCTCCCGCCGACCCTGGCGGTCTTGTACCGCCAGGGTCAGAATCACCCCCAGAGTGTGTACTAGTGTCAGGTGTGTGTTTTTGGTATTGGCCAATGTTGTGTTGTATTGTTTTTTAGTGGCCATTCTGACTGCGTTGGTGTGTACCGCCAATGGGTTAACGCCACTGAATGACTGGCATGGTGATTCGTCGGACATAATGTGGAGGGCGTTGTTTTGTTGGCATAACGCTATGGGTGTTCGTACCGACAGTTTACCACTAACGTTTGGTTTGTTTGTGGCAGTATTCTGTTGGCTCAGTGTGTATGTGTTATATGATGGCGAACAGATGTTCGCCTCCACGACGTTATGTTGGCGGCCGTCACCGCGGCGTTAGGGGGATTTACCACCAATGTGATGATGAGGGCCTAAGTATGCTGGGACATGGAGTTTCACTTTTCCCATTATATGTAAGGGCTTGCAAGTTACAAAAAGCGCATTTCTGGTGGGCTGGCTGTCAGTCACACACTCGACATGGAGCCAGTGACCGCTGTGGGCGTTCCCACTCAAATCTCTTTGCTCAATATTGCATTACAGTATGGAGCTGCTGCACAGTAAACGATCATGGGGTGGGTCTGTAGTGCACCATGTTTCAGCTAAACATGACTGACATTTAATCTTTATCTCAATTAGAAATGCAGGATTTTGGTTTGTAGAAGAGATCCTAATTGCCCTCTTGCAATTCCCTATCACAAGACAATCAGTAGCATCGATTGCACTGCTAAATTCAGTTAGCGAAGGAAATTCATTTACATGGTAATTTCTACGGGCTTTAAACCTTTCCAGCAGATGTCTTTCATCAGAGCTCCTAGTGTGGGTGGGAGGATTATTGCACAAGCAAATATGTTCCAGGATGTTGACTTGTAATGTTCGAGATGACAGAAAAGGGTTCAATAGGGTCAAAGTTGATAGCTAAAAGGCAGGATTTAAATGATAAAATGTCATACTGTGTGATTTATATCAAAATGTTCATTCATCTTGCTTTGGACATGTAACACACTATTACTGTGCTGGTTGACTGTAATGTGTGACAGCGCATGCTTGTCATAGGCGTCGCTATTATTAAATATAGTGTAAGATATCGGTTTTAGTTTAGTTTTAGTTCGACGTTGTGCTAATTATGTGCAAATGTGCTGGATGTGTTTTAAAGTTATGGTATACTCAGGATCCCTGAACATACAGCATACTTCCAATTCCCAATCTGCGTGAACGAGTGTGAATTATGCATTTTCATGTCGTCATGCCTGTGGAAGGAGGGAAATATGCCCATGAGCAAAACTGTCGGTCAGGTATGTGAGACCAGCAAGCGAAAGCATTCTTATGGATGAATTTAAGTGAGTTACTCAATTAGCTGATGGGCGTATTGCACGCTGCTGAGTGATTTAGCCGCGAAGTGAATCCCTGTCATCGTGTGAAACAATTGTTTCTGTCCTGAATTTTTACTCAGCTGTACATTGTGTGTTGAGATTCTTAGTTTTATCCATGTTACAGGTGATTTCAAAAGTACGAATTCCGTAATGTACCTAGATGCCAGGACTGCACTGTGCTTTCAGTTTAAAGTTCGCAATTGGAGGACGACGTGACACATACAACGGGGCCCATGACAGCTAAGCAAGTAGCGCCCACACTATTCTGCCCTATAGGTTTGGGTTCCATTTACTCCTTACTGCACTTAGCTATGGTTAGCAGATAGCTCCACGTCACAGTTTTCAGTCCAGGGCTGTCGTGTGCACTCAATGTATGTACTCAATGCGTTCTGGGACTTGTAATGTGGTTCCTTTCAACTGAGCCAATAGGATGAACACAGGCTGAAAACAATCACTTGTAAATAGTGTATCCGATGACACAGAGTCACCTGGGCAGCATACATATGACTAGATTTGTAATTTCACCTAAACTTTGCACCTATCCCTGTGCATTTTACTTCCCAGACAGCAGGTAGGTGGCCACTGATCTTGGTTGCTGCACTCAGGACCTTGGCACGCACGTTAGGACCCGCGCAGAGTCTCCATTTTAGGTTGCGCATTTTAGCTTGCCATCTTTTTCTGATAGTGACTTTTTACGTGGTTTTACATTTAGGCAATGATGTACTGAGAAGGCGTTGTACATGCATCCTATTCCTTGTAAGTGTTTCTGCCACGATGTCTGTAAACTCTGTCCAAGGCTAGGCCAAAGAACGTGATGCCATTATATCATAATTGTCCATTGGAGACAACTCCAAAGCTACAGACAAATCATCACATCAGTTCTGCACCTTTGACACAGTGCAATATGAACAGTGCTTAATTTGGCAGAGGAGCATCTCTGCTGGGATTATCCTGGATCGCAGTGCTCAATGACCGAGATACAGCCCTGCTGACTCTGACCTCCATCCTGCAAACAACAATAGCCTGCATTACATCAGGCCGGCTTCCTGACTTTCCGGTACATTTTACCTAGGTATGGGGGTTAGGCATTCCTAACTGATCTGGAAGAAGGTTCTCCAGCTAGGCTCTTGATAATGTAGGTAGTAGCAAACAGGAGTGTAAGAACACTGTAACATTATCATGTTTTATTTTTTCATAATGCTGGTTGCAATGCTTTGTTTCATCTGCCTAATAATCCCAGCCATGCTTTCTAAACAAGAATACAATTGTTACAATAAATGTTTGAAAATACATTTTCAGGGGGCGTGGTTTGGCCGTCGAAGAAAATAGCCGCCTGAGAAAAGATCTCTGCGCGCCGGGCAGGCCAAGCTGGCAAACAGAGGGTCTCCCCCTGCGTTCCTGACCCCCGGTGTGGCCTTCCAACTGGCGGAGAGAGGGGGCCTCCGGAGGGACGGGGTTGCGGGGCCCGAGCAACGGCAGCCGCGTCCGGAGACGCGGGAGTGAATGCGGCCTCCGGACTTCCGCGGAGCCGCGGACTAAGGTGCGGCGCCACACGGGCCCGGGGCGCGTCGCGAGGGAGGCGAAAGGATCGGCCCTCTACGGCCTCGGCTCCCCGGGTGCTGGAGCGCCGCAGTGCCCCCTCGTGCGGGGGAGGGGAGAGGGGACCCCGAGGAAAACGGACCACCCGGGAACCTGGGCTTGAAGACGACCACGACGAACACGATGGAACAGAAAAGAACAGGCAAAGAAGCACCATCCCACGAGGACTAAATAGTATCTGATGGGGACCGCACAATGAGACGGGTGAGATCCCCCAAGCAGCATTATTCAATGAAAAGACCCCCCAGCAGCAAACAAAGGACACACTCCCCCCCCATTGTTTATGATCTAGCGGGCGAAGAATAAGACTTTCCACGACACCCAGAAGGAGAGCGGGGGATAAGGTGGAAGGAAGAAAGGGGGGGGGCAGCGAAAGGATATCAAAGAGCAACAGAGGGAGAAAGAGAGGAACAAAGATTTCACACATAAGGAACGATAAAGAAGCAAAGAGGGGAGAGGAAAGCCGGAATAGGAAGAAGAGAGGAGAACAGAACAAAACAAGTGGGGAATAGGACCTCGAACAACATGTGCCACACTACACAACCTGACCCTCCGGCCAATTGCCCTCCCAAAAACAAGGACCATAGAACTGGGTATCACAACAAGAGACTTCAGCTCTATATCAATGAACCTCTATCAGGAACTGAGCATATTCTAGATTGTCCTCTATAGATCACGCTCTAAATCCCCGCAGGTCACAGCAGGACACCAAACCGAGCAGGTACGTTATCTACAGATCCTATACCCCAAGGTCTGACCCATCCTCGGAAGCCAAAGAAACTGTCCGCAGGTCTGAACAGACTCATACAAGTTCTCGAGTGCTAGCTCTTAAAATAATATCTTCTATCTGACTTCCACTCCTTGAGAACAATGCCCAACGACAAGCCCGCAAGTAAACATTCTCGCCAACTGCTATTCTCGGAAGTCATTGCTCAACCCAAAGCTATGGCGACACAAACGGTGCCACAGGGACAAACATCTCCTCCGGTAGATCAACCCACACTAGACGCCACAGATCGTATACTGCAAGAGATTACCTCAGTTGGACGGCGCTTGGAGGTAATGAACCTAAAAATAACAGACCTAACTTTGGCCTCCTCCTCAATCCGCGCTGATATAGCAGGCTTCAGAGAAACAGTAACCAACCTAGATCAGCGCCTGTCGGCAGTAGAAGACCATATAGCGGCAACTCCTGACCAGGAAGAGGAACTAAAGTCGCTCAGAGCTAAACTCACTGAACTGGAAGACAGAAGTCGTAAAGACAATGTACGCTTTTTCAGTATACCGGAACAAAAAGTAGGATCCGATATCAAAACCTTTCTTAGCTCACTGCTGACCAACCACTTGGGCATAGAGTTTTCACCACCTCCAGAATTTCAGAGGGTGCACAGAATTGGTCCCCCACACAAAGCGTCTACAAATAAACCACGCCCTATCATCGCATGTTTCCTGCGCCATGAACAAGCCCGCCAGGTCATCTCCATAGCTAAAGCACGACAACCGATATCACTGGATGGACACGAAATCAGAGTGGCGGCAGACTTCTCGAGGTTAACGAATGACAGAAGAAGGGCATTTCTTGCCCTACGTCTGCAACTAAGATCTCTAGACATCCAGTATGGTCTTTTTGAACCGGCACGTATGTGGATCACACACCACGGCACATCCAGAGACTTCACTGACCCCGAGGACCTCAGTGCCTATCTCCATAGTGTGACCTCGCAATCTATGGACACCGCCCCCGGCCATCTGGACTCTCCAGCACCACATACAGAAACTGCTATTAGCTTGCCAACTCCATGGCCCCAGTCTCAACGTCCCCCCTCGCAAAAAAGAGGCCGAGGATATGATCGGCCCCCAAAGACACAGGAAGCCCGGGAGCACATCCTGCAAGCAATGCGGGCAGAGACAAATCCCGCTCCCCCTTGAAACCATCATCAGAAGATCAACATGCTGAACACTAAACTCACAGTAGGACAGATGATTCGGAGATCCGGTCCTGCTTCTAGACCATCTACCCTCTACCTTGGGACAGCTAAGTGACATGCTCATCCACCTTATCTGCTGTTCACCCAGCAGGGGGTTGGGGCCTTCTAAAAACACATTTATCAAACGCTGATTGCCGCAGTGTAACACATAGGGCAAGATGTATCCATTAACTGCTGACCCCGCCGTGGCGGGGGGCCGACCTGGGTTCCGATGTGGGGTTGGTGGGGGGGGGACGGGGAGGAGATATCACATAGGAACCAGGACAAGGAACAGATAGGATTAGACTTGTGGGACACCACCCAGCATCACCCCCAATCTCATTAATGGGGGAGCGCTTAACACAGTCATACTCAAGTCACCCGTACCCCCCCCCCATAGGGCAGACATACACAAACGTGAAGATACACACCGCACCCTCCAGCGCCGTGCCGTCTCGAACACTATACATTTACTGGATAGACGGCTCATAGGGGAGGTCAACCTGACGACCCGCTGGCGAGGCCGCCCCCCTCCCATCCCCCCTCCCCCTGCCTCCCAGGAGGGGATGGGCGGACCACTCAATACCCTAGGCCCAAACGGCAGCAGCCTAACAATACTGATAGAATCCTTTGGGAAAGCCCCAACGCCCCTACCCACTAGGAAAACCTACAGATGATATTAACAGATAACACGCCCCCTACACTTACTGAAGACAAACCACAAAAGGTACACATGCGGAACAGCGCAGCTAACTCTTAGGCATCTAACAACCGCACTGAAAGGAGTAATGAGGCTAACACAACTCAGGGTCACAGTGGCTCTGAGACTACAACACAAGGGACATGCTCCCGGGCGACCACACAAAACGCAGCGCCATAGACCATCATAAGATACTACAGATTTTCACAATCTAAGATGTCTTAACAGATGATAAGCATAAAACGTGTTGTGGGAGGTCCCGTGGCACGCAGCTCTGGGCCCGTTCCTCTTCGCCTCCCCCTCCCTCCTCGTCCTTGGACCCTAACAGTTGCTCCAGGACCGCGCTCGGCCCCCTGGCATCTCATCTCATCTATCCATTTATGCGCCCACGCGACTTGGGGGCCCTCCCTCCCCCCCTCCCCCTGGGAGGTCCCATGATATCAGGAGCAAAGCATATACTCCCTCATTATGCCCCATTGGTATAATACCCCACCGGAGCGCGGGCCTTACAGGTTAGACCCGCAGATTAGAAGGATTTAGGCAGTAGTGAGTGTTTTCCTACTCTGACCAATTTCCACTCTCTATTCTTTTTTTCTATTTATTCTTTTATTATGATTAACATTTACTTTTTCATTTTAGTGAGGCTCCTAGACCCACTCCTCTTTTCACTTCTATATTCACCCATACCTACGTAGGAATCGCTGTCCGTTTCTCTCTGCACACTCCACGCTATCTCTCTTCATCCTCCCCCCCCTCTTTTCCTCCTCTTCCATATTCTTCGTATTGTGACCAAGGGGAACTCTCTCAACCTCCCAAGGCCTAACTGAACAAGAAACCTATATTCCTCGCCTCTTAGACCGGTCATTACTTACTTCCTGGCCCTATCACACGGACCATAACATATCCAATACACCATAAACCACGACACATCCGGCACCCTCGGGATCGACAACTCCACTCACGGCCTTGTCCTGGAATGTACACGGCATGACCCACTATATTAAGCGACAGAAGATACTGTCCTATCTCCGCCTCAAACATGCCGACATTGCTCTACTACAGGAAACACACCTCTCCTCGATGGAATCAGAGAAACTACGTAGAGATTGGGTGGGAAAAGTAATATACAGCGGAACACCACCTATGCTGGCAGGTACACAGGGAACGGGAAGGAAATGTGGAGTGGCAATACTCCTGCATCGCTCCCTGCAATTCCGACTAGTTAAAACATGGCATGACCCAGAGGGATGCTACGTACTAGCTAAACTAGTGGTAGGATCCTCCACAATATGCATAGGCTCCATATACGCCCCCACGCTCCTTTTTCCTCTCTCTTAATCGTCTTCTAACACAGATAGGTGCCTCACAATATATTCTTGGGGGGGACTGGAACATAGTCCAAGATGCCATTCTAGACCGATCAAATGGTCTTGACACGGGTAACAATGCAGATAGAGCCATACTAAAAGACATCCTCCCAGACCATGGCCTAATAGATTGTTGGCGTCTCTCCCATCCTTCCAATAGGGAATATACCTTTGTCTCTTTGGTCCACGGGACCCAATCACGGCTAGACTATTTCTTACTTAATCATAGAATGCTATAAGCGGTTAAGTCAATAGAAATACTGGTAGCCGCACTATCAGACCACTCTCCGGTATTAATAACCCTGCAACTCGGAGTGATTACACCGTGCCGTAAACCCTGGCGCCTCCCTAACACTAGATACCGATCCCCGACTGGGAAGGAACAACTCAAGACCCATATGGCCACATACATGAAGGACAATAAAGGCTCAGTAACCTCACCACAACTTCTGTGAGCTGCGGCGAAAGCAACTATTAGAGGGCAACTAATGAGAGATGCAGCTATCTCCAATGCCCATAGACGGGCCTGACAACGCACGTTAGAAGACACAATAACGCAGGCCATGAGGAAATATACACAGCAACCCATCCCCCCAACCGCCGCTCCCTAGAACAGGCTAAAATGGAGCTTAACACCCTCTATACCTCACAGGCAGAATATGCCCTACAAAGGACGAGACTATGAGCACGCAGAGAAGGCGGGGCGCTTATTGGCTGCCCAACTACGCCAACGGGAAACAGCACTTGCTATACCGGCACTGCGCACCCAGGATAACTTACTCATCACACACCCTCAGGCGATTGCAGAAGAATTCGGCCGGTACTACCAAACTCTGTATTCCTCAGAAACATCGGAGGACATTACCCGCTTAGACGCATTCCTGCAGAGGACACGCATCCCCCATCTTACAGATGAAGGCAGGGCTCTTTTAGAAGGGGACATTAGTAAGAAAGAGATACAACAAGCAATAGCTAATCTATCATATCACAAAGCACCGGGGGAAGATGCGTTCACATCTGAATTCTATAAATGGACGGGAACCGATACGGTAGATGTCTTATACGAGGCGTTCCAAGAGGCCGAAAGGGAAGGCTCCATAAATCCTATGTCTAATAAAGCCACTATCACAGTTTTGCCGAAACCCGGAAAAGAACCACTTCTCAGTGGAAGCTATCGTCCTATCTCCTTATTGAATGGAGATATTAAAATATTAGCGGGAATACTGGCCACTCGCCTTAAAAAAGTTATTCCCTCGCTAATCCATTACTCCCAAGTAGGCTTTGTGCCGGGCCGCTCCGCCAGGAATCACCTCCACACACTTTTCCATGCCATTTGGAATGCCCACGATACACGAGAGGAAGCCTTAGCCCTCTCGTTGGATGCCGAGAAAGCATTCGACCGAATAGAATGGTGGTACCTCTTTGAAATCTTGAAACGATTCGGGTTAGGAGAAGGTTTCATTAACAAGGTGCGCCTCCTATATGTCTCCCCGACAGCACAGGTAAACTGTGGGGGGTTCCTATCGGATACTTTTGCGATCCGGAGAGGGACACGTCAAGGATGTCCACTATCCCCCCTCCTATTTCTACTCGCGGTGGAGCCTCTGGCGGCAGCTATCCGTAGTTCCAACCTCATATCAGGAATCCCACTACCAGGTGGAAACTCTGACATATATTTATACGCAGACGACATATTACTTACCCTTACTGACTTACCCAACTCCATCACTGCCCTGAGGGACATTCTAACGGAATTTGAATGCATATCAGGATATTGAATCAATTGGGACAAATGCGAAGCTCTACCACTTTCCCCAGTCACAGTGAGTGCCTCCATACAAGGTTTACCGATCAAATGGAAACACTCCCGACTAAGATATCTAGGAATTGACGTAAATACAGGGTTGGTCAATGTAGTGACAGACAATATAGATCCACTGATTAATGCCATGAAACAGGACTTTGAGAAATGGGGTCAGCTGAGCCTCTCCATGTGGCGCAGGGTACAAGCGGTGCGGATGGTAACCTTGCCGAGGTTCTTATGTGTCATAGGAATGCTCCCCTTACAGATCCCCTTACCTGCATTAAGAGGGATAGACCGTTGTATCCGCTCCTTTGCTTGGGGATCCATGCGCCCACGACAACCCAGAACCACCTTGATAGCACGACGGGAATGCGGTGGACTAAGCCTTCCCTTGATCGAACACTATTCTTACGCGTTACATCTTTCACAAATGGCCCTCCTACTCCCGACTGTAACAAATCCGCCGATATGGGTGGACGTAGAACGAGCTCTTACAGGGGCCTCCTACGGCCTGCAGCTATTATACGATACAAGCCAAAAGTGCCCCCGACCCACCAATTCTATGATAGGAGCCATGAAGAAAACCTGGCAGCAGGTACATCGGCTCCTTAAAATAGACCCCCACCTACATGACAGAGCTCCGTTATGGGGCAACAAAGGGTTCCAAATTGGAGGGAAAACTATTATCTGGAAGGACTGGGGTCAAGGAGGCATCATGCGAATGGACCAACTTGTATCAGGGGAAACCTGGAAAAACATTTAGGGACCTACAGGTGGAGTTTAACCTCCCGGAATGCCACTCATGGCGCTACCTCCAACTCAGACATTGTCTTAAACAGAGACTAGGGGGTCATTCCGACCTCAGCGTTTTTTTTTTCCAGACCGCCGAGGCCGGGGGAGACAGAATACCGCCATTGCCGGCGGTATTCATGCCTCCCTATTCCGACATTTCCGCTGGCCCAGCGGACGGTAACAGCGTTACCGTCCGCTGGCCCAGCGGAAATGGCACATCAACATTGCCGCCGGCTCGTAATCGAGCCGGCGGCAATGTCGATGTGCAGCGGGTGCAGTAGCACCCGTCGCGCATTTCACTGCCCGAAATTCGGGCAGTGAAATGCACGACGGGGCTACGCCTGGGGGCCCCTGCACTGCCCATGCCAAGTGCATGGGCAGTGCAGGGGCCCCCAGGGGCCCCATGCGTCCCCTTACCGCCAGCCTTTCCATGGCGGTGTCTACTGCCATGGACAGGCTGGCGGTCGGGGACTCATAATCCCCAGGGCAGCGGTGCTTGCACCGCTGCCCTGGGGATTATGCCCGCCAGGCGGAAACCTGGTGGGAAAATGGAGGGGCCGGCGGTATGGCCGTGGCTTTTGCACCACGGTCATACTTGCTGCCGGGACACCGCCAGCCTGTTGGCGTTGTTCCCGCCAGCAATCCGCCGGCCGCCAGGGTCGGAATGACCCCCTAGGTGTCCTTCCCCGACAGCTCCCTCGCTCTCCTATATTACATTACCTAGAGACATGGGGGCAGATGAAAGGCGCAATATCGGGACTTCAGGCATTGCTGAATCATCACCTTTTCTCACTCCCACTCCTGACTTCCCTCAAAAATAAATGGCAGACGCGCCTACAAACTGAATGTGACTTGCAGGACTGGACAGACTTGATCAAAGCTAGAGACCGCGGAGCACGCGAGGCTCGCCTGAAATTCTGCCTTTTTAAGACACTACGGGGGTCATTCTGACCCCGGCGGTCTTAGACCGCTGGGGCCAGGGTCGGCGGGAGCACCGCCGACAGGCCGGCGGTGCCCCGCAGGGCATTCTGACCGCGGCGGTAAAGCCGCGGTCAGACCGGCAACACTGGCGGTCTCCCGCCAGTGTGCCGCCGCCCGTTTGAATCCTCCAAGGCGGTGCAGCTAGCTGCGCCGCCGAGGGGATTCCGACCCCCCCTACCGCCATCCAGTTCCCGGCGGTCCGCCCGCCGGGAACCAGATGGCGGTAGGGGGGGTCGCGGGGCCCCTGGGGGCCCCTGCAGTGCCCATGCCACTAGCATGGGCACTGCAGGGGCCCCCGTAAGAGGGCCCCTACGAGTATTTCACTGTCTGCTTGGCAGACAGTGAAATACGCGACGGGTGCAACAGCACCCGTCGCACCTTCCCACTCCGCCGGCTCGATTACGAGCCGGCTTCATCGTGGGAAGGACGGTTTCCCCTGGGCTGGCGGGCGGCCTTTTGGAGGCCGCCCGCCAGCCCAGGGGAAACCTCAAAATACCCACCGCGGTCTTCCGACCGCGGTACGGTATTTTGGCGGCTCCCGCCGGGCGCGCGGTGACCGCGCCCGGCGGGAGTCAGAATGACCCCCTACATAATTAGTATTGGACACCACAGAAATTACATACTGCAAGACTTCTCCCCCATGCAAACTGTTGGAGATGCACACACACGCACTGTGACTTACTCCATATCCTACACGATTGCGCAGCCGTACAACCTTTTTGGAGATCAGTGGGAAACACCCTCCGAGAAACTCTACCCCTACCACCACTTCCCACCCCATCTCTCCTATTGCTACACGACATTGAAGAACTCTATAAGATCACACAAACTCAAAGTAGACTCCTACACACCGCGCTAGCAACGGCCAAATTATGCATCCTTAGACACCGACCGTCCCCTCCCATGATGAATGGTTGACAGCAATGTACCAAGCAGCCACACACGAATGACTTATTTACAGTTTACAGGACAGAACGGAGGTGTTTCTCCAGACCTGGTCACCCTTCATCTCCGGACATTAGGACCGGAGCACCCCTAAAGAACACCACAGAATACCACGTAGTGGGAACACACCATTCCTATGCCATACCCATGCAGGTACATTCGACCATACATAACACACCATCCCTCCAATCCTGGACTCAGATGACCCCCCCAGTAGAAAGGTAGAAAGTTACTGCATAACCTACGGTAAAGCCACTGCTCACTATCCACTATTCATTGACCTTCTTGGCATAACCTATACCAATATACCAATATTCATATCCCAATCCTTAGAAATATATTATTGATGTTCATGTCACCGTGCCATTCTCCGACCCAACTCCACCCCCCCACCCCATAACATTTTGTAACATTTTGTAACATTCTGTAACATTTTGTAACCTGGCCCTATTTTCTACATATGGAAGCAGCCACTATAATGATTTGCCTTTTGAATTCACACGACCCCCTCCCCTTGGTCACTATCGCTATCACTATCACTACTAATATCACCACTAATATTAACATCATTACTATTGCAGTGATTATTATTGTTATTGCCGTTGTCACTTTCTTATTCTTCCTTTGTCTATTAGACACCATGGACACTAATATAATTCATACATATTCTCTCTCTCCCCCTATTCCTTCCATACCTCCTCTTTCTATTCTACATGTTCTATATTCTTTGATCCGTACCCAGACACCTTCCCCTCTCACCCGCCACCCCCCCTTCCTTCTCCCATCCCCACGACCCACACTAATCACTGCTTTTCCTTATATCCCTCAGTACCCCCTAATGGTCCCCCATTACCCTTGACCGTATCCCATCCTTATCACAAAACGCTATGACTCATACTCTTTAAATGACTAACAGCATATCTCTGAGAGACTCAAGGAGATGGCAAATGGGACACCTGATTAGTATAGAACTCGACTGTTATTACAGTAGAATTGTATAACGAGGACATCATGGAGCGAAAGGATCCTTGTTCTTTTGTTTTCTTCCTCTTCTTTTATAAGTTGGTTATACTGAATCGTTTAACGTACCTCTGATTGTATCTGCATTATTATAAGAAAAGGCCACAACTATGGCAAATGGCATAGCAATAGACAAAAGAGATATAAAACAAAAATTGTACATGCATAATGCTTAAAGGAAACAGACATGTGTATTGATAATGATTCACAGAATGTAAAATTGTACTTGTTGCCTTTACTAAGAGAAAATAGGATTAGAAACAGAAATGGCTTAGACTAATAGCCTGTTCACTTTATACTGTGTAATATGATGCAATTGACAACAACAAAAAATACAACACAAAAAAAGAAAATACATTTTCATATCTTCCTTGTGTTTACCTTGGGCATGTAAAGTATCAATGAAACAGTAGATCTGTTCCCACATTTTCCTTGGGAATCCGAGTAGTCAATGCCATTTGGTATCCTGGTAAGTTCAGGGGTTCAGACGGGGCACTGTTAGATATTGTGGCAACATTTCCTAATGGTATAGACAGACTGATTTCCTACATCCTGAGGTTTATGTTGACCTGGTGTGCAGTCCTAAGCAATTCATAGGAACCCTATAACATCTGCAGTCATGAATGGATTTTCAGCTGCCTGGAGTGATTTTATCAACATCACTGTAAATTTGTATTAAACCCAGTACTTAATTTGTACACACAATTAAGTGTCAAGGCCCTCATCAGGAGGTCCCTGCAGATTGCACCACCCATTGCCAATGACAGTATCAGCACAACTACTAATGATTACACTCTTGTAGGTGTGACAAACCAGACTATTCCAGATCCATAAAGTCATAAGTGTGGCTTGGGTGGCTGGTATTCATTTTTAGTCATTTTTATTGTCTATTGAATTAATAAACAACTGTTGTGGTGCTCATGTCTAGAGCAGATAAAGTGCTCCACCACATGGCAGACTATAATACATGCCGGTATAGACAATTGAGTGGTGGTGCCCTCCACCGGAAACCACAAGCTCAGCTTAAGAACTGAAAACCTTTGTTGCACATATAGTAAAATAATAGATTTTGAGATTCTGTCCAGCTGTACTTTTAGGACTAGGGAGTCTGCTCTGTATGATCTGTAGAATAACTTTGGCCTATTCAATCAATTTTTCATGAGCATATGAAAGCATAGACAACAAATGAAAAATGAGTACCTTAATTCTATATTGTCAGCAATTGTATGATATATTAATTTGGTTTATATGTAGTGTTTCATACAATACATTTGCAGTTTATACGTACCTCAGATAGCAGATATTATTAGTCAGTTCAATTATACTGAATTTACAGTCACTGGAAAAAATCTAAGATTAAGAATTCTTTACCAATATTCTAACACGTGGCTTCCAGATGTCTGTTGCGTGAATCTGATTCACAGAGATATCTAGCCTGCATTCTTCCCACACTTTATAAAACGTACAGAATGGATATGATATTGGTAAATGCATTATTGATAACAGCATTCCTCTTCTCTGCTGTATTAAGCCAAACCAATTAATTTGACTTTGGGCTTATGGACCTCACATAAGACACGCTGTTTAAACAGAAGAGAATATTCCAGAAGTTGAGAGTAATTTTTCTATTTTTGTGCTTCAATATGGTAATTGTTTTTCATAATTCTGGCCACTTCAACAGTAGAATATAGATATGCAGCATGAGAAAAGTTTTAGACAGATAAGGTCAAACAGGTACAATTCTGGAACACCGTTCTGCAGGGTTCTGTATTAGCTCCTTGTGCCTCCTGGAGAGCTCATTTGTTGTGAAAACAATCTCACTGACTGTTAACACATTGGTCATGGGAATGCCAATGAAAGCCCAAGGGTATAGTTCGCCTAATAGCATATCTCTGCTTTTTCAAGACACATCCCATGATATATGGAAAAGGAACAGATGCTTGAAACAATGCTAAAAATAGAAGACACCTATTGATACAGATTCCAGTCTGATCTGTAACTCTAGATTTAGCTCTGCTACACACACATACACACACACCCACACACGGATGGATGTGCGTGCACACACAACCACACACACACACTGGCCCATATTTATACTTTTTGACGCTAAACTGCGCTAACACAGTTTAGCGTAAAAAAATTTTGCGCCGTCTAACGCCATTCTGAAGCGCCATGCGGGCGCCGTATTTATGGAATGGCGTTAGACGGCGCAATCAGACCGGCGCTGCCTGGTGTGCGTGGAAAAAAACCACGTAGACCAGGCAGCGCCGGCGTGGGGAAAAAATGACGTTAGGGCGTCTTAAAATGGCGCAAGTCAGGTTGACGCTAAAAAATCGTCTTAACCCGATTTGCGCCATTTTTTCGACGCCCAGACGCCATTTCATGACTCCTGTCTAAGTAAAGACAGGAGTCATGCCCCCTTGCCCAATGGCCATGCCCAGGGGACTTGTGTCCCCTGGGCATGGTCATTGGGCATAGTGGCATGTAGGGGGGCACAAATAAGGCCCCCCTATGCCACCAAAAAAATACAAAAAAAAAAAAAATTATACTTACCTGAACTTACCTGTACTTCACTGGGATGGGTCCCTCCATCCTTGGGTGTCCTCCTGGGGTGGGCAGGGGTGGCAGGGGGGGTCCCTGGGGGCAGGGGAGGGCACCTGTGGGCTCATTCTGAGCCCACAGGTCCCTTAACGCCTACCCTGACCCAGGCGTTAAATTCAGGCGCAAATGCGGGTTTTTTTGACCCGCCACCTCCCGGGCGTGATTTTTGCCCGGGAGTATAAATATGACGCATTTGTGTCGCCGTCATTTTTTTAGACGGGAACGCCTTCCTTGCATCTCATTAACGCAAGGAAGACGTTCACGCTAAAAAATGACGCTCTTTCTTCATACTTTGGCGCTAGACGCGTCTAACGCCAAAGTATAAATATGGCGTTAGTTTTGCGCCGAATTTGCGTCGAAAAAAAACGACGCAAATTCGGCGCAAACGGAGTATAAATACGGGCCACAGTGTTTAGAAAATAGCTAATATCAAACATGAAGAACCAAGATAAAACGGCTGCCCTCCCCTGACTGGGGGGCTCATTCTCCATCAACAAAATCTGTTAGGATTGCAGGGAAAGGAATGCACAAATATGCACCCAAAACCTGACAGGCCTATCCGTAGGCCAAGTACACCACCAACAGCAATAAAGCCAATTGCACAGCAAAATTGATTTTTTTTAAAAGCACCGCGAGGAAAACAGCAGAATGCAACAATCACAGCTGAAAAATAATTTTAAAAGTTTAAGAAAAATAATTAATCTATCATTTCACACAAACACACACAAACAAAACTGTTGGGCAAGCACATGGGAAGAAAAGGATGACGTGGTTGTATGGGCATGGCCTCTTTGACCCACCCCGACCTCGACTTAAACCACCAACAGGCACAGTCAGACAAAAGGAAGCGACTCGCAAATTGCAAGTTGCAATTTCCAATGCAGAACGGTGTCTCAGACACCGTCTGCGACTCGCTATGGGGTCGCAATGACCCACCTCATTAATATTCATGAGGTGGGTCGCAAATTGCAGCCCCATAGCGAGTCTAGGCACTCGCAAACATGGAGGCCTGCTGTAGTCAGCAGACCTCCATGTTCGTGACTGCTTTTAAATAAAGCAGTTTTTTTTTTTAAGTGTAGCCCGTTTTCCTTAAAGGAAAACGAGCTGCACTTAAAAAAAAAACCGAGACCTTTAGTTTCGTTTTTTTTTTCAGGACAGGTAGTAGTCCCTTGGACCACTACCTACCCTGAAACAATATTTGTGGGTCCATTCACAAAGTGGAAGGGGTCCCATGGGGACCCCTTCCAATTTGCGAGTGGGTTACCATCGACTTGAAGTGGATGGTAACTGCGACACCATTTGCGACCGCATATGCGATCGCAAATGGTATTGCATACCACTCCGAATCGCAAATAGGAAGGGAACACCCCTTCCTATTTGTGATTCTGAAATGCATATTGCTAGTCGGTACCGACTCGCAATATGCATTTCTGCATAGGGAAACGCGATTAGCGAGTCGCAAACGGCAATTTTTGCCGTTTGCGACTCGCTATCCGTTTCCTGCATCTGGCCCTTAGGGCCTTATTTACAAGAATCCGATGCATCACAATTAATGCATCAGATTTCTTGCACTTCCCGCACATCCCCTAACGATGCAATGAACATGCTCCAGTGCTCATGTTTTCACAGATGGGTCATAAATTCTGATGCATCTGTTGGCACTGAACTCACGCATTGCTGGAGTAGCATTGTTAAACTGATGCAACTCCAGCAATGTGAGGAGTCTCCCATCCCAATGCAGATAGAGCCATACTAAAAGACATCCTCCCAGACCATGGCCTAATAGATTGTTGGCGTCTCTCCCATCCTTCCAATAGGGAATATACCTTTGTCTCTTTGGTCCACGGGACCCAATCACGGCTAGACTATTTCTTACTTAATCATAGAATGCTATAAGCGGTTAAGTCAATAGAAATACTGGTAGCCGCACTATCAGACCACTCTCCGGTATTAATAACCCTGCAACTCGGAGTGATTACACCGTGCCGTAAACCCTGGCGCCTCCCTAACACTAGATACCGATCCCCGACTGGGAAGGAACAACTCAAGACCCATATGGCCACATACATGAAGGACAATAAAGGCTCAGTAACCTCACCACAACTTCTGTGAGCTGCGGCGAAAGCAACTATTAGAGGGCAACTAATGAGAGATGCAGCTATCTCCAATGCCCATAGACGGGCCTGACAACGCACGTTAGAAGACACAATAACGCAGGCCATGAGGAAATATACACAGCAACCCATCCCCCCAACCGCCGCTCCCTAGAACAGGCTAAAATGGAGCTTAACACCCTCTATACCTCACAGGCAGAATATGCCCTACAAAGGACGAGACTATGAGCACGCAGAGAAGGCGGGGCGCTTATTGGCTGCCCAACTACGCCAACGGGAAACAGCACTTGCTATACCGGCACTGCGCACCCAGGATAACTTACTCATCACACACCCTCAGGCGATTGCAGAAGAATTCGGCCGGTACTACCAAACTCTGTATTCCTCAGAAACATCGGAGGACATTACCCGCTTAGACGCATTCCTGCAGAGGACACGCATCCCCCATCTTACAGATGAAGGCAGGGCTCTTTTAGAAGGGGACATTAGTAAGAAAGAGATACAACAAGCAATAGCTAATCTATCATATCACAAAGCACCGGGGGAAGATGGGTTCACATCTGAATTCTATAAATGGACGGGAACCGATACGGTAGATGTCTTATACGAGGCGTTCCAAGAGGCCGAAAGGGAAGGCTCCATAAATCCTATGTCTAATAAAGCCACTATCACAGTTTTGCCGAAACCCGGAAAAGAACCACTTCTCAGTGGAAGCTATCGTCCTATCTCCTTATTGAATGGAGATATTAAAATATTAGCGGGAATACTGGCCACTCGCCTTAAAAAAGTTATTCCCTCGCTAATCCATTACTCCCAAGTAGGCTTTGTGCCGGGCCGCTCCGCCAGGAATCACCTCCACACACTTTTCCATGCCATTTGGAATGCCCACGATACACGAGAGGAAGCCTTAGCCCTCTCGTTGGATGCCGAGAAAGCATTCGACCGAATAGAATGGTGGTACCTCTTTGAAATCTTGAAACGATTCGGGTTAGGAGAAGGTTTCATTAACAAGGTGCGCCTCCTATATGTCTCCCCGACAGCACAGGTAAACTGTGGGGGGTTCCTATCGGATACTTTTGCGATCCGGAGAGGGACACGTCAAGGATGTCCACTATCCCCCCTCCTATTTCTACTCGCGGTGGAGCCTCTGGCGGCAGCTATCCGTAGTTCCAACCTCATATCAGGAATCCCACTACCAGGCGGAAACTCTGACATATATTTATACGCAGACGACATATTACTTACCCTTACTGACTTACCCAACTCCATCACTGCCCTGAGGGACATTCTAACGGAATTTGAATGCATATCAGGATATTGAATCAATTGGGACAAATGCGAAGCTCTACCACTTTCCCCAGTCACAGTGAGTGCCTCCATACAAGGTTTACCGATCAAATGGAAACACTCCCGACTAAGATATCTAGGAATTGACGTAAATACAGGGTTGGTCAATGTAGTGACAGACAATATAGATCCACTGATTAATGCCATGAAACAGGACTTTGAGAAATGGGGTCAGCTGAGCCTCTCCATGTGGCGCAGGGTACAAGCGGTGCGGATGGTAACCTTGCCGAGGTTCTTATGTGTCATAGGAATGCTCCCCTTACAGATCCCCTTACCTGCATTAAGAGGGATAGACCGTTGTATCCGCTCCTTTGCTTGGGGATCCATGCGCCCACGACAACCCAGAACCACCTTGATAGCACGACGGGAATGCGGTGGACTAAGCCTTCCCTTGATCGAACACTATTCTTACGCGTTACATCTTTCACAAATGGCCCTCCTACTCCCGACTGTAACAAATCCGCCGATATGGGTGGACGTAGAACGAGCTCTTACAGGGGCCTCCTACGGCCTGCAGCTATTATACGATACAAGCCAAAAGTGCCCCCGACCCACCAATTCTATGATAGGAGCCATGAAGAAAACCTGGCAGCAGGTACATCGGCTCCTTAAAATAGACCCCCACCTACATGACAGAGCTCCGTTATGGGGCAACAAAGGGTTCCAAATTGGAGGGAAAACTATTATCTGGAAGGACTGGGGTCAAGGAGGCATCATGCGAATGGACCAACTTGTATCAGGGGAAACCTGGAAAAACATTTAGGGACCTACAGGTGGAGTTTAACCTCCCGGAATGCCACTCATGGCGCTACCTCCAACTCAGACATTGTCTTAAACAGAGACTAGGGGGTCATTCCGACCTCAGCGTTTTTTTTTTCCAGACCGCCGAGGCCGGGGGAGACAGAATACCGCCATTGCCGGCGGTATTCATGCCTCCCTATTCCGACATTTCCGCTGGCCCAGCGGACGGTAACAGCGTTACCGTCCGCTGGCCCAGCGGAAATGGCACATCAACATTGCCGCCGGCTCGTAATCGAGCCGGCGGCAATGTCGATGTGCAGCGGGTGCAGTAGCACCCGTCGCGCATTTCACTGCCCGAAATTCGGGCAGTGAAATGCACGACGGGGCTACGCCTGGGGGCCCCTGCACTGCCCATGCCAAGTGCATGGGCAGTGCAGGGGCCCCCAGGGGCCCCATGCGTCCCCTTACCGCCAGCCTTTCCATGGCGGTGTCTACTGCCATGGACAGGCTGGCGGTCGGGGACTCATAATCCCCAGGGCAGCGGTGCTTGCACCGCTGCCCTGGGGATTATGCCCGCCAGGCGGAAACCTGGTGGGAAAATGGAGGGGCCGGCGGTATGGCCGTGGCTTTTGCACCACGGTCATACTTGCTGCCGGGACACCGCCAGCCTGTTGGCGTTGTTCCCGCCAGCAATCCGCCGGCCGCCAGGGTCGGAATGACCCCCTAGGTGTCCTTCCCCGACAGCTCCCTCGCTCTCCTATATTACATTACCTAGAGACATGGGGGCAGATGAAAGGCGCAATATCGGGACTTCAGGCATTGCTGAATCATCACCTTTTCTCACTCCCACTCCTGACTTCCCTCAAAAATAAATGGCAGACGCGCCTACAAACTGAATGTGACTTGCAGGACTGGACAGACTTGATCAAAGCTAGAGACCGCGGAGCACGCGAGGCTCGCCTGAAATTCTGCCTTTTTAAGACACTACGGGGGTCATTCTGACCCCGGCGGTCTTAGACCGCTGGGGCCAGGGTCGGCGGGAGCACCGCCGACAGGCCGGCGGTGCCCCGCAGGGCATTCTGACCGCGGCGGTAAAGCCGCGGTCAGACCGGCAACACTGGCGGTCTCCCGCCAGTGTGCCGCCGCCCGTTTGAATCCTCCAAGGCGGTGCAGCTAGCTGCGCCGCCGAGGGGATTCCGACCCCCCCTACCGCCATCCAGTTCCCGGCGGTCCGCCCGCCGGGAACCAGATGGCGGTAGGGGGGGTCGCGGGGCCCCTGGGGGCCCCTGCAGTGCCCATGCCACTAGCATGGGCACTGCAGGGGCCCCCGTAAGAGGGCCCCTACGAGTATTTCACTGTCTGCTTGGCAGACAGTGAAATACGCGACGGGTGCAACAGCACCCGTCGCACCTTCCCACTCCGCCGGCTCGATTACGAGCCGGCTTCATCGTGGGAAGGACGGTTTCCCCTGGGCTGGCGGGCGGCCTTTTGGAGGCCGCCCGCCAGCCCAGGGGAAACCTCAAAATACCCACCGCGGTCTTCCGACCGCGGTACGGTATTTTGGCGGCTCCCGCCGGGCGCGCGGTGACCGCGCCCGGCGGGAGTCAGAATGACCCCCTACATAATTAGTATTGGACACCACAGAAATTACATACTGCAAGACTTCTCCCCCATGCAAACTGTTGGAGATGCACACACACGCACTGTGACTTACTCCATATCCTACACGATTGCGCAGCCGTACAACCTTTTTGGAGATCAGTGGGAAACACCCTCCGAGAAACTCTACCCCTACCACCACTTCCCACCCCATCTCTCCTATTGCTACACGACATTGAAGAACTCTATAAGATCACACAAACTCAAAGTAGACTCCTACACACCGCGCTAGCAACGGCCAAATTATGCATCCTTAGACACCGACCGTCCCCTCCCATGATGAATGGTTGACAGCAATGTACCAAGCAGCCACACACGAATGACTTATTTACAGTTTACAGGACAGAACGGAGGTGTTTCTCCAGACCTGGTCACCCTTCATCTCCGGACATTAGGACCGGAGCACCCCTAAAGAACACCACAGAATACCACGTAGTGGGAACACACCATTCCTATGCCATACCCATGCAGGTACATTCGACCATACATAACACACCATCCCTCCAATCCTGGACTCAGATGACCCCCCCAGTAGAAAGGTAGAAAGTTACTGCATAACCTACGGTAAAGCCACTGCTCACTATCCACTATTCATTGACCTTCTTGGCATAACCTATACCAATATACCAATATTCATATCCCAATCCTTAGAAATATATTATTGATGTTCATGTCACCGTGCCATTCTCCGACCCAACTCCACCCCCCCACCCCATAACATTTTGTAACATTTTGTAACATTCTGTAACATTTTGTAACCTGGCCCTATTTTCTACATATGGAAGCAGCCACTATAATGATTTGCCTTTTGAATTCACACGACCCCCTCCCCTTGGTCACTATCGCTATCACTATCACTACTAATATCACCACTAATATTAACATCATTACTATTGCAGTGATTATTATTGTTATTGCCGTTGTCACTTTCTTATTCTTCCTTTGTCTATTAGACACCATGGACACTAATATAATTCATACATATTCTCTCTCTCCCCCTATTCCTTCCATACCTCCTCTTTCTATTCTACATGTTCTATATTCTTTGATCCGTACCCAGACACCTTCCCCTCTCACCCGCCACCCCCCCTTCCTTCTCCCATCCCCACGACCCACACTAATCACTGCTTTTCCTTATATCCCTCAGTACCCCCTAATGGTCCCCCATTACCCTTGACCGTATCCCATCCTTATCACAAAACGCTATGACTCATACTCTTTAAATGACTAACAGCATATCTCTGAGAGACTCAAGGAGATGGCAAATGGGACACCTGATTAGTATAGAACTCGACTGTTATTACAGTAGAATTGTATAACGAGGACATCATGGAGCGAAAGGATCCTTGTTCTTTTGTTTTCTTCCTCTTCTTTTATAAGTTGGTTATACTGAATCGTTTAACGTACCTCTGATTGTATCTGCATTATTATAAGAAAAGGCCACAACTATGGCAAATGGCATAGCAATAGACAAAAGAGATATAAAACAAAAATTGTACATGCATAATGCTTAAAGGAAACAGACATGTGTATTGATAATGATTCACAGAATGTAAAATTGTACTTGTTGCCTTTACTAAGAGAAAATAGGATTAGAAACAGAAATGGCTTAGACTAATAGCCTGTTCACTTTATACTGTGTAATATGATGCAATTGACAACAACAAAAAATACAACACAAAAAAAGAAAATACATTTTCATATCTTCCTTGTGTTTACCTTGGGCATGTAAAGTATCAATGAAACAGTAGATCTGTTCCCACATTTTCCTTGGGAATCCGAGTAGTCAATGCCATTTGGTATCCTGGTAAGTTCAGGGGTTCAGACGGGGCACTGTTAGATATTGTGGCAACATTTCCTAATGGTATAGACAGACTGATTTCCTACATCCTGAGGTTTATGTTGACCTGGTGTGCAGTCCTAAGCAATTCATAGGAACCCTATAACATCTGCAGTCATGAATGGATTTTCAGCTGCCTGGAGTGATTTTATCAACATCACTGTAAATTTGTATTAAACCCAGTACTTAATTTGTACACACAATTAAGTGTCAAGGCCCTCATCAGGAGGTCCCTGCAGATTGCACCACCCATTGCCAATGACAGTATCAGCACAACTACTAATGATTACACTCTTGTAGGTGTGACAAACCAGACTATTCCAGATCCATAAAGTCATAAGTGTGGCTTGGGTGGCTGGTATTCATTTTTAGTCATTTTTATTGTCTATTGAATTAATAAACAACTGTTGTGGTGCTCATGTCTAGAGCAGATAAAGTGCTCCACCACATGGCAGACTATAATACATGCCGGTATAGACAATTGAGTGGTGGTGCCCTCCACCGGAAACCACAAGCTCAGCTTAAGAACTGAAAACCTTTGTTGCACATATAGTAAAATAATAGATTTTGAGATTCTGTCCAGCTGTACTTTTAGGACTAGGGAGTCTGCTCTGTATGATCTGTAGAATAACTTTGGCCTATTCAATCAATTTTTCATGAGCATATGAAAGCATAGACAACAAATGAAAAATGAGTACCTTAATTCTATATTGTCAGCAATTGTATGATATATTAATTTGGTTTATATGTAGTGTTTCATACAATACATTTGCAGTTTATACGTACCTCAGATAGCAGATATTATTAGTCAGTTCAATTATACTGAATTTACAGTCACTGGAAAAAATCTAAGATTAAGAATTCTTTACCAATATTCTAACACGTGGCTTCCAGATGTCTGTTGCGTGAATCTGATTCACAGAGATATCTAGCCTGCATTCTTCCCACACTTTATAAAACGTACAGAATGGATATGATATTGGTAAATGCATTATTGATAACAGCATTCCTCTTCTCTGCTGTATTAAGCCAAACCAATTAATTTGACTTTGGGCTTATGGACCTCACATAAGACACGCTGTTTAAACAGAAGAGAATATTCCAGAAGTTGAGAGTAATTTTTCTATTTTTGTGCTTCAATATGGTAATTGTTTTTCATAATTCTGGCCACTTCAACAGTAGAATATAGATATGCAGCATGAGAAAAGTTTTAGACAGATAAGGTCAAACAGGTACAATTCTGGAACACCGTTCTGCAGGGTTCTGTATTAGCTCCTTGTGCCTCCTGGAGAGCTCATTTGTTGTGAAAACAATCTCACTGACTGTTAACACATTGGTCATGGGAATGCCAATGAAAGCCCAAGGGTATAGTTCGCCTAATAGCATATCTCTGCTTTTTCAAGACACATCCCATGATATATGGAAAAGGAACAGATGCTTGAAACAATGCTAAAAATAGAAGACACCTATTGATACAGATTCCAGTCTGATCTGTAACTCTAGATTTAGCTCTGCTACACACACATACACACACACCCACACACGGATGGATGTGCGTGCACACACAACCACACACACACACTGGCCCATATTTATACTTTTTGACGCTAAACTGCGCTAACACAGTTTAGCGTAAAAAAAATTTGCGCCGTCTAACGCCATTCTGAAGCGCCATGCGGGCGCCGTATTTATGGAATGGCGTTAGACGGCGCAATCAGACCGGCGCTGCCTGGTGTGCGTGGAAAAAAACCACGTAGACCAGGCAGCGCCGGCGTGGGGAAAAAATGACGTTAGGGCGTCTTAAAATGGCGCAAGTCAGGTTGACGCTAAAAAATCGTCTTAACCCGATTTGCGCCATTTTTTCGACGCCCAGACGCCATTTCATGACTCCTGTCTAAGTAAAGACAGGAGTCATGCCCCCTTGCCCAATGGCCATGCCCAGGGGACTTGTGTCCCCTGGGCATGGTCATTGGGCATAGTGGCATGTAGGGGGGCACAAATAAGGCCCCCCTATGCCACCAAAAAAATACAAAAAAAAAAAAAATTATACTTACCTGAACTTACCTGTACTTCACTGGGATGGGTCCCTCCATCCTTGGGTGTCCTCCTGGGGTGGGCAGGGGTGGCAGGGGGGGTCCCTGGGGGCAGGGGAGGGCACCTGTGGGCTCATTCTGAGCCCACAGGTCCCTTAACGCCTACCCTGACCCAGGCGTTAAATTCAGGCGCAAATGCGGGTTTTTTTGACCCGCCACCTCCCGGGCGTGATTTTTGCCCGGGAGTATAAATATGACGCATTTGTGTCGCCGTCATTTTTTTAGACGGGAACGCCTTCCTTGCATCTCATTAACGCAAGGAAGACGTTCACGCTAAAAAATGACGCTCTTTCTTCATACTTTGGCGCTAGACGCGTCTAACGCCAAAGTATAAATATGGCGTTAGTTTTGCGCCGAATTTGCGTCGAAAAAAAACGACGCAAATTCGGCGCAAACGGAGTATAAATACGGGCCACAGTGTTTAGAAAATAGCTAATATCAAACATGAAGAACCAAGATAAAACGGCTGCCCTCCCCTGACTGGGGGGCTCATTCTCCATCAACAAAATCTGTTAGGATTGCAGGGAAAGGAATGCACAAATATGCACCCAAAACCTGACAGGCCTATCCGTAGGCCAAGTACACCACCAACAGCAATAAAGCCAATTGCACAGCAAAATTGATTTTTTTTAAAAGCACCGCGAGGAAAACAGCAGAATGCAACAATCACAGCTGAAAAATAATTTTAAAAGTTTAAGAAAAATAATTAATCTATCATTTCACACAAACACACACAAACAAAACTGTTGGGCAAGCACATGGGAAGAAAAGGATGACGTGGTTGTATGGGCATGGCCTCTTTGACCCACCCCGACCTCGACTTAAACCACCAACAGGCACAGTCAGACAAAAGGAAGCGACTCGCAAATTGCAAGTTGCAATTTCCAATGCAGAACGGTGTCTCAGACACCGTCTGCGACTCGCTATGGGGTCGCAATGACCCACCTCATTAATATTCATGAGGTGGGTCGCAAATTGCAGCCCCATAGCGAGTCTAGGCACTCGCAAACATGGAGGCCTGCTGTAGTCAGCAGACCTCCATGTTCGTGACTGCTTTTAAATAAAGCAGTTTTTTTTTTAAGTGTAGCCCGTTTTCCTTAAAGGAAAACGAGCTGCACTTAAAAAAAAAACCGAGACCTTTAGTTTCGTTTTTTTTTCAGGACAGGTAGTAGTCCCTTGGACCACTACCTACCCTGAAACAATATTTGTGGGTCCATTCACAAAGTGGAAGGGGTCCCATGGGGACCCCTTCCAATTTGCGAGTGGGTTACCATCGACTTGAAGTGGATGGTAACTGCGACACCATTTGCGACCGCATATGCGATCGCAAATGGTATTGCATACCACTCCGAATCGCAAATAGGAAGGGAACACCCCTTCCTATTTGTGATTCTGAAATGCATATTGCTAGTCGGTACCGACTCGCAATATGCATTTCTGCATAGGGAAACGCGATTAGCGAGTCGCAAACGGCAATTTTTGCCGTTTGCGACTCGCTATCCGTTTCCTGCATCTGGCCCTTAGGGCCTTATTTACAAGAATCCGATGCATCACAATTAATGCATCAGATTTCTTGCACTTCCCGCACATCCCCTAACGATGCAATGAACATGCTCCAGTGCTCATGTTTTCACAGATGGGTCATAAATTCTGATGCATCTGTTGGCACTGAACTCACGCATTGCTGGAGTAGCATTGTTAAACTGATGCAACTCCAGCAATGTGAGGAGTCTCCCATAGGAAAAAGCCCTGCATCAGTTTTATGCCTGCTGTGAAAAGGTGGTAAAATGTTGACTCAGTGAAGTCTCAGAACGCTTTGAAATGTTGTTAATGTCAGTGCGTCAGTTTTGCATGGCTTTTCCCGTGGGAACGCCTACCCTGCATACATTATACCTGGCTCTTGTATAATGTGACACAGGGCTATACAAACTGAACCATTGGGCCGAATGAGTCAGTTTGTGAATATGGAGTGGTGTAGTGCACTGCTTGCGCCACTGCTGCATCAAAAAAACATGACGCATCGGTGGCGCAAAGGTCTTGTAAATGAGGCCCTCAATTTGGCATAAATACAAGGCCATCCACACGCCTTTAAAATAGTAGAAAATATCTCTATCACGCAGGCAGTGAAAATGTGTTGATATTGTCTGTACAGTAGCCTCTCTAAGGCACTTCCTCTGGGCCACGCAAAATGAAAACAATAAAAAAATGCATTTTGCACTCAATCTTTAACCAAATGTCCAGCTCAGGTAAAAAAAAAGTTAACGTACAATGACTTTCTGATTTTATTGGTGCCCGCTTGGAAAAAGTATGATTCATGAACAGGTCTCTCCTATTGTTCTACACATTGATTGCATTATGTCCATGCATACACAAGAGAATATTTCCCCGAATGGATATTTCATTTACACAAGGTTGTGTAATGTGGGCCCAGGTGGAGGTTTCAATTCCGCCAGCGGAATTGGGGAATTTTGGTAATTCTGCGTTACTCTGGTAATGCAAAATTACTGATTAATTAAAATTCTTCTACTCTGCCAGTGAAATTGAATTATACATTGGTTTCTAAAGTTTAGAAGCCACTGCCTACCAGCCACTCGGTGCCCGTAAATAATCTGGGCACCAAGTGGTACTTGCCTGTGATATTTTCATAGCGCAAAATCCACACACTCTCACATTCATGCTAGGGTGCATTTTGTGCCATGAAAATAGAGTCAACTGCCCACTTCGCCACTTCACGGAATTCTGCAGAACCTGTTGGAATTTTAACGTGATTCTGCATGATTCAACAGATTTAAACTCTGCCAATTCTGCCAACCCATAGTGTAATGGCGAATTCTCTGGCACAATGTGTAATTTTTACAATGTGAAATTCCTAAGATTATGCCAGATTATGCTGGTATAACACAAATATGTCCTGGCCTACACAGAAGCTTCAGAGGCCTTTGTTATGTCCTTGTGTTGGTGATACCCTTTGCACCAATGGCTTGCTACAAATATGCGATAAATCCCATTATCAGAGAATTTGAGGAATTTCAAGTGTTTAGCTCTATCTGAGTCGGCTCTTGGATCCAAGAATGCTGAACCACTGCGCATAACATTGTGTAGTAAAAGTCAGATTTAGATTTGTTTTCTTGTTTTCTTCCACTGTGATCATGGCTGTTGATGGTGGTAGAATATAATCTATAGACATTCATGTGTATGTATGTATGTATGTATGTATGCACGTGTATGGATGTATGTAGATGGTACTTCCAAAGTGTGAACCTAGCCAAAAGGCAGTGGAGGGCAATCCATGGTTGAAGGCAAGATTGAAGTCAACAAGTAAAAGGAAATGATGCTGAGTTGTGGACGATTAATGCAATTGTGATGTAGTGTTTTTTAAATGGTGAGTATTTCTTTATTTCTAAATTGGAGCAGCACTGAGACAATCTTGATGGACATAGGGATGTAGTTCTAGAACCTGGGTGGATCTTTGGAAAGTACTGTTGTCTTCTTTTTTTTTATTTTGTACCCATTTTAGGGCCTGATTACAACTTTGTCCCAAATGTTACGGATATAACACCAGCCGTATTACGAGTTCCATAGGATATAATGGACTCGTAATACGGCTGGTGGTATATCCGTCACTTTACTGTCACTTTTGGGATGGATTAACACCTCCTCCAAAGTTGTATTCAGGCCCTTAGTCTGCAGTCTCATAGTATCTTTGCTGTGGGTATGAGGAAAACCTTCAGAGATGGTGAGCTTGTCTGCAAGATAAGCAGGGGTACTGCTTGTAAAACTCTTGTGCCAGCACAACTTAAAAACAAATAGAATGTTCTGATTGGCCAAGGAGGCGGTGAGGGTCATGCAGGAGTGAGTGCTTACTGGCTGGCTGCAACATGATAAGAAGGGTTGCGGCAGCCACTACACAACTCAGGGACTTAAGGGGGTCATTCTGACCTCGGCGGTAAAAGGCACTTACCGCCGGTCAGAAGACCGCCATAACACCGCTGCGGTCGCGGTAAACCGCCACGGTCATTCTGACCCGCTACCTGAAAACCTCCAAAAATCGGACATCCACAAAAGTCCGCCACAGCAAAGGTCAGCGGAAAAATGGCAATGACCAAACCTCCACCGCCACGCCAACAGAAATACGCCCATGCCATTACGACCCACGAACCCACACGACGGTCTTACAACCGCGGTATTCCATTGGCGGTACACACCGCTGCGGTCAAAATACACACACCCTTACAAAACACAACCACATTGGACATTTTGAAATACACACACCTGAGACACATATACACACCACTCCCACACACCCAATACAATATAATACACACACCCACATCACCCACAAACCCCTACGACCACAATTGCGAATCAAGAACAGAGAGAGACAGCACTGCTTAGAGTAGACCATCACACAGAGGCAAATCACAACATCAACCACACAATTACCACGCACAAAACACCATACACCACCACACACATCACACTCCACAAAACATACAACTTCCCTCACCTCATCCACACCACCCCATGGCACCACAAAGACACCCCAGGTTCTCTGACGCAGAACTCAGGGTCATGGTGGAGGAAATAGTACGTGTAGAGCCCCAGTTCTTCGGGGCACAGGTGCAGCACACCACAATTGCTAGGAAGATGGAGCTATGGCAAAGGATAGTCGACAGGGTCAACGCGGTGGGACAGCATCCACGCAATCGGGAGGACATCAGGAAGCGGTGGAACGACCTACGGGGGAAGGTGCGTTCCATGGTATCAAGGCACAACATTGCGGTGCAGAAGACTGGCGGCGGACCCCCACCTACTCCCCCAGAATTTACAGCATGGGAGGAGGAAGTCTTGCACATCCTGCATCCTGACGGCCTCGCAGGAGTATCTGGAGGAATGGACTCTGGTAAGTCAATTCTAACTACTACTTCCCACCCCCACCCCACCTGCATGCCAGCACATACCCCCACCCTCACCCCCACCCCCATCACACCAACTCCTTGCAAATGGCCCACCATCACAACCCACCCATCCCAACACCAAGCCCTGCATGCGCCCACAAAGCATGGACACCCATCACCAAAGCATGCCCACTGCACACACACATCACCCCCACAAGCCACCCTCACAAAAGCCCCCACAAGGGAATGCGTGCACTTGGGTACACGGACACCCACCCATCACACGAAATGCCACACACAGAAGCAATAACCATACCCTTATACCCCTGCAGGACCCGAACGCCACCACACCGCCACGGAGGGTACAGAGATGTCCATCCCACCCCCAGAAGAGGCCCCCAGCGATGACAGCAGCTCTGTCTCCCTGGACCCAGATGACCAGCCCGGCCCATCGGGGACCTCTGGACAGTCGGTTCCCCACACACAGCCACAGGCTACAGCAGACCTAACCCCCTCTGGGAACACCAGCACAGCTCTCACCCAGCGGGCCCATGCCTCTGTCTCCAGGACACGTCAATCAGCGGTGTGTCCGCCACTACAGGGCACCCAGGTTGACCCACCACCCCAACAACAACAGGGACCTGGGGGCAGTGGTAGTGGGCACAGCGTCCAGGGGACGGAGGCCCAGGGAAACAGGGGAACTGGGAGGGCTGCTGTGCGACAGGGGGGGGACAGGCCCAGGGAACCCACTCTCCAAGAGGCCCTCACCACCATCATGGGAGCATACCACCACTCCCAGGAGACGATGGCGATGGTACTGGCCAGGTTCCAGGAGATCCAGGCACAGCAGGAGGAACAGTGCATGGGGTTCAGAGAGGAACTGAGGAACATTGGTTCCGCAATGGGGACCATAGTCCTGGCCCTTAACCAGATAGTCACCACATTGCGGGACCATGTGGCACCCCAAAGGGCCCCTGTCACTAGCCTGGACCAGGAACAGCCTACCACCTCCGCCGGCGCTAGTGGACAGGAGGCCCCCACACAACGACAGGCCACCAGAACCCCACCTCCTGCTGAAGAACAACCACCCCGCAAGCGGAACCTGAGATCTCACAAGAAGACAGAGTAGGATTGCAAGACCCCGCCAGCATAAGATACCCCCTGATGTCATCCCACTGTCCCACATTGTCACCCTGTCCAACCTTAAACTGCCCCTGCCCCATCCTTCCACAGGCATATGGACAATGCACCTGTGAAAATGAGAACTGGACTCTGCCATGGACATTACTCCACCCCCACCCATCACCATTTTACAATCATGTACCTATATGTAGCACTTGAAATAAATCACTTATTCCACTTACAATAACAGGAGTCTGCTTGTATTTTTCACAAATGTATTACCCATAACGGAGCAATAATGTCCAGTTACATTGTGATGACAACATACCAATGTCAATAAGCTTTAGTCCATGGGCAAACAAAGCAGAAGTCACGCAGTGGGTCATACAGCTCTGAAAAGGGAAGGGAAAGTCACAATTCAGTTAAAAGGAACTGGGGGGAAACACAGACAGTAGAGACGCAGGAGGCCTTAAGTAAATGTGAAATGGCGTGGGTGATTCATACCTTTGTGCTACTGAAAATATTGTTGTATGACTGTATCCCTGTTGTCCGTGTCGTCCCCGTCGTCTTCCTCCTCTTCACTCTCCACAGGCTCCACAGCTGCTACAACACCACCATCTGGAGCATCCTCCTGCAGGAAAGGCACCTGGCGTCGCAAAGCAAGATTGTGAAGCATACAGCAGGCCACGATGATATGGCACACCTTCTTTGGTGAGTACATTAGGGATCCACCTGTCATATGCAGGCACCTAAACCTGGCCTTCAAGAGGCCGAAGGTCCGCTCAATCACCCTCCTAGTACGCCCATGGGCCTCATTGTACCGTTCCTCTGCCCTGGTCCTGGGATTCCTCACTGGGGTCAATAGCCAGGAGAGGTTGGGGTAACCAGAGTCACCTAATAACCACACACGGTGTCTCTGTAGCTGTTCCATCACATAAGGGATGCTGCTATTTCGCATAACATACGCGTCATGCACTGACCCAGGGAACTTGGCATTTCCATGGGAGATGTACTGGTCAGCCAAACAGACCACCTGGACATTCATCGAATTATAACTTTTTCTGTTTCTGTACACCTGCTCACTTCCTTTTGGGGGAACCAAAGGCACATGGGTCCCATCAATGGCACCAATGATGTTGGGGATATGTCCAAGGGCATAGAAATCACCCTTCACTGTAGCCAATTCATCCACCTCAGGGAAAACAATGTAGCTCTGCATGTATTTCATCAGGGAAGACAACACTCTGGCCAAAACCTTAGAAAACATAGGCTGAGACATCCCTGATGACATGGCCACTGTTGTCTGAAAAGACCCACTTGCCAAAAAATGGAGTACTGACAGAACCTGCACCAGAGGGGGAATCCCTGTGGGTTGGCGGATGGGGGACATCAGGTCTGGCTCCAGCTGGGCACACAGTTCATGTATAGTGGCTCGGTCAAAGCAAAGCAAAACACAACGCTGTGGGATAGCGTTACTGGATGGACGGAATGCCGAACCAATCAAACATTCACCCCCAGTCACAGATCTGGGTTTAATCCATCCATTATTTTGTTCACCATGCCACCGCAGTTTGAACCCAGCCATATGCAAATCAGTCTTGACCCTGTTCCTCATGGGAACAGTCCAGCCCGAACTGCCAGGCCAGGTTCTCCCTGGACCGGAAACAAGCATCCTGGGACCGGTTTCAGGGTTTCACCCCTCATCAGCCAGGCCAGCTTGAGTCCAGTGGCACAGTGAGCCCGGGACCCACGTCTGGGTATACCCGGCGCACTTAGGGCGGCAAAAGCAAAGCAAAACACAACGCTGTGGGATAGCATTGCTGGATGGACGGAATGCGGAACCATTCAAACATTCACCCCCAGTCACAGATCTGGGTTTAATCCATCCATTATTTTGCTCACCATGCCACCCCAGTTTGAACCCAGCCATATGCAAATCAGTCTTGACCCTGTTCCTCATGCAAACAGTCCAGCCCGAACTGCCAGGCCAGGTTCTCCCTGGACCGGAAACAAGCATCCTGGGACCGGTTTCAGGGTTTCACCCCTCATCAGCCAGGCTAGCTTGAGTCCAGTGGCACAGTGAGACCGGGACCCACGTCTGGGCATACCCGGCGCACTTAGGGCGGCAAAAGCAAAGCAAAACACAACGCTGTGGGATAGCGTTACTGGAGGGATGGAATGCGGAACCAATCAAACATTCACCCCCAGTCACAGATCTGGGTTTAATCCATCCATTATTTTGCTCACCATGCCACCCCAGTTTGAACCCAACCATATGCAAATCAGTCTTGACCCTGTTCCTCATGGGAACAGTCCAGCTCGAACTGCCAGGCCAGGTTCTCCCTGGACCGGAAACAAGCATCCCGGGACCGGTTTCAGGGTTTCACCCCTCATCAGCCAGGCTAGCTTGAGTCCAGTGACACAGTGAGCCCGGGACCCACGTCTGGGCATACCCGGCGCACTTAGGGCGGCAAAAGCAAAGCAAAACACAACGCTGTGGGATAGCGTTACTAGATGGACGGAATGCGGGACCAATCAAACATTCACCCCCAGTCACAGATCTGGGTTTAATCCATCCATTATTTTGCTCACCATGCCACCCCAGTTTGAACCCAGCCATATGCAAATCAGTCTTGACCCTGTTCCTCATGGGAACAGTCCAGCCCGAACTGCCAGGCCAGGTTCTCCCTGGACCAGAAACAAGCATCCTGGGACCGGTTTCAGGGTTTCACCCCTCATCAGCCAGGCTAGCTTGAGTCCAGTGGCACAGTGAGCCCGGGACCCACGTCTGGGCATACCCGGAGCACTTAGGGTGGCAAAAGCAAAGCAAAACACAACGCTGTAGGATAGCGTTACTGGATGGACGGAATGCGGAACCAATCAAACATTCACCCCCAGTCACAGATCTGGGTTTAATCCATCCATTATTTTGCTCACCATGCCACCCCAGTTTGAACCCAGCCATATGCAAATCAGTCTTGACCCTGTTCCTCATGGGAACAGTCCAGCCCGAACTGCCAGGCCAGGTTCTCCCTGGACCGGAAACAAGCATCCTGGGACCAGTTTCAGGGTTTCACCCCTCATCAGCCAGGCTAGCTTGAGTCCAGTGGCACAGTGAGCCCGGGACCCACGTCTGGGCATACCCGGCGCACTTAGGGCGGCAAAAGCAAAGCAAAACACAACGCTGTGGGATAGCGTTACTGGATGGACGGAATGCGGAACCAATCAAACATTCACCCCCAGCCACAGATCTGGGTTTAATCCATCCATTATTTTTCTCACCATGCCACCCCTGTTTGAACCCAGCCAAATGCAAATCAGTCTTGACCCTGTTCCTCATGGGAACTGTCCAGCCCGAACTGCCAGGCCAGGTTCTCCCTGGACCGGAAACAAGCATCCTGGGACCGGTTTCAGGGTTTCACCCCTCATCAGCCAGGCTAGCTTGAGTCCAGTGGCACAGTGAGCCCGGGACCCACGTCTGGGCATACCCGGCGCACTTAGGGCGGCAAAAGCAAAGCAAAACACAACGCTGTGGGATAGCGTTACTGGATGGACGGAATGCGGAACCAATCAAACATTCACCCCCAGTCACAGATCTGGGTTTAATCCATCCATTATTTTGCTCACCATGTCACCCCAGTTTGAACCCAGCCATATGCAAATCAGTCTTGACCCTGTTCCTCATGGGAACAGTCCAGCCCGAACTGCCAGGCCAGGTTCTCCCTGGACTGGAAACAAGCATCCTGGGACCGGTTTCAGGGTTTCACCCCTCATCAGCCAGGCTAGCTTGAGTCCAGTGGCACAGTGAGCCCGGGACCCACGTCTGGGCATACCCGGCGCACTTAGGGCAGCAAAAGCAAAGCAAAACACAACGCTGTGGGATAGCGTTACTGGATGGACGGAATGCGGAACCAATCAAACATTCACCCCCAGTCACAGATCTGGGTTTAATCCATCCATTATTTTGCTCACCATGCCACCCCAGTTTGAACCCAGCCATATGCAAATCAGTCTTGACCCTGTTCCTCATTGGAACAGTCCAGCCCGAACTGCCAGGCCAGGTTCTCCCTGGACCAGAAACAAGCATCCTGGGACCGGTTTCAGGGTTTCACCCCTCATCAGCCAGGCTAGCTTGAGTCCAGTGGCACAGTGAGCCCGGGACCCACGTCTGGGCATACCCGGCGCACTTAGGGCAGCAAAAGCAAAGCAAAACACAACGCTGTGGGATAGCGTTACTGGATGGACGGAATGCGGAACCAATCAAACATTCACCCCCAGTCACAGATCTGGGTTTAATCCATCCATTATTTTGCTCACCATGCCACCCCAGTTTGAACCCAGCCATATGCAAATCAGTCTTGACCCTGTTCCTCATGGGAACAGTCCAGCCAGAACTGCCAGGCCAGGTTCTCCCTGGACCGGAAACAAGCATCCTGGGACCGGTTTCAGGGTTTCACCCCTCATCAGCCAGGCTAGCTTGAGTCCAGTGGCACAGTGATCTCGGGACCCACGTCTGGGCATACCTGGCGCACTTAGGGCGGCAAAAGCAAAGCAAAACACAACGCTGTGGGATAGCGTTACTGGATGGACGGAAGGCGGAACCAATCAAACATTCACCCCCAGTCACAGATCTGGGTTTAATCCATCCATTATTTTGCTCGCCATGCCACCCCAGTTTGAACCCAGCCATATGCAAATCAGTCTTGACCCTGTTCCTCATGGGAACAGTCCAGCCCGAACTGCCAGGCCAGGTTCTCCCTGGACCAGAAACAAGCATCCTGGGACCGGTTTCAGGGTTTCACCCCTCATCAGCCAGGCTAGCTTGAGTCCAGTGGCACAGTGAGCCCGGGACCCACGTCTGGGCATACCCGGCGCACTTAGGGCAGCAAAAGCAAAGCAAAACACAACGCTGTGGGATAGCGTTACTGGATGGACGGAATGCGGAACCAATCAAACATTCACCCCCAGTCACAGATCTGGGTTTAATCCATCCATTATTTTGCTCACCATGCCACCCCAGTTTGAACCCAGCCATATGCAAATCAGTCTTGACCCTGTTCCTCATGGGAACAGTCCAGCCAGAACTGCCAGGCCAGGTTCTCCCTGGACCGGAAACAAGCATCCTGGGACCGGTTTCAGGGTTTCACCCCTCATCAGCCAGGCGAGCTTGAGTCCAGTGGCACAGTGATCTCGGGACCCACGTCTGGGCATACCTGGCGCACTTAGGGCGGCAAAAGCAAAGCAAAACACAACGCTGTGGGATAGCGTTACTGGATGGACGGAAGGCGGAACCAATCAAACATTCACCCCCAGTCACAGATCTGGGTTTAATCCATCCATTATTTTGCTCGCCATGCCACCCCAGTTTGGACCCAGCCATATGCAAATCAGTCTTGACCCTGTTCCTCATGGGAACAGTCCAGCCCGAACTGCCAGGCCAGGTTCTCCCTGGACCGGAAACAAGCATCCTGGGACCGGTTTCAGGGTTTCACCCCTCATCAGCCAGGCTAGCTTGAGTCCAGTGGCACAGTGAGCCCGGGACCCACGTCTGGGCATACCCGGTGCACTTAGGGCGGCAAAAGCAAAGCAAAACACAACGCTGTGGGATAGCGTTACTGGATGGACGGAATGCGGAACCAATCAAACATTCACCCCCAGTCACAGATCTGGGTTTAATCCATCCATTATGTTTCTCACCATGCCACCCCAGTTTGAACCCAGCCATATGCAAATCAGTCTTGACCCTGTTCCTCATGGGAACAGTCCAGCCCGAACTGCCAGGCCAGGTTCTCCCTGGACCGGAAACAAGCATCCTGGGACCGGTTTCAGGGTTTCACCCCTCATCAGCCAGGCTAGCTTGAGTCCAGTGGCACAGTGAGCCCGGGACCCACGTCTGGGCATACCCGGCGCACTTAGGGCGGCAAAAGCAAAGCAAAACACAATGCTGTGGGATAGCGTTACTGGATGGACGGAATGCTGAACCAATCAAACATTCACCCCCAGCCACAGATCTGGGTTTAATCCATCCATTATTTTGCTCACCATGCCACCCCAGTTTGAACCCAGCCATATGCAAATCAGTCTTGACCCTGTTCCTCATGGGAACAGTCCAGCCCGAACTGCCAGGCCAGGTTCTCCCTGGACCGGAAACAAGCATCCTGGGACCGGTTTCAGGGTTTCACCCCTCATCAGCCAGGCTAGCTTGAGTCCAGTGGCACAGTGAGCCCGGGACCCACGTCTGGGCATACCCGGCGCACTTAGGGCGGCAAAAGCAAAGCAAAACACAACGCTGTGGGATAGCGTTACTGGATGGACGGAATGCGGAACCAATCAAACATTCACCCCCAGTCACAGATCTGGGTTTAATCCATCCATTATTTTGCTCACCATGCCACCCCAGTTTGAACCCAGCCATATGCAAATCAGTCTTGACCCTGTTCCTCATGGGAACAGTCCAGCCCGAACTGCCAGGCCAGGTTCTCCCTGGACCGGAAACAAGCATCCTGGGACCGGTTTCAGGGTTTCACCCCTCATAAGCCAGGCTAGCTTGAGTCCAGTGGCACAGTGAGCCCGGGACCCACGTCTGGGCATACCCGGCGCACTTAGGGCGGCAAAAGCAAAGCAAAACACAACGCTGTGGGATAGCGTTACTGGATGGACGGAATGCGGAACCAATCAAACATTCACCCCCAGTCACAGATCTGGGTTTAATCCATCCATTATTTTGCTCACCATGCCACCCCAGTTTGAACCCAGCCATATGCAAATCAGTCTTGACCCTGTTCCTCATGGGAACAGTCCAGCCCGAACTGCCAGGCCAGGTTCTCACTAGACCGGAAACAAGCATCCTGGGACCGGTTTCAGGGTTTCACCCCTCATCAGCCAGGCTAGCTTGAGTCCAGTGGCACAGTGAGCCCGGGACCCACGTCTGGGCATACCCGGCGCACTTAGGGCGGCAAAAGCAAAGCAAAACACAACGCTGTGGGATAGCGTTACTGGATGGACGGAATGCGGAACCAATCAAACATTCACCCCCAGTCACAGATCTGGGTTTAATCCATCCATTATTTTGCTCACCATGCCACCCCAGTTTGAACCCAGCCATATGCAAATCAGTCTTGACCCTGTTCCTCATGGGAACAGTCCAGCCCGAACTGCCAGGCCAGGTTCTCCCTGGACCGGAAACAAGCATCCTGGGACCGGTTTCAGGGTTTCACCCCTCATCAGCCAGGCTAGCTTGAGTCCAGTGGCACAGTGATCCCGGGACCCACGTCTGAGCATACCTGGCGCACTTAGGGCGGCAAAAGCAAAGCAAAACACAACGCTGTGGGATAGCGTTACTGGATGGACGGAAGGCGGAACCAATCAAACATTCACCCCCAGTCACAGATCTGGGTTTAATCCATCCATTATTTTTCTCACCATGCCACCCCAGTTTGGACCCAGCCATATGCAAATCAGTCTTGACCCTGTTCCTCATGGGAACAGTCCAGCCCGAACTGCCAGGCCAGGTTCTGCCTGGACCGGAAACAAGCATCCTGGGACCGGTTTCAGGGTTTCACCCCTCATCAGCCAGGCTAGCTTGAGTCCAGTGGCACAGTGAGCCCGGGACCCACGTCTGGGCATACCCGGCGCACTTAGGGCGGCAAAAGCAAAGCAAAACACAACGCTGTGGGATAGCGTTACTGGATGGACGGAATGCGGAACCAATCAAACATTCACCCCCAGTCACAGATCTGGGTTTAATCCATCCATTATTTTGCTCACCATGCCACCCCAGTTTGAACCCAGCCATATGCAAATCAGTCTTGACCCTGTTCCTCATGGGAACAGTCCAGCCCGAACTGCCAGGCCAGGTTCTCCCTGGACCGGAAACAAGCATCCTGGGACCGGTTTCAGGGTTTCACCCCTCATCAGCCAGGCTAGCTTGAGTCAAGCCTGTATCTAAGTATAATATGTCGTTCTTCCGTTGCCGACAGGTCCACCAGCGGTCGGTACACAGGAGGATTAATCCTTCTCCTCGCAAGTCCCAGCGGACGGTGCCTAGGAAGGACAACATGGAGCACAGAGTCAAGCAAACCACAGGTTCGTTCACACAGCTTGCACAGTAAAAGATTTGCAATGCATAGAAAGGCTTGTATGAGTGGCAATGCACGGCCTAGGCCTGTGTGACGCAGTTGAAATTATGCCATCTGGGCCCTTGAAATGGCGTCTGCCTGACCTATGAAGTGTGACAGTGGGATGTGAGGTCAATGCGCTGGCGTGGCACACCGTGGCGGTAGGCGGTCGAAGACCGCGGTGCTAAGCCGCATTGGTTAACATTGAAGCCTATGGGTTTCAGGAGCCAATGACGATGTGCGCCGGTGGTCGCGGTACGCACCGCCGTGGTACGCACCGCCGCGGGCGTGACCGCAATTTTCTAGCTGATTAATCACTCGAGACCTGATCATCCACAGGAGAGGACCTATACTGCAAGTGCTGCTGTGATCTCGGTCTGGGAGATACAATTGCTGCTGCGACTGGGGAAAGGGCCCCTGCCTTCACATCTGAGGAATTGGAGAAACTTGTTGATGGGGTCCTCCCCCAGTATGCGCTACTCTACGGTCCTCCAGACCAACAGGTAAGTACACTGGGAGCACGTAGTATGGGCTATGCCTGTGTTGAGTGGGGTAGATGTAAGATGGAGGGGAGGGGAGTGAATTAGGAGTGCAACGCACAACAGATGAGAGCATGTGCCACATGGCAAGGTTGGGGAGGGGGGGCCACTCACATCTACCATGCAGAAAAGTGATGATATTTCCTTTCCCTCCCTGTACATGTCACATAGGTCAGCGCCCATCAGAAGATCGAGATTTGGCGTGCCATCGCCAAGGACGTCCGGGCTCTGGGGGTCCACAACAGACGGGGCACCCACCGCCGAAAGAGGTGGGAGGACATCCGCCGCGGGACCAGAAAGACCGCCGAGTCTCTGCTGGGGATGGCCTCCCAACGTAGGAGGAGTGCCAGCCGCCAATTGACCCCCCTGGCGGTGGCCTACCCCGATTTGGATGGGCGCGTGAGGACATCACAGCAGACACAAGGGGGTGAGTATCTGCACATTCTGCTATCTTTGCGCGCAGTGGAGGTGTCTTGGTTGGGGAGCATGCTGTGTGTAACTCTAGGCCAGGGCGCTTTCCGTAGGCTAGTCCCCTCCGTTAGGCATGGCCCTGTGCCCCCGCCCCCCACCTCTGTAGGGTGCCAAGTACAGCTATCCATGGTCCTGCATCACCCATGTGTGCATTTGTTGTCCATTGACCTGTAGGCCTAGACACAACAACTGAGTAGTGTACCCCGATTGCGCAGCGTAGTGCTGGGGGCTTCTGTGTCTGTCCTCTCCGACAACGGTGTTGCCAATGCATGCACTCAAACTGTCTTTATTTCTCCACCCCCCATTTTCTTTGTCTTCCTGTGCATGTGTGCATTAGCATCATCAGGCGGAGGAGAAGTGGCATCGGCGAACAAGGGAGCTGCATCTCACATGGCCCCGGAGGGCCATGCAACCTACTCGGAGTTCACCAGTGAGACGGAGGGCGAGGGGAGCTCCACAACGGGGACCCGTGGAGATGACAGCGACACCAACACGTCCTCGGAGGGGAGCTCCCTTGTGGTGGCGGCAACATCCGTGCCCACCGCCACAACAGGTACAGCTGCCACCCAGCGCACCAGCCCCGCCCTCCCAGCAGCCCCTCAGCCTTCGCTCCGTGCCCGCTCGCCCAGGAAGGCGGGCATCTCCTTCGCCCCAGGCACCTCAGGCCCTGCCCCAGTTACCCCTGCTGCCCTCAGTGAGGAGGTCATTGACCTCCTGAGGACCATCATTGTTGGGCAGTCTACCCTTTTGAATGCCATCCAGGGTGTAGAAAGGGAGGTGCATCGGAGCAATGCATACCTGGAGGGCATTCATTCGGATCAGGCTGCCCATCAGCGATCGTTCAACGCTCTGGCCTCAGCACTGACGGCAGCCATTGTCCCTGTCTCCAGCCTCCCTCTTCTAACTCCCTCCACCCAGTCCCAGTCTCCTGTACCTCTGCCTATCCCATCCACACCATCAGACCAGCCTGCACACACCTCAACACCCAAGGGCAGCTCATCCAGACATAAGCACCACAGATCCCACAAGCATTCACCCAAGCAACATCCAGATGCAGACATGGCAACAGTCACTACCACCTCTGTGTCCCCCTCCTCCTCGTCTCCCTCCTCCCTCCCTGTGACGTCTCCACTCACACCTGCATGCACACCACCATCAGCCAGTACTTCCATCACCAGCAGACCCTCCAGTACAGTCCGCAAACGTGCAGTCACCACCCCCACTGCCATTTACACGTCCCCTGTGTCCTCTCCCAGTGTGTCTGTCACCCCCTCTTCCAAACCACACAAACGCAGGCAGCCACCCACCCAACAGCCATCCACCTCACGACAGCCTCCGTCACAAGCACCTGCACCCAAAGACAGCACACTTGACTCTCCTACAACCACATCCTCTTCCTCCACTCCCATACCCGCTACACCTACCCGTCCCTGTCTTTCCAAATTGCTTTTCCTTTCCAACCTTGACCTCTTTCCAACCACTGACCCACCCCCTCCATCTGGTAAGAGTCCAAAGATCACCTCAGCCACCACCAGCCCTGCATCTAGTATGACCATAGTGCAGGGCTTTTGGAGTCCACCAGCTCCTAGGGCAGGGACATCGCCCAGCAGCAAGGGGACAGCCAGCCCACCCCCTGGGAAGAGGACCAAGAAAAATAAGGGCCGGCGCGAGAAGCCTGAGACGGCTGCCACCAAGGAGAGTGGCCTTGCCCCGTCACCTGCCACATCATCTAAGGGAGGCAAGGGCCAGAGAGCTGCAGCGAAGGAGGGCAAGGGCAGCAGGGCGGAGAAGACATGCAGCAGGCGAGCGCACCAGGAGGGCCCCACCAGCCCCATACCGGGTGTGACGGACGACACCCACGGGCCCAAGACTCCATCACAGGAGGGCCCCGCAACCGCAAGGACGGAGGGCAACTAAGCGGGGAGTCTTGGCCAGGTCTGGCTCCCTTGAAAGACAGGACAAGCACCGCTGAACAGGGCCCCGCCAAGACAGGCACCGCTGAACAGGGCCCCGCCGTGAAGAGCACCGCTGAACAGGGCCCCGCCAAGACCGGCACCGCTGAACAGGGCCCCGCCGTGAAGAGCACCGCTGAACAGGGCCCGCCGTGAAGAGCACCGCTGAACAGGGCCCCGCCGTGAAGAGCACCGCTGAACAGGGCCCCGCCAAGACACGCACCGCTGAACAGGGCCCCGCCGTGAAGAGCACCGCTGAACAGGGCCCCGCCGTGAAGAGCACCACTGAACAGGGCCACGCCAAGACAGGCACCGCTGAACAGGGCCCCGCCAAGACAGGCACCACTGAACAGGGCCCCGCCGTCTCAAGCACCGCTGCGCTGGGCCCTTCATCTCAAGCACCGCTGCGCTGGGCCCTTCATCTCAAGCACTGCTGCGCTGGGCCCTTCATCTCAAGCACCGCTCCGCTGGGCAGCGCCGTCTCAAGCACCGCTCCGCTGGGCCCTTCCTGTCAAGCACCGCTCCGCTGGGCCCTTCATCTCAAGCACTGCTCCGCTGGGCACCGCCGTCTCAAGCACCGCTCCGCTGGGCCCTTCCTGTCAAGCACCGCTCCGCTGGGCCCTTCATCTCAAGCACCGCTGCGCTGGGCCCTTCATCTCAAGCACCGCTCCGCTGGGCACCGCCGTCTCAAGCACCACTCCGCTGGGCCCTTCCTGTCAAGCGCCGCTGCGCTGGGCCCTTCATCTCAAGCACCGCTGCGCTGGGCCCTTCATCTCAAGCACCGCTCCGCTGGGCACCGCCGTCTCAAGCACCGCTCCGCTGGGCCCTTCCTGTCAAGCACCGCTCCGCTGGGCCCTTCCTGTCAAGCACCGCTCCGCTGGGCCCTTCATCTCAAGCACCGCTCCGCTGGGCCCTTCCTGTCAAGCACTGCTCCGCTGGGCCCTTCATCTCAAGCACCGCTCCGCTGGGCCCTTCATCTCAAGCACCGCTCCGTTGGGCACCGCCGTCTCAAGCACCGCTCCGCTGGGCCCTTCCTGTCAAGCACCGCTCCGCTGGGCCCTTCATCTCAAGCACCGCTCCGCTGGGCACCGCCGTCTCAAGCACCGCTGGTCCATTGACAATGCCGGTTCTGTGTCGAGCAGGTGTTCACGAAGCACTCTGGGCACCATGCCTCCTCCAATACCAGTGGAGTCGGTTATCCATCTGATGGACTGTGGCTTTGCACTCCCCAGGATGGCACAGTGGGCAACCCTCCCACTGTAGAGACTTGAGAGACTGTGGCTTTGCACTCCCCAGGATGGCACAGTGGGCAACCCTCCCACTGTAGAGACTTGAGAGACTGTGGCTTTGCACTCCCCAGGATGGCACAGTGGGCAACCCTCCCACTGTAGAGACTTGAGAGACTGTGGCTTTGCACTCCCCAGGATGGTACAGTGGGCATGGAGGCCCCTCGTGGATCTGGCGTCGTGGACTCATGTGGCTGAGGTGCCCCCCTTTCCCTTCCCCCTGAGGTGCCTGTAGTTTTATCATCTGATGCCCCTGCAGTGTTCTCTCCAATGGTATCCGGTCTCCTGTGTGGGCTTTGCCCATGTGTTTGTACACATTGGCCCACGGACTATGGATATTTAACGGACTGTGCAGGACTTATTGACTATGTTTATACTTTGCACTATGTTCATTATTTCTTTTGTATATTTCATACAGCATATTTACCATGACTTCAATGCACCTATTTTATATATAAATTTTATAGTTCTTTTTAATTATGTCTTTGCATTCTTCCGGGGGGTTTGGGGGGTGTCACTCTGACTTGTTGCTCTGCATTGGTGTGTAGATAGTAGGGGGGGGGGGTGGGTGTGTCGCGTATGTGTGTGGCCGTAACCTTTTCTCGTCCCCCCTCCCCTGTGTCGTAGGTGCAGTACTCACCGTTGTCGTCTGCGCCGGCGTTCGTACTCGTGGTAGATGAGCAGGTAGACAATAGCTGGTAGGATGTTTAATTCGGGTTCCATCCTGTCCAGATTCCTCGTGGCGTGCATAGAGGTGAGCGTTTTCCCGTTCGTAGTCTGTTTCCGCCGTGTTTTTATCGGCGGGGCTCCCGCCCCGGAAAAGGTGGCGGATTGGTGAGTTGTGATAGGGTGGGCGGTACATTGTCTGCCGCCTGCCTGTTGGCGGTGACCGCCGCGCTGTTTGTCTGTCCCGCCGTGGCGGTCGGAGTGTTAAAGTGGCGGGCTGTGTTGGCGGTTCCCGCCAGGGTCAGAATCCCATTATTTTTACCGCCTGCCTGTTGGCGGGTTGGCCGCCGCTTTAACAATGACCGCCAGGGTTGGAATGACCCCCTTAGTCTCCGCTCCTGAAAAACTTGAAAAAAAGAATTAAGGTGGCAGGGTGAGTATAACCCCTTTTGGGGGGCCCAAGATAGACCCCAGTTTCTAGTCAGCTGTCCTCTGTGGAATGCAACATGGAACAGAGAACACTCCAGCATTCACTATTCTACTAACACAACCGATAAGCAATAACAAATCCTCCTCTTTTACAAACATGAACATTTTTCAAAGGAAGAATTTCATTATTTAATAACTTTCCAAAAGAATTACTTATTCATAACAAAACAAAATAGCTTGGAAAGAGCATACAGAACATACGGAATTCAAGATTTTACTGGACATAGTGTCTCAAATAAACAGGTTGATTATGATTTCTCCTGCCCTTCACCCCTCCCAACAACTGGCTAAGGTGATCTGATTCTTTCTCACCCACATCTCCTCTTGCTTGAGGATTCAATACAGTGTCCCTAGGCACTTGTGCGGAGTGACATAGTTCTTCATCAGTCATCTATATGAACGGACTACCATCATGTCCACCAACACCAACATCACATTGACCACCTCTTTGGTACAAACCTACATGCCTATTATTCCAAACCTCTCCATTATCTAAAACTACTGAAAAGCAATTTGTCCCTGCAACTTTGCATCAACCTGTGAACTTTGTCAGTCCTCTCCCTTTTTCACCATACTGGAGTTTCACCCTGTCTCCTTCCTTAATTCATTTTGCAACTTGATCACCATTAGTCTGGCAACTGCCCAAGCCCCCTTTATGAGTTCGCACCACTACCTCCTTCATCCAAGCAGGAACCAATTTAATTCCTGGGAGTCTCCTTCTCATCATCTCAAATCGAGTTTGACCTGTTACGCCATTAACAGTTGTGCAATTCGCCATACCATCTCCACAACCATCTACTCTACCTACTGTCCACCTCCTACAGCCATTTGGATAGAACCTTTAACCAACCTAGTGGCCCTCTCTACCATTCCATTGTGGTGCGGTTGTGTGAAATTCTTCTTCACTCCAGAACCAATTGCATTTCATGCTAAATTAATTGTGTGCCATTGTCCATTATGATAATCAAAGAGACACCCTCTTCTTTCATGATGTCTTTTAGCAAAGGGATGGTGGCCTTGGTAGAGATCTCTCGCTTACATTTTACACTAAGCCATTTTGTATGTACATCCATTACCTCCATGGCATACCTAAATTCTCCTCTCAATTCATTTATGGGCACTATGAAATCTAAACAGACTGAATGGCGTGCCATTCCTGGATCAGTTATTTGTCCTAAGTCTGACTGGTTCCTTATTTTCAAACACTTTTCACTTTCTTTACATATATAGTACATATTTCTTTACACATGCAATTCCTTACACAAATACTAATATGACCCAGTCATTCACTTGGTTGGCCATACTTGGACACCACCAGTTCCCTCTCAGTCTTTTCTTTGTTTTGGATTGCCCCAAGTTCCCCTCATGCACTACTTCTAACAGTCTTGACCACAATTCCTGGGGGAGAGCACATTTTTCACCTTTCATGATCACCATATCTTTGCACACTGGCAGCTCCTCTGTACCTTGACAGAGTGTCACTGAGCTTTCCCTCCTACCACCTAGAAAGATTAACCACTTCACCTCTTTAAGCTTTTCTAAGACATTTCTCTAGTCTATTTCTGTACTGTGATAGCCTGCACACCCTCAACACCTAAAACATCATGTACAGAGGTTACTGCCCCTTCACCTTCCTTCTCCAGAACGGCAGGACCGTCTACCACTCGCCAATCCAATGACAACCTTGACAAACAGTCAGCTTCACAGTTCCTTCACCCCTGAATGTGCTCCAAGGTGTAGCAATACTTCTGAAGGTGAGCAGCAAGTCTGGCCAGTCTTGCTGACCACTTTCCAGGTACCCCATAAAATTGAAACTTTACTAGCGGTTTGTGATCAGTACGAAGCACAAGCTTGGTTCCCCATAAGTAAGTTCTAAAATACTTGGGACTTGATTTATACTTTTTAAGTGCCGCATTTGCATCATTTTTAGACGCAAAAGTGGCGCAAACTTACAAAATTCAATTATATTTTGTAAGTTTGCGGCGCTTTTGTATCCAAAAATTATGCAAATGCAGTGCTAAAAAAGTATAAATCAGGCCCTTGGTGCTCCAAGCTGCTGAAAGTGCCTCACTTTTGGAATAATTATGCTCAGAAGTGGTCAATGTTCTCGAGGCAAAGGTCACTGTCCTCTCATGCTTCTTATGAGACTGCCCCAATACATTTGGAACTTTCATCAATGGTAAGTATCAACTTCAACTTTGTATTAAATGTTGTTAAAATGCCAGTATTACATATTTCTTCCTTTATCAGATCAAAACATTTCTGCTGTTCACCTGCACACAAACTAGTTGCTTTTTTCAAAAGTAACCTCATATTTGCAGTCTTTTCAGAGAATCTGTGAACAAATGTGGGATAATACTCAATGAGGACTAGGTAAAGACCTCAGGTGATCTTTGTCCGTGGACTTCACCCCATTTGCAGTGATAGTGTAACTGAAACATTACACTTGGTCTACAAGAAATGTGTACCTTTCTCATCAAACAGACAGACCTGCTTCTGAAATTATATGCAAAGCCTGCCTGAGAACCATGGGCCAGATGTATGAAAATATTTTGCACTCGCAAACGGTAAAATCGGCCATTTGCGAGTGCAAAATAGTGGTCTGCAATGCATGAAAGGCATTTGCAAACCACAAAGTAGAAATCACAAACATTTCGATTTTTTGCGTTGCAACCTGGATTTTGCGAATCGCAATTTGTGATTCGCAAAATCCAGGTCGCAAGGCAATGCTGCAAAAAATCGCAAATTGCGATTTTTCGCTGAATGGTATTTTGCACATGCAAAATACCATGACCTGCAACCAGGTGGTAACCTGGTCAAAAATGTAAAAATGCAGTAAAACTGCATTTTTAAATTTAACATGTAAAGCACACATGCCCTTTTGCCATGTGTGTACCTTACATGTTCAAAAAAAAAAAATTGGGGTGTAGGAGAGGGGGCCTTAGGCCCCCACCTCCCTGGCCTTTTGCATTTACAAAATTGCGATTTCTGGTTCAGAAAATTTTAATTTTGGAAATGCAAAAAATTCGCAGCTATGGGCCAACAGGTCCATAGCTGCGAATGGGACCGGTATCGCAATTTGCGATTTTTAAGAAATCGCTATTACTGATTCACAAATGTGATACATGGCCCTTTGCGAGTCGGTAATAGCGATTTCTTAAAAATCGCTATTACCGAATTGCAATGGGCCGTGATCATACATCTGGCCCCATATTATGTTGTCCAACCAAATCTCCAAAAACCAGTATGCCATCTTGGAAATATAGGATCTTGGTCATCCCATTAAATACTTCATTCATCATTCTCTGAAACATGCTCACTGTCAAACATAAAGCAAAAAGCATACATGTGAATTGGAAGGTGCCCTCCATAGTCATAAATGTTATAAGTGGTTGAGACTCTTCGTGTAGCCTAATCTGATGATAAGCATTTTCATGTCAAGTTTAGAAAAATACTTGCCAACTCCCATAGCCTATATAAGTTTGTCTACGTTTGGCAATGGGTAAGTATCTACACCAACATGCTGATTGAGAGACCTTAGGTATACACAAAATCTATATTTTCCATTACATTTCTCTGTGATTACAATAGGAGATATCCACCTAGATGTCTCTACTGGTTCAATCACCCCAGTTGAAAGCATTTCATCCAACAGCTCCTTCATGACAGCTTCAGCAACCAAAAGAATGTGTTGTACTTTGTGCTGTACAGGAATGGCATCTGTTTTCAACATTATTTTATGAACATAACCTCCTAAATGGCATAACGTTTCTTCAAATACATCCTGGGCTTCACTTAAAATATCATCTAAGAGGATTTCCTTAATAGCCATCACTTGATTGGGTGCCCTCAGATTTACAACAATATTAAGGTCATATTGATGCATCCAACCTAATATGGGGGTCCCTCGTCAGCTACATATACTTTTCCTGCAATCTGTCTTCCTCCAAATTCCACAGTAGTTTCTAAGTATGCCATTAAACTAATGTTTTCCCCCATATATTCCAGGAATAACATATTTTGGATGTAATTTCACTTCTGGATACTTATCTATGAATTCTACTTTGGGAATAATGGTATACATAGAACCAGAATCAATCATGGGTTCAAAAACATTTCCACTAATCACAAATTCTACATTAGATCTTCTCTTTCTCCCTTCTTCATTTTCTAAGCTACCCACACTGAGGATTTTGTCTCCATGGATTGCTTATGAAAATTATTCCTTCACAGTAGCTACCCTCTGTTTATTTTCTTGTTTATGCACTGCCACAAAGTGACCTCTACATCCACACTTTCTACATTCCTTATTAATTGCTATGCATTTGTGATATTCTGCAGTGTGAAAATTACTTCCACACCGATATCATGACAGTGGTTTGTTAAAGCTTCACCATGGCTTGAACTGACTTTATTACTGTTCCTACATCCAGGTCCACCCTATTAGACACCACATTGCAATTCAGTCTTTCTTTCCCATCTCCCTCATACAAAGTTGTGATTGTTCCACAACCTTAGAAATGTCCATGGCATCTTTGAGTGACGGATTTTTAGCAGCCCATAAACTTTCTTGGATCTTCTTGCTCCTACAATGAACAATCAGCTGATGACAGACTAACTCATCTTTCATTGTTCCAAATCTGCATTTCCCAGAAAGCTTCCTCGATTTGGAAACCAACTCATTAATTATTTCTACCTTAACTTGTGAATGCATGTACAATTTATACCTATTTATGATTAGAAGATGGCGCTCGTTAAGCAGGCAAAGTGATGTGCATATCTGTCAAAGCCCAGCTCACCTGAGTTCTTGTTCAGTTCTGATGGAGGTTGAAGACAATCCGACCCAACCCTGAAACTGCTTGTTCCAGCACACTAGTTTTTAAAACAGTGCACTAAGAACAGAAGCTCAAGGGAAGGGGGGAAGTGGATAAAATAAAAAAGAGAGACAACACCGTTCTTGCGTTTCTACTGTTGAAGTGCTGCACAAATCTGCGGCCCTTTCTGACTTCTGTAGAAACTGGTGCCTAATGAAACATAAACAAAGAACAGATAAGTGCAACCTATTCCTAAATGGGTTCCTGACTATCCCTTTATTTCTTAGAAATTCTCTTCTAAAAGTACCTCTTGGATCCTGGTCTCTAGTTTCCAGGTTTGGAATGTGTTACTGTTCTGGGATGTGTTTTCTATTACTGTAAAGCTTCTAAAACATTAAACAAATACCGTTATCAGAATTACCAATATCAAACATTCATCATAATATAACTAAAGCCTAAATTCCCAATAGCAGACTCACTTTTCCCATATTTCCAGAATCTTTTATAAAACAAATACTGTACTTTTACATCAAAATACAGCATGTAATTTGTGCAAGTCCTTGATTTACTGTTTGCCTTGCTGTTAATGGTTTCCACTGTTCGATTCTTAAAAGTTCCATGAGAAAAAACAATGTTTGCTTCACAAAGTTCTGCAAAATATTCTTGTAACAAAGAGTTTGAATCACAATGTTCGTGGAAGGTATTTCGTTTCAAATTGTCTATACATGAATCCAGAAATTGTTGTCAAAGTTCTTTCAGGTAATAAAAAGTTTTGCACTTACTTGTTGCTGGCAAGAGATACTGATCAGTCTAACCTTGTCTTCTTTCTCTTTTGCAGGTTACTCATAGGAGAGAGGCTGAAGCAAGGAGGAACCGGAAACCGGAAGAAGGAAGAGCCAGAAGCTGCGCCCATTGAAGTCAATGAAAGTCTGTAATGAGCAGGAGTGCCAGCGCCGAGGGATCTGTTCTCAGGTAAGCGGGAGGTAGACGAGCACAAGCACTGGGTGAGGCTCGGGGGATGCCTTTTATAGACAGGGCTGGGTGTGGTTTGAAGGGCTGGGTGTGGTCCTCACATGCTGCACATGTTCTTGGAAGGTGTGCAGATCTGGGTGTGGTTTGAAGAGCTGGGTGTGGTCCTCACATGCTGCACATGTTCTTGAAAGGTGTGCAGAGTTTCAGTTATTATGCAAATGAGTTGGATTAACACATGGTCTAGGGAGGAGTGTTTTAAAGAAGCCTTGGTAAAAGCAAGGCCCAATGTGTAAACAAAACAGCACATTAAACAACATACACAGAAGCCTAGGGGGGGGGGGGAAGGTGAGATAACAAGAAAGGCTTTCAATAGTAAGTTTAAAAGGGAGTTATTACAGAACCCACTAGTGCAGTGAGAGGGGACATGCTCTTTGCTGTGTACAAACCCTAACAGTTGCCCCCCTCAAAGGCCCTCCTACAGGACGGGGTTTTCCTGGATTTTTTAAATAAAACCGTCTAATCAGCTGTGGGGCATGTACATATGATGCTGGTTCCCATGAATTCTCAGATTCATCATATCCTTTCCATTCTACTAAATAATACAGACGTCCACTAATTCTTTTTGAGTCTTTTATGCTTTTCACTTCATATTCCAGATTTCCCTTAATTGGTATGGGTGGAGGTGGTGGTTCAGGTCGGGTTTTTGAGTTGTACGGCTTAAGCAAGGACACATGGAATGTAGTATGTACTGGATATTCTTTTGGTAAATCTAATTTTACTGTTACCGGGTTTACTATGGCAGTTATACTAAAGGGTCCAATGAAACGTGGTTGCAGCCTTCGGTATCCCTCTATGTTTAGGTTCTTTGTGGAGAGCCATACCTTGTCACCAATTTTATACATTGGGGCCTCAGACCTGTGTTTGTCTGCTTGTCTTTTCATGCTTTCCTTGTACTTTAATAAATGTTTCCTGGCTTTGTCTTGTATGTCACCTAACCTCGTTAGTCTGTCCGTTACTGTAGGCAACAGGGAATCTTCTAACAAAATGGGTATAGCTCTTGGATGATACCCCTGCAAGAAATAGAATGGTGAGCAAAGTAGAGCTGAATGCTCAGTATTATTATAAACAAACTCTGCTGCAGGGAGAGCTTCCAACCATTCACTAGAATAATCAGCCAATAAACAACGTAGCGTTTGAAGTAAGGTTTGGTTCAGTCGTTCAGTCTGTCCATCTGTCTCTGGGTGGAAAGCAGTGGATAAGGCCACATCTATTTTCAGTTTTTCACATAATTTTTTCCAAAATCTGGAGTTGAACTGGCTCCCTCGGTCTGACACCACTTTGCTTGGCAAACCATGTAAACGCACAATTTCCCTTATAAAAATATCATCAAATTCTGCCGCCGTGGGTAATTTCCGTAATGGTACAAAATGTGCCATTTTAGATAAAAAATCCACTATAACCAACACTGTTGTGAAGGATTTTACAGGTGGTAAACCTACAATAAAGTCTACGCTCACAGTGTGCCAAGGTTGTTTGGGTGTTGGCATTGGTATTAACAAGCCGTCAGGAGCCTTATGAGAAGATTTATGTCTTGCACAAATTGGACAGGTAGTGACAAATTGCTTAATGTCCTTTCTTATAGTGTCCCACCAAAAGTGTTTTTGCACATTTTCCAGGGTTTTTACCCAACCAGGATGACCTGCCAACGGTGAGGCGTGATGCCAAATTATCACCTGTGTTTGTAATTCAGAGGTGGGCACTAACAGCATGTTGTCGTGATACAATAAACCTCGTTGTATTGTGTTATGGGAATCCTTTAACCAATCCTGAGGTGCTATTTGCATGTGTGCATTATATAGATCTGTGATGAAATCCTTCTGTTGTACTGGTGCCAACAACTTTTGGGGAGGAATAATGGGTTCTCCTATTTTATCTTGTTTCATGTCTGAGGTATGTCCGTATCTAGATAACACATCAGATTGAATTTGTTGTGCACCTGGTCTATAGGTTATAACAAAGTCAAATGTGCTAAAAAAATTTAACCAGCGCATCTGACGTGGTGTTAGTGCTTTAAGTGATCCAAAAAACTGTAGGTTCTTATGGTCAGAAAAGATTGTAACTGGGTACTTGGCTCCCATTAAATGGTGCCTCCATTCTGAAAAGGCTACTTTGATAGCTAGTAGTTCCCTTTCAGCCACAGTGTAATTTTGTTCAGCTGGCAATAACTTTTTGGAACAGAAGGCTATAGGATGTAACTGGCCATCTACTGCATCTCGTTGAGAGAGAACTCCTCCTAAAGCTACTTGTGAAGCATCCGCTTCAACAAAAAAGGGCAAGTCAGGATCAGGATGTTTCAGAATTGGGGCTGAAGTGAACTTTTGTTTTAGGAGTTGAAAGGCGTGTGCCGCCTCATCAGTCCAAAGAAATCGTTGCCCTTTCCGCAACAAGGTAGTTATTGGGGCCGCAATGTCTGCAAAATGTGCAATAAACCTCCTATAAAAATTGTCGAAACCCAGAAATTTCTGAATATCTTTTACAGAGGATGGTTCTGGCCAATCAGCAATAGCACTGATTTTCTTTACATCCATAGTTATTCCTTGAGGTGACAGGCAGTATCCTAAAAAGTCCACCTTGTTGACATTAAAAGTACACTTTTCTAACTTAGCAAAAAGATGATTTTCTTTTAACTTTGATAATACTGCACGAACATGTTGGGTATGTTCTTCTGAGTTCTTAGAGTAAATGAGGATGTCGTCTATGTATACTATGACACAAACGTCCAGGAATTCGTGTAGGACCTCATTTATAAAGAACTGAAAGGCCGCAGGGGCATTACATAACCCAAAGGGCATTACTGTGTACTCAAATAAACCAAACTTTGTCTTGAAAGCTGTCTTCCACTCATCCCCCTCTTTTACTCGGACCAGGTGGTAAGCTCCCAGCAGATCTAGTTTAGTGTATACAGTAAAATGTCTTAATTGATCCAACAACACAGGTATTAGAGGAAGAGGATATTTATTCTTTATTGTAGCCTTATTTAGTCCTCTATAATCGATACACGCGCGCAGGGATTTATCCGGCTTCGGGATAAAAAAGAGTGGAGATGACACCGGAGATGTGGAATGACGGATGAATCCAGACTGTAGTAGGTCATCTAGGTAGGTTCTTAAGTATTTGGTTTCTTCATCAGTCAAAGCATATACTCTGTTATTAGGTAAAGGGGCCCCTGGGATAAGATCTATACGGCAGTCATAAGACCGATGTGGGGGCAGCACACTAGCCTTTACTGGATCAAAGACGTCTTTAAAGTCAGAATATTCAGGAGGGAGACTTGGTTCATCTTGTGTAACACTAGCACAGTGTAATACTGTGCTCTGTTCTGTACCTGCTTCTTGATAGCAATTGGTTCTACAGAAAGAGGAATCCAAAGTAACAGTTCTATTCACCCAATCAATTTTTGGGTTATGAGTTGTTAACCAGGGTACCCCGAGAATCAAACCAAAATTAGGAGTATCTATCAGATCAAAGCTAATCACCTCTGTGTGCCAGTTCTGACAGACCATAACAAGTGGACTTGTTTGTTTTGTGATTAATCCAGAGGTCAATTCTGACCCATCCACTGCACATACTGCTTCTGGACAAGGCTTTAGGCACATAGGAAGTCCTAAGATTTCCGCTAACTTATTATCCACAAAATTTCCTGTCGCGCCTGAGTCCAGTAGGACAGGGAGAGAATGCCTCACTTGGGTAGTAACAATTAAAACGACCTGAATTATGAAATGTCTAGGTATGTGCAGTACCCTGAAGGCTGCAGCATTAGAGGTTTGATTAAGATGTTTTCTCGAACAAGTAACCTCTCCCCTTGTCGAGCTTAATCGTTTCCCGATTCAGTTGAGGAGGTGGAGGAAACAGCACCCTTTCGTGGAGTTTTAGCCTTTACTGGACATTCTCTGGCAAAGTGACCTGCCCTGCCACAATATAAACATAATTGAAATTTTCTCCTTCTTTCTTTTTCCTCTGATGTGAGTGGACCTCTGAGTGTCCCTATTTGCATAGGCTCTGGTTCAGGGAGTTTATTATCTGTGTCTTTCTTCTCGTGTCTAATAAAAGTTAACTGTGATTCCAGTTTGTATTTATCTCCCTTTCTTTCTCCTAGTCTATGTTCTAATTTCACAACTAAATCTACAAAGTCCGAATAGTCTTTTGGCAAATCAACGATATGAGCCAGCGCATCTTTTAACTCGTCTCTCAAACCTTTATAAAAAAGGGAGACACACTTTTCTTCTGGCCACTGTGTCTCGGTGAGTAAACGATTAAAACTAGTGAGATAGGTCAATAAATCCTTGTTACCTTGTTTAAGATTTAAAAGCTCATTATCACTTGCCTGCATGAAAGTGTGTTTTGCAAAAAGGCTGGTCATGGTACGTTTAAATTGATTCCAATTATGGAGGATGGGATCATCTCTATCCACGAAAGGAATTGACCAATTGGCTGCTGTGCCACCCAAATAAGACAAGACGAATGCCACTTTCGTATCATCAGTAGGGAACTGTTGTGGCTTACAAATGAAGTGTAATTGACATTGATTGATAAAAACATGGAATTTGTTACTATCTCCATGAAAACGTTCAGGTGTTGCTAAGGGCACAACATTAGGAACATTAACAGTAACCTCAACTGGGGAAGGCAAAGTTGTATGTTTTGATGGCGCCCCTGTCTCTGAGGAGGTTTTAAACAAAGGCGTAGAAGCTGTGTTCCACTGAGATCCCCTAAATTTATACCTGCTTAAATCCTGTTTTAAAGAGGTATTCTCCATCTTTAATCTCTCTATTTCCTCTTGCATATGTTGCAAGATGCCAGACACTGATTCATTATGAGCCAAGTCCTCATTTAGGGCCTGCGCCATATCCGTGACGTCAATGCCCTCTATTTTTTCCCCGGTATTCATCGTCCACCAGAACTGACATTTTTTAACATTTGTGCTTCTGTCAAAGCCCAGCTCACCTGAGTTCTTGTTCGGTTCTGATGGAGGTTGAAGACAATCCGACCCCACCCTGAAACTGCTTGTTCCAGCACACTAGTTTTTAAAACAGTGCACTAAGAACTGAAGCTCAAGGGAAGGGGGGAAGTGGATAAAATAAAAAAGAGAGACAACACCGTTCTTGCGTTTTCACTGTTGAAGTGCTGCACAAATCTGCGGCCCTTTCTGACTTCTGTAGAAACTGGTGCCTAATGAAACATAAACAAAGAACAGATAAGTGCAACCTATTCCTAAATGGGTTCCTGACTATCCCTTTATTTCTTAGAAATTCTCTTCTAAAAGTACCTCTTGGATCCTGGTCTCTAGTTTCCAGGTTTGGAATGTGTTACTGTTCTGGGATGTGTTTTCTATTACTGTAAAGCTTCTAAAACATTAAACAAATACCGTTATCAGAATTACCAATATCAAACATTCATCATAATATAACTAAAGCCTAAATTCCCAATAGCAGACTCACTTTTCCCATATTTCCAGAATCTTTTATAAAACAAATACTGTACTTTTACATCAAAATACAGCATGTAATTTGTGCAAGTCCTTGATTTACTGTTTGCCTTGCTGTTAATGGTTTCCACTGTTCGATTCTTAAAAGTTCCATGAGAAAAAACAATGTTTGCTTCACAAAGTTCTGCAAAATATTCTTGTAACAAAGAGTTTGAATCACAACGTTCGTGGAAGGTATTTCGTTTCAAATTGTCTATACACGAATCCAGAAATTGTTGTCAAAGATCTTTCAGGTAATAAAAAGTTTTGCACTTACTTGTTGCTGGCAAGAGATACTGATCAGTCTAACCTTGTCTTCTTTCTCTTTTGCAGGTTACGCATAGGAGAGAGGCTGAAGCAAGGAGGAACCGGAAACCGGAAGAAGGAAGAGCCAGAAGCTGCGCCCATTGAAGTCAATGAAAGTCTGTAAAGAGCAGGAGTGCCAGCGCCGAGGGATCCGTTCTCAGGTAAGCGGGAGGTAGACGAGCACAAGCACTGGGTGAGGCTCGGGGGATGCCTTTCATAGACAGGGCTGGGTGTGGTTTGAAGGGCTGGGTGTGGTCCTCACATGCTGCACATGTTCTTGGAAGGTGTGCAGAGCTGGGTGTGGTTTGAAGAGCTGGGTGTGGTCCTCACATGCTGCACATGTTCTTGAAAGGTGTGCAGAGTTTCAGTTATTATGCAAATGAGTTGGATTAACACATGGTCTAGGGAGGAGTGTTTTAAAGAAGCCTTGGTAAAAGCAAGGCCCAATGTGTAAACAAAACAGCACATTAAACAACATACACAGAAGCCTAGGGGGGGGGAAGGTGAGATAACAAGAAAGGGTTTCAATAGTAAGTTTAAAAGGGAGTTATTACAGAACCCACTAGTGCAGTGAGAGGGGACATGCTCTTTGCTGTGTACAAACCCTAACAATATCGCCCTATGGAGCCCAATCTAAAATGACACCCATGCATACTGTGTACACAAAAGGGCCGCTGGGAGTGACATGTTGGTTACACACCAGATTATGTGATTGCACAGGGCTGCGTTGGGTACACAAGAGATTGTGTGCTTCCGCAGGGCCACTGCTTGCTCACTTGTATTTGGCCGGCGCACTCACCACCATGAACAGAATGAGTGTCACCATGACACTGCGGGTGTCAAACTTACTGCTTCTCCCACAGCATTCCTAAACATTGACTTCTTGACAGAAGTCAATGTACCAACAACACAAACTCCAACTCCGATGGGTTCAGATCTGCTTCTAATGGTTGTATACACTGACCCTGGTTCTCAATTTTTGTACTCCTCTCAAAGGATGACATGATCAAAGTGATGAATAGGAGTATTTATTAAGGTGACTGCCCTTCAACCAGAGCGCAGCCTCCTTCAGCTAGTTTCTAGTCAACTGTACTCCATGGAATTCTCAGTTGCAACATGGAACGGAAAACACAATAGCATTCCCTTTTCTACAACATGACCTATACACCTATACTACTTAGCTAGCTCCTCCATGCTGAGTTGAAAAATGACAAAAGCCTTTTACCACTCCAGGCATGGTATTAAAGTGCTGTATTAGTAAAATACCATCAAAGCCAGCCTGGAATGAATAAAAGCAGTCCCTGACACATGAATTTTTCTTTCATTAGAGTTTGTCAGAGACATAGGGGCATATCTAAGAGCCCCTAGAGCCATTCCAATGCCACATTAGCATAACTGTTTGTACACTAATGTGGCATTAGAAGTCCAAAAACACAGTGCTGTATTTACAAAGTGGTGCAATGCATGCATTGTGCCACTTTGTAACCCTTTGCACTACATTATGCCTGCACAAGGCATAATGTGTGCAAAGGGGGCATTAGGGAGGGCAAAAAATGTCATAAGGAAATCTAAGAGATTTCCTTGCTCCATTTGTTTGGCACTTTTAACACCTGCTCAGAGCAGGTAATAAAAGGAGGTTTTCATTGTTTACAATGGGCCTCGGGTGCTTTGCAGGATTAGCGTCAACATTTTTACAACTGTGCGGGGTCGGGAGGAGCTGGGGAGTCGATAGCTTGCCCGACTGGTCCTGATTGGGCGTGGAGGAGTGCACGGGACTGGGACCGGCGAAGCGCAGTGCGGATGAGGCCCAGGATGCGATGCGACGGAGGTGAAAATCAGAGCGGTGCCTCTCCCTAACGGCGTCGGGGCAGCACGGGGTCCCGGTCTGGAGCTTTATACACGCCACTAAGATAGCAGATACACACGGCTCACCACACTCACTTGGGGGCACCACGGGAGGCAACTGACAGATGAGACCCCGGTGAAGGAACCAGGCCCAACGGCGCCAAAAGGCAGAGCCGGGGACGCGAAGTAGCTGCAACGCCCCACACAGGTCGGAGAGCGACGATCGTCTGGAGAGGCGATCGCGCCTATAGGCGTACCCGGACTGCCCTGACCCCTACGACTAGACACAGAGGTGAGGAGCTGCCGCTGAGGATAAATGCAGGTGGCGAGGCTCGAGGGCCCGGATGGAACAGGGGGATAGGTGTGGAGGCCGAGGGAAGCAGCAGCAGGGCTGAGGAAGGAGATTACGTGCAACGATGTGACTTGCCAAGAAGTAACGGAGATCTAACGGACGGCCTGGACCAAAGCAAGCAAGGCGGCGAGAAGACGGCTCCAGCGGTCGCTGGGACAGAGGGGTACATGAAGCCCGATGGAGGGACTGGTGGGCGCACTGGCAGCGACCCCAATATTCAGAGCTCAGAAGATTGCTACATGACCCATTTTGATTAAAATATTGGAGAGGGCACATGCACATTGTCATAGACACTCATAGACACTCACCGGAGTGCAAAAAACCCCGATTGCATCTTAGTCTGACCAACAGTGCATGGAAATGTCCCCGTGGCACTAACAGCCAACATTAATCTGCCGCATAAGTTTCTGACCTGCGGAGGCTTCAACTGCTCCCTATTAGAAACTCACCGGCCCGACCTAGGACCATAACTGAGGAGAAGTCACTGGGAAATGACCCCCTGTGGCCACTGCATACCTCCTGACTGCACAAATCGTGGTCCACATCGGAAGAGAATAAAATATGGAGATGGTGATGAGACGTCGCAATGATCACACTTAATGCAGCCAGACAGAGCGCTGAGCTGTGTTCGTCGCAGTCGGGGACCCGTTGTATGAGCACAGACTAAATGAGATAGTCTCTTCTCTCTTGCTTCTGTGCTGTGCCTGGAGCCATATCTGACCAGCAAGGTCTCTTTCACTCTGCGCTGAACTAGCGTTCGGCTTGGCTACTTCAGAAACCTGGAAGGTCTGAAATCTTTATTTGCAACACAAGTGTCCTCACCAAATATGGTCAAGCCAAAGCCACCTAAGCAGCAGCCAATGGTGGACTCTGAGGGCCCAAACTCTACTGACCTAGCAGGAACACAAGCCGCTGCACTGCAACAAATGAATCTGACGCTGCAAGCGCACTCAGTGCAGTTTGACACACTACTAGACACAAAAACCACATTAGAGATGAAAATAGACTCTGTAGTAATCAAAGTAAATCTGCTCAGAGCGGACCACCGCAAATTAGTAGATAGGGTCAAGGACACTGAATATGTGCTTGCAGTAACTCAACCTGAAGTCAAAGAATTGCGCTCAGGTACAGCGTATGGAAACAGAGATCGTTCAGCTGCAGAGGAGAGCGGAGGACCCAGAAGGACATTTGAGGAGAAACAACATCAGCTTAATAGGATTTCTGGATTGAACAGAGTCACTGAATGCTGAACTTTTCTTGGAAAAGTGGCTTCTGGATAAAGTCATGGCAGATGCATCATCACCAATGCTCGCGGTGGAACGTGCTCATCGAATTCCAGGTGGCTCACCGCCACCAGGTGCCAAACAGAGTCACCAAACGCTGAACATTTCCTGGAAAAGTGGCTTCTGGATAAAGTCATGGCAATCGCGTCATCACCAACGCTTGCGTTGGAACGTGCTCATCGAATTCCAGATGGCCCACCTTGACCAGGTGCACCCCTTCGGCCCTTGATAGCATGCCTCCTGAACTTCCGGAATCGAGATTTGATCCTACAAAGATTTAGGATGCAAGGCCCCATAAAGATGGACAATAATGAGATAACAGCGTATCCAGACGGTGGAAGTACAACATAGGAGAGCGTCCTTTATGAGAGTGAAACAATTGCTGCGGGACAACAATCTTCCCTACTCCCTGTTATTCCCGGCGCGACTCCGTGTCATAGATGCGGAAAAGACACATATCTTCTGGTCCCCTGAGGACACCTGGACATGGCTACACGCCAATGGTATGGCCCAAATCAAACAAGACAATGTCGAGCGGGAGACCTGGCTCACTCCGCAACCTCGACAACGGAAGAAATTGAAACCAGGGGCGCACCCATCCAGGGCACAAGCCGCGGAAAGTCAGGAGCAGGCTCTGAGGAAGCCAATCTGTTTGCATTGTCAAGACACCAGGCATATCGAGACCCGGAAAAGGCAAACTGGGATTTCACGGTTTATCGGTCTAGCGGGTCCTCCTCCCCTTCGGTATTTGGCCCAGAGCTGACGCCACGCACAGCAGATGACATCTAAACCCCAAGTCGCAGTGCGGGATGACGGAATATGGCGCTGAATCCCACCAGATGCACCAGTGGGTCATCACGCTCAAGTGTATGTCATGTGACTCCGGGGATCCTTCCTGCTCGGACACTGAGATACTCGGGATGCAGGAGGCAGCGGGGCACCGGGGGCAAGACAGGGGGCGATGCACACTCGATTGGGACCACCATGAAGAGACGCATTGCGATGATGCCCACGCCCCCCCAAGCCCCCAAGGGACACCAGATGGACCCTTTCATGACAGTCATCACACTGGACACTGGTTGTGCCTCAGTGTTGAAAGTTGGGCTTCATTTACGAAACCCCTTCTTAGTCCTTCTATATCCTTTTTTCCTTTCCTTTATTTTCTGTATCTGCAACAGGTGGTGTGGTTTGGGGATGGGTGGCATCGGTGGGGTGGGGGCAGGGGAAACAGCGACCCCTGGCTTGAGATCTTCCACCTGGCAAATATCCAACTTCACACTACCCATAGCATATATAAATGTCTATCTATAATATATTGACCTGGAATGTGCGAGGCATGGCTGGTCCTGTTGAGCGCAACAGAATTTATGCATATCTTAAATGGCACAAAATACATGTCGCTATACTGCAAGAAGCACACTTAACAACAGAGGAGTTATGCAACTTACAACTTAAATGGTGAGGCCTTGCTTATGGTACCTCTTTTTCTGCATATGCCAAGGGAGTACTAATAAGGATCGCTCCAGAAGTTCCCTACACAGTAGACCACCACAAAGTAGATGCAGATGGCCGATACGTGCAGCTAGAGGGTTCCCTGGATGGTAACGCGCTCATTATAACCGGCATATACGCGCCCAACACCAAACAGGGAGAATTTCTCCAGTCGCTCACTCCCCAAATATTTCTGCATCCTACATCGCACTATATATGGGATGGTGACTGGAACTGTGTACTTGATATTATTAACAATAGGTCATACCCCCCGTTGGAGGGAACCCCTTGCAGGAAGACCTCTCAGGTGTTTCAGGCCTGGATCTCAGAACAGATTAGCAGACGTATGCCGCACGCTACACCCTTTAGATCGGGAATACTACTTCTTCACCTCGGTTCACAGCCTCCACACCCGCATACACCTGCTGCTCTGCTCGATTGAACTAGTTAGCAATTTCAAGTGAACTTCCTATCTCGCCAAAACAATATCGGACCACTGTCCACTGCTAGCCACTGCTTGTTGGGGCAGAGCAGGGGCGTGTATCCTCACCTGGCGGCTTCAACCAAGCTTGCTGTTAGATCCACTGTTTCGTCACGAGCTGTCGGAGCATATCTCAACATACTTCACACTCAATCACGGGACAGCGTCGACTTGAGCCATGGAATGGGATGCCCATAAGGTGGTGGTCAGGGGTCTCTGTATGTCAGCGTGTGAAGCGGAGAAGGATGTGGCGACAGGTACCATGGCCCTGGAGGACTTACAGGTGCTCCGAGCACAAACAAATGAGGTTGACATGCGCCTGCGCAGATATGACTATCACCATTATGTAGCCACAGCTCATTCTGAAGGAGACCGATCAGGTAGACTACTGGCTTGGCTGGTACGAGGGGAACAGCAACACAGAGCAATAGGAGCAATACGACTAGGCTCAGGAGCAGTAATGAGTACCTAAGCAGGAATTAATGATGCATTCCAACAATACTATAGTACCTTATACACAGCACAACCCCCTCCATCCACGCAACAACGAACAGAATTCTTCGATACACTTCCTCTGACCCACTTGTCTGCAACACAGCGGGCGAGTTAGATGCGCTTATTGGCTTGGCAGAGGTTCAGCTGGCATTGGAGCAGTTGGTGGGTAATAAAGCACTGGGTAGTGATGGTCTTCCAGCAGAGTATTACCACGCATGCTCAGGACAATTAATTCAGCCGTACGTAGAAATGATGCATGAAGCGCTCGAGAAAGGTAGGCTGTCCGAGTCACAAAAGTGATAGTACTCCTGCCAAAACCAGGGTGGGATCTATTAGATGTCCGCTCATACAGGCCCCTCTCTCTTCTAAATCTGTATTGTAAGCTGATCGGTAAGATCCTAGCGAACCGCTTACTCCCACTGATGCCATGTCTGGTCCCTAAGGACCAGTCGGGCTTCATCCTGGGACGCAATACCTTCATGAACATTAGACGCTTATTGCAGACCATAAGTGAAATGCCTGAGTCTGATCACGACCGAGTAGCGGTATCTCTGGACATCGAAAAGGCATTCAACACGCTGGGCTGGCCTTTTCTGTTGGAGACGTTGTCCAGGTTGGGAATTGGGAGAGTCTTCCTGAAATGGATAGGGATACTGTACACAGACCCTGTTGCTCGGGTTAAAACGGGCAGAACAATCTCGGGCAGGTTCCCAATAGGCAGACAAACAAGAAAAGGATGTTGTCTGTCCCCACTTTTATTCACTTTGGCGATGGAACTACTTGCCGCGGAGGGCGTCGGAATGAGGCATACCATGCGGGGACGGATATCAGATCATCTCATTATGTGCAGACGATGCGCTGACATATCCACAGAATCACTCAACCCAGCTCCCGAGTATGTTGCAATTATTGGACCGTTTCAGTGAGATATTAGGCCTGCGGGTAAATTTGTCTAAATCCTGCCTATTCCCACTAGCGCCGACACCGGAGGAACTGTGACCCAGTGCTCCGACATAAGCACTACCATGGACGCATACAACTTTCAAGTACTTAGGCATACAGATATATCATGGTGTCACTGACTTGAGGGAGGGAAACCTTGGGCGGATGCTCCGCTCGATAAAGGGATCTCTGCCTTTCTGGGGAACACTTCCGCTATCACCCATGGGCAGAGTAGCAATTGCTAAAATGATCATCTAACCACGCATGCTTTACCATGTCACGGCCCTACCGCTAATGATACCTCGTGACTTTTTCGCATCACTAAACAGCCTCACGACTGACTTAATATGGGGTGGAGGCCGCAGACCGGTAGCATTGACTATCACGCAGTTACCACTAGAATTGGGAGGGCTTGGCACAATGCACTATGAACTATACTATGCCTCATCGCAAATACAGTGGCCCTGGCGCTGATTGCAAGACACCCTGAACTCAGAGGCGAGATTAGTGTATGCTACACTCTAGGTAGCACAGGCATTTTACAACCCGATTGGCCAAAGCAATATCCTGATACGCACAGCTCACTGGTGCTGGCGCCGCTATATACTTGACGGGAACCAGGATCCCCTATTTTCACCCCGAATCACACTACTATATATCCCAGGGATCACTAAAATAACTAAGCAACATAAGTTGCGGCAGTGGCCCGAGAGAGGCATCCAAACAATTGGAGACATTTTTGCAGAAGGCTGCATGATGTCATATGCTGAACTTTCCTCGAGATATGATATGGACCGGGGTTGGTTCCTGACATACTGTGCTTTACAACAATTTACACGTCGTACATGGCAATGCAGAGATGGGGAACCTCCATCATCACACACGCTGCACAAGCTGCTTTCAAATGTGGGGGGACAATGTAGTATATCCCAGATAAATAAAGTTCTCATGGGTAACCCAGAAGTGGCTCAGCCTAAGGCAAAGGCAAGGTGAGATGGGGTTCTCTCAGTCCCGTTGAACCAGCAAGACTGGAACACGGCATTCAGCTCAGTGCGATTCGTGTCTCGCAACCCTAGATTTCGCTTCACCTGGTTTAATTACCTACACCAGACCTACGTATATCTATACCGACTAAAATGTATGTTCCCCCAGTCTTCTCAAGAGTGCCCAAAGATGTGGAGAGGCAGATGCATCCTTTTTCCACATGACGTGGGAATGCCCTCCGCTACTGCGTGCCTGGCAAGGCATACCAGCTCTGACTGCTGAGCTGGTTAGGCGTCCGCTCTCTCCCACACCTGCTTCATGCTTGCTGGGCATCAGACCACGTACAAAGGGGAAAAAACTGGTACAGAAATGCGTAGAATTAGCATATATATTATTCAAGCGCCTAATAGCAATGCGCTGGAAGGCACCAGCTGTGCCAGACACTCGACACTGGCTGAAAGATATGCTGCAGTGGGCGAGGGCGGAGGCTCAAGCACTGCACTGTCTTCAAGATAGAGGGATACAGATCAAGGGAATAGGTGAATGGGACACTTTGGTTACATCACTCGAAGCTAAAGATGACACCCATGACTATATCTAACACGGATCATGATTCAACTGGTCCCGGTGATCTAGAAACACACACCACTGTTTTACCCTAACTCCCACATCAATCATCATACACTACACAGCACGTGTTTCCCCCATTGACTGTTTCCTCTCTTCCCTGCCTTGGTGCGGCCTCACCCTCCTCTCACCCACCTGCACATAAATCAAGCTTACCTCAACAGGATATTAACTGCCTCGTGATCCGCCAGCCTCACCTGGAACACCCAATGGGACACCCCATACTGTCACACACATAGTTTTTGTTTTCCTCTCTTCATTCTTTCCTCTCTATCACATTCAATGTTTTATCATAAAAGTAGATTATATGTCATAAATAATGATAAGAGCAGCGATTAATGCTCAGATGTAAATGATGCAGTGTTATCCACATTAATCAAGAGATTTAAAAAAAAAAAGGAAATCTTGCAAAGCTCCGGACTAGTGTCAAAAATTCTGACGTTAGTCCCCTAACTACCACCATGGTGCATTGTCTCTTAGATATGTTGCACACATGGTGGAGTTAGAGGGGCACTAAGGGGTGCAAGAAAATATGCCCCATAGATGTTTCTAGTCACAAGGGAGCACACAATGCAAGTGAAAGCAACACCCTTTCAGGCTGCCTTATAAATTATGCACAAAAGTAAGTAGGGAGCTCTGGGTAGTTGTCAAATTTTAGATGGAGAACAATTCCTTTATATGGACTACTTTACAACAACACCAAAACTCCAAAACTGCTTACCTAAAACTTGGGAACTACCAAGGGCTCCCTACTAATTTCTTTGCATAATTACTTTAGAACATTTTGCATTTCCACTGGAGTCACATTCTGTTACTCAAAATACATCTGAATTAAACAATACTAGAGGTAACAACAATAATACATCTCCTCAATCACATGTTAAAACAAATGTTTTTTTCTGGTGAAGAGAGAGCACCACATGAATTTGTTTAAATAAATTGATAACATCTCAAGACGGTAACAGAATTATTTATTTCATTGTTTGTTGTGGGTTTTTTTGCAAAATGATTTACTAACATTTGACATTCATTTCAATCATGTAATTTAATGGAAATTGAAAGTTGTAAAATTACAATGGTTTTGTATATTGCAATGAAGCCTAAAGCTTATGTTTTTATATTGTGTAAAGTGATTAGAAAAACAAATGTTTTAAATCTCTGAGTAACATAAAAACACATTCAAACACTACTTTTGACTCATATGCTATTATTATACTTTCAATTAATGCTATCATTTTATTTCTAAAAACATTTTGGGATAAACAAGAAAAGAGAATGGTCAAAAGTGTACACAAAAAATACAACATTAATGTTTTTCATAACTTTATAACCATGCTTTCAAATAATCTAAACATTAGTTCATACCACATGAGTTTTTCATAATTTACCTGAGTTGACAATTCATTGATATGTAATTGCTGTAGGTGAATATCATTGCACAGCATACTTCTGAGGACAACACTCACTATTATATTTCAGTGTTCACAATATCACATCCAAAAATATTTTTTTCAAGGATCAATAATAACATCATTGGATTTGTTTCTTCTAAACGTCAAAATATGGTTCAAGTTTATTATTGGTTGTATCATGTCCGATTGTGCATATTTAGAAAAACTGCCATGCTTTCACAAATTCCACAGAAGTATGCCTTCAGATAGCACACAAAAGTGATGATGCACAGTGGGAAATTGGGTTGTTGGCTGACTGGGGAATGAGCCATGGTCAAGCAGCAACCACGGTTCTTGTCAGGGTGAGGCACAAGCAAACCCCAAATTAATATGGGCTCACCTTCTGGTACCTTGGCACAGAGCTGTCAATCTTAACTTGAAGGCAATGTGTAAAGTATGTGTGCAACACTTCAAACAGTAAAATAATGGCACAAAAAAAAAGATCCTACATCAGGTTTGAACTTGATTTAATGAATAAAACAAGACCAAAATGACAAAGATCCAATTGGTAGAACTTGAGTTATGAATTTTTAAATAATAAACTGTAATACGGTGCTTAAAAGCAAGAAGTGCTAACCGGGGGCAACTGGTTGCATCAGACCAGGACAAAGTCAGAAGTTCAGGCTGACTGTGATGGGGCATGAGCTGGCTACAGAGCCCCAGTTGGGACTGCTGAGCCAAAGTACCTTAAATCCAGAATGCATCGATATTCTCCATGCAACAGCAGTAATGTGTCAGTTTCAAGATGCAGTAAACTGCGGGTTCCTAATGCTTCAATGCTTCAATGTCAAGGACCCAAGCACTGTGGCATGCAATGCAAGGGCCAGTGTTGAGGATGTGTGGTGCAGTTGAGGTGATGCATCAGTTCTGATGATCATAGAGGTTGCAATTCAGAGTTTTGGCAGCATTGTTGAGGCTGCTGTTGATGGGGTTCGAGGACCTTGAGCAGTGCTGCAGTGTCGGTTCTGAAGGCGATGCAGTGGTTTCAAGATGTGAGGTACAGAAGAGATGCGAGTCCGGTTGCCCCAGTTCCAACCCACGCAGTAGAGGTAATGCGTTGATTTTCTCCACACAACAGCAGCAGAGCATGGATTCTGCTTCTGCAGCAGGGGATGTATCAGTTCCACTGAAGCAAGCACCATAGGCCCACTTCCAAGGTCCAGGACGGGGGTGGCACCACTTAGTAGGACAGACTCACAGATGGCAGAGCCCAGGCATAGGAGCAGGGTGATTGCAAATCTGTTATGTCTTTGAGACTTCAGATCAAGAGGCAAGCCAACTAGCTCTTGGAGTCACTCTGGGTTCTGGGTTGGAGAGATTCAAGTACAGTCTTTCTCCCTTACTGGCAAGAGGGCAGCAGGCATAGGTCAGCACAGCAGATTAGGAGTCCAGCAAACAGCAGTCCAACAGAGTGGCAGACCTTCAACAGCACAGCTGTCCTTGTTGCTGGCAGAGTATCCACAAGTCCAGAATTGTGCTGAGTTGGTGGTGTCTGATATCCAGTTCTTATACCAAGTGGTGCCTTTGAAGTAGGGAGACTGCAAAGAGATGGCTTTGAAGTGCACTGATGTCCTGTCCTTCCTGCCATGGCTCCAGACCCACTACAAAAGTGTATGCACCCCTTTGTGAATGGCCAAGACATAGCCTATTAAGGTGTAAGTGAAGCTGTGCCCAGCTCTTCCCTCCCATCCTGCCCAGGATGGTTGATCAAGTCACATCTAAGCTACGTTAATGGGGAATACACAAAGCCCAACTGTCCCTTACCCCAGGCATGTGATCAAAAAGAGAAGTAGGCACGACATGGCTATGGCAAGAAAATGCTAACTTTTTAAAAGTGTAATTTTCAAAATAGCAATTTAAAATCTAATTTCATCATATGTTGTGATGTTAAATTGTGATTCCAGAGACACCAAACCCAAAAAGTCTATCCCTTCTAGATTGTGAATTACAATTTAAAGATGTAATAAGGTAATCCCAATGTTAACCTATGGGAGAGGTGGGCCTTGCATTGGTGAAAAATTAATGTATGTGTTTTTCCCCACCAGGACATGTAAAACTTAGAAGTACACATCCAACTTTTTATGAGCACTGCACCCTGCCCTTAGGAGTGTCTAGGGCCTACCTTAGAGGTAAAATATGCATTAAAAAGGTTTGGACCTAGCATAAGGTTGACTTTGTCAGGTCAACATGGCAGTTTAAAACTGCACGCATAGGCTCTGCAGTGATAGACCTGAGACAGGTTGACAGGGCTCCTGAAGTGGGTGGCATAATCAGTCCTGTAGGCCCACTAGAAGCATTTAATTTACAGGCCCTTGGCACATGCAAAGCACTCTGCTAGGGACTTACAAATAAATTAAATATGCCAATTCGAGATAAACCAATGTTACAATGTTTTGGGGAAAGAGCACAAGTACTTTAGCTCTGGTTAGCAGTGGTAAAGTGTGCCGAATCATAAGATCAGCAAAATGAACACAGCAAAAATAGGGGGTCTGAAGGCAAAATTTAGGGAAAACCAGGCTGAGGATGCCAGATCTAACATGTACTATTACACTTTTCAAAATTTGCTCATTCTTAAAGAGAGGAAGGCAGTAAATGTTAGCAGTAATGCAAAGAACAACTCATGCAAAAGTGTTTGGGTTTCCCACTCTAATGTTTAAAATAATAACTGTTGGACTTTTTGCCTTACGCAGGGTCATCCCCAGGCTTTTTGCCTCCTTCCTCCTGGTTTTTCTGACCTCTCGCTGTTGGCTCTGGGACTCTGAGCACTTTATCACTGCTGACCAGTGCTAAAGTGCAGGTGCTCTCCCATGTAAAGTTGGTATAATTAGCTTATACCTAATTGGCATATTTAATTTACCTATAAGTCCCTTGTACAGTGGTATCTCTATACCCAGGGCCTGTAAATTAAATACTACTAGTGGGCCTGCAGCGCTGCTTGCACCACCCACTGAAGTAGACTTTCAAACCTGTCTCAGGCCTGCTAGTGCAGGGCCTGTGTGCACAGTTTTCTCCCACAGGGACCGGGCATCTAAACTTACTTGCCAGGCCCAGAACTCCCTTTTTACTACATGTAAGTCACACCTAGGGTACGCCCTAGCTAGCCCTATGGGCAGGGTGCCATGTATGTAGAAAGGCAGGACATGTGCCAAGTGGCGTGGCCTGTCCTGGTAATGACAAACAGCCTAACTGGTGTCTCACTGCTGTGAGTGCTGCCTTCTCATAAGATTGCATTAGAAATGCCCTGCTTTATGTGTAAGGGGTATTGTCTGATTTATGAGGGGTAGCGTAGGCGTGTTTGGTATGGTTGTGATGCTGATAATAAATGCTGCTTACTGGTGTGGGTGTACTTTTTATTACTATCACAGAAATGCCACTTCTAGAAAGTGCGCATTTATCTGTACTTATGTCTCTGGTGTTTTGCAGCTTGACTCCAATCCACGTCTGGGCAAAGTGACAGTTGGGGCTTTGTGCATACTTTTCAGACAGCCTGTACACAGGGAGGGTGGAGGTGTCAAGGAGGTGCATCTGCATACTGAATAGTCTTCCTGGGCTGAGAGAAGGGAGAGGCGGGACACACCTACATTTGTAAAGGCTGTGCCCTGGCCTCACACAATAGGGTCGTTAACCCCCCACTGATGTTTGGAGCCTGTGCTGAAAGGAGAGAGTGGGCACTCCCAGAACCAGTTGTAACTGGCTGGAACCTCCTCTCCCTACCATTGTAAAACACTGTAAGAACTGACTATAAGTACAGGGGAATTGACCCCACAATTTGGAGACTCTTTGTAAGACTTTGGAACTGGACACAATGCTGCTGGAGGGACTCACCAGGAACCGCCATGGACTACTGCTGCTGTGCTGACCTGTGACCTGCTTGGTTCACTTTGAGGAACTGCCTGTGTTCTCCTTGGGCTGCCCTGCTGCTGGGCTCTGCCACCTGTGCTCCTTTTTCTTTTCACTGTTGTCCCCTGCAACTATCACATGAGGAGTGTTTCCTTTGTGGCTGTATGGTGCCTGGAGCTGTTCTTTGAGATGGTGGGGGTAGCGCCTGGAGGAGCGCCTTCTGTTTGTAACGGCCCCCCGTCATGGGAGGTGCACTCTGACATTTGCTTTGGAGAAGTCACCGCTGCGACCTGGCATTCCTTGTTCTGCCGCACAGGGTGAACGTCGTGGTCTCTAATCCAGGGAGGAGGGCGGCGGACCTTCTGTGCCCTTTGATCACCCCCCTTGAGGGTGCCAGCATTGCCAGGGACTGGCTGGGCAGCAGCGGCCTCGGGAAGCGTCAGTCGGGGCCCACCGGAGGAATCCTGTAGGCGTGGCCCAACTGGTCGTGCCTCCTGAGCCGTGGAGGCTCGGCCAGAGAAGTGCTGTAATGCTCCTAGTAACGGAGCTGAGGGCCAGTAAATCTTGAAGCCAGGGAGGCAGAGTACGGCCCCCCTTTTGTGGCCCAGTGGTGAGGGCCCGTTCCAGCCTCTCCTCTCCCAGAGATTTCGCTCGGGGCAGTCCGCAGAGTGGGAAGGGAACCCCACCGAGGGCCCCGTCCCTGCCGAGCCCCATTCAAAGCTATCGTACGAGGAAGGAGCGCGTGAGCTCCTTCCTTAAATCTGCGGTGCTCCTAGAAGCACCATCTTGCTGGACAGCTCGCAGGACGGGAAAGGAGCCCTCACTGGAGGCCCCGTTTCTGCCGAGCTCCCTATCTTCCCCGGAGATACACCCGGTATACGAGTGCTTCTTGGAGTACCGTATTTCCCCAAAGAGGAGCTCCTGCGCTTCTTGACAGAGACGGGAAATTACCACCCCATTGATAAAATAAGCACTGGTGCTTATCAGGTAGGGGTTGTGGCACTCCTAAGAAGATACTACTGATAATATGGGCATCTGAGAATGTTTTATACCCTGCATAACTTCAGTGATAACGGTTGTTAATGTTCCTTGTTGGGCCTACTGGAAATGTTATGCTAACCTATCCACTTTGATGAAGTGTCTTTTATACATATGTTTGCAAATGTTCCTTTTATGGGCATGACTTTTTCTAATGTTCCTACTATGGGCGTTTTATGGTATTTTTATGACAAGTGTTCTAATGTGATAACATGTTTCCTGACTACTGCTTATGTTGCAGAATACTGAGTAACCTATGTGTTATGTGTCACTACTGCTAATTTGCAGAGTAACTAACGTGTAACGTTCTGACAATTGCTAAGGTAGCAGGATAGTACTGATATGTGATGTTTGGTCTGATAATTGCGTTGTGTACAATACAGTATATTTTCATATAATCTGGTGTTGTGTTTCCTTTGTGGTGGGGATATTGCATCACAAGGGTGTGTGTGTTGTGCAAACGCTTACACATTGCCTCCAGGTTAAGCCTGACTGCTCGTGCCAAGCTACCAAGGGGGTGAGCAGAGGTTATCTTGGACGTGTAACTCCCTTGCCCTGACTAGAGTGGGTAAGTTCTGCTTGGCTGAGGTGCATACCCTAACCAACCAGAAACCACATTTCTAACATTGGTTGTCAGCAGTGAGGATAGGACTTGCGCTTGCACAATACCATTGTGACTCATTATTTCACTACAAGGATTGCGTTTAGACCATCACATGTTTGGCTTCTCTTAACTTTCTCTCTTTGGTCATTATTCCTGTTTTCAGTTCTCACGCTTGGGTATTGTGGTTGTCACATTTGAGTTATTTGTACCTTTTCAAGATGGGGCTTACCTTTGATTTAGAGGACCTGCCGTTTTACACGCAGGAGGAATTAGAGGGGTTCTGTAGAGAGAGAGGGCTGCCTGTAGAAGGGGACCTTAGGAGATCTCTGAATTTCTTTGAAAGGTTTGTGACATATACTCAGGGAGGGAGTGTTCTTAGGGGGTACCCAGAGGATCCTGAGTGTAGCCAGGGTTCCCAATGGGAGGGCTCCCAGACCTCATCCCTAGAGAGTGGAAGAGAGACTGATCAGGAGGGTGAGAATGACCGGTTGGGGACGCCAGTTGACAGGGAAGGCCCCAGTGATAGGGAGTCCCTTGCTGGGCCCAGTGTAAGAAGCAGGGCTACCTCTCATTCCTTGACTCCTGATGAGCTAAGAGATAGGTGGGAAGAGAGGGACCTGAAGTTGCAGTTAGCGCACCTAGCTGTTGAGGAGAGAAGGGCTGAGGTAGAGAAGGCCTTAGTACAGGAGAGGATGGCAGAGGCAGAGAGGACCTTTGCCAGAGAAAGACTCGCTCTAGAGTGCAGTCTGAAGGTTCTGGACTCACCAGCACTGCAGGTGGAGTCCAGTGGTGGCAGCAATGTACAGTGCTGTAGCAAAGATGTTCTTCACATACCCATAGATCTGGTGCCTAGGTTCCAAGAGGGGGGTTACATACGTCAGTGGTTAAAGGAATATGAGAGGGCTCTGGTAGAGCACAGGATCCCTGAGAAGGATTGGGGAACTGGCCTAGGGAGCTTCGTTCCTGAGGAGGGGAGGGATGCCCTACTGACTCTAGAAGAGAGTAACAGGGAGGGGTACTCCACTGTAAAAAATGCACTGATTGTGAAGTATGGTTTTTCCCCTGAGGAATACGGAAAAAGGTTTAAGGGTGGTAAGAAACTGTCCCACCAGTCTTGGGAGGAGTTTGTGGAGGATTGCTGCATTGCACTAGATGGATGGGTGAAGGGTAGCACAGTAAACAATTTTGAAGGGCTGTTTCATCTGATTGTCAGAGAGCACCTGCTTCGTTGTTGTTTTTCAGAGTTACGCCAACACTTGTCAGTGTGTGAGCTCTCTGACCCCTGGGAGCTTGCAAAGGAGGCAGACTTCTGGTTGCGTACCAGAGGGTCTGGTGTGGCATTAGGGGGTGTTCCTAATGAGAGTGGACTAGGTGTTTCCCAACCAGGTGTGGTGGGAAAGGCTTGTGTCCCAGATAGTTCCCAGTGTATTGGGGTGGGTAAGGCACCCCATGTCCAGTCTCAGAGGAGAGGGAATGGGGTTGGGCTGAGGCCCAGGGTACCCGAGCTCCAGTCCCAGGTCCTGGAGGGTTCCATGAGTGAACGCCAGGAGGTGAGCCTAGCCCAGCTGTTCAGAAGGATCCCATTTTGTCATTAGGACTTGGGCGGGTGGCTGGTGATAGCGTTCCGCCGGTCCTGGTGTCTGGTAGTCTCGCTCTACAGCGGAGGAGGTGGAAATCCAGGCATAGGGTTGAGAGGGGGCTGCGGGCCCCAGTGGAGAACCTGGAGGGTCAGGGGTCACTCTGAAAGCAGAGCCCCGTAGGAATGACCTTGGTGAGACCATTTCTGGGCTGGGGAGAATCCAGACTCTGTCAGATGGGCAGAGGTCAGGAGACCTGCGCCAGCCAGACTCTTATGTGGCCCTTGGGGAAGGTGTTTCCCCGGTGGGGGGTAGGTGTGCCCTCCAGGAAGTCCTGGTGCACCAGGCAATGATTTAACCGCAGGGTGGTGACTCTGGGTTGGATGATCAGGTTCAGTGGGTAAACTCTGTCCTGATGGGGAGTAGGTGTGCTCCCAAGGAAGTCCTGGTGCGCCAGGCAGTGGTTCAACCGCAGGGTAGTGACTCTGGGTTGGATTGCCAGATTCAGGGGGTAAGCTCTGATCTGGTAGGGGGTAGGTGTGCTCCCAAGGAAGTCCTGGTTCGCTGGGCAATGGTCCAGTCTAAGGGTGTCGTCCCTGGACTAGATAGAAGGATTCAGGGGTAAACTCTGACCTGGTTGGGGGGGTGGTTAGTGTGCTCAGCCCCGTGTGAAACTTCTGGTGGCTTCTCCCAAGGTGGGGAGACGCAGGACTCTGGAAGTGGGGTTCAAGGTGGGGGAAGTCCGCCCCTGAACCCGGTGCAACCCAAGCGTGTCGTCCCTAGTTGGGTGGTCAGTCGCCAGGTTGTGATCCTGGGCTGGCGAGAGAGTTGTGAAGGGCTGCTGTACCCAGCACCCTGGCAAGTGTGAATTCTGGTGATACCCCTCCTAGGAGAGGAGAGCGGGATCCTAGACGGAGGGGTAGAGGGAGGAGATCTTCGCCTCTAGCCCCTGTAGAACCTATGGGTGCGGACCCTAGGTTGGTGGATCAGTGGCAGGGTAGAGCCCCTGAACTGATTGGAAATGGAGTGGAGACAGGTTGATTTGCACCTGGGGCTACCGCCCCCCACTCGTTATGGTTTCAGAGACCAGAGGCTCCTAGATGGCCTGGGGCCTGGTTCTGGCCATTTGCAGCTAGAGAACCCCTGTGGGTTGGTCTAGGCTGCCTGCAAAGCACTGACAGACAGATCCAAGTGGAGTCAGGAAGGCGTAGAACTGGGACGTGCCCCTGCTGTTGTGGGCCTGGGTCCTTGTTCTATCACCCCAATCAGGGAAGTACATTAAGATATTGATTGTTCTCCCCTGGCCTTTGGCTGGTAGGGGGTTGTGTTGGACTTTTTGCCTTACGCAGGGTCATCCCCAGTCTTTTTGCCTCCTTCCTCCTGGTTTTTCTGACCTCTCGCTGTTGGCTCTAGGACTCTGAGCACTTTATCACTGCTTACCAGTGCTAAAGTGCAGGTGCTCTCCCATTTAAAGTTGGTATGATTGGCTTATACCTAATTGGCATATTTAATTTACCTATAAGTCCCTTGTACAGTGGTATCTCTATACCCAGGGCCTGTAAATTAAATACTACTAGTGGGCCTGCAGTGCTGCTTGCGCCACCCACTGAAGTAGACTTTCAAACCTGTCTCAGGCCTGCTAGCGCAGGGCCTGTGTGCGCAGTTTTCTGCCACAGGGACCTGGCATCTAAACTTACTTGCCAGGCCCAGAACTCCCCTTTTACCACATGCAAGTCACCCCTAAGGTACGCCCTAGCTAGCCCTATGGGCAGGGTGCCATGTATGTAGAAAGGCAGGACATGTGCCAAGTTTCGTGGCCTGTCCTGGTAGTGACAAACAGCCTAACTGGTGTCTCACTGCTGTGAGTGCTGCCTTCTCCTAGGATTGCATTAGAAATGCCCTGCCTTATGTGTAAGGGGTATTGTCTGATTTATGAGGGGTTGCGTAGGCGTGTTTGGTATGGTTGTGATGGTGATAATAAATGCTGCTTACTGGTGTGGGTGTATTTTTTATTACTATCACAGAAATGCCACTTCTAGAAAGTGCGCATTTATCTGTACTTATGACTCTGGTGTTTTGCAGCTTGACTCCAATCCACGTCTGGGCAAAGTGACAGTTGGGGCTTTGTGCATACTTTTACACAGGGAGGGTGGAGGTGTCACAGAGGTGTATCTGCATACTGAATAGTCTTCCTTGGCTGAGAGAAGGGAGAGGCGGGGCACACCTACATTTGTAAAGGCTGTACCCTGGCCTCACACAATAGGGTCGTTAACCCCCCACTGATGTTTGGAGCCTGTGCTGAAAAAAGAGAGGGGGCACTCCTAGAACCAGTTGTAACTGGCTGGAACCTCCTCTCCCTACCATTGTAAAACACTGTAAGAACTGACTATAAGTACAGGGGAATTTCCCCCACAATTTGGAGGCTCTTTGTAAGACTTTGGAGCTGGACACAATGCTGCTGGAGGGACTCACCAGGAACCGCCATGGACTACTGCTACTGTGCTGACCTGTGACCCTCTTAGTTCACTTTGAGGAACTGCCTGTGTTCTCCTTGGGCTGGCCTGCTGCTCGGCTCTGCCACCTGTGCTCCTTTTTCTTTTCACTGTTGTCCCCCAGGGGCAGGGTGCTGTGGCCCCTGACCCCTGCAACTATCACATGAGGAGTGTTTCCTTTCTGGCTGTATGGTGCCTGGAGCCATTCTTTGAGATGGTGGGGGTAGCGCCTGGAGGAGCGCCTTCTGTTTGTAACGGCCCCGCGTCTTGGGAGGCGCACTCTGACATTTGCTTTGGAGAAGTCACCGCCGCCACCTGGCATTCCTTGTTCTGCTGCACAGGGTGAGCGTCGTGGTCTCTAATCCAGGGAGGAGGGCGGCGGACCTTCTGTGCCCTTTGGTCACCCCCTCGAGGGTGCCAGCATTGCCAGGGACCGGCTGCCCAGCTGCGGCCTCGGGAAGCGGCAGTCGGGCCCCACCAGAGGAATCCTGTAGGCGTGGCCCAACTGGTCGTGCCTCCTGAGCCGTGGAGGCTCGGCCAGAGAAGTACTGTAATGCTCCTAGTAACGGAGCTGAGGGCCAGTAAATCTTGAAGCCGGTGAGGCAGAGCACGGCCCCCGTTTTGTGGCCCAGTGGTGAGGGCCCGTTCCAGCCTCTCCTCTCCCAGAGATTTCGCTCGGGGCAGTCCGCAGAGTGGGAAGGGAACCCCACCGAGGACCCAGTCCCTGCTGAGCCCCCTTCAAAGCTATCGTACGAGGAAGGAGCGCGTGAGCTCCTTCCTTAAATCTGCTGTGCTCCTAGAAGCACCATCTTGCTGGACAGCTCGCAGGACGGGAAGGGAGCCCTCACCGGAGGCCCCGTTCCTGCCGAGCTCCCTATCTTCCCCGGAGATACACCCGGTATACGAGTGCTTCTTGGAGTACCGTATTTCCCCAAAGAGGAGCTCCTGCGCTTCTTGACAGAGACAGGAAATTACCACTCCATTGATAAAATAAGCGCTGGTGCTTATCAGGTAAGGGTTGTGGCACTCCTAAGAAGATACTACTGATAATATGGGCATCTGAGAATGTTCTATACCCTGCATAACTTCAGTGATAACGGTTGTTAATGTTCCTTGTCGGGCCTACTGGAAATGTTATGCTAACCTATCCACTTTGATGAAGTGTCTTTTATACATATGTATGCAAATGTTCCTTTTATGGGCATGACTTGCTAATATGTTTCCCTAACTTGCCATATGTTTTCTAATGTTCATACTATGGGCGTTTTATGGTATTCTTATGACAAGTGTTCTAATGTGATAACATGTTTCCTGACTACTGCTTATGTTGCAGAATACTGAGTAACCTCTGTGTTATGTGTGACTACTGCTAATTTGCAGAGTAACTAACGTGTAACGTTCTGACAACTGCTAAGGTAGCAGGATAGTACTGATATGTGATGTTTGTTCTGATAATTGCGTTGTGTACATTACAATATATTTTCATATAATCTGGTGTTGTGTTTCCTTTGTGGTGGGGATATTGCGTCACAAGGGTGTGTGTGTTGTGCAAATGCTTACACATTGCCTCCAGGTTAAGCCTGACTGCTCGTGCCAAGCTACCAAGGGGGTGAGCAGGGGTTATCTTGGACGTGTAACTCCCTTGTCCTGACTAGAGTGGGTAAGTTCTGCCTGGCTGAGGTGCATACCCTAGCCAACCAGAAACCCCATTTCTAACAATAACAATAAAAACAAACTGTATGGCACCCAATATCTATTGTCACACATAAATGATTCCATCCTGAGGCACATTCTTCAGAATACTTTCTTAACTGATTAAGAAACACAAGACTACTTAGCCTGTTCTCTGTCACCTTGGTACCCAGTACAAAGAAGGGATGTTCAACTGTGAATTTTGTGACTGTGTAGGTACATGGTGGTAAAAGCAGCGAGGTGGATTTAGACTGAATTGACTATACGAGAAATACCAATTATTTTAAATCTCCACCCTGGTTGTCTCATATGCTGGATACAGTTTTTACACAAATGTGCTGTTTCTAAGTTACCGGTACACTTGACTGTGCAAATGGAGTTCTATTACTACATCAGAGTATGTATTAATCTGCTACAGTACTGATGCGTCCACTTCTGTAGTCATGGAATACCAACACAAAAATACCAGGTAACATTTTGCAGACTATTTCAATGTTATTTTTTATGTTCAAAGATTATCTCCAGCATTCCATAAAATGAAACTGCATTATTTTACAAGTGTTTTTTAGTAATCTAAGGCACTGGTGGATCAAGTGTGCTGCTTTCCCACCCAGTAAGATTTACACTTCCATTGTTTCAAATTAAGTCGAAGGGGCATGTTTATGAGAGCTTTGTGGCATGCTTGCACCATGCAATGTGGTACATCAGTGACACAAACCTCTAAATCAAACATTTGAAGCCATGCAAAGCCAATTTGTGGGGCTTTCATTGGCTGAAAAAAATGGATAACATAAAGTAAATGTCTGTATTGCATTACTCTGCACAATGGAGGCATTTTACGGGTGTTGCATAGGTGTTTCAACACAACTCCCATGGCTTTTGACACATTCCATGATTTCCCAGGGCTGATAAAACTGGGAATGCAGCAAAAGAAATTCCTCACCAGGAGAGGCGTAACAAGGATAAATAAATATTTTTCTCCTCATTACTTCCTCTTTCTATGTGTGCTACAGAATGCAGCACACATTGAAAGAGGACTATTCCTCCAAGGATTGTTTTTGTGCAGGAAGGTGCCCCTTTCTGCACAAAAGCAATCCTGCATACAACACAGGCACCCTTGCACCATGTTCCAGCACCTTCATTCGTGCCAGGCAGCCTGTTGTGTGCCAGTGCAGTGAGAATGGACAGGAATGTGCCATATGCCTTCAAAACAGCACTTTCCTGTCCTTTCCCTGTGATATTTGCACTGCACTGGACCACAAAGCCTATAAATATGCCCTTTAGTGTTAACATGTTTGATGCATCTAACCTACAGTCCAATATTTTGAAGCATTATTTTATTACATCATCAGGTCTATAATGACCATTGTGTGACATTGATCTTGTACCTTTACAGCTACCAGGCTGCATGTACAAAGCATTTTCATAGTTGCAAACACCCCATTTGTGAATATAAAAATGCTTTATGGGATGTTCAATGCTCAAATTGTGATTTAGTAACTTGTTACCTAATTGCAATTTGGGTTTTGCCATTTGGTATTGGGAAGAGGCATGTTTTGGGCGTCTCTTCGTAATATGGAATAAAAAAGGTATGTAAGTACGTAAGTTGGTGATAAACCATTCACAAATGGGAAGGGGTCCATAAGGGACACCTTCCCCTTTGAAACTGGTGTGAAAAATACTTTTTGAAACAAACGTTTCATGTTTTTCTTTTTAAACACTCTATTTTCATTTAAGAAAAACAGGATGCATTAAAAAAAAAAGATTGCTTTATTTAAATGCAATAACTGACATGGTGGTTTGCTGAGCCCAACAGGCCACCATCCATGTGATGGTTGTGATTCCTAATGGGCCCCAAATTGCGACTTACCTCATTAATGTTTCATGAGGCAGGTCCTTTTACGACCCACTGGAAATCACAAAAGAACCTCAAAAGAGTTTAGTACATTCAAAATTGCAATTTCCTAATAGTGATTTACATGATATCGCAATGAAGAACTCATAGTTTCAAAATTTAGTACATGTGGTCCCTTATTTTATAACCAAAAGCATGCTGGAAAATGTAACTTTTTGCATGATTAGCCCCATATTTTGGATTGATGTTGATGTTTTTTAATTCAATACACTGGGACTTTGATAACTAGGTACAAGTGTGTCTACTCTGATCCCGAAAACATTGAAATTGATTAGATTCCTCATTGACATATTTAACTTACCTATATGTCACTAGTATATGTTACAAGGTTTGTCCACTGCCTATAGATGAAATGTCACTTGTGGACTGTCACACCTATTGTGCAACAAACTACAGGGACAATACAAACATAACTGCAGTCCTACCACTGTAACCTGCATGTGCAGTTTTAAAACTGCAAATTTGACCTGCCTGGCAAATTTTGACAATCCTAAACTCTCCTTTTGAATATTGATGTCACCCCTGAGTAGGCTCTAAAGCACATAACACAGGGTGCAAAGTATTTAAAGCAGGACGTGTAAAAGCTTAAAGTTAAACATTTCTTTAAAGTGGCAAGGCCTATGAAACTATTTTTGTTATAGCAGGATTCGCTGTTTCATAAGAAAACATTGGGATACAATGTTGCATTTAATAATATTATTTCCTCCTAAGAAATAACTAGAAAGTTAATTCTTTGACTTTGAGAAATGTATATGAGAAGACTAATCCACTTGTAAAGTTAAATTTGTAATAGATATTTGCAAAATATACTTTTATAACATCCCGTCTCCTCTGCGACCATCTGTAGATAACCATTTGCATGAGCTTCCAACTGTCACCAAGGAGGTGAACACAGCACGTGATGATTTGTGAACTTGCTCCCAAATCTAAATCCCAATGAGACAAAGACCTCTAGCAGGATTACCAACCTGGATGTGTCCAAGAACTTAACTAACTTGAAAGAGACCCACACTGTCATAGGCAGGCATGGATAACATGTGGACCTGCCCTTTTCTCCATCCCTCTAGTGAATTAGGCACCAATGCCAGCAGGAAAGGAGCTACCCACAAAACCAATTTTGAATGGCCACAGAAGAGGGGTTGCTCATTTCCCGGGCCACATCTGTAGGGTGAGCACGGGGACTCTGCAAAAGATTCTGCCATGTTTGATTTAGTTTGTGAGGGACACTATGGGATTGTTTGCAGTAGGACACATAGGAACTGCTGTTAAAGTGGGTAGGGTTACCTTTGGGATATATTTCCATAATGCAGAAAGTTTGGCAAGGAGCCTGGAGTCATCTCCATCCATGAGCTCGTGCTATGCATAAATGCCACTTCCCTGGGTCCATTCTACAGAACACTACAGGACCTGTGGAAGACAGAACAACTGTAATGCACCTGCTGTTGAGTCCTGTGAAAGGATTTGCAGGATGGACCTGCTCCCATTTGTACCAAGGATGAAGACAAAGAATGAGACTCAAAAGACCAGTAGCCTGACCTCCTGTTAAGCTACAAGGACACAACAAGCTCTGGGACTCCCTTTTACTGAAGAGCCCAGCTGCCCATTTTTACCTAGGCTTTCCCAGGGTCCTGGTGGTGGCTTCTGCTGGGATGAGTCTTGACCCTCAAGTACTGTTCCTAAGGTCCTGTGACTCTGGATGTGTCAAGTGTACTCCTCATAACATCCTGAAAAACCTAAGACTAAGAAAAACCTCTGGAACAACAGGACAGATCTGCCACATCAATCCAACCAAGGTGTATTGTCACTTGGCCAGAGATTCAGGTTTCTCCCTTCCAGGGCTTTTCCACAGCACCAAGTCTGTTTCAGCATGACGTCACGAAGAGGATATCTGGTCTCATAGCGATCTGTTCTACTATAGCTCATAGCGTTGACCAACTGGATGATTCCAAGCTCCAAAAACATAACTAAGTCCAAATGTAGAAATCCCAGACAAAGGAGACAAAAGTATCTTGTCCGCAATGGCCTTCCATAGATGTGAATTACTCATTTCTCTCATTCAGAGCTTTCCCAGCAAAAGTCAACCTCGTTCAATGGCTACCTGGACTTGTGCAACCCTCCTCAGTCACGTATTGCAAACTTGCTCCACTGAGGATTTTTGATTTTCACTTCAGAGACTCAGGGCCTCATTTAGATACTGGCTGAACAGTTACTCTGTCACAACGATGATGGATATCCCGTCTTCCGAAATCTAATTTCCATTATATTTCATGCCATTTAGATTTCGGCAGACAGGATATTCGTCACCGTTGAGATGGAGTAACTTGTTCACCAATATCGAAATCAAGCCTTGTTTCATGAAGTAGTGCGATCAGCCATAAAATCATGTCTAGGTTCTCGTCAAACTCAACCAGGTGGCTGCAGTTTGTGCTTAGTGCATTTAGGTGCTATTTTTATTTAAAACTTTGAAAAATCTAGATTTTGGTTATTTTGTTCATGAAATTATGCTCCTTTTTATAAATGTGAGCAGCATTTGTATTGTGTTGTGTTTTTTACTTTTTCACTGTGTTGATATTTCTAAATGCTTTGCATATTTTCTTTAGATAAGACTGTCTTATTTGGGTGCACAAGGGCCCTAGAAAATAATATGCATCTCAATGACTGCCCTGATGTTGGGTGGCTCAGAGATGGTGTTAAACTTCAATCATGAGGCAATGTGTCCCAGAGGCAAGGTTCAAAACAACATTTCAAACTACAATTAATGTTGAAAGGACTGGTAAGGGAGTTCTAGGGAGTAATTTGGAAAAATTATGAAAATGTATCACAAAATTCAAGAAGTACAGTAAAGTGCAGATGCAGAAGTAGTCTCATTTAAATAAGAAACATTTTATGGAAAACAAATGCAGAACAATAGCTAAAATCAGAAACAGTCCAAATCTAACATTTTCAGCAAAATAAAATGAAAAATAGGGCAGAATTCCAAGTAAAAGCCCCAAAACATCTGGCTTATCCCAAATCCACGGGTTTATATAGCCATTTTCTCTATTGAAAAGCATTAGAACTGTAAACTCATCATGCTGTGAGCAAATAATTATATTTTCAACAAACAGATCACAGATTTTTAAAATTGTCACTTAGCCCCGCCACCTTAGCACTAACTGACTACATGAACATTGATTCAGACCCTCTGACCAAATGTCATCCAGAGGTGTCAGAATAAACTAGTTACAACAACTACAGGGAACCATTGTGAATGAATATAATTACCAGAATGTGTGCACACAGAAGATCCTAGAGTTACAGTATACCCTCTTGCAGGTTTTAGAAAACAGTGCCATTCATAAATGATCATATCCACAACTTGATTTAGTACATGCAGCAAAAACATAACCAGAATACACATGACAAAATGACATCCATATTAGACAAGATGACGATGAGGCCTAAATGAGGCCTAGTTAGCATAAACCAAGAATCCACACTTTAACAGGTCTTAGCAAATTTGTTATAACTAAATTAGTTGCATATCAGTATTCACATGGTAGGCTAGTTCTGCACACTATCAATAATATTCATTTAGAATAAAGCACAAACTCATCATCAAATCCCCTTCTGATGATTTTATAATCACTAAAGCCCCCAAAATAATTACAAAATAGTCTGCATAACTTTCTGTCTCTTGCGGCTTGATTCTTCCAACATCTTAAGATGATTATAGACTCGATCTCTGGTGTCTTCTTCCATCTCCATCTCACACCGTTTTCTTCTTAGATGTCATCTTCGTCCTTTTATACACACAATTTAGACATAAGTTATTAATGCCTAACTAAGAAAATTTGAACAATTGCTAAAATGATGACATTGATTATAGGAGTTAGTAGGACCCTCAACATATCCTCTCCCAAACTGTCAAACCCATCACCAACCTTTCTAAAGGCCCTTCTAATCTCACCAAACCAAGAAATTACTAATTCCCACAAGTCATGCACTTCAAAAGTAATGAGGTCATGAGAAACATTAGTTATGGTGTTAGATATGGCATCATTGGCATGGTCTCCCCTAACTTTTTGCCCCTACTTCCCAGGATGCTTCTGTGTGCTGGACACTGTTTTTTCTGTTTTGTTTGCTCTGGACACTTTACCACTGCTGACCCGTGCTAAAGTGTAAGTGTTCTCTGTGTACATTATATGTGTACATTGGCTTATCTATTATTGGCATATTTGATTTACTAGTAAGTCCCTAGTAAAGTGCACTATAGGTGCCCAGGGTCTGTAAATAACATGCTGCTGGTAGACCTGTAAACATGACTCAGACCTGCCACTGCAGTGTTTGGAGTGCAGTTTTAAGCTGCCAATTTGACTTAACAAGTGTACCCACTTGCCAGACCTAAACCTTCCCTTTTCAAACATGTAAGGTACCCCTAAGGTAGGCCCTATGTAGCCCATGGGCAGGGTGCAGTGTATGTTAAAGGTGGGGCATGTACTTACGTGCCTGACAGTGAAATACTGCCACATATCAGTTTTTACTGTTGCAAGGCCTATTTCTTTCATTGGTTAACATGGGAGTTGCCTTTAAATATGATTAAAGTATAGACTCCCTTTAGGAGCAGATAGAGATGTGGAATTTGGGGTCTCTGAAATCACAATTTAAAAATACATCTTTTAGTTGAAGTTGGTTTTTAGATTGTGTGTTTGAAAATGCCACTTTCCGAAAGAAGGCATTTTCTTGCTTAAACCATTTTGTGACTATGTTTGTTTGTAGATTCCCTGTCTCAGTCAGTTTGACAGTTGGGCGGTTTGCACCTCTCCTCTAGACAGTGACACCAATGGAGCCGGCATATCCTGATGAACCATCTGGGCTGAGGGGAGGGGAAGAGTGGTCACTTAAACCTGAAAGGGCTGTGCCTGCCCTCACACAATGCAGTCTCCAACCCCCTGATGTGTGTCTGGGGCCTGGTCTGGGCAAGGCAGGATCTTGAAAACGACAGAGACTTCTCTTTAATAGGCCTACTTCAAATGCAGAAAGGGTATAAGAAGAGCCCCCAAAACCCCTGAAAATCAGATTACTTCTGGAACCAAAGGGAACCTCTGCCAGGGAGAAGATCAGGAGAAACCGAAGGAAGAGTACTGCCCCTTTGCCTGTGACTGTGCTTTGCTGGGTTGTACTGCAATAGCTGCTTCTACCTGAAAGAGGACAAAGACTGACATTTGTGTGACTTTTCCACTGGTGAAGAATCTCCAAGGGCTTGAACAGAGCTTGCCTCCTGTTGCTGAAGTCTCAAGGAAAATAAAGACTTCTCTATGACAGCACCTGGACCTTCTGCTGAGACTTCTGCCCTGCCAAGTGGTGCCCAAGCCTGCCTCTGAGCCCATAAAAGGTGAAGCTGGTGGAAAAGGACAGAAATCCATGCAAAAGACTGTTGTGCGGGAAAGCTTTCGACACACCATCCGCCTCGCGGCAGATAAATGATGCGCCGCCGGACTCGCAGCTAAAATTTACGCTACACCTGCATCGCAGCTGGGAGATCGATGCAATGTGGCTGGAGAAAAGATGCGCCACACCCACAGTGCTGCTGTTAAGGATACAAGCCCCAACGCAGTCCGGTGTCTTGACACTGTGCGACCGGATTTCAACATCACTGGGTGGAAAATCAACACAAAGCCTGCACGGAACCGAGGTGACTGTCTGGAATCGATGCATTGCTTTCTTGCGGGAGAGAAGAAACGATTGATGCCGATCCGGCCAGAGGAGGAACAATGCACGGTTTCGCTTGCGAGTAAGAAATCAATGCATCGCTGGCCTTTTCCGACGCACACTCGCCCGTGCAATTTTATTTTGACGCTACCCAGGTACTTTTGTGCGCTAACAGCGTTGTTTTTTAAGGATTTAAGACTCTTATTCTTTTTTTTTAATTCATATCTTAAATTGTGTATGTTGGATTTTGGTCATTTTGGCCTTGTTTTGTTTAGATACATATTACCTATTTTTCTAACCCTGTGTTGTGTCATTTTGTAGTGTTTTCACTGAGTTACTGTGTGTGTTGGTACAAATACTTTACACATTGCTTCTGAAGTTTACCCCGCCTGCTCGTGGCAAGCTACCAAGGGGGTGAGCGGGGGTTAACTGAGGGTGATTCTCCTTTACCCTGACTAGAGTGAGGGTCCTTGCTAGGGCAGGGGGCAACCTGACTGCCAACCAAAGACCCTATTTCTAACATTGGTGATCAGCGATTGGGATTGGACTTGACATACAGTGATTAAGTGTACACTATTCAGTGGAGACTATTACGTGACCACATACTACTTGTCTTTGTGATTTTTGCTTTTTTTCTCTATTTTGGATTTTTCCCTACTTCCATTTGGTGGTAATCTTTTTTTGACTTTTGAACGTTTTGGGAACTAATTTTTCTGCCTTTAGAACTTTGCACTTTTAATTCTTCATCATGTCTCAATCTGGAGATGCATCAGCTTGAGCTGCTTGTGATTTAGGGAAACGTGGATAGCTATACAGTTGCCCAGTTTAGGCAGTTCTTCAAAAACCTTGCTAAGGGCTCCACCAGGAAGGGGGAGCTGCAGAAGGCACTGAGGGCCTGGGTAACAGCCAAGCCAAGAAAACTAAGGGGCACACAGAGGAAGAGAATGAGGAGGAGAAGGAGGAAGAGCAATCCATCCACAATGGTGTAGTGGGTGGGCCTGTTATGTCCAGGAAGAGGGTCTCTAGGGCAGGTAGCAGTGTGTCATCCAAGGGTCTGACTCCTGAAGAGTTGCAGGACAGACAGGCAGAGAGGGGTCACCAGCTGGAGTTGGAGAAAATGAGGATGGCCATAGAAGAGAAAAAGTTATTGTTGGCTCATGAGCTCAACTGGAGGAAGCTGGATCATGGGAGCCAGACTAGTAGGGATGGTGGCACCAATAACACAGTGCAGCCTGAGAGGAGGGTGCACATTCCTAAGGACCTTGTGAAGGATTACAAAAGGGAGGATGACATACTGCTGTAGTTCAAGGGGTATAAGTATGCTCTCCATATGAATCTGGTCCCTGAAGCTCATTTGGGTTCAAGCACTTTGAGGTAGAGGGGAGGGATACCCTGACATCCTTAGGGGATCTCCAGGGGCTCACCTACCCTAACATGAAGGACGCCCTGATCACAAGGTATGGTCCCACCCCTGATCAGTACAAGGACAAGTTTAGGTCCTATAAGAAAAAAGAATCCAAAACATGGTTGGAATGTGTTGATTTTTTTTGCAGCTCACTGGATGGTTGGGTGAAAGGCAGTAAGGTAACAATGTATGAGGGGCTTTACAATTTGATTTCTTGGGAGCACTTGTACAGTTTATGTTTTCCGGAGCTGCCAGGCACCTAATTGACAGAAAGCTGACTGACCCCAGGAAGCTAGCGCAGGAAGCTGACCGTTGGGAGAGCACCAGGGTCCAAAAGAGGTATGGGGAGACCATGCCAAGAGTGGGCAGGGTCCCCATCAGAAGAAGTGGAGGGGTAAGGTAAACAGGGGGGTTCGCTAAAGGGCCCCAACCTAGTTTCCAGGGTAAAGAATCCCAGCCCCTAGTAGAAAATAAACCATGGATCCCTGCAGGGAAACCTGCAGAGAAGGGTTCCCGGAAGTGTTTTGCATGTGATCAGGATGGTCACATGAGGGGATACCCCAAATGTCCTAAGTGGACACCGGCACCAACTGGTGCTCAGTCACAGGGTTTGGCCAGTGTAGCGTTTGGGGAGGAGTTGGTTCCAGGTGGGTAGGAGTCAGCTGAGATGACCGTTGTTTCACTAGGGGACAGTATGATGGTCCAGAGGACCCTCACGCCTGATAACACTAAGAAGTACGGGCAGTGGGTGACCATCAAGTGCAGAGGGTGGAGGCTCTGAGAGACACAGGAGCCAGTGTGACTACAGTGAGGAGTCAACTGGTGTCTGAAGAGCAGATAGATCCCTGTGTACTTCACCAAGTAGTTGCAGTGGACAACTCAGAGCACCTGTGCAGTGTGGCGCAGGTTACCTTTGAATGGGGGGGTCTCAGATTCCTTGAAGGTAGTTGTGAGTCCAACCATGCCTGTAGATTGTTTACTTGGCAATGACCTGGAGGATTCACCTTGGCAGGAGGTGGCACGCAGGTCACACTTGGAAATGTTGGGTCTGCCTGTCTATGGCATCCCGTCAGTGTGATCAGGAGACCCTGGAGCTTGAAAGAGTGGCCCAGGTGTCTGCCAGAAGAAGGAAGGGGAGGGGGCGCAGGAAACCGGCCCCAGAAGTTCGCATGGTCCAGGAGGAGGCTTAACCTGAGGGGGAGGCCCTTGAGCCTACAGGGGAACAGGTGGCTGAAATGGGCAAGGTCCCTTAGCTGTCACATTGGCAGCAGGAAGGGGTGCCCACCAGGGAAGCATTCTGTGAGGCACAGAAAACATGCCCCACCCTGCAGGGTTTGTAGCGGCAGGCTGCAGACCAGGTTTCTGGCAAGGAGCCTGGATCACATTTGATTTACTGGGAGAATGGCCTCCTATATAGCGAGCCTACGGTTCCTGAGCCTGGGTCAGCCCGTGTGTTGGTGGTACCCCAGTGCTTCAGAGCCTTCTTAATGTGTCTGGCTCATGATGTGCCTTTAGCTTGACATTTGGGACAGGACAAGACCTTTGAATGGCGTGTCACTCACTTTTACTGGCCCCTAATGCGCAGACACTCGGATGCTCTTTGTAAGTCTTGCCCAGCTTGTCAGCCAAGTGGCAGAGTCGGGGGAAATGCAAGGCCCCCCTACAACCTTTCCCTGTGGTTAGTACCCCCTGTGAAAGGGTTGGTATTGACATTGTGGGGCCTCTGGATCCCAAGACAGCCATGGGCAACAGGTTCATCCTGGTCTTGGCGGACCATGCCACCCGGTACCCAGAAGCCATTCCTTTGAGATAGATTCCTGCCACCTATGGTGGGCTGTGCATTGATGGGAGTTTTTACCTGCATGGGGTTCCCCAAGGAGGTGGTGTCCGGTAGGGTTACCAACTTCATATCAACTTATATGAAGTCTCTATGGAGGGTGTGTGGACTAACGTACAAGTTCACCACAACCTACCACCCCCAAAGCAATGGTCTGGTTGCGAGATTCAACCGCACCTTGAAGGGCATGATTATGGGCCTGTCAGAGTCCTTGAGGCATAAGTGGGACATCGCCTTGCCATGCCTTCTGTTTGGTTACAAGGAGGTACCTCAAAAAGGGCTTTGCTTTAGTCCTTTTGAGCTGTTGTATGGCCACCCTGTGAGGGTACCTTTGAGTCTGGTAAAGGAGGCTTTGGAGAATACCCCTAGTAAACCCCCCAGGATGTATTCAGTTACATGCTGGCTCTGAGAAACCAGACTGTCCGCTTCAAAGCTCTCGCACAAGAGAACCTGGAAGTGAGCTAGGAAGACATGAAACACTGGTATGACCAGAATGCCACTCTGGTTGAGTTTCAATCCGGTCAGAAAGTGTGAGTAATGGCGCCAGTGGAGCCTAGGACGCTCCAGGACAAGTGGACTGGGCCATTTGAGGTGCTGGAGTGCAAGAGTGAAGTCACCTACCTGGTAGACTTGTGGACTCCCAGGAACCCCTTGAGGGTTTTGTATGTGAACTGGCTCAAACCACACTTTGAGTGGACTGAATTGTCCATGCTCCTAGCAACAGATGATGGGGTGGAGGAAGAGAGTGAGCCTCTTCCTGACCTCCTTACTGCTGGAGAAAAAGATGGGTCTGTGGAGAGAGTGATCCTCTCCCCCTCCCTGACCCCAGAGCAGCAGAGGGACTGTCGCCAGGTGTTGTGTCAGTTCGCCTCAATGTTCTTCTGATCCCAGGGGTCACACACCTGTGTACACAGAATGTGGACACTGGGGATAGTCCTCCTGTTAAACTCAAAATTTGGAGAGTAACTGACAGGGTGAGGGCTAACATTAAAGATGACGTTTCTAAAATGTTAGCATTGGGGGTTACTGAGTTTTCTAGCAGCCCTTGGGCCAGCTCTGTGGTTTTGGTCCCCAAGCCTGCTGCTCCTGGTGCCACTCTAGAACTCCGGTTCCGTGTGGATTACTGGGGACTCAATGCTGTCACTAAGACTGATGAGCACCCCATCCTCCGAGCTGATGAGCTCAATGTCCGGTTGGGAGCTGCCAAGTACCAAAGTACGTTTGATCTTACCTCTAGGTACTGGCAGATCGGCCTGACTGAGGGGGCTAAGGAGAGATCTGCATTCTCCACACCAGAAGGGCACTACCAGTTTAGGGTGATGCCCTTTGGGATGAAGAATTCCCTTGCCACCTTTCAGAGGTTGGTCAACCAGGTGTTGGCTGGGCTGGATGATTTCAGTGCCACCTACCTGGATGACATTGCTGTCTTCAGTTCTACATGGGAGGAACACTTGCAATACCTCTGTAAAATGTTGGAGGCCCTGCAGAAGGCAGGCCTCACTATTAAGGCAAGCAAGTGCCAAATAGGACAGGGTTCTATGGTGGTCTTGGGACACCAGGTGGGGAGTGGCCAGGTGGCACTCCTACAGCCAAAGATTGACACCATTCTGGCTTGATATCCCCCAAACACCCTGACTGGGGTGAGAGTCTTTTAAGGTCTCACTGGATACTATAGGAGGTTTGTCAAGGGGTATGGCACCATTGTTGCTCCCTTGACTGAGTTAACCTCCAAAAAGCAGCCCTGAAATGTGATCTGGACTGAGTCTTGCCAGACAGCTTTTGATGCCCTGAGGGCTGCTATGTGCACTGCACCTGTGCTGAAGGCACTTGACTATTCCAAGGAATTTGGAATAAAAAACAGATGCCTCAGAGCATGGTACTGGAGAAGTACTCTCACAGCTTAATGAAGAGGGCCTAGATCAAACTGTAGCCTTTTTAGCAGGAAGTTACTTCCCAGAAAACGTAGGTGGCGTGTAATTGAGCGTGAAGTGGTCTGGGCACTGAAGAAGCTAAGACCCTACTTGTTTGGGACTCATTCCAGGTTAAGACAGACCACAGACCCATCAGATGGTTAATGCAGATGAGGGGTGAAAATCCCAAATTGTTGAGGTGGTTTTTCTCCCTACAGAGAAGGGACTTTACGGTGGAACACCGACCACGCCAATGCTGATGGTCTGTGCAGATTATTCCGCCTTAGTGATGAGAACTCCCTTGAGGTTGGGTAGTTGCTCCCCACTTTCACCTGGGGGGATATGTGTTAGGCTTGGCATAATTGGCATAGTCTCTCCTAACCTTTTGCCTCTACTTCCCAGGTTGCTTCTGTGTGCTGGACACTGTTTTTGCTGTTGTGTTTGCTCTGGACACTTTACCACTGCTGGCCTATGCTAAAGTGTAAGTGTTCTCTGTGTAGATTATTTGTGTACATTGGCTTATCAATGACTGGCATGTTTGAATTACTAGTAAGTCCTGAGTAAAGGGCACTCGAGGGGCCCAGGGCCTGTAAATAAAATGGTGCTAGTTGGCCTGCAGTACTGGTTGTGCCACCCACATTAGTGGCCCTGTAAACATGGCTCAGACCTGCCACTGCAGTGTCTGTGAGTGCAGTTTTAAACTGCCAATTCGACTTGGCAAGTATACCCACTTTCCAGGCCTAAATCTGTCCTTTTAATACATGTAAGGCTCCCCTAAGGAAGCCCCTAGGTAGCCCCCATGGGCAGGGTGCAGTGTGTGTTAAAGGTGGGACATGTGCTTTTCCATCTTACATGTCCTGACAGTGAAATACTGCCAAATTTGTTTTTCATTGTTGCAAGGCCTATCTCTCTCATACGTTAACATGGAGACTGCCTTTAAATCTGATTAAAGCGTAGATACCTTTTGGGAGCAGATAGACATCTGGAGTTTGGGGTCTCTGAACTCACAATGTAAAAATACATCTTTTAGTGAAGTTGGGTTTTAGATCGTGTGTTTGAAAATGCCACTTTTAGAAAGTAGGCATTTTCTTTCTTAAACCATTCTGTGAATATGCTTGTTTGTGGATTCCCTGTTTGGATCAGTTTGACAGTTAGGCTGTTTGCACCTCTCCTCTAGACAGTGACACAATGGGAGATGGGGTGTAGCCTGCATATTCTGATGGTCCATCTGGGCTGTCTCTGCCCTCACACTATCCAGACTCTAACCCCCTGGTGTGTCTCTGGGGCCTGGCCTGGTCAAGGCAGGATCTTGAAAAGAAAAGACTTCTCTTTGAAGTAGGCCTACTTCAAAGGCAGAAAGGGGTATAAGAAGAGCACCCAAAAACCCTCAAAATCAGATTACTTCTGGAACCAAGAGGAACCTCTGCCAAGGAGGAGAGCTGGAGAAACCGGAGGAGGAGTACTGCTCCTTTGCCTGTGAATGTGCTTTGCTGGGTTGGCCTGCAGTAGCTGCTTCTACCTGAGCGAGGACAAAGACTGACTTTTGTATGTCTTCCCACTGGTGAAGAATTTCCAAGGACTTGAACTGTGCTTGCCTCCTGTTGTTGAAGTCTCAGGGACAACAAAGACTTCTCTCTGCCAGTGCCTGGACTTTCTGCTGGGAGTCCTGCGCTGCCAAGTGGTGCCCAAGCTTGCCTCTGGGGCCATGAAAGGTGAAGCTGGTGGAAAAGGACAGAAATCCAGGCAAAGACTGCTGTGCGGGGAAACTTTCTAAGCACCACCTGCCTCCCAGCTGAGAAACGACACACCGCCGGCCTCGTGGCTGAAATCGATGCTCCGCCTGCATCGCGGCCGGGAGATCGACCTATCACAGCTGGAGAAATAACACACAACTCCTGCAGTGGCTGCTGTTAACTACGCAAGTCCCCACGCATGGCGGTTTCTTGACACCGTGCGACTGGATTTCAACACAACATCACTGGGCACAGAAAATCAATGCAAAGCCTGCTTGGACCCAAGGTGCCTGTCCGGAATCGACACATCACTCTCTAGCTGGAGAGAAGAAGCAATGCACACCGACCAGACCGGAGGAGGAATGACGCACTGTCTTGCTTGCAAGTGAAAAATCAACAAATCGCTGGTCTTTTCCTCGCCTGTGCAGCTTTATTTTGACCCTACCCATGTACTTTTGTGTGCTAATAGCGTACTCAAAGTTTTCTAAGGATTTAAGACTCTCCTATCTTTTTTTAATTCATATCTTGACTTGTGGATGTGGGACCTTTGTAAATTTGTCTTGTTTTAGTTAGATAAATATTATTTATTTTTCTAGACCTGTGTTGTGTCATTTTTTAGTGTTTTCACTGACTTACTGTGTGTGTTGGTACAAATACTTTATACATTGCTTCTGAAGTTAAGCATGCCTGCTCATGCCAAGCTACCAAGGGGGTAAGCAGGGGTTACATCACAAAATAAAATAAAATGATGGACGGAGTGTTGAAACTTTTCAAACACTCACCCCCAGTCACAGATCTGGGTTTAATCCATTGTTGTTTTTCTCGCCACATCACCCCAATTTGGACCCATCCATATGCAAATCAGTCTTGACCCTGTTCTCCATGAAAACAATCCAGCCCGATCTGCTATGCCAGGTCCTCCTTGGACAGGAAACAAGCATCCTGAGACCGGTTTCTGGGTGTCACCCTTCTTCAGCCAGGCTAGCTTGAATCCAGTGGCGCAGCGAGCAAGGGACCCACTTAGGGCGCACAAAGCAACATCACAAAACAAAATAAAATGATGGACGGAGTGTTGAAACTTTTCAAACACTCACCCCCAGTCACAGATCTAGGTTTAATCCATCATTATTTAGCTCGCCACGTCACCCCAGTTTGGACCCAACCATATGCAAATCAGTCTTGACCTTGTTCTCCATGAAAACAGTCCAGCCCGATCTGCTAGGCCAGGTCCTCCCTGGACAGGAAACAAGCATCCTGGGACCGGTTTCTGGGTATCACCCTTCATCAGCCAGGCTAGCTTGAATCCAGTGGTGCAGCGAGCAAGGGACCCACGTCTGGGCATACCCCTGCCACTTAGGGCACACAAAGCAACATCACAAAACAAAATAAAATGATGGACGGAGTGTTGAAACTTTTCAAACACTCACCCCCAGTCACAGATCTGGGTCCAAACTGGGGTGGCATGGTGAGCAAAAGAACGATGGATTAAACCCAGATTTGTGACTGGGGGTGAGTGTTTGCATTGTCAGCACTCCGTCCATCATCCTTTTGTGTTGCTAAAGTTGCCCTAAGTGGGAAGGGTATGCCCAGACGTGGGTCCCTTGCTCACTGTGCCACTGGAATCAAGCTAGCCTGGCTGATGAAGGGTGAAACCATGAAACTGGGCCCCAGGAGGCTTGTTTCCGGTTCAGGGAGGACCTGGGCTGGCAGTTCGGGCTGCACTGTTCCCATGAGGAACAGGGTCAAGACTGATTTGCATATGGCTGGGTCCAAACTGGGGTGGCAAGTTGAGCAAAAGAACGATGGATTAAACCCAGGTCTGTGACTGGGGGTGAGTGTTTGCATTGTCAGCACTCCGTCCATCATCCTTTTGTGTTGCTAAAGTTGCCCTAAGTGGGAAGGGTATGCCCAGACGTGGGTCCCTTGCTCACTGTGCCACTGGAATCAAGCTAGCCTGGCTGATGAGGGTGAAACCCCGAAACCGGTCCCAGGATGCTTGTTTCCGGTCCAGGGAGGACCTGGCCTGGCAGTTAGGGCTGGATTGTTCTTATGAGGAGCAGGGTCAAGACTGATTTGCATATGGCTGGGTCCAAACTGGGGTGGCATGATGAGCTAAAGAACGATGGATTAAACCCAGATCTGTGACTGGGGGTGAGTGTTTGCATTGTCAGCACTCCGTCCATCATCCTTTTGTGTTGCTAAAGTTGCCCTAAGTGGGAAGGGTATGCCCAGACGTGGGTCCCTTGCTCACTGTGCCACTGGAATCAAGCTAGCCTGGCTGATGAGGGGTGAAACCCCGAAACCGGTCCCAGGATGCTTGTTTCCGGTCCAGGGAGAACCTGGCCTGGCAGTTCGGGCTGGACTGTTCCCATGAGGAACAGGGTCAAGACTGATTTGCATATGGCTGGGTCCAAACTGGGGTGGCATGGTGAGCAAAAGAACGATGGATTAAGCCCAGGTCTGTGACTGGGGGTGAGTGTTTGCATTGTCAGCACTCCGTCCATCATCCTTTTGTGTTGCTAAAGTTGCCCTAAGTGGAAAGGGTATGCCCAGACATGGGTCCCTTGCTCACTGTGCCACTGGAATCAAGCTAGCCTGGCTGATGAGGGGTGGAACCCCAAAACCGGTCCCAGGATGCTTGTTTCCGGTCCAGGGAGGACCTGGCCTGGCAGTTCAGGCTGGACTGTTCCCATGAGGAACAGGGTCAAGACTGATTTGCATATGGCTGGGTCTAAACTGGGGTGGCATTGTGAGCTAAAAAATTATGGATTAAACCCAGATCTGTGACGGGGGGTGAGTGTTTGCATTGTCAGCACTCCGTCCATCATCCTTTTGTGTTGCTAAAGTTGCCCTAAGTGGGAAGGGTATGCCCAGACGTGGGTCCCTTGCTCACTGTGCCACTGGAATCAAGCTAGCCTGGCTGATGAGGGGTGAAACCCCGAAACCGGTCCCAGGATGCTTGTTTCCGGTCCAGGGAGAACCTGGCCTGGCAGTTCGGGCTGGACTGTTCCCATGAGGAACAGGATCAAGACTGATTTGCATATGGCTGGGTCCAAACTGGGGTGCCATGGTGAGCAAAAGAATGATGGATTAAACCCAGATCTGTGACTGGGGGTGAGTGTTTGCATTGTCAGCACTCCGTCCATCATCCTTTTGTGCTGCTAAAGTTGCCCTAAGTGGGAAGGGTATGCCCAGACGTGGGTCCCTTGCTCACTGTGCCACTGGAATCAAGCTAGCCTGGCTGATGAGGGGTGAAACCCCGAAACCGGTCCCAGGATGCTTGTTTCCGGTCCAGGGAGGACCTGGCCTGGCAGTTCAGGCTGGACTGTTCCCATGAGGAACAGGGTCAAGACTGATTTGCATATGGCTGGGTCTAAACTGGGGTGGCATGGTGAGCAAAAGAACAATGGATTAAACCCCGATCTGTGACTGGGGGTGAGTGTTTGCATTGTCAGCACTCCATCCATCATCCTTTTGTGTTGCTAAAGTTGCCCTAAGTGGGAAGGGTATGCCCAGACGTGGGTCCCTTGCTCACTGTGCCACTGGAATCAAGCTAGCCTGGCTGATGAGGGGGTGAAACCCCGAAACCGGTCCCAGGATGCTTGTTTCCGGTCCAGGGAGGACCTGGCCTGGCAGTTCGGGCTGGACTGTTCCCATGAGGAACAGGGTCAAGACTGATTTGCATATGGCTGGGTCCAAACTGGGGTGGCATGGTGAGCAAAAGAACAATGGATTAAACCCAGATCTGTGACTGGGGGTGAGTGTTTGCATTGTCAGCACTCCGTCCATCATCCTTTTGTGTTGCTAAAGTTGCCCTAAGTGGGAAGGGTAGGTCCAGACACGGGTCCCTTGCTCACTGTGCCACTGGAATCAAGCTAGCCTGGCTGATGAGGGGTGAAATCCCAAAACCGGTCCCAGGATGCTTGTTTCCGGTCCAGGGAGGACCTGGCCTGGCAGTTCGGGCCTAGAATGTTCCCATGAGGAACAGGGTCAAGACTGATTTGCATGTGGCTGGGTCCAAACTGGGGTGGCATGGTGAGCAAAAGAACGATGGATTAAACCCAGATCTGTGATTGGGGGTGAGTGTTTGCATTGTCAGCACTCCGTCCATCATCCTTTTGTGTTGGTAAGCAGGGGTTAACTGAGGGTGATTCTCCATTACCCTGACTAGAGTGAGGGTCCTTGCTTGGACAGGGGGTAACCTGACTGCCAATCAAGGACCTAATTTCTAACATATGGTAATTACACTGGCACCAATAAGCTTACTGTATATAGGATGACGGTACAGCACTCACTCACTGTCAATTCCATACAGACTTTGCAGAAAAGTGGTTCTGCATCACCATCACATGCATAGCAAAGAATTTGCTATTTATCTGGGTTAATGCACCAGCAATGTTACAAGCAAAGTGATCTACAGGCGTAGATACTATTCACATTTTTACATAGTCTATAGCCACCATAACATAGCTCTTAATACATCCAGAACAATTTGTCCAAAACCTTGTTTCACTCTCGTCAAACCAATAGTATCATTCATCTCATTCACATGGTAAACATTCATGAATACCAAAACCAAAAACAAGAATCCACTTAATTACGAGGCAGATTAGAATAGGCAGTCATTCCATACACATAATGAATTCCTCTAAATATTGGGGCTTCACCAAACAAAAATTCACCACTAACAGCATAACTGCTTTCACGTTTATTCTTTCCACCAAACTCTATTGACCTAACTCCTGTAGGTTAATGAAACACCATGCTTAATTCACCCTTTTTCTCATGCTGCATTCTGAAACTTGGGTGCACAGTTGGGTTTCCAAATTTCTCATCAGCTTCAATTTGTTCTCTAATCTTGCTTGCATCTTTCCAGTTTTTCAAAACTTTCACTCTCTTTCCATTATACTCTTTAACCAATTCATGCTCCTCTTTACTCGAACTACAAATACACCCCTTTTTAGAGAGTTTAGTATTCAAGTCAGATTGTGAAACATTTTTAAATATTTAGAAGAGGTCACTAAAAAAACAGAACTTTTGGAAAGAGGAAGTACTTCCAGCAAATCTTTGACGTCTGAAAGATATGCCAAACCAAACTCTTGCTTACTAAATACACTAATAGAAATATCACAAGCTAAAATATATGAAAACAGCAGTTGATAGTGTTTTGTAGCCATTTTAGCTATAGCTCCATGTTTGTTAGTTTAATACACTAGGCCGCAGTGCACTTTGACCTAGATATATTTTATTCGGTTTTGCATTGTTATTTTTACAATAACCAGTTTTACGGTCTTGTTTTAATTTCATCTATCTAACTGTTTTGCTTAGCCCAGCACTGTGTTCTCAAACAAGACATTCTTAATCACTTTGGCCCATATTTATACTTTTTGACGCAAAACTGCGCTAACGCAGTTTTGCGTAAAAAAAAATAGCGCCGGCTAACGCCATTCTGAAGCGCCATGCGGGCGCCGTATTTATTGAATGGCGTTAGCCAGCGTTAGCCGACCGGCGCTGCCTGGTGTGCGTAAAAAAAAACGACGTACACCAGGCAGCGCCGGCGTAGGGGAAAATGGCGTTTGGGCGTCCAAAAATGGGTCAAGTCAGGCTGAGGCAAAAAAATCGCCTTAACCCGATTTGCGCCATTTTTTTATGACTCCCAACCCCCATTGAAATGACTCCTGTCTTAGCAAAGACAGGAGTCATGCCCCCTTGCCCAATGGCCATGCCCAGGGGACTTATGTCCCCTGGGCATGGTCATTGGGCATAGTGGCATGTAGGGGGGCACAATTCAGGCCCCCCTATGCCACAAAAAAATATATATATATACTTACCTGAACTTACCTTAATGTCCCTGGGGTGGGTCCCTCCATCCTTGGGTGTCCTCCTGGGGTGGGCAAGGGTGGCTGGGGGTGTCCCTGGGGGCAGGGGAGGGCACCTCTGGGCTCATTCTGAGCCCACAGGTCCCTTAACGCCTGCCCTGACCCAGGCGTTAAAATCCGGCGCAAATGCAGGTTTTTTTGCCCCGCCCACTCCCGGGCGTCATTTTTGCCAGGGAGTATAAATACCACGCACATACCTGGGAGTCATTTTTTAAGACGGGAACGCCTCCCTTGCATATCATTAACGCAAGGAAGGTGTTCACGCAAAAAAATTACGCTAACTCCATGAACTTTGGCGCTAGACGCGTCTAACGCCAAAGTATGAATATGGAGTTAGTTTTGCGTCGAATTTGCGTAAAAAAAAACGACGCAAATTCGGCGCAAACAGAGTATAAATATGCCCCTTTATGCTTCAGTCAAGGCTACAGTTTGGTACATTGTCGGTGAACGTGGTAGAAATTTAGGCCCATATTTATACTTTTTGACGCACAACTGCGCCAACGCAGTTGTGTGTCAAAAATTTTACCGCCGGCTAACGCCATTCCAGCGCACCATGCGGGCGCCTTATTAATGGAATGACGTTAGCCGGCGCTGCGGACTGGTGTGCGTAAAAAAAAATGACTCACACCAGGCAGCGCCGGCGTATGGGAAAATGGGGGTTGGGCGTCAAAAAACAGTGCAAGTCAGGTCTGAGGCAAAATTCAGGCCTCAAACCGGATTTGCGCCATTTTTTTTTACACCCAACCTCCATTGACATGACGTCATGCCCCCATGCCCAATGGCCATGCCCAGGGGACTCATGTCCCCTGGGCACGGTCATTGGGCATAGTGGCATGTAGGGGGGCCCAAATCAGGCCCCCCTATGCCACAAAAAAAAAATTGTAAAAAAATACGTACCCGAACTTACCTTTCCTTCCCTGAGATGGGTCCCTCCATCCTTGGGTGTCCTCCTGGGGTGGGCAAGGGTGGCATGGGGTGTCCCTGGGGGCAGGGGAGGGCACCTCTGGGCTCCTTCCGAGCCCACAGGTCCCTTAACGCCTGCCCTGACCCAGGCGTTAAAAAAAGGCGCCCATCAGGCTGTGCCCCGTTTTTTAAGGCCTGCCCCCTCCTGTGCGTCAAAATGACGTCAGAGTATAAATAAGGGGCACAGGCCTTAAAGTCAGTTTTTGGAAGGGAACGCCTACCTTGCATATAATTAACGCAAGGCTGGTTCCCCCTTCCAAAAAATGACGCACATAGTGGAATTTTGACGCTCGCGGGGTCGGACGTCAAAGTATAAATACGGGGCAGGGTTTGCGCCGATTTTTGACGCACATTCGGCGCAAACAGAGTATAAATATGCCCCTTAGTCTCCAACATTCGTAGAAAATACACATCCTTACGTAGGGACATTTTCTTAGAACATTAGCTGTGTTATTATATAAACATTTCCTAGTCCCATTACACATTAAGAGGGAGATTCCAGCCAGGGAACGACAACTGTATGCCGATTGCTGAATGCTTTGCTGCAGATGCTAATGCAGACTACATGCCTTTGCTCAGGTATTAGGGTCGATGTCCTCCCGGGGGACCCTGGAAGGCAGAATTAGCGCTTAACATGCTGTGCTCAAATTATGACTCAGATAGAAAATAGTCCATCAATTCTAGTGGCAATATGATAGCGTTATTCTTATGCTTCACTCCCATCGTCACCATTTTTATGTTGTCATGCTGTGTCATTCTGGTCATTGCAGCTCATGCTTTGCTATCTAAAATGCAGTTGTTTTATTAAACCAGTCTTTAAAACTCATACTGCTTTTATTGTCATTGATATATGAGAATGAATTGCAAATGAGAGAGCCGGATGCGACCTGAGTGACCACGTCTTCCCTGGGAAGTATGATATGTCATGTGCTCGGCTGCTCAATCATCTCTACCTTTTGGGAGAGACGAGGCACTGCTAGTTAGCCGGAGCAAAACCCGAATTTGGAGCAACAGGTGTCACCCACTGTGGGTCAGACTCAGTCTCCCACACCGTGGACTATCTTGCTGCTCAAAATCCAATAGTCTCATTAGAATAATGAGAGCCTAAACGACAATAGCGAGTTGCACCTTCACCTACTGAAGAGGAGAGAAAGGTATACAAAAATCCCTTTGCCCATAATCCTGACATATTCATCAAATAAATTATCATGGGCATAATACCCAGAACTCTAGCCCTCTAGCCCTCTCACCCTCTAGCCTGTCCCTGCATATTAATTTACTTAATCTGCTTTTTTATGTATTATAGTTTGTTCAACTTGTAAGGTGATATTAGTCATATAATTAGGCCAATTAGCACTATTGATATCACTATTAGTGAAAACACAATAAACATTTGACAACATTTGCTTTATGCCATCTTCTACACTGATAAAAAATAAATAATTAAGAGGTGTCTAAAAATCAATAATAAAAAAAAGACTTAGTGGTCCTCTTTTTCTTTTTTTCAAAACATCAATATTTTTAAAAAAAGATCAATTATCAAATCAAAATTCGACTTTAAAAATTTCAGTTTTTTCTTTTTGGAGCTCAAAGACAAAATGAGCAGGTCTCTCACAAAGCGCAACTTCTTATTTTCAAATCATCAGTATTTAACAGAAAATAAAGGTGGTTCTTCTTCTTCTTCTTCTGGTTTGCCTTCAAAGATGAATTGGCAACAGTTAGATTGTACATTTCCTTATCTGGCTCTCATTCTTCTGACACACATTCTAGATAGGTCCGCTCAGATGACAGGTATTCCCTGTTTGAGAATCATCTTCTTGTCGGTCTCTTAGCAACAGCCAATTCATTGTCACTGCTCTCAGAATTCATCTCCTTTGCCTCTGGTTCATCTGTGACAGATTATGTTCTGTTCTTTGGCTCTTCTAGTGTCTCTTTATACTGGATCTTTTCACTGCTTCAGGTCACCCATCTCATTGATGTACTCTCAACTTTTGTATCTTCATATGTGACTACTGCTGAATCTTCTTTGCTCACAGTCGATTGCTTTTCAGTGGGGTACTTGAATTTTCATTTTATGATTGAAAGTCCTGCACCACCAAAGCATCTATAAAAGTGAAGCTCTGGTGCCGTAGATCTCTTGTAAATGATCCCTGCATTTGAAGACATGCTTCTAGATTAGAAGCAATTCACTAGGTTGCAGTGTTTAGCACTTTGTTGTTGGTGCCATTGTGAAATTCAACTGATGACAAGACATAATTCTTCACACTGACAGACCCTTGCAGTAATCCTTTATAATATCATCAGTTATTAACTGAAGAGTTGCTGAAGAGATATATGCAACTCTCATGGCTCTGGTCATCAAGCTGTCATGGAGTGAAAGACCAGTCTTTTAGTCTGGAGTACTTCTGATGCTCAAGAAAACAAGAGGAAGAGCACCTGCCCACATGTTTCCAGCTTTAAATTTCATTTTGCCATTAATTTTCTCATCAACTCCTGAAGCTAGTGGTCCATAAGTACAGTGGAACAATTGCTCAATCTTTAGGACCTCATTTTTAAAAATTAGTTCCACAATCTCTCTCGAATGAAGTAGACAAGACAGGCATGGTATTAACTCCCTCAACAGCAATTTGGCCACAGTCATGCAGGCACTTTGTTTAGTTGGATAGGTTTCATCCCATTTAGAAAACAAGTAAACAATCACAAGAGCGTATCTAAGACGGTTGTAAACAGGGATCTCTAAGAAGTCTGCTTGAAGTCTAGTAAGTGGGCCTTCTGATTTTCCTATCAGAAGTCATGGCAACAAGTATTCTATTTTATTGAATATTTCTCTGGCAAGTAATTCATTTCTGACACAAATCTTCTAATGCATATCTGATGTTTGTACTGTGCCAGTACTTTCTAAACCATCCTGACTATGCCATCCCTTCCAACATGACTATGCTCATGCCGACTTTTGAGTATGAGTAAGCAAATCTCAAATGAATGAGGGCAAACACAATGAGCCTCGTTACGACCCTGACAGTCTTAAGACCACCAGGGCTGCGGTGGTAGTCGGACTGCCACCAATGTGGCGATCCGCCAGCCACATTACGACTGTGGCGGTTGCACCATGGTCGGACTGCCAGCCTCACCAGTTCTCCTCCACTGGAGGGGCTGGTGTGCTGGACGTCCTAATCCGTAATGGGGATTATGAGTCCCTTCTCCGTTGGCGAGTCCATTCTCCGTTGGCGAGTCCCTTCTCCGTTGGCGACTACATGGCGATTACATTGACGATTACATGGTAAATTGGTATGAGCCGTGCAGGGCCCCCCTGGCCAGCCCCATCACTATTTTAAGTGTCTGCTTTGCAGACAGTGAAAATTGTGACAGGTGTTGATGCATCCTTTGCACTACATTATTACCTCTGGCTCTATTATGAACCGGTGCCAATGTTTCACACTGGTCCAGCAGATGGAAACTCTGTTTCATAAAATTAGGCATTCCAAGAGCGGGTGCGCAGCAAAGACTCTCTCAGAGTTTTTGAAAGGTCTGAATCCCTTCACCATCAAATGGTACTGGATCTTTGATATCAGCCTTATTAAAGGCTTCATAGGCAGGAGACAGTTTGGGTTGGAATTCAGTGACAACAGTAACCAACTATTCTCAAAAACATCCTTACTTCCTTTTGGTTAGATGTGGGATTCATCTTCAGGATTACAGAAAAGCGATCTTTGGAGACTTTCCTTGCCCCTTTTTCAATGTGGTAACCAAGGTCATAGTAGTAGCAGTTTATCAAGTGCATAGTTAATTAAAACATTTGCACATATTGCTTATAACAAGCATAAGATGAAATGATGTAAAAGTGATGGATGGCAGGCCATTCAGAACCTCATTAAAGCTGCGTTAAACTAGGATTTGATGGATCTTCCCAGATATGGCTGAGGGGTTAGTTTGGTGTAGGATGACAGTGTGAGCCAGGCATGTCATCTCCTTGAGAATGCTGCTTTCTCCACAAGCAGCAAGCTGGATTTAATGGACTTGTTAAGAACAATCTTAGCCTGGAAGTAGGGAGTGAAAATTTCCCATTGTTCCATTAAACCAAGAAAAGCAAGCACGCTCATTAGGTAATCTTTGGCCGGTGAATGAGTTCTGTTTTTTTATTTCAGAACATAGGTAAAAGTTTAGCGTTTCAAATATTGGCTGACATCAGCTTATAGCAGAGTTTGGCAAAAGCTCCCTGCCTAGCAATACTTTACTTCGCCAAGCTAAACCCAGGGCGAAGTTGAGCTGGAGATACATATATAAGCAGATGAAAAATAGCTTTGAACAGTTTAGATTTAGCTTTATCCATATGAACTGCACCGCTCCCTCTTAGGGATTCTCTACCATAGGTGACCAAGGTGAATTAATTATTCTTTATAGTACTACATTTATATGGGTGAGACTTTGAGACTATTGTCACTCAGGTGATTCGGGAGTGCCCCTGCATTGAATTTACAATCTTCTTTTGTCTTTGATGACACAAGTAGGTAATCCATATACTGCACAAGCACTGAGTGGCAGGATAGCTGCAAACTTTCCAAATCTTTCTTTAGAAGCTGACTAAAGATTGATGGAGTTTATCTATATCCTTGTGGATTTGGACATCAAATTAGTACTTTATTTTGGAATTGAAATGCAAAAAGATATTGGCTAGCCTCATGAAGAGGAATTGAAAATAATGCTATTCCAGTAGGATTTGGCACCACGCTATGATTTGATTATTTTCACAAGGCCCTGGGTCCTGTACTATCCTCCGCTTACCATTCATTTTTTAATCCCTGTTAGACTTGACAGCCTTGGGGCGGTCTTCCCTCAGACATTTTGCCTCACTTTTGTGAGTCAGATTTTTTTTTGGCCTTAGGACTCTGGGCACTTTCCCACTGCTAACCAGTGCTAAGTTGCATGTGCTCACTACCCTAAAATATGGTAACATTGGTGTATCCACAATTGGCATATTTAATTTACTTAGAAGACCCTAGGAAAGTGCACTATATGGGCTTGTAAATTAAATGCTACTTGTGGGTCTCCACCCACTTAAGTAGTTCTTTAAACATGTCTCAGGCGTGCCACTGCAAAGCCTGTATGTGCATTTTCACTACCATGCCAGCATGGCATTTAAAACCTCTTGCCAAGTCTTAAACCCTCTTCTTTAACAAATAGGACACACTAATGGTGGCCTCAGTGGCCAATAGGGCTTGGTGCAGTGAACATAAAAGGCAGTACATATACGTTTTAGTTTCACATGTCCTGGTAGTAAAAAAACTCCCAAATTCATTTTTCACCACCATGAGGCCTACCCCTCTCACAGAATAGGATTGTGAATTGTTTAATACCCTAATTAAGTGTAAATCCTGTTTGAGAAGGAGTAGGACTGCCATGTTTGGTGCCTATGGACTTGTAATAATAAATCACCTTTAATGGTAAAGTTGAATCTGTGATTACAGCTTTAAAAATGACACTTTTGGAAAGTTGGCATTTTTCTACTCTTAAGCCCTGTATGCTTGCTGCCTGCATCCAATACACGTCTGGGTTGGGTGGCAGGTGAGCCTTATGCATTCCCTCTAGACAGTCACACCCAAAGAGAGCTTAGGTGCAGTATTTACATCCTGATGGCCACCTCCAGGCTGACGGAGGTTCCTGAGCTTGATGGGAGGGAGGAGCTGGCCCTTGCACCTGAATAGGGCTGTGCCTGTCCCCACACAAAGAGCTAACTGACCCCCTGGAGTGGGTTTGGAGCCATGAAAGGAAAGGAAGGACATGTGTGTGCTTCAAATGCCACCACTGGGTATACGAACTGGACTCTGACCCTACCAAATCAGTACACTTCCAAACTGGGGTGGCATGATGAGCTAAAGAACGATGGATTAAACCCAGATCTGTGACTGGGGGTGAGTGTTTGCATTGTCAGCACTCCGTCCATCATCCTTTTGTGTTGCTAAAGTTGCCCTAAGTGGGAAGGGTATGCCCAGACGTGGGTCCCTTGCTCACTGTGCCACTGGAATCAAGCTAGCCTGGCTGATGAGGGGTGAAACCCCGAAACCGGTCCCAGGATGCTTGTTTCCGGTCCAGGGAGAACCTTGCCTGGCAGTTCGGGCTGGACTGTTCCCATGAGGAACAGGGTCAAGACTGATTTGCATATGGCTGGGTCCAAACTGGGGTGGCATGGTGAGCAAAAGAACGATGGATTAAGCCCAGGTCTGTGACTGGGGGTGAGTGTTTGCATTGTCAGCACTCCGTCCATCATCCTTTTGTGTTGCTAAAGTTGCCCTAAGTGGGAAGGGTATGCCCAGACATGGGTCCCTTGCTCACTGTGCCACTGGAATCAAGCTAGCCTGGCTGATGAGGGGTGGAACCCCAAAACCGGTCCCAGGATGCTTGTTTCCGGTCCAGGGAGGACCTGGCCTGGCAGTTCAGGCTGGACTGTTCCCATGAGGAACAGGGTCAAGACTGATTTGCATATGGCTGGGTCTAAACTGGGGTGGCATTGTGAGCTAAAAAACAATGGATTAAACCCAGATCTGTGACTGGGGGTGAGTGTTTGCATTGTCAGCACTCCGTCCATCATCCTTTTGTGTTGCTAAAGTTGCCCTAAGTGGGAAGGGTATGCCCAGACGTGGGTCCCTTGCTCACTGTGCCACTGGAATCAAGCTAGCCTGGCTGATGAGGGGTGAAACCCCGAAACCGGTCCCAGGATGCTTGTTTCCGGTCCAGGGAGGACCTGGCCTGGCAGTTCGGGCTGGACTGTTCCCATGAGGAACAGGGTCAAGACTGATTTGCATATGGCTGGGTCCAAACTGGGGTGGCATGGTGAGCAAAAGAACAATGGATTAAACCCAGATCTGTGACTGGGGGTGAGTGTTTGCATTGTCAGCACTCCGTCCATCATCCTTTTGTGTTGCTAAAGTTGCCCTAAGTGGGAAGGGTAGGCCCAGACACGGGTCCCTTGCTCACTGTGCCACTGGAATCAAGCTAGCCTGGCTGATGTGGGGTGAAATCCCAAAACCGGTCCCAGGATGCTTGTTTCCGGTCCAGGGAGGACCTGGCCTGGCAGTTCGGGCCTAGAATGTTCCCATGAGGAACAGGGTCAAGACTGATTTGCATGTGGCTGGGTCCAAACTGGGGTGGCATGGTGAGCAAAAGAACGATGGATTAAACCCAGATCTGTGATTGGGGGTGAGTGTTTGCATTGTCAGCACTCCGTCCATCATCCTTTTGTGTTGGTAAGAAGGGGTTAACTGAGGGTGATTCTCCATTACCCTGACTAGAGTGAGGGTCCTTGCTTGGACAGGGGGTAACCTGACTGCCAATCAAGGACCTCATTTCTAACATATGGTAATTACACTGGCACCAATAAGCTTACTGTTTATAGGATGACGGTACAGCACTCACTCACTGTCAATTCCATACAGACTTTGCAGAAAAGTGGTTCTGCATCACCATCACATGCATAGCAAAGAATTTGCTATTTATCTGGGTTAATGCACCAGCAATGTTACAAGCAAAGTGATCTACAGGCGTAGATACTATTCACATTTTTACATAGTCTATAGCCACCATAACATAGCTCTTAATACATCCAGAACAATTTGTCCAAAACCTTGTTTCACTCTCGTCAAACCAATAGTATCATTCATCTCATTCACATGGTAAACATTCATGAATACCAAAACCAAAAACAAGAATCCACTTAATTACGAGGCAGGTTAGAATAGGCAGTCATTCCATACACATAATGAATTCCTCTAAATATTGGGGCTTCACCAAACAAAAATTCACCACTAACAGCATAACTGCTTTCACGTTTATTCTTTCCACCAAACTCTATTGACCTAACTCCTGTAGGTTAATGAAACACCATGCTTAATTCACCCTTTTTCTCATGCTGCATTCTGAAACTTGGGTGCACAGTTGGGTTTCCAAATTTCTCATCAGCTTCAATTTGTTCTCTAATCTTGCTTGCATCTTTCCAGTTTTTCAAAACTTTCACTCTCTTTCCATTATACTCTTTAACCAATTCATGCTCCTCTTTACTCGAACTACAAATACACCCCTTTTTAGAGAGTTTAGTATTCAAGTCAGATTGTGAAACATTTTTAAATATTTAGAAGAGGTCACTAAAAAAACAGAACTTTTGGAAAGAGGAAGTACTTCCAGCAAATCTTTGACGTCTGAAAGATATGCCAAACCAAACTCTTGCTTACTAAATACACTAATAGAAATATCACAAGCTAAAATATATGAAAACAGCAGTTGATAGTGTTTTGTAGCCATTTTAGCTATAGCTCCATGCTTGTTAGTTTAATACACTAGGCCGCAGTGCACTTTGACCTAGATATATTTTATTCGGTTTTGCATTGTTATTTTTACAATAACCAGTTTTACGGTCTTGTTTTAATTTCATCTATCTAACTGTTTTGCTTAGCCCAGCACTGTGTTCTCAAACAAGACATTCTTAATCACTTTGGCCCATATTTATACTTTTTGACGCAAAACTGCGCTAACGCAGTTTTGCGTAAAAAAAAATAGCGCCGGCTAACGCCATTCTGAAGCGCCATGCGGGCGCCGTATTTATTGAATGGCGTTAGCCGGCGTTAGCCGACCGGCGCTGCCTGGAGTGCGTAAAAAAAAACGACGTACACCAGGCAGCGCCGGCGTAGGGGAAAATGGCGTTTGGGCGTCCAAAAATGGGTCAAGTCAGGCTGAGGCAAAAAAATCGCCTTAACCCGATTTGCGCCATTTTTTTATGACTCCCAACCCCCATTGAAATGACTCCTGTCTTAGCAAAGACAGGAGTCATGCCCCCTTGCCCAATGGCCATGCCCAGGGGACTTATGTCCCCTGGGCATGGTCATTGGGCATAGTGGCATGTAGGGGGGCACAATTCAGGCCCCCCTATGCCACAAAAAAAAATATATATATACTTACCTGAACTTACCTTAATGTCCCTGGGGTGGGTCCCTCCATCCTTGGGTGTCCTCCTGGGGTGGGCAAGGGTGGCTGGGGGTGTCCCTGGGGGCAGGGGAGGGCACCTCTGGGCTCATTCTGAGCCCACAGGTCCCTTAACGCCTGCCCTGACCCAGGCGTTAAAATCCGGCGCAAATGCAGGTTTTTTTGCCCCGCCCACTCCCGGGCGTCATTTTTGCCCGGGAGTATAAATACCACGCACATGCCTGGGAGTCATTTTTTAAGACGGGAACGCCTCCCTTGCATATCATTAACGCAAGGAAGGTGTTCACGCCAAAAAATTACGCTAACTCCATGAACTTTGGCGCTAGACGCGTCTAACCCCAAAGTATAAATATGGAGTTAGTTTTGCGTCGAATTTGCGTCAAAAAAAAAGACGCAAATTCGGCGCAAACGGAGTATAAATATGCCCCTTTATGCTTCAGTCAAGGCTACAGTTTGGTACATTGTCGGTGAACGTGGGAGAAATTTAGGCCCATATTTATACTTTTTGACGCACAACTGCGCCAACGCAGTTGTGTGTCAAAAATTTTACCGCCGGCTAACGCCATTCCAGCGCACCATGCGGGCGCCTTATTAATGGAATGACGTTAGCCGGCGCTGCGGACTGGTGTGCGTAAAAAAAAATTACTCACACCAGGCAGCGCCGGCGTATGGGAAAATGGGGGTTGGGCGTCAAAAAACAGTGCAAGTCAGGTCTGAGGCAAAATTCAGGCCTCAAACCGGATTTGCGCCATTTTTTTTTACACCCAACCTCCATTGACATGACGTCATGCCCCCATGCCCAATGGCCATGCCCAGGGGACTCATGTCCCCTGGGCACGGTCATTGGGCATAGTGGCATGTAGGGGGGCCCAAATCAGGCCCCCCTATGCCACAAAAAAAAAATCGTAAAAAAATACGTACCCGAACTTACCTTTCCTTCCCTGAGATGGGTCCCTCCATCCTTGGGTGTCCTCCTGGGGTGGGCAAGGGTGGCATGGGGTGTCCCTGGGGGCAGGGAAGGGCACCTCTGGGCTCCTTCCGAGCCCACAGGTCCCTTAACGCCTGCCCTGACCCAGGCGTTAAAAAACGGCGCCCATCAGGCTGTGCGCCGTTTTTTAAGGCCTGCCCCCTCCTGTGCGTCAAAATGACGTCAGAGTATAAATAAGGGGCACAGGCCTTAAAGTCAGTTTTTGGAAGGGAACGCCTACCTTGCATATAATTAACGCAAGGCTGGTTCCCCCTTCCAAAAAATGACGCACATAGTGGAATTTTGACGCCCGCGGGGTCGGACGTCAAAGTATAAATACGGGGCAGGGTTTGCGCCGATTTTTGACGCACATTCGGTGCAAACAGAGTATAAATATGCCCCTTAGTCTCCAACATTCGTAGAAAATACACATCCTTACGTAGGGACATTTTCTTAGAACATTAGCTGTGTTATTATATAAACATTTCCTAGTCCCATTACACATTAAGAGGGAGATTCCAGCCAGGGAACGACAACTGTATGCCGATTGCTGAATGCTTTGCTGCAGATGCTAATGCAGACTACATGCCTTTGCTCAGGTATTAGGGTCGATGTCCTCCCGGGGGAACCTGGAAGGCAGAATTAGCGCTTAACATGCTGTGCTCAAATTATGACTCAGATAGAAAATAGTCCATCAATTCTAGTGGCAATATGATAGCGTTATTCTTATGCTTCACTCCCATCGTCACCATTTTTATGTTGTCATGCTGTGTCATTCTGGTCATTGCAGCTCATGCTTTGCTATCTAAAATGCAGTTGTTTTATTAAACCAGTCTTTAAAACTCATACTGCTTTTATTGTCATTGATATATGAGAATGAATTGCAAATGAGAGAGCCGGATGCGACCTGAGTGACCACGTCTTCCCTGGGAAGTATGATATGTCATGTGCTCGGCTGCTCAATCATCTCTACCTTTTGGGAGAGACGAGGCACTGCTAGTTAGCCGGAGCAAAACCCGAATTTGGAGCAACAGGTGTCACCCACTGTGGGTCAGACTCAGTCTCCCACACCGTGGACTATCTTGCTGCTCAAAATCCAATAGTCTCATTAGAATAATGAGAGCCTAAACGACAATAGCGAGTTGCACCTTCACCTACTGAAGAGGAGAGAAAGGTACACAAAAATCCCTTTGCCCATAATCCTGACATATTCATCAAATAAATTATCATGGGCATAATACCCAGAACTCTAGCCCTCTAGCCCTCTCACCCTCTAGCCTGTCCCTGCATATTAATTTACTTAATCTGCTTTTTTATGTATTATAGTTTGTTCAACTTGTAAGGTGATATTAGTCATATAATTAGGCCAATTAGCACTATTGATATCACTATTAGTGAAAACACAATAAACATTTGACAACATTTGCTTTATGCCATCTTCTACACTGATAAAAAATAAATAATTAAGAGGTGTCTAAAAATCAATAATAAAAAAAAGACTTAGTGGTCCTCTTTTTCTTTTTTTTAAAACATCAATATTTTAAAAAAAAGATCAATTATCAAATCAAAATTCGACTTTAAAAATTTCAGTTTTTTCTTTTTGGAGCTCAAAGACAAAATGAGCAGGTCTCTCACAAAGCGCAACTTCTTATTTTCAAATCATCAGTATTTAACAGAAAATAAAGGTGGTTCTTCTTCTTCTTCTTCTGGTTTGCCTTCAAAGATGAATTGGCAACAGTTAGATTGTACATTTCCTTATCTGGCTCTCATTCTTCTGACACACATTCTAGATAGGTCCACTCAGATGACAGGTATTCCCTGTTTGAGAATCATCTTCTTGTCGGTCTCTTAGCAACAGCCAATTCATTGTCACTGCTCTCAGAATTCATCTCCTTTGCCTCTGGTTCATCTGTGACAGATTATGTTCTGTTCTTTGGCTCTTCTAGTGTCTCTTTATACTGGATCTTTTCACTGCTTCAGGTCACCCATCTCATTGATGTACTCTCAACTTTTGTATCTTCATATGTGACTACTGCTGAATCTTCTTTGCTCACAGTCGATTGCTTTTCAGTGGGGTACTTGAATTTTCATTTTATGATTGAAAGTCCTGCACCACCAAAGCATCTATAAAAGTGAAGCTCTGGTGCCGTAGATCTCTTGTAAATGATCCCTGCATTTGAAGACATGCTTCTAGATTAGAAGCAATTCACTAGGTTGCAGTGTTTAGCACTTTGTTGTTGGTGCCATTGTGAAATTCAACTGATGACAAGACATAATTCTTCACACTGACAGACCCTTGCAGTAATCCTTTATAATATCATCAGTTATTAACTGAAGAGTTGCTGAAGAGATATATGCAACTCTCATGGCTCTGGTCATCAAGCTGTCATGGAGTGAAAGACCAGTCTTTTAGTCTGGAGTACTTCTGATGCTCAAGAAAACAAGAGGAAGAGCACCTGCCCACATGTTTCCAGCTTTAAATTTCATTTTGCCATTAATTTTCTCATCAACTCCTGAAGCTAGTGGTCCATAAGTACAGTGGAACAATTGCTCAATCTTTAGGACCTCATTTTTAAAATGAGTTCCACAATCTCTCTCGAATGAAGTAGACAAGACAGGCATGGTATTAACTCCCTCAACAGCAATTTGGCCACAGTCCTGCAGGCACTTTGTTTAGTTGGATAGGTTTCATCCCATTTAGAAAACAAGTAAACAATCACAAGAGCGTATCTAAGACGGTTGTAAACAGGGATCTCTAAGAAGTCTGCTTGAAGTCTAGTAAGTGGGCCTTCTGATTTTCCTATCAGAAGTCATGGCAACAAGTATTCTATTTTATTGAATATTTCTCTGGCAAGTAATTCATTTCTGACACAAATCTTCTAATGCATATCTGATGTTTGTACTGTGCCAGTACTTTCTAAACCATCCTGACTATGCCATCCCTTCCAACATGACTATGCTCATGCCGACTTTTGAGTATGAGTAAGCAAATCTCAAATGAATGAGGGCAAACACAATGAGCCTCGTTACGACCCTGGCAGTCTTAAGACCACCAGGGCTGCGGTGGTAGTCAGACTGCCACCAATGTGGCGATCCGCCAGCCACATTACGACTGTGGCGGTTGCACCATGGTCGGACTGCCAGCCTCACCAGTTCTCCTCCACTGGAGGGGCTGGTGTGCTGGCCGTCCTAATCCGTAATGGGGATTATGAGTCCCTTCTCCGTTGGCGAGTCCATTCTCCGTTGGCGAGTCCCTTCTCCGTTGGCGACTACATGGCGATTACATTGACGATTACATGGTAAATTGGTATGAGCCGTGCAGGGCCCCCCTGGCCAGCCCCATCACTATTTTAAGTGTCTGCTTTGCAGACAGTGAAAATTGTGACAGGTGTTGATGCATCCTTTGCACTACATTATTACCTCTGGCTCTATTATGAACCGGTGCCAATGTTTCACACTGGTCCAGCAGATGGAAACTCTGTTTCATAAAATTAGGCATTCCAAGAGCGGGTGCGCAGCAAAGACTCTCTCAGAGTTTTTGAAAGGTCTGAATCCCTTCACCATCAAATGGTACTGGATCTTTGATATCAGCCTTATTAAAGGCTTCATAGGCAGGAGACAGTTTGGGTTGGAATTCAGTGACAACAGTAACCAACTATTCTCAAAAACATCCTTACTTCCTTTTGGTTAGATGTGGGATTCATCTTCAGGATTACAGAAAAGCGATCCTTGGAGACTTTCCTTGCCCCTTTTTCAATGTGGTAACCAAGGTCACAGTAGTAGCAGTTTATCAAGTGCATAGTTAATTAAAACATTTGCACATATTGCTTATAACAAGCATAAGATGAAATGATGTAAAAGTAATGGATGGCAGGCCATTCAGAACCTCATTAAAGCTGTGTTAAACTAGGATTTGATGGATCTTCCCAGATATGGCTGAGGGGTTAGTTTGGTGTAGGATGCCAGTGTGAGCCAGGCATGGCATCTCCTTGAGAATGCTGCTTTCTCCACAAGCAACAAGCTGGATTTAATGGACTTGTTAAGAACAATCTTAGCCTGGAAGTAGGGAGTGAAAATTTCCCATTGTTCCATTAAACCAAGAAAAGCAAGCACGCTCATTAGGTAATCTTTGGCCGGTGAATGAGTTCTGTTTTTTTATTTCAGAACATAGGTAAAAGTTTAGCGTTTCAAATATTGGCTGACATCAGCTTATAGCAGAGTTTGGCAAAAGCTCCCTGCCTAGCAATACTTTACTTCGCCAAGCTAAACCCAGGGCGAAGTTGAGCTGGAGATACATATATAAGCAGATGAAAAATAGCTTTGAACAGTTTAGATTTAGCTTTATCCATATGAACTGCACCGCTCCCTCTTAGGGATTCTCTACCATAGGTGACCAAGGTGAATTAATTATTCTTTATAGTACTACATTTATATGGGTGAGACTTTGAGACTATTGTCACTCAGGTGATTCGGGAGTGCCCCTGCATTGAATTTACAATCTTCTTTTGTCTTTGATGACACAAGTAGGTAATCAATATACTGCACAAGCACTGAGTGGCAGGATAGCTGCAAACTTTCCAAATCTTTCTTTAGAAGCTGACTAAAGATTGATGGAGTTTATCTATATCCTTGTGGATTTGGACATCAAATTAGTACTTTATTTTGGAATTGAAATGCAAAAAGATATTGGCTAGCCTCATGAAGAGGAATTGAAAATAATGCTATTCCAGTAGGATTTGGCACCACGCTATGATTTGATTATTTTCACAAGGCCCTGGGTCCTGTACTATCCTCCGCTTACCATTCATTTTTTAATCCCTGTTAGACTTGACAGCCTTGGGGCGGTCTTCCCTCAGACATTTTGCCTCACTTTTGTGAGTCAGATTTTTTTTTGGCCTTAGGACTCTGGGCACTTTCCCACTGCTAACCAGTGCTAAGTTGCATGTGCTCACTACCCTAAAATATGGTAACATTGGTGTATCCACAATTGGCATATTTAATTTACTTAGAAGACCCTAGGAAAGTGCACTATATGGGCTTGTAAATTAAATGCTACTTGTGGGTCTCCACCCACTTAAGTAGTTCTTTAAACATGTCTCAGGCGTGCCACTGCAAAGCCTGTATGTGCATTTTCACTACCATGCCAGCATGGCATTTAAAACCTCTTGCCAAGTCTTAAACCCTCTTCTTTAACAAATAGGACACACTAATGGTGGCCTCAGTGGCCAATAGGGCTTGGTGCAGTGAACATAAAAGGCAGTACATATACGTTTTAGTTTCACATGTCCTGGTAGTAAAAAAACTCCCAAATTCATTTTTCACCACCATGAGGCCTACCCCTCTCACAGAATAGGATTGTGAATTGTTTAATACCCTAATTAAGTGTAAATCCTGTTTGAGAAGGAGTAGGACTGCCATGTTTGGTGCCTATGGACTTGTAATAATAAATCACATTTAATGGTAAAGTTGAATCTGTGATTACAGCTTTAAAAATGACACTTTTGGAAAGTTGGCATTTTTCTACTCTTAAGCCCTGTATGCTTGCTGCCTGCATCCAATACACGTTTGGGTTGGGTGGCAGGTGAGCCTTATGCATTCCCTCTAGACAGTCACACCCAAAGAGAGCTTAGGTGCAGTATTTACATCCTGATGGCCACCTCCAGGCTGACGGAGGTTCCTGAGCTTGATGGGAGGGAGGAGCTGGCCCTTGCACCTGAATAGGGCTGTGCCTGTCCCCACACAAAGAGCTAACTGACCCCCTGGAGTGGGTTTGGAGCCATGAAAGGAAAGGAAGGACATGTGTGTGCTTCAAATGCCACCACTGGGTATACGAACTGGACTCTGACCCTACCAAATCAGTACACTTCTGGATCTGAGGATACCCTGCCAGAAAGAAGGACTTCTGTGCTTCTGAATAGACTGCCACTCTGTTGGACCTCTGCTGGACTTTGCTAGGCTCCTGCATTGCTGTGCCTGCCTGCTGCTATTCTTTCCTGGGAGTGAAAAGGGATGGACCTGCATCTCTTCATCAGAACCAAGTGACTCCAAGGGCTTGCTGGCTTGCCTCCTGTTTTGAAGTCTAAGGGGTACCAAAGACTTCTCCCCAACTCTGCTGCAGCTCCTGGACTCTGCCAACTATGAATTCTACCTTGCCATGTGGTGCCAATCCAGCTCTGGGTCCTTGGAAGAGGGTTCTTCAGCTGCTTTCTGCTGAAATAGATGCATTAAGGCCATTGCGGTGAGCAGAACTGCCACACCCTCCCTCGATGCTGATGCATCACCGCTGTCACTGAGGTCGAGGACTCCTCATCACTGACTGATCTTAATTACATCTCCCAATTTATCTGAATTATAAGTCATTATTCTGTCTAAACCAGTTGTTCTCTGTAAAGTTTTACCAAATTCAATTTTCATATTAGCAATGTTAATTTCTCCATTCTCAGAAGGTGTAGTAGTTATTGCTTCTCCAAAAGAAACAGTAGTTTCTCTATCCATGGCAGTTGTGACCCTACTATGGCCAGGTAAAATAGGTGGACCCTGAGGTGGAGCACTTGCACTGGTATTTACACTTGGGGCCTCATTTACAAGAAACTGGCCCAGATGTGTCAGATTTCCCGTGCTGCCCAATGATTCCATAACAATACCATGGATGCACTGTATTTACTACACACAGCTCCATGGCACATTCTTTCACAGATATGTCAGAAGTTCTGACGCATCTGTGGCACTAAACTGATCCATTGCTGGACTAGCATAAAAAATGACGCTACTCCAGCAATGCAAAGAAGGCTCCCGTAGATAAAAAGCCCTTTGTCAGTTTAATACCTGCTCTGAGCAGGCGTTAACATTTTGATGCAGTGAAGTCACAGAATGACACAGTGAAATGTTGTAAATTTCACTGTGTCAGTTCTGCATGGCTTTTTGCCTGGGAATGCCTACCTTGTAGACATTATACCTGGTGCAATGCGTCAGTTGGTACATTTGGAGTAGTGTGGTACACTGCTTAGCACAACTACTGTGTCAAAAATTGGCCTTGTAAATGAGGCCCTTAGTATGCAACAATGATGGTCCCTGCATACTTTTACTTGTCTTGCTACTCACACCCTATCAGGTTTTTTGTGTGTGTTTGTGCCCTGTCTGTGTAAAGAGGAGTTGTAGAATCCAGTAGGTCATTTAAGAACGGATCCTCCTTATCCGAAACAATTTCATCATTGTTAGGTCCCGTGTCCCTTACAGAATCCAAATCTTCTTATTCTCTAACCCGTTAGCTATTGCAGAGAAAACTCTCTCCCCTTCCACCATATCTTCTCTCCATCCCCCTCTCGGGTTGCCCCACTTGAGTCCATCCACTGTCTCACTGTACCTTTAACCTAGCCTCTATTTTGTTATAGCTTTTGTTATGGTCATTCATTTCTATTTATTCAGTGATTCAAATTGTTTAGGTCTAGGTTGCAGCTTTATCTCACACATTCACAAAATCAAGTATTCTAGTATTAAAGGTACCCTCTAAAGGAAATTGCATGTACTTGTCATGAGAAATACACCCATGACAGTATTTCAATCGCACACCTATATGAAATCCAAAGCCCTTAGCATTTTGAATTCAGGTGAAACTTTGCAAATAACCCTTTGTTCATTTCTAACAGTTACACTAGGAGCATTAGGCTTTTTTTTACACTATCCATTATTTTACCTCAAAATAATCCAAGAATCTCACAAAATAAAATAACCAGCAACAACCAAACCCAGCATGTTTATGGCAGAGGTCAACCAATCGGATGTATAATGGAATACCGAATGCCATTATAACTAATGGCTCTATAACACAAGCATAATAACAAAAATGCCTTTACAACGAAAGGCTTTTACAAGATCTACTACAACGAATATACCTGTGCAAGAAAAAGCCTTATATATAAATAAATATATATATATATATATATATATATATATATATATATACATATATATATATATATATATATATATAAACACTGTAAAAACCCAGAGGTTACAGGGACGTGATAGTTAGGTTCCGAATTTACTTGTACAAACCATACATATTCAGCAGCTGTAGTTAGAGTTCTTTCAAGTACCTATAACTCGTGCCCCAAGGTAGCAATAATTCGCACCCTTGCCATGCACAGTTTTCTTATCAATAATGTTATTGCAAATGTTGCAATGATATCAAAGATCTCATACAAGATCTCATGAGCGACATAATATGTAGAGTAATTAGCTGTGAATGGCAAAGGCACACGTTATAGTTACCTTAAGACACGTGTTATAGTTACTTATAAGAACTTTAACTATAACTGGTAAATTTCTTTGGGTATGTATAAGTAAATTCAGAACCTAACTATACCGATCCTGTAACTCTTGTTTTTTCAGTGAATTTCTATGTTTTTTTTGTGAAAAGTAATTTTAATTACTATACGTTATTCCACCCCCCGCAGCGCACAACCAAAGGCCGTGCATGATGAGAGTTGGTCACAAGGCCTGGCCTTGCAGCCGTGCCTTGCAGCCAAGCCCTTATAACTACCCAAACCCATTCCATGCATGACCTTTGGTTCTGTACAGCGCAGGTTAGCCACATGGCCTGTCTCTGTCAATGGATGTGTGAGCAAGTGCATAAGTGTCTGAGTGGGTCTGAAAGTGGGTGTGGGAGTCTATGAATGGGTATGAGTGGGTGCATGAGTGTCTGAGTGGGTGTTTGAGTGGGCGCCTGAGCCTCTGAGTGCATGTATGAGTGAATGGATTAGTGTATGGATGTGTATGTGGTTTTTCTTTCAAATTTTTCCATAATCATGAATACTTTACAAATAATTCATGGAAATGTGCGAAAAGTCATGAATTTTCACAAATATTGTGTGCCGAGAAGCTAAATTATATTAAACCTATAATTTGCTTGTAAAACACACCTATATCACACCCCTTCAACCTGACCCTTTATGCCATTTTCAATTTGATTTTTCACCCCGGGGACCGTGTCCCTTGAAATAAAATGGCAGTCGCAACTTTCTAGTCAGGTTGCGGTCAGCCAATTGCAATGCTTCTTTTTGCACGCGTTTTTGTGAAAATTCACAAAATAATCACAAAATATTCATGGACACAGATATACAAATGTATTTGTCCTTAAATGTCTCTTAAACTACTGTAACGAAAGGCACAATCTGCATACCAGCAGCTAGCTTTCTGCCAAATTTGGTGTAATTCTATCCAGAGGTTCGGGCTGGAGACCTGTTGACAGGTCCAATGGGAATTAAATTGGGAAATGCAACATTTTTTTAGCCCCCTTTTTCTCTGCCCTCGCTTGACGGATCACCCCAAAACTTTCCATGCACAACAAGAATTACTGGGCCACTTTTTTTGAAAGGTAGCTTTTGGTCCAGAAAGTAGCCTTTTATTGTTTGGTGTAAATCCGTTTAATAGTTTTTGAAATATGAAAAAAAAAAAAAATATATATATATATAGATATCTAGAGGTGCGAAGGTTTCACAAATAACAAGCTTGTGTGGAGAAATGCGCAGATCTGATTGGCTCCCAACACTTCAACCAGAAAGTGTTGGCAGCCATCATGGGAGTCCCACAAAAAAGTTAAAAATATATGACAAGGGGCCAGGGTAGGGACACCTTGACCCCTTAGCTCTAGTGTGGGTTCCCAAAGAGATCCCCCCGAGGGGGAAAAAACACTTTTTCAACAAAAAAATAATTGTTGAGAAATTGTGATGAATATATGCAAAAAATAAAAAAAAGTAAGCGTGGTCTCCCATGCATGTTAATTCTGAAGCCCTCGGGTAGGCAAAGTCCTATGGGCATTGTCATTTTAATTGGGGGGTCTACATGACCCCCCCCCCACAGCCCTGGGAAGCACCACCTCCTTATGTTTGTTGGGGGGCCTCACGCCCTCCCGTGCCCCCAGGGACCACCACCTCCCCGGGGCTTCATACAAAATAGATGTGGGGGCCCAACAATCAATTACATGCGAGGGGCTGTATGCCCTCCGCAGCTCCAGGGACCACCACCTCACCAGGGCACATTTCTTAATGTAATGGAGTGGGGTCAACCAGACCCCTGCAGCCCTATGGACTGCCACATCCCCGGGGTTGAAAACAGTATGTGTGTGGGGGGGTTCTGCCCCCCCACAGCCTTGGGACCACCACATCCCTGGGGCACAGCTCTCAAACTAAAGCAGGGGGGCCACTTGGCCCCCCGCAGCCCCAGAGACCGCCACCTCCCTGGGAGAACAAATTGAAATTCAAGGCGGGGCAGTACATGCACCCCCCAGGGACTGCTAACTCCCTGAGGCACACATTTTAAAAAATGTAGGGGGTCCATTGAGCCCTCTCTGGTGCTACTGGTGTTGGAGGGGAGCCATTCGGCCCACCTCAAGGAGTCAGTAATGACCCCAGACTTGCCACCCCCAGTGCCGGCTCCTGCTATGCCCTGGGTTGCCCACCCCTGGGACACAGCTGTTTGTTTTGACCTGGCAGGAGTTTTGACAGCTCCCAGCAAGTCACAGCAAACACTCCACTTGCAGTGAGGGGGAGCTGTTGAATAGCTCCCCCTCACTGCAAATGAAAATTTCCTCTGTTTTCATGCTCACAAGGTGCAGGCAGGGAAACAACAGAAACATTTCTCTCACAGAAAGGAAGCTGCTTTAGCAGAGTCCGTAAAGCAGAAACCCACAAAGCTTTGCCTCACCCCAAATTCACAGGTTTATATGGCCATTTTCTCCATAGAAAAAAAAATGTGAACTGCAAACTTATTGTGGTGTGAACAAAGAATTACATTTTTAACAAATAGTGATATATATTTTTTAATCTTCACATAATCATACCAATTTAGCATTAACTAACTAAATGGATATTGATTTAAGCCCTCTGACCTAACTTCATCCATTGGTGTCAGAACAAACTAGTTACAAAAAACAACAGTGAACAATTCACTGTGAATGACTGCAATACTCTGTGCAAGCAGAAGGTCCTTGAAAAAGTGTTACAATAGGCCCCCTAGCAGGTTGTCTTCGAGAACAGTGTCAATTCATAAATAATCAAATCCACATCTTGCCTAAATGAGGCCTCATTACCATAAGCTAGGAAAACACATGTTAACAGGTCAGAGTCAATTTATTTCAACTGGATTAGCTCTAATTCAGTATATACATGAATTTAAGTGTGTACTAGTTGCAATGCACATTATTAATAATGTGCATTTTGAATAAAGCACGTGTGATATCACTGATGTGTGCCATATCTGCCAGTTTTAAGCTCAGATTTAAACTAATGAAACCTTTATTGGACCTAAATGGGTATAGTGAGATTATTAATTGCGTTTGTCTACTACAAGCCCCAACAACTAGTCCACTTCCTTACACATTCTATCTCTCATGGCATGATTTTTGGTGGTTAAATTTTGGGCTCATTAGTTATGGAGGTTGAGTATATTAATTTTACACCAGTAAATTTTTTTTCAGTTGTTTTATTTATATTTTCAATTAATGTTTAATTAAACAGTTAATATACACAATTTCCCAAAATAAGTATCTATGGTTTTAAACTGACTTGGGAAGTCAGCCACAACACTATTAATTATTTTCGATAATCACATTTTTGCATTATATTTCCATCAGTAATCTGACTTTTGAACCAGTATGTGTTATATTAATATATTTACTTAGATTTGATTTCACAATTCCTTTAAAATTGTGAACTTTCAATATATTTAGGGCCATATTTATACTTTTTGACGCAAAACTGCGCTATCGCAGTTTTGCGCCAAAAAGATTAGCGCCGGCTAACGCCATTCTGAAGCGCCATGTGGGCGCCGTATTTATTGAATGGCGTTAGCCGGCGCTAGCAGACCGGCGCTGCCTGGTGTGCGTGAAAAAAAACCACGTACACCAGGCAGCGCCGGCGTTGGGGAAAATGGCGTTAGGGCGTCTTAAAATGGGGCAAGTCAGGTTGAGGCAAAAAAATCGCCTCCACCCGATTTGCGCCATTTTTAACGACGCCCAGACGCCATTTACATGACTCCTGTCTTAGTAAAGACAGGAGTCATGCCCCCTTGCCCAATGGCCATGCCCAGGGGACTTATGTGCCTAAGTCCCCTGGGCATGGTCATTGGGCATTGTGGCATGTAGGGGGGCCCCCTATGCCAAAAAAAATAATTAAAAAAAATAATTATTATACTTACCTGAACTTACCTGAATGTCCCTGGGATGGGTCCCTCCATCCTTGGGTGTCCTCCTGGGGTGGGCAAGGGTGGCAGGGGGGGTCCCTGGGGGCATGGGAGGGCAGCTGTGGGCTAATTTTGAGCCCACAGGTCCCTTAACGCCTGCCCTGACCCAGGCGTTAAAAAGAGGCGCAAATGTGGGGTTTTTTGCCCCGACAAGTCCCGGGCGTGATTTTTGCCCGGGAGTATAAATACGACGCATTTGCGTCGCAGTCATTTTTTTAGACGGGAACGCCTACCTTGCATCTCATTAACGCAAGGAAGGCATTCACCCAAAAAAAGGACGCTCTTTCCTCATACTTTGGCGCTAGACGCGTCTAACGCCAAAGTATAAATATGGCGTTAGTTTTGCGCCGAATTTGCGTCGAAAAAAACGACGCAAATTCGGTGTAAACGGAGTATAAATATGCCCCTTGGGCCCATATTTATACTTTTTGACGCAAAACTGCGCTAACGCAGTTTTGCGCCAAAAAAATTTGCGCCGGCTAACGCCATTCTGAAGCGCCATGCGGGCGGCGTATTTATTGAATGGCGTTAGCCGGCGTTAGCCGGCGTTAGCCGACCGGCGCTGCCTGGTGTGCGTGAAAAAAAAACACGTACACCAGGCAGCGCCGGCGTAGGGAAAAATGGCGTTTGGGCGTCCAAAAATGGGGCAAGTCAGGCTGAGGCAAAAAAAACGTCTTAACCCGATTTGAGCCATTTTTTTTTGGCGCCCAGACGCCATTAACATGACTCCTGTCTTAGCAAAGACAGGAGTCATGCCCCCTTGCCCAATGGCCATGCCCAGGGGACTTCTGTCCCCTGGGCATGGTCATTGGGCATAGTGGCATGTAGGGGGGCACAAATCAGGCCCCCCTATGCCACAAAAAAAAAAAGAAAATACTTACACAACTTACACAACTTACCTTTTCTTCCCTGGGGTGGGTCCCTCCATCCTTGGGTGTCCTCCTGGGGTGGGCAAGGGTGGCCTGGGGGCTTGGGAGGGCACCTCTGGGCTCATTCTGAGCCCACAGGTCCCTTAACGCCTACCCTGACCCAGGCGCTAAAATCCGGCGCAAATGCAGGTTTTTTAGACCCGCCCACTCCCGGGCGTCATTTTTGTCCGGGAGTATAAATCCGACGCAATAGCATTGCAGTAATTTTTTAAGACGGGAGCGCCTACCTTGCATATCATTAACGCAAGGAAGGTGTTCACGCCAAAAAATGACACTAATTCCAGGAACTTTGGTGCTAGACGCGTCTAACGCCAAAGTATAAATATGGAGTTAGTTTTGCGTCTAATTTGCGTCGAAAAAAACGACGCAATTTCGGCGCAAACGGAGTATAAATATGCCCCTTAATGTCTCAAAATTAGAAACATTTCTGCACTTTTTAATACATAAGCATTTTATTAATGAATGTAGTAACTAATGCAAATTTGTGAATAATTATATATTGAACTTCATACAGGTAGAAATAAATTTTTTGCATGTTTAAGTGATGGAAAGTCACACAAAAAGAGACAACAGCCATTCTAAAAGATTTGAATGTATGACATAATCGAGCAACACACATGGAAGTATCTCTGTGCCTTGACTTTCTCATTTGAAAGAAGACTGAAGCAGAACGCCAAGGAGCATATTTATAGTCTGCGCTGAATTAACGTCATTTTTTTACCTCAAATTCAGAGCAAACTTAACTCCATATTTATATTTTTACGCTAGACATGGCTAGTGCCAAAATGTAGAAGTTAACTTAATTTTTTGGATGCGTGAAACCACCTTGCGTCAATGAGATGGAAGGTAGGAGTTCCCGTCCAAAAAATTACTCTAAGCCCCAAGAGCCTTATTTATTCTCCCGTGCAAAAAAAATGCGTGGGGGGAGGCGTGCCTAAATAATGGGGCTAATAAAGGAACCTGTGGACCCAGTTCCATAGTCAAATACCATGGAAAGAACCCACAGGTTCCTACCCCAACCCCGAGGAACACCCCCACCCACACCAGAGGGACACCAGAGGATGGGGGACCCCATCCCAGGTAATTAGGGTAAGTATAGGTATGAATTTAAAAAAAATAATTTAAGTGCCATTAGGGGCCCTGAAATGGGACCTCCTACATGGAACTGGCGGCAATGGCCATACCCAGGGGACTCTTGTCCCATGTGCTTGCCATTGAGGTGATGGGCATGACTCTTGTCTTTTCTAAGGCAGGAGTCATGTGGTATGGATAGTCTTTCTTCAGGAAATGATGCTAGGCTGGTTAACAGCATTTGTTCTGTCTCTAACCAGCCTAGTGTCATTTTCTGAGGCAAAACCTCCTTTGCCCGTTCCACCACCCCCGCCCCCCCAACCTGGCTCACGTAATTTTTTCTGACGCTAGCCCAACGTGCGCACCGGCTTGTGGGATTCCATAAATTTGCCGCCCGTTGCAAAAAAATCCTATTTTCATCTGTGTTGCCTGTTGACATTGTTGCAATGTCCAACCATAGCCAGGAAGGACAGGAAGGTGTAAGCTGTAACAGAAGCAGAATTTGTAATGCAGAAGAAATTGGAGTATTAGTGCTTTATGTGGTAAGTTACCTACTAGAAAACTGAGGGTGCGACATGAAGGCAAAGTGCTGTACTTCTCGGATCCAAAGCAGGCGACTAAGTTCGCTAGACGATTACCCAGGCGGTCGGGGGTGGGGGTGGCGGGGGGGGGGGGTGGTCGCTGGAGACGCCTCTCTCAGTGACAATGATTAAGTGTCATGTGCGGGACACCATTACGTCTGAAGCTGTGGGGGCGTGTGGGTCCGCTCCGCGTTCTGGCCCCTGATGTGTAGCTGTTGCTTGGCCCGTGGCCCCTTTCCCCTAGAACATCTAGGTGGAGAGTCGATTGGCAGGCTTCTGCCCCCACGGATGAGTCCGGTTACTACCTGTTTTATGTTTGCAGTGTGGGCTTTGGGGTTGGTTGGGTGGGTCACTACGAGGGTCCGATTGGGGGGCCTGGGTGGGTGGTGAGAGGATGGGGCTAATTGGGGAATGTTTCAGGCTCCCTTTTTGTTAAGTTCTTGGCAGGTGGAGAGCAGTGTTTATGTGCAGTGTTGTATGACTGCGGTTCTGGATGGGGGATTATGTTACCTCTGCTGTGAGATGCTTGACATGGAATGTGCGGGGACTTAATGATAACCGAAAGGCCCGGCTGGTGATGGCTTATGTTAAGCGTCATGGTATTGACATCTGTATGATACAAGAAACGCATTTGATGACATCGACAGTCGGCAGGCTGAAAGCTGGCTGGGTCGGGGAGGCTCACTATTCTACATACTCTAGCTACGCTCGTGGGGTTGCAATCATTATCCGTAAGGGGTTGCAGTGGCGTACGCGCGAAATTATTTCTGACTTCAATGGCAGATACGTAATACTGAGTGGAGTGTTGTTGGACAGGGCTTGCCGGCTAGTGGCTGTGTACGGGCCGAATGTGGATGACCCGGGGTTTTTCCTGGAGGTATGGCGCCTAGTGGAGTCGCTGGGAGCTGGAGCTGTGATCTGGGGCGGTGATTTTAATGTAGTCCTAGATGCTTGGCTGGACCGAGAGAGTGCGGCTAGGATGCAACATGTTTCTTCAGCGAGATCTTTGACAGCAGTAATGGATAGCGGTGCGCTGGTTGATCTGTGGAGGCAGAGACATATAGGAGTGCGTGAGGGCACCTGCTTGAATTACTTCCATAGCAGTTGGTCCCGTATTGATCGATGGCTGGGCACTAGCGATGTGGAGGCTTGGACTAGAGCAATAGACCATCTTCCCCGTACGCTGTCAGACCACTCACCAGTGTTATTAGACCTGGCGATACCTAGCGAGCTACAACCGATGGTGATGTGGCGGCTACCCAGCGGTGCTCTCCGGGACGACATCTTCCGAGAGGAAGTACTGGAGGCTGTTCAGTTATTTTTTGAGGAGAATCGAGGTTCGGTGGACTCCCCCGGCACTGTATGGGAGGCATTCAAAGTGGTTATCCGTGGGGTGTGTCTTGCAAAGCAGCATGGGATAGTGAAAGCTTTAAGGCGAGAGATGGCTGATATCGAAACGGCGCTTAGAGGTGACATGGTCAAGCGAGGTACTTGCCGAAATCAGGCGTGAGGTGTCCCTATATGAGGAGACCTCTCTAAGGGAGGTATGTTTCCTTGGGAGACACGCACAGGCTCGCAGATATGGTGAGGGTGAGAGAGCCGGGAGGACACTAGCGGCATTATTGCGAAGCCCCTGGGCCAGTAATTACGTTACTGAGGTGATAGATACTGAGGGCGGCAGCGTGACCGTATCGGGAGGCGTGATGCAGGTATTTACAGAATATTTCTCGCAGCTATACGCGCCACCGGTGGGTCTTAGGGAGGCAGATATGAAGGAGTATTTTGAGAACATTGCGCTAGTATGGTTTGAGAAGGCACACAGGATGTATATGGATATGCCGTTCACAGTAGAGGAGGTGGCGGCGGCGAGTCGAAGCCTACCCGGAGATAAGTCTCCGGGCACTGACGGTTTAACCCCTGCTTTTTATAAAAAATATGTGGACATCCTTGCTCCCTATTTGCTGGAGGTGTATGAGGAGTCTCTGGCGACTGGGTCACTCCCGACCTCCCTCCGGGAGGCTTTAATAATAACTGTTTTGAAGCCTGGGAAAGACCCAACACGATGCGATTCGTATCGCCCACTTTCCATGATAAACATTGATAACAAGATTCTTGCAAAAATGATAGCGACTCGACTACAGCCACTACTCTCTAGAATGGTGCTTCCGGATCAATCAGGATTATTCCTGGGAGATCCACGAGCCATAATCTGCGTACTTTCTTTGCGGTGCTGGGATCATTAGAGACAGACAATGATGTAGCTGCAGTGTTTCTTGATGCAGCTAAGGCCTTTGATTCCCTGGCTTGGGAATATATGTTTGCGCTTCTGAACCGAGTGGGCCTAAGCGCGCGTTTTGTGAACTGGATCAGGTTGCTGTATACCCTGCCCACTGCCAGGTTGCGCCTTAACGGAGGTGTATCGGCCCCATTCCTAGTCTCGCGGGGTACGCAACAGGGCTGCCCGCTGTCTCCGCTACTTTTTGCGGCTGCGATGGAGCCTCTGGCGGCGAGACTGCGACAGAAATACAGCAATAGCGGCTTACAGTTCCGGCAACGCCCTGTCTTGATATCTTTATATGCAGATGATATCGCGATATACGTGCGAAACCCCGGGCAGAAATTAGACATCTTATTAGATGAAATTGTTCGGTTCGGGAATTTTTCTGGGATCACTATTAATTGGTGGAAATCAATGATCCTGCCACTAACCCCTAGTGTGGAGAGATTTGACTCGCGATATCCTTTGGTTTGGGCAGATGGACCGGTGCGTTATTTGGGCATACACCTGGGCTGCGACGCGGAATCGCTTCGGCTTGCTAATTATGGGACAGCGCTGACATGGCTGGAGGAAAAGGTGGAGGTCTGGAAAGCTTTGCCCCTTTCGCTGACTGGTCGCATTGCTATCGCCAAGATGGTGGTACTCCCTAAATTTTTGTATTTATTCGTGAATCTTCCCCTTCCACTTACTAGGGCCTATTTCCGGCGCCTGAGATCTGCGCTTGTTCGGCTGGCGTGGGCGGGGCGACAGTCCTGCATCGCTTGGGAGAAATTGACGCTGCCATTTGAGCGGGGCGGATTGGCAGCCCCAGACCTGGAGTTATATTATCACTGTGCACAGGCGCATTTTGCGTACTATTGGCTGAATCCGACCCGTTATATGCCACACCTTGCACCGGAGAGTGATTCTGTCTGGCCTGATGGCTTGGTATGCGCGCTCGTCGGGCGGGTTCCCCCCCGTTCTAGAGGAGTTGACACAGCCTCCTGCACTGCGGGAGCATGGAGAGCGTTGATGCAGCGGGCTGGGATACCTGCACCCTTTGCTCCATCGCTGCCTGTTATGGCAGTGGCTGATGCCCAGATGTTTCGTGATGGAGGAGTGCGCGGGTTTCTACGAGACGCTGGCTTGACGGTGCTGGGAGACTGGGTAGTGGACGGTCGGCTGTTGGATATTTCCGATGCACTCTCGGACTGCGATTCCACCCCTTTGCAACGTTTTTGTGCTCTCCGGGTCCGCGCTTTGCTGCGAGATCGATTTTTTGAAGTGCCGGATGCTCCCTTGGAGTTTCGTGCTCTGGAGGCACTTTGTAGCGCGAGATCCCCCTCCAAGCTGATAACTAAGCTGTATAATGCTGTGCAGGAGCAGGGGAGTGGCCCTGTGGTGCCCTCTAGGACTGCATGGGAGAGAGATATGGGGGAGCCTATCCCGGAGGCAATGTGGTGTAGCTGTTGTGCTCATATGAGAACACTGTCCCCGAATTATAGACTGCGCTTGCTGCATTTTAAGTTTCTGCACCGACTATATTACACGCCCAAGAAACTACATTCCATGGGGCTGCTGCTGCTAGCGGATACATGCTGCGCTCGTTGCGGGACTCGGGATGCTGGCTTCTTCCACCTGGCATGGGAGTGCGCGGAAGTGTATACGTTTTGGGAGGAGATAAGACGGTCGATTGTTGAAATGATAGAGGTGGAGGTACCCCTCTCCCCTAAGATAGCGCTGTTGGGATATATGGACGAGGTTCAGGGCCCGCATAGACGCTTGGTGGGCCTCCTCATGCTGCTGGCTAAGTGTAGAGTCGCAATGTGCTGGGGCCGGGGGAGAGCCCCCCGTAGGTCTGATTGGTTACGAGATGCTGCTTTTTGTCATGATCAGCTGTTAGTATTCTGGGAATTTATGCCAGAGGGATCCCGCCCCAAAGATATCTGGGCCCCTCTAAATGAATATCTGGCGACGCAAACTGAGGGTGCTGTGTGACTGATGTCTCCCATTTGCGCCCTTCATTCCCCCCCGGATCATGCGAGTTACCTTGTTGTATGATAATCCTGCGCGATGTAACTGTGTGCTCCACCTGCCTGTTTTTAGAGGTTTTTTGCAACTGTTATTTTTTGCAATTCTTCCTGCTCGACTATGTCAGATTAATACCATTGGGGGTGGCGGACTTTTGCGCTCCTCCGGTGTGGGTTTTTTTTTTGGGGGGAACGGATCCCTTGATATCAGCATATAGAGAGAGATACTGGCAGAGACCCGTTTGCGATCTGGGATACCACAGTAGTTATATGATTTGTAATGGTTCTCATATATCCCTACCCTCTCATCGAGAGATCTGCTGTATTAATGTATGTTTTTTTTGGTTTGTGTTTAAATGAATTAAAAAAAGTTACCTACTAGAAATGCTTGATTGAGGGCCTGCATGTAAGTGTAAACATATAATTATGTATCAATTTTCATACTTACATTTGAATGTAATTAAACTGAAGGCAATGTGCTTAATGATAAATACAATGCAACAGACTTAATTGTAATACAAAACGTAATAGTTGTGTTTATTCAATTGTGTGTATATTTACAGAAATTATAACCAGGTAGGAAGAATAGAGCAAAAACTACTAATTAGTCTTTAAGAGATGAATTGATGTTGTAAGTTTAAAACCCTGCAAACCTATAAATAATCAATTTTATTTTTCAATCGATTTCTATTTCAGGAGGACCAGAGCCCACTGACCCTTCCGATTTTTCCAATGAGAGGGTTAATGATGGTAAGTAGAGTTTAATTTTTTGATTACTCTTATGAGAAATGTAATTTAAAAGAAAGCAGATTTTTAATGTAAAAACAACAAACATTCTTATATTTTTTTAATAAATCTATAATCACATACTTAATCAATGTTGCAGGTTCTATTTAGCTACAAATTAATGTGTTCCTGAGTTTTGCCTAAAATTTAAACACAATGGCCCTCATTATGACATTGGCGGTAAATCCCACTTACCGCCATGCTGACTGCCGCCAACATACTGCCGCGGATATCCATTCACCATATTGTGACACACACACCAATCCGTCAGTATTCAGCCACAGACACAAGTCCGCCACACCAAAGGTCAGTGATAAACTGGTGGTATCAAAACCCACACTGTTACGCCAACAGAACAACTTCATGGCCCACGAATCACCACAGCGGACATTCAATGGTGGTAAACCATTGGCAGTACACACCACGCTCAAAATACTCACACGCAAATACAAAACAACACCACATTGGAAAATTCAAACAACACACACCTGACAACCATACACACATCCCACCCACACCACTATAAAACACACACTCACATTACCCACAACCCCTTACGAATGCAAACCATTTGCACGAGACAGACACCACGACTACAGACAACACCAAAGCCACTCACCACCTACACCACCCACGCACCCCATATCACACACCCCAGCACATCACCCTACACACCCTCACCAACACAACTCACACAACACCCATGGCACCACAAAGACACCCCAGATTCTCAGAGGAGGAGCTAAGGGTCATGGTAGAGGAAGTCATCAGGGTATAGCCATAGCTATTTGGAGCTCAGGTGCAGCAGATATCCATTGCTAGGAAGATGGAGCTATGGCAGAGGATCGTGGACGGGGTCAGCGCCATGGGACAGCACCCCAGAAAAAGGGATGACATCAGGAAGAGGTGGAACGACCTACGGGGGAAGGTGAGTTCCATTGCAGCAAGACACCAACTCGCTCTATAGAGGACTGGCGGTGGACCCCCACAACTAATAGCATGGGAGGAGCAGGTTGTGGCAATCATGCATCCTGAGGGCCTGGCCGGAGTAGGAGGAGGACTGGACTCTGGTAAGTCAACTCTATACTACTACTACCCCCTACCTGCATGCTATCCCATACCCCCATCTTCACACTTACTCCTATCACTCCACCACCTCCCACACTCCACCATCACATCTCACTCATCCCAGTGCCAAGCCCTGCATGCCACACCAATGCATGGACACCACTCACAGACCTGCATGGGCACGTATCACTAAAGTATTCACACTAAAGAGAACTAATCATCCCACCATTCACCAATGTACACAAGTGAAAGCTGCCAGGGCAACTACAACCAAAGAGGGCAACCCACCAATGCACAATATGTCACACACAGAAACATTAACACTGCATTCACATCCCCACAGGTATCCCAGCCAATGTCAGCGACAAAGAGGTGCCAGCACTATCTAGTCCCCCAACTGAAGAGGCCCACAGTGATGACAGCAACTCTGGTTGCCTGGATCTGGATGACCAACCTGGCCCATCAGGGACCTCTGGACAGTCAGTTACCCAGCCACAGTCACAGACAACCACAAAGCCTCCCCCATCTGGAAACACCACCACAGCACCCACCCAGTGCACCCATTCCGCTGTCCCCAGGACATGTCAATCAGCAGTGTGCCCACCACTACAGGGACCCAAGGGCACACCTCATACCCAAGACAATCAGTGACCTGGGATCAGTGGCAGTGGGCACACTGTTTAGATGGCAGAGGCACAGGACAACAGGGAAACTGGGAGGAGTGCTGTGCACCAGGGGGAGGACAGGCCCAGGGAACTGACTCTACAGGAGGCACTTGCAGAGATCCTGGGAGCCTATCAACATTCCCAGGATACGCTGGGCCAGATCCTGGACAACGTACAGGAGAACAGACAGCTGCAGGTGGACAGTACCAGTGTATCAGGGGGGACTTGCAGGCCATCAACACGACCCTGGTCTCCATAGCAGGGGTGCTGGCAGATTTGGCCAACATTATGAGGGAGGCAGTCTCACAACAGCGGGCCCCTGCTCTAGCCAGACATATGAACTGCCTTCCACCTCTGCTTTCGCTAGTGGACAGGAGGCCCCACCACAGGACCAACAGGCCACCTGCACCCCTCCCCCTGCAGAAGGTGAACCACCCCGCAAACGTTCCCTGCGATCCAGACAGAAGCCAGAGACTATTGCCAAGACCCCCACCAGGAATTGAGACTCTCCTAATTGTCACCCTTGTGTCTCACTCTGTCACCCTGTCCACCATGAATTGCCATTGCTCCCCTTCCCATGTCCCCTTGGACAATGCACCAGTGCACCAAATAGACTGGAACAATACCCTAGACTTTCCTTCATCATCACCCCATCCCAATGCACTTGCCCTTCTTCTTCTTAGCACTTCAATAAACACCCTTTGAAAACATACAAGTATGGAGTATGTCATACTTATTTAAGTATGTATTAGTTTAACCAGGTTCAAACATTGCAATTCAACTGTACAGTAATGTTCACATAGGAAAGACCTGTAGTTTGCTGCAGTGATCACACTAGGAGTGATAGTGGGGCACCAACATCTGCAAAATGAGTTGCCAAAGGGTACAGTGAGTGGGCATAGAAGTGGGAAATAACAGCATGCCAGTGCCAAAGATAATCTAAATAATGACAATGAAATGTGAAGTAACACTGTCTTACCTGTGTGCCATTGGAAGTATTGTTGAATCACTGATGTTATGTTGTCCTCATCCTCATCCTCTGCCTCCTCATCCTCACTGTCCACAGCTGCCATACGGCCATCTCCAGTCTCCTCCTGCAGAAAAGGCACATTGCATCTCAAGGTTAGGTTGTGCAACATGCAGCATGCCACGATTATCTGGTAGACCTTCTAGAGTGAGTAGCACAGGGATCCCCCAGTTAGATGGAGGCACCTGAACCTGGCCTTCAGGAGGCCAAAGGTCCTTTCTTTTATCCTTCTTGTTCACCCATGTGCCTCATCGTATCATTCTTCTGCCCTTGTCCTGGCATTCCTCACAGGGGTCACTAGCCATGATAGGTTGAGGTAACCGGAGTCACCTGCAAATATCGAGGGACAACATTTAGGCACACACTATCCTATATGGCCCACACCACACCCATACACCAACATCTACTGGGTGGGAAACAGGGCTCACCTTTTAGCCACACCCGGTGCCTCTGTATTTGGGCCATCACATTAGGGATGCTGTTTTTCCTCAGGATAAACGCATCATGCACCAACCCAGGATACTTAGCATTCACATGGGAGATGCACTGGTCTGCCAAGCAAACCATCTGTACATTCATGGAGTGGAAACTCTTTTGATTTCTGAACACCTGTTCATTTTGCCGGGAAGGGGGGACAAGTGCAATATGAGTTCCACCAATTGCCCCAATTATGTTGGGGATATGTCCCCTTGCATAGAAGTCAGCCTTCACTGTGGCCAAATCCTCCACCTGGGGGAAAACAATGTAGCTGCACATGTGTTTAATCAGGGTAGACAACACTCCTGTTAGCACTATTGAGAACATTGGCTGTGACATTCGTGCTGCCAAGCCCACTGTCACATGGAAAAAATCAGATGCCAAGTAATGGAGCACAGATAGGACTTGCATAAGAGGGGGGATCCCAGTGGGTGACGGATAGCAGATATCAGGTCGGGCTCCAATTGGGTACACAGCTCTATGATTGTGGCCTTGTCAATTCTATAGGTGAGGATAATGTGCCTGTCCTTCATTCTTGCCAAGTCCACCAGGGGTCTGTACACCGGGGTGTCTCCATCTCCTACTTATCCGCAGCGGTTGCAGTCTAAGGGGCATCGGAGCCACAACAGTACAATGCATGATCTTAATTTGTAATGGCTAAGTGGTATTTGTCCTGTGATCCTATTTTTAACTTTGATGCAGTTATCATCCAGGGCCTGCCCCCTCCCCCCCTGAAATGGCATCTGCCTGTCCTGTGTGGAGGGACAGGTGGAAGTGAGTTAATTCCACTCATGTTGTGAGCCGTTGCAGTAGGCGGTGGGGAACCGCCGTGCGACTCCTCATTGGTTAACATTGGGCCCTATGGGGTACAGAGGCCAATTTTGATGTACGCCTGTGGTGACGGAAAGGGTGCCTGCCCCAGCTGCGAGCCGGAAGACCAAGGAGCCTGCCCTAGCTGCTGCCCGGAAGGCCAAGGAGCAAGCCCCAGCTGCTGCCAGGAAGGGCAAGCAGCCAGCCCCATCTGCTGCAGAAAGGGCAAGGAGCCATCTCCAGCTGCTGTGAGGAAGGGCAAGGAGTCTGCCCAAGCTGCAGCAGGAAGGGCAAGGAGCCAGCCCCAGCAGGCAGGAAGGACAAGGGGCCTGGTGAAGGGACTTAGACGGAGCCCTCCCCACCAACCATGGTTGTGCAGCCGTCGGAGGCTGCAGGGGATAGGCTTGAACCTCCCCCCACCAGCGGCTGCAGCAGCACCACCACCAACACTGAGCAGCCGTTACTGCTGGCAGGCGGTATTTAGTCCTGCCTCCATGGGCTGCTGTGCGGCCTGTCCCCTGCAAATCCAGTGGGTATGACACCCACCTGAGAGACATTGACTTTGCACTCCCCAGGATCAAGAGCACAAGGCACGATGCCCCCTCCAGAACCAGTGGGGAAGACATCCACCTATCCCAGCCTCCCCAGGATCAGAAGCACAGGGCACAATGCCCCCTCCAGAACCAGTGGGAAAGACACCCACCAATCCCAGCCTCCCCAGGATCAGAAGCACAGGGCACAATGCCCCCTTCAGAACCAGTGGGTAAGACACCCACCAACCCCAGCCTCCCCAGGATCAGAAGCACAGGGCACAATGCCCCCTCCAGAGCATGTGGGAAAGTCACCCACCTGAGAGACTGTGGCCTAGCACTCCCAAGGAGAGAGCACAGGGCATGTTGCTTCCTCCAGAGCATGTGGGCTAGTCACCCACTTGAGAGACTGTGGCCTTGCACTCCCCAGGACCAAACACAGGGCATGTTGCCCCCTCCAGAGCATGTGGGCAAGTCACCCACTTAAGAGACTGTGGCCTTGCATTCCCCAGGACCAAGCACAGGGTATTTTGCGCCCTCCAGAGCATGTGGGCAAGTCATCCACTTAAGAGACTGTGGCCTTGCACTCCCCTGGACCAAGCACAGGGCACGTTGCCCCCTCCAGAGCATGTGGGCAAGTCACCCACTTGAAAGACTGTGGCCTTGCACTCCCCAGGACGAAACACAGGGCATGTTGCCCCCTCCAGAGCATGTGGGCAAGTCAACCAGTTGAGAGACTGTGGCCTTGCATTCCCCAGAACCAAGCACGGGGCATGTTGCCCCTTCTAGAACCAGTGGTCTTGTTCCATCTGCCGGCTGAGGTGCCCCCTGTTCTCTGTCCCCCTGAGGTGCCTGCCTATTTTCCAACTGATGCCCCTGCAGTGTTCTCTCTGTGTTGGTGTAGGTGACAAGGGGGGCCTTGGACTTTGGCCTGTGGCTCTGTGGACCTGTGGCCCACGCATAATGAGGACTGGGCAGTGTCCCTTGAACTGTACATATGTATATACCATTACATTGCATTTTCATATTTCTACTGTGTTGTTATTATTACACTCACTTTTGCACATTCCTGTTGTCCTTGCATTATTCCTCAGGGGTACGGGGTAAATATGTTTTATTACTGCAGCTGATTGTGTGTATGGTGTTGGGGGAGGGGGGTGTTGTGTGTGTGTGTGCACTCTCTTTTTCCCCCCCGCCTCTGTGTGCTAGCCGGCTGTATATATGTATATACCATTACATTGCATTTTCATATTTCTACTGTGTTCTTATTATTACACTCACTTTTGCAAATTCCTGTTGTCCTTGAAATATTCCTGAGGGGTAAGGGGTAAATATGTTTCATTACTGCAGCTGATTATGTGTATGGTGTTGGGGGTGGAGGTATGTGTTTTGTGTGTGTGTGTGTGTGTGTGTGTCACTCTCTTTTTCCTCCCCCCCTCCTCTATGTGCTAGCCGGCTGTACTCACCGTGGTCGTCTTCACCGCCCTGGAAAAAGTGGTGGTTTCCTGCCTCATATTACAGTGGGCGGAATATTGACTTCTGCCTGGCTGTAGGTGGCTATCGCTGTGGTGGCTGTTGTTTCCGCCCTGGCGGTCGGTGTGATAAAGTGGCTGTCTATCTGAGTTCTCACCGCCATGGTCATAATTTGGCGGTACTTACTGCCAGCCTGTTGGCGGTATTACTGCTACTTTTTCACCGACCGCCAGGGTTGTAATGAGGGCCTATGTGTTTCTTTTGTAAGGCAAATCTGACATAAATGGGTACACTGAATATTCCTTCCAGAAGAAACTATTATACTTAGACTAACTTTTATACTTTTCCTCCTCTCTGTGTGTGTTCTACAGTGCGGCATACGTACACGCTCAGAACAGTTAGGAGACTTAAAAGCAGTTTTCCACAATAACACCAGAAGGCAGTAGCAATGTTTTCTTTATCAAAAACCTGCCACCTTCTTTTCATAGATTGTATCTTGTGTCAAATATCATGGGTGCATTCATGGGAACATCCATTTAGAACCAATGAAATAACCTCTAAACACACAAAATGCAAAGCAGTGCCAAGCAATTGGTTTGTGTTATTTATCATTCACTCACTTTCTCAAAACCTGTTTTGTGGTTATGAATCAATTTCTAAGTATCATTCTGGGTCAATATGTGCCTCTGGTGATGCTATCTCTGCACTAATGTTTAAGAAATGTACCATATACTGGTGCTAGCTACTAGAAAAACTAAAAATCATTTTGGGTGGGATGGTAAATAGAGGTGAGGACTGTTTTACTAATGTACTCCCTTGAGTTATTTGATAAAAGGGGGCAACATTGGTGTTGAATGATTGCTCCTATGCACATGTCTCTGCTTGTTTTTTAAATCATTATATTCAACCATCATTATAATTTAGTTTGTGGCCACTTGCTACTACTTGAGTTTAGTACAGCAATACATTGTACTAACAGCTATACACTTTAGTCCAACCTTTCTTGTTCGATGCATTGTAATAAAGACATGCATTATAAGAAAATATGTAATACATATTTAATGTTCCTTATGTACTGGAAGGACCTACTTACCTACTGTGAGTGCCAATAGTATACTTCATACAAAACAAACACCCTTGCAATATGTGTCAAGGTGGTATGTGTTGCGACATGGAAGCCTAAACAGCACCCGTACATGAACAGGCTAAAACATCATAGTCCTAATCTCCTATTGGGTGTGTTTCTATTGTGAGCTCTCCCTTCAAGCTACAGAGCAGAACTAATATAATGACTGACCTCAGTTCCATAGGTTAGTGACATATGTGGACATACGCTTTACTTTTACCAGTAGGAAACAATCCGTATCACAGCAACTAAGGTTGTGTGATTCATTGTCCTAGAGGGCAACAGGATTAAATAACCTTATCACAATATATATGGCCAACTGCTGCTCTATCACAACACAGGAAAACGTAAACATAAACTAGATCCAAACACACATTTGCACATTGTGTAAAGGTGTCTACATTATCTGGATGATATGTATTGTAGTGGTACATGTCCAGTGCTAAATATTCTTGTTAGATAAAGGTTTTAACATATCACATTTAGTATGTGGGATGTGCAGTACAGTACACATGTTGAAAGGTTTAAGGTATGTCTGAAAATAAACCATTTATAATGTTAGCCTATGTCTTTATGGTTTAAGATATTTCATTCAAAAACTTAGCTTTGTAAGCTATTCCTTTTCTACCAAACAATGTCCAAGGTCATGTGAAAATTGATGTGGCACCCATGGAAATCAACCTTGAAAGTAGCTAGTAGCAAACATGGAATAGCAGTTTGCAATATCAATTGTTTAATTTTACAGCTGTAGTGTGTGGTAGAAAAAGGTTTACATATACATAATCCAAATAGACATTCTTAAAGAGACACAAAAATGCTGACTATGATTTTGAACTATAGGGATGCTCTTTGTTTACACATACATAGGTGACTTCTGCCATATATAAAAACATTTTTATGATGCTGTGACGGCACGTGCAGAAGATAGATATGAGGAAAGCTATATCACAGTGCCACATTTCCATTGCAACTTTGATGACGTATTTATGATCAAAATTGTGAAAGAAAACAGAAATTGTGTATTTCAATTGATACTGAAGGGGTGTTGGTTGTTCATGTTCGTGAATGACATTTTGAGTATGTTGTAAGGTAACGTTTAGAGAGTGTTTTCTAGTTAATAAGTGTAAGTAAATGTTCCAATGGTTTATGTTTTGATTAGCTGTCAGATGAAGGCTAGACACACAATACCTGACTTTACACACCTCCTTATGTATCTTTTGTGCAGGTGGCAGACAGGATAGTACACTCTTGTACAGACAGTAAATGTATCCCAAAAATGTTAAACCACTTTTGGCCACACAGGGATATAAAGATTAATCTTCAAATACACCTCACCTGCCTGCTATAATCATATGAAAAGGAGGTGTTGCCCATAGATGTACAATATGCCACTTGTTAAGGGGCCAGAAAGGGATGCTCACTAAGCATCCAGAACAGCTGTCTCATTGCAGAGTAATGTCTGTTGAGGTATGACTAGCTATATAAAGATGTATTGTTGCACAGTAACAGATTAATAGAGAGTAGTTGTTGTAGTCTAAATAAATATACGTGATGCTTTAAACATAGAGGGGGTTATTCCAACTTTGGAGGAGGTGGTAATCCGTCCCAAATGTGACAGATTTACCACCAGCCGTATTACGAGTTCCATAGGATATAATGGACACGTAATACGGCTGGTGGTATATCCGTCACTTTACCGTCACTTTTGGGACGGATTACCACTTCCTCCAAAGTTGGAATAACCCCCAGAATCCCCAAGGCAGTACTTGACTACATTTTAAAATAATTAAAAAAATATGTTTGAATAAACTTTGAAAGTCTTGTTTAAAAAATGTAAACTTAAATCTTTGCACTAATATGTTAGGGCACTGGTTAGAATGACTGACGTGTGATGCAGAGAAATTATAGTGAGGGATGTTTTAATATACCACATGCTTGCTTACTCAAAACCCCAGTTGTGCTGATTGTGGCACAACATAGAGAGAGCACAGGTTATCAGCAAACCATTCTGTAAGCATGTGTGTCATTGATGGAAAACACAGACTGCCATGACAAAGACATTGAGCAGGATATGCAAAAAGTACTCAACTTTGTTTTCACAGGAACGTCCTGTACACCAGGATTAGTAAACAACTCAGCAGATGACTGCAAACCATTCAGACGTTGGCAGCCAGATCACTCACAACCTCCCATCCAGCAACCACATCACACTGCACCTCCAAGAGCTCCCCTAGCTCACTATACAGAAGCATGCTCACTCCTCACTGAACACCGTCAATGTACTACACAATACTGCCCTCTCAATAGTTGCATTGCCTTCCATACAATAGGAAGACATCTCATCTTGGCCAGACTCCTATGTGCACACAGCCCATGTGTACACAGAAGCAGACTTGGCATTCGGGCCCGCTGCTACATCATTCCTAAAGCATGGAATGACCTTCCATTACACAGCAGCCTCCTACTCACTTATTGAGTCCCACAAGAAATTGAAGACCTGGATCTATGAACAACGCCTCACACTCGTCCTAGGCAATGCTAGACTGATACCTGCTGAGAGCTGGGATGCCCTCCTGTGTGATAGTGTGATTTGCGGATACATATAACATACTATATAAAACTCAAACAGAAAAAAGCCCATGTGTAGCCTTTTGCTTTTGGCAATCAGAATATGCTTACATTCTAACATTAATCTGTGTGTAGAAAATGTTAATGCTGTATTTGTTACAAAGTTTGTGATAGGTGTGAAGGCTTTTTCTTGGATCAATGGCTGAAAGTATGGCATCAATATCACACTTAAAATGTACCTTACGCAAATGTTCCTCTAGAGATATAGGCCCTGATTCTGGCCGGCGGTGCCCCGCAGGGCATTCTGACCGCGGCGGTTTGGCCGCGGTCAGATTCGGAAAACCGGCGGTCTCCCGCCGGTTTTCCGCTGCCCTTGAGAATCCTCCATGGCGGCGGAGCGCGCTCCGCCGCCATGGGGATTCTGACACCCCCTACCGCCATCCTGTTCCTGGCGGGTCTCCCGCCAGGAACAGGATGGCGGTAGGGGGTGCCGCGGGGCCCCTGGGGGCCCCTGCAGTGCCCATGCCAATGGCATGTGCACTGCAGGGGCCCCCGTAAGAGGGCCCCACTTTGTATTTCAGTGTCTGCTTTGCAGACACTGAAATACGCGACGGGTGCCACTGCACCCGTCGCACCTTCCCACTCCGCCGGCTCAATTCTGAGCCGGCGTCCTCGTGGGAAGGTTGATTTGCCCTGGGCTGGCGGGCGGCCTTTTGGCGGTCGCCCGCCAGCCCAGGGCAAATCCCAAAATACCCTCAGCGGTCTTTCGACCACGGAGCAGTATTTTGGTGGGGGAAGTCTGGCGATTTGAACCATAAATCCTTCAAGAATACAAATATAATCATTTTTAAGGCAGGGAACAAATGAAATAGTACTAAGATATATAATAAATTAGATACAACATGAAAAGGGTTTTACACCATGCGGTTTAGTCAGAACAGAAACTATTGCCAACATATTGCCTTTACCAAACGACATCTTATGATACCTTACTCTGTGATCATGAGTATTCATGACATCTTTAACAAATACATCACTGATTGAATTTTCTTCATCTGTAGGTAGTGAACATTTATTAGTAATATTATGTCATATACAGCACACTACAGTCATTTTACACATAAAGGACCATATTTATACTTTTCTAGCGCCGCATTTATGCCATTTTTTGATGCAAAAGCGGCACAAACTTGCAAATTACAATTGTATTTTGTAAGTTTATGCGTTTTTGCATAAAAAAGCAGTGCAAATGTGGCCCTAAAAAAGTTTAAATATGGGCCAAAGTGTGGTTAGTAAAAAAGCCAAATCAGACAATCCCAGTCATCTTGAATCTTGATTTGAGTGTGCCAAAGCTTTGATCCAGATGGTGTTTTTGAGTTTTTAAATGGTGTCAACTAACAGGCTCTGAAAGCATATCCCATATTACTAAAACAGAAAAAATAGATGAAGGCAAACGTCTAAATTATGAGGTAATTTGCAAGCAACATTTATAGTGGCTAACAATATACACTTTAAAACATGTAACTTAATCTAGATAAAATGCATTTACTCAGTTATTATAACATGATTATAACTTACCAACCAATAAGCCATCTCACTTTCAAACCACTGAGTAATGGCACAATGCCTGAATATATTGAATTCATACGAGTCATGTGCTGGGCCCCGATATTTGGCTACACAATTGGTGAAGCATAAAGCGTTGTCACAGATAGCTTGTACTCTTACGGTATAAGTATGCTTCTGATTTCTATAAAGATATCCGGTTCAGCAGGAAGGAAGTTCACATGTACACAACCAAGGACACCCACAACATGGGAACTGAGCAATTTGGAAAACTCCTTGGTTAACTTGTGTCTGATCCTCCCCAGCACTTACAAAACACACATATATTGGCATTATTTTTAATATAGCATCCAGTACATGTAGTGGAAATGAAGAGAGGGTTCTCTGAGATACGCCAGCCACTGTACCACAAATATTCTGAAAAGGTCTAATCAGAAGGTTTAGCACCACAGTTACCTTAACATGAAGTGGTATGCATATGAGTTTTTTAGGTTTTGGCTCCAGGGTGATTCAAGTTGTTCAAGGAGAGAGAGAACAAATTTCCTGCTGAGCCTACATTTCTTTAGAATCTCTTTTATTGAGCTGCTCAAGGAGTGAAATTGTCTTTTTGTTGATGTATTCGTTTCTCAGGTTTTTTTTTTTCATCTTGCTAGGCCAAGCAAACTTTGCCAATGTCTTAATAAAAGAGTAAGAATATCCATGGTTATTTGCACAGAATGAAGTGCTGTGTCCTGCTCCTGTTGGAGTATGTGGAAGTGAGTAGCCCTGTTGTTTGCCCCTGTTTTTATTACATTTTCATCTCACAGCTTTGCATCAGTCAGTGTGACTTTTGTAAATGCATGTAGCACAATGTTTCGACATTATTCTGAGTGTGTTCAAACCTAACACGCTCCAAATGCTTACACTATTCCAAATTCCACAGACAAATGTAAATGCACTTTAGTGCAATGCTAGGTACAAGGTGCATATAAAGGTAAATATAACGTTTGAGTCGATTTGCATCACACGACCAGCAGTGCAAATAAATGGTAAATGTAGTCCTTAACTATGTAAATTACACTACACTGTTGTTTTACGCTGGACTTTTTATTGTATTTTCCACTTCCTTCCTTAACATTGCAGAATCCTTACCTCCAAAACCCCTACTCAAGCAATTCATCTAAGCTGATTAACACAATAGCATGAGTGCACATACTGCATGCAGGCCAAGTGAAATAGGAGGCAGGACACTGGATAATGGATTACAGTATGAGTGATGCAAAAGGCAGCCAGTTATGAAATTATCCACCAGCCTGATTAAATAACAAGCATCAGAGTGACATACCACCAATGCAATATTCAAACTGCTTTAAAAGGGTTTATCCCACCTCTGGAGATCATAGTCTAGGAGAATGTAGCGTCTTAATAAGGTGGACCAAACACAGGCCAGTTCCCACTTCAAATAATATTCATAATTCCTGTTAGGGTGAACCACACAAGTTGTGAAATAAAGCTGTGCTTAACCTTCTGGAAGCTTGGCACAAAGCAGTCAGACTTAACTTAGAGGCAGTGGGCCTCATTTACAGCGTTTTGATGCAGGGCTGCAATGCAGGCCTTCTTGCAGTGCTGCCCTGCATTAAAAAAAAGGGCAGGAATGCGCCCAACTACAAGATTTGGCTCATTCCTGTCCTTTTCCCATGCGCTGGTGCACACATTGCTGCCATGAGCCAACACAGGCACCCTTGCACCATGATGCAAGGGTGCCTGCTTTACGAGGATGATTGTTTTTGTGAGGAAGGGACACCTTCCTGCACTAAAAGAATCAAGAGAGGCATTTTCCTCTTTCTACGTATGCTGTATAATGTAGCACACAGAAAAAGGAAAACACTGTGAGAAATAAAGATAATTCTCCCTGTTGGGTCACCCTTATGCCACCCCTAGGGTGGTGTAGGCTTTTGACGCATTCCCAGGTTTACAAAACCTTGTATATGTGGGAATGCTTAAAAATCCATTGATGTTGCATAGGAACACCCACACAACACTCTTGGGAACACATCCCTTTCTCTGCTTTGCCTTACTCAATACTTGCAAGGCCATTAAAAGCCACACAAAGTGGTTGTAGGTATGGGTCAACAGCCTGTGCCGCAGGTGCATCACAAAAGGTTACACACCTGCAGAGCAGGCCTCTTGTAACAACAAAAAAATGTGTAAAGTAATTATGCAGTATGAAGACAATATTAAATTTGAAACACAACATAAGAAAAATCCAAAACCAATTTAGAAAAGTAAAGTCAATTTTAGTAATTAGAATGACACTGAAATAACAACACTACAATCAGAAGAACTAGAGTTATGATTTTTTAAAGTTTAAGTTTAAAATAGCACAAAAAAACATTAGGTAGCAACGGCATTCATCTGGTTGACTGGGACATGGGTAAGGTTTAAGGCCAATTTACAATTGGGCATGTGTTGGATACACTGACCAGGTTCATCCCAGTGAGAATCTTTACATTTGGAGTTAGCCTTTGGAAGGGAAGTTAGAAATCCTCAAGGGGGAAGGCGGCAGGCTGTAGTTGAAGTGGACATCTTTGGTTAGCCTCAGTAAATATGTTGACATTTGGTGGGAAAAAGCAAATATTTGTCAAAATGTTTCCAAGTCCCAGCTTTCAGAAAACTTTAGGAGGAATCCACTTTGACAACATCCAAGGGTATATGACCTGGGGACAGCACTTGGGGATCAAGACACACTGCAGCCAAAGCTAGCAGGATGGTGCTGAGCAGGTCCAGTTGGGACATGTTGAGCATTAGGAATGCAGGAAAAAGGCCTCCTGGTGTTTGTTGTATCCCTGTAGCTCAAACATAGATCAGCCTTATGTCCTTGGAGTCCAATTTTATTTTCCTTTTTATAAAAGGGAGAGCAGGTACAGTGTTCAAAGCTCTTTTCAGGTCACAAAGAGCACAGGTTTAGAAGTGGTCTTAGGGGAGTAATAAGTGTTCCACGTTTATGCCCATTTCCAGCCTGTGGGTGAGTAATCTCCAGGCCATTCACTAACCACTGGAGTGAGAGTTCCAGGGGTGACCCAAACCCACTTTGCAGCACTTCTTGTGTATTGAATTGTAAACTGTCTCACAGCACCCTTCTCTACCTAAAACCAAGAACCCTTCTTTCCCTCTGCAGAGTTCACTTTGCCCATCAGGAGTCGTGGAGATGATAATGGGCAAACCCTTGCTTGTGGTCACTCCAAACCAGTTTTGGAGGCAGTTGATCTCCCATTGAGTTTGGTGTCTGGCTGACTAGTGTGACAATACAGGGGGCGTGGCCAGTTGTGAGTTACATTTGCCTGTGACATGGTAAGCATCCTCTAAAGTTAATTAAGTTCTTAGCCACAGGCAAATTTGACTCCATGAGGAAAATGACTAATTTCCTAATGTGTAATTTTCTAAATAGTAATGTAAAATCCAACTTGTTGTTGTGATAAGTCCTTAAGCCATATTTCAACCTGCTTCTAAACTGAAAATAAGCACTATAAGTAGTTATAGTGTTACCCAGTGTTTACCTATAGGACGGCTAGCCTTGCAGCCATGAAAAACAACTTTGGTGTTTTCTCTGTGCCAGGACGTGTAAAACATTAAGGGGCAGATTTAAGAGCCCCTAGCACCTCCTTGCGCTACATTAGCATCATTTTGTTTTGCTAATGTGGCCCAACGAGGACAAAATCGCTGCACATTGTGCCACTATGTATCCCTTTGAGCTACATTATGTCTGCGCCAGAGGCACACCATTGGTTTCAATGGGCTTTGCAGGATTAGCATCAGAATTTTTGATGCTAATCCTGTGAAGCTCCAAACTAGCATAAAAAATTCTGATGATAGTTCCCTAACTAGTGCCATAGTGCCCCGTATCTTGGATACGGCAATCACATGGTGGCATTAGGAGGGCACTAAGGGGTGCAAGAAAATTAGCATTGCACTGGGTGCAGCACCACTTTTCTTAAATCTGGCCCTAAATATATAAGTCCTACCTTTTTATGTCCATTCACATTGCCCTATGAACATTTAGGGCCTTCTTTAGGAAAGACTTATAGATATTAAAAAGGAAGGCCTAGGTCTGACAAAATGTTTAACCGCATACCCAGATTGCTGGGGCAACTCTGAAGACAAGATTTAATGTGCTACTTTAGTGAGTGGCATTAGGAGTGTTGCAGCCCACTTGTAGCATTTAATTTACAGGCTCTAGGCACATGTAGGGCGAGATTTACAAACATTTTGAGCTGGGTCAGCATCACAAAAGTGACGCTAACCAGCACTAAATAATACTATTCTCATTTGCATTCCGGTGCTTAGCGTTACTTAGCACCAACAGGGCATTTCATGGGTGGTTCATGGGCATTCCCATGCAACCACCCATGCCTTTTGATGCAAAACCTTTACTACGAGCAACAGTAGACAGGGTTTTGCACCAAAAGTTAATGCTATTTGAAAGCAGGCATTACATGGAGAAATGCTTTCATTTCTCCTTTCTTCTGCAACTTTGCATGTATGCTGCACTGTGCAGCAAGCATACAAAATAGGAAAAGTTTTAAAGTGTGGAAGCATAGTATTTTGTTTTGGAAGAGTACCATTCCAGTACAAAACATATGCTAGACTCACGCACACACTCTTGCACTATGGCACAAAGATGTGTGGGTGGTGCAAGTCAGCTGAATTCAGTGCTAGCACCTAGAAGAGGGGAGGAGAGAGCCATATCTTTGTACATATGGCACACTCCTGCTCCCTCCCTATCATTCACTGCACCACAGCATTTTTGGCTGCTGCTGTGTTCTGTGCCTTTTCTGTAAATCTGGGCCCTAGTACCATATATTAATTGCGCTGATTAGGTGTTTGCAAATGTAACTATGTTGAGCAGGAATAAAGCGCAAAGTGTTAGTGCCAGCAAAAATGGGTTCAGGGTTGGTATTCTTTTCCTCTGAATTTCTGCTCTTTCTTGTGTCCACATTTCTTTTCTGTTACCATTTGGTCCAATAACCTGACTATGTGCTGGCTGGATGAGCCTGTATGTTATTGACTGGGGTGCACTATCATGGTTTTCATGGACAGTCACCTGGTTATTTGCCTGTTGATCTGACTATGATGTTTCTTGTGAATTGCGTTGAAATTGTAGTGCCCATTGGTCCAGCTGTAATGTCAGTAAGCTGGGAACATTGGTTTGTTTCAGGTACTTGCTGGGTCATTTAGGGGCATATTTATACTATGTTTGCTCCATTTTATTGTCATATTTTTTACGCTAAAACTTAACTCCATATGTTTGGAGTTAGCGCCATTTATTGAATGAGGAACCCACCTTGCGTCAATGAGATACTAGGTAGGCGTTCCCATCCAAAAAATGATGCTTTCCCTTTAAGGCCATATCTATCCCCCATGCTAAAATGACGCACGGGTGGGAGGTGGAACCAAATAATGGTGTTAAGCTTGCTTAGCACCATAATTTAAAGCCTGGGTCAGACCTAGTGTTAAGGCATCTGTGGACCCATTTCCATGGCTAAATGCCATGGAATGGGCACACAGGTGCCCGCTCCAATCCCCAGAAACATCCCCAGCCACACCAGAGGGACACCAGAGAAGGGGGGACCCCATCCCAGGTAAGTAGGGTAAATATAGGTGAGTATTTGTAAAGAAACTTAAGTGCCATTGGGGGCCCTAACTTGGGGTCCTCAGCATGGCACTGGGGGCAATGGCCATGTCCAGAGGACAATGATCCCCTGTGCTGGTCATTGTGGTGGTGGGCATTACTCCTGTCTCTTATAAGACAGGAGTCATGTGTTATGGATGGTTGAGTGTCAGGCAAATGACCACCAGGCTGGTTAACGGCATTTTTTTGCCTCTAACCAGTCTACTGCATTTTTTGTCACTCAGCTCTACCGTCACCCCACCTGGCTAGCGTCTTTGTTTTCAACGTTAGCCCAAGCTTAACACTGGCTTGCGGCATTCCATAAATTTGGTGCCCAGCTGGTCCTTTTGATTGACGCAAGCCAAACGTTTTCAATCAAAACTGCACTAGCCATGTTTTGCACCAAAAAGTATAAATATGTCCCTTAGGCCCGTATTTATACTCCGTTTGCGCCGAATTAGCGTCGTTTTTTTCGACGCAAATTCGGCGCAAAACTAACGCCATATTTATACTTTGGCGTTAGACGCGTCTAGCGCCAAAGTATGGGCAAATAGCGTCATTTTTTTGCGTGAACGCCTTCCTTGCGTTAATGAGATGCAAGGAAGGCGTTCCCGTCAAAAAAAATGACGGCGACGCAAATGCGTCGTATTTATACTCCCGGGCAAAAATCACGCCCGGGAGGTGGCGGGTCAAAAAACCCCGCATTTGCGCCACTATTTAACGCCTGGGTCAGGGTAGGCGTTAAGGGGCCTGTGGGCTCAAAATGAGCCCACAGGTGCCCTCCCCTGCCCCCAGGGACCCCCCCTGCCACCCCTGCCCACCCCAGGAGGACACCCAAGGATGGAGGGACCCACCCCAGGGACATTCAGGTAAGTTCAGGTAAGTATAATTTTTTATATTTTTTTACTTTTTTTTGGGTGGCATAGGGGGGCCTTATTTGTGCCCCCCTACATGCCACTATGCCCAATGACCATGCCCAGGGGACACAAGTCCCCTGGGCATGGCCATTGGGCAAGGGGGCATGACTCCTGTCTTTACTAAGACAGGAGTCATGAAATGGCGTCTGGGCGTCGTAAAAAAATGGCACAAATCGGGTTGAGGCGATTTTTTTGCCTCAACCTGACTTGCCCCATTTTAAGACGCCCTAACGTCATTTTTTCCCAACGCCGGCGCTGCCTGGTCTACGTGTTTTTTTTCCACGCAAACCAGGCAGCGCCGGTCTGCTTGCGCCGGCTAACGCCATTCCATAAATACGGCGCCCGCATGGCGCTTCAGAATGGCGTTAGACGGCGCTAAATTTTTTGACGCTAAACTGCGTTAGCGCAGTTTAGCGTCAAAAAGTATAAATATGGACCTTAGTGTCTATTATTGTTTGAATTCCAATTTAGACCTCAGACAAAAGATTATTTCACTTTTGCTTGTGTCATAAAGAATGACAAAGGTCCATTGTGGGTAGATCTTCTTTTTGGTTGGATCCATGAATTTGCTTTTGTCCAAAGGCTTGTTGAGATTGTACCATCTCTATCAATTTTCACTTTTATTACTTTTATGATGATGGTGAAGCTGGCAGGGTTGAATTCCTGATTTTCTTTCAATTTCCACCCATTCAGACAGAATAAACTATTTGACACATACATACACGGCACAAACACATAAATAATTAAATACATAATGCATCAATACCCAACTGTGAGAAAGTGAATTATTAGTTAGAGACGATGGATGTCCTCGTCAAGTAATAATATCACAATTCTGTACCAGGTCCTGCTAGATCTCAATAATTTCAATCTGATTTTAACCAGTATTAGCTGTAGCACAGGGCGCACAGGCTTAACTTGAGAGGAATGTGTAAAACTTTTTCCAGTACCCCAACAGTTAAAAGATAGAAAATACAACACAATAAAAATACTACTCAAATTTATAAAATTAGAGGAAATGTTAATGAACAAACAGACTCCAACATGACAGCAATCTGATGGAGGGAACTGGACATATACAAATTTTCAAATCTGTGGCTGTTTCTAGAGCCAAAAAGCACAAAGTGCCAGCTGCAGATATCTGGTTGCAGTAGACCAGGTCAAAAGCAACCCACCAGCAGGGTCCAGGGCAAATTCAGTTGAAATTGGTGAGCTGGGCTCAGCAGAGACTTGGGCTTCTTGCAGCTCCTGGAGTTAAAGAGAAGGCTAGCCAAGTAGCCCTTGGGCTGGCATTAGTTTTTGGTGCAGGCTCAGGTTTGCAATTTCTCGTAAATCTGGGACAGCGTAAAAATGCAATGGGTGTTGCGGTGGACCGCCCACAGCAACACTGATTGCAGGCTCCTTTTACACTAAGCGCCAGATGTATGAAAAGTTTTTGCACTCGCAAATGGTGCGAATCGCAAAAATCGGCCTTTTGCGAGTGCAAAAACGTGGTCTGCGATGCACGAAAGACATTCGCAGACCAAAAATAAGAAAACGCAATTTGTGCGATTTTTTGCATTGCGAGCAGGTTTAGCGAGTCGCATTTTGCGATTCGGTATTTCCAGTAGGAAATTGCGAGGCGCAAAATGCGATTCGCAAAATCCAAGTCGCAAATAGATGCATCAAAAAATCGCAAATTGCGATTTTTCGTAGAATGCCATTTTGCACATGCAAAATACCACTAAGTGAAACCAGGTGGTAACCAGGTGCAACCTATATAAAGAGGCCCAGAATGCTTTAGACACTTTTCCACAATGGCTGCACTCTACGTCATGGTGAGGAGGATGAGGATCTTGGCAGGTTTGAGGAGAGGAAGGAGGAGACAGGAGCGCATTTTCAGAGTGCGCACTTTTTGACCTGACAGAGGAGGAAGTATATGAGAGGTGTAGGTTGAACTCAGCCATGATACTTGACCTGATAGCTGAGCTACAACCCATACTGCAGCGCAGAACACTAAGGACTCACAGCATACCCACCCATGTGCAGGTATTATGCTCCCTACACCTACTTGCCTCAGGGAGCTATCAAGGGGTCATAGCAGCAGCTGGAGGGGTTTCACAGAGTACCCTCTCCAGATTTTTTAATTCTTTCATCAACACCATGCTGAGCAAACTCCAACAGTACATCAGATTCCCCCACACCCCACAGGAAATACAGCAGACAAAAATAGAGTTTTACCAGATAGCACAGTTCCCCCACGTCCTAGGTGCCATAGATGGCACACATGTGGCAATCTGTCCACCATCAGTCACAGAGTATGTGTACCGAAACCGTAAATACCAACATTCCATGAATATTCAGGTGATATGCACTGCCTCCTATATCATAACTGATCTCGTGGCTAGGTACCCAGGGAGCACACATGATTTGTACATCTTTCGCCACAGCGGCATTCACACAAGACTGCTAGCTGGGGAGTTTGGTGAAGGACATCTACTAGGTATTTACCCTCTGTACACGGGTGCATTTATGCAGGAGTGACGTCTGATGGCTCACTTACTCATTGTACCCTCTGTTCCTTCCAGGAGACAGTGCCTACGCATTGCGCACCTACATGATGACGCCCTACCTCAATCCCACAACACCAGCAGAACGGAGATACAATGCAGCACACAGGGCAACCCGCAACGTGGTGGAGCGCACATTTGGCCTGCTGAAGAGTCGCTTCCATTGCCTCCACAAAAGTGGAGGGGCACTACAGTAAAGTCCAGAGACCACATGTAGAATAGTGGCTACTTGTGCAATCTTGCACAATATAGCTACAACCAGGGGCATACCTATAGAAATCAGTGACACTGAATCTGATGAGGATGACAATCCCATACCACCTCTACAGCCAGCAGACAGGACCAGTGCAGCAGAGGGAAGGCAAAGGCGTGCCGACATCACACACAGCCATTTCAGCCATTTCAAACGTGAGTATGAATGACACAAATCCACTGACGACTGTACCTGTAGTGATATATATTTATTACCTTACGTCAGGTAATGTATGAATGAGAAATAAATGAAACAGGTGATGTGACAAACGCAAATAAACTAATGACCAGAGTCATGCACTATTCCCTCATATTGGCAACAGCAGTGTAATGGCGGCACGAGTACCTTTTTTCTCCCACGCACACCACTCTGGTGCCCAGTTAAGTCACTGGCACCTCTATTGTCACCTTCAGTGGCAGTGCTGTGCCTGGCACTGTGCCATCTGGTTTCTGCTGCTGGTACGGCAACACTGCTGAGGCTTGAACTGTCCTCAGTGTCCCCCAAGGCTACCTCACTTGGATTGGCAGATTTGTGATTTGAACTAGTCCCTGGATAACGTCCCTGCTGCTATGTGCAGCCTCCACTTGCACCGCCACTGCGCGACGGGCGATCAATGCAGTGGAATTAGCCATCCTGTTTGAGGACCTGCAGTAGCTGCCAAACATTGTCCGGAATCTGTGCTCCTGTCTGCGCCGACTAACCCTCTCATGGCGCAACTCCTGGCAGAGGTCACGGACAGCACTTGTTAGGTCCCTGGTGTCCTCTGAAGCCTTCACCTGTCCCTCACGCAGCTGTACTATATTGCCATTGAGTGCGTCCGGTTGCCGATGCAGGCCCATCATGTTGTGGTTGTGTACTCGCAGGTTTCTGTCTAAACTGAGGATCCGCTTATTTTGCAGACGCTGCTGCTGCAGCATAGCAGCTTCAAGGCCCCCGAATAAGGAGGGACCCTCACCTGCCTCATGATGTTGTGCCCGGGACTCTGTCGCAATCCTGCGTGGTGCTGGTGTTGGATGACCCCTGCCCTCCAGAATCTGGCTGCGCCTGTCTGGTGCTGATGGTGTGCTTGGCCCTTCCAATTGCTCATCAGAGTCGCAGCTGAACTCTGGCAGTGGCAGTGCCCTTGGCCTGCGGCGGACAGTGGACATGTGGAGGGACCCACTGGTGTTTGTATCCGAGGGCTGATGGGTGTCCGTCTCCCCTACACATGTAGATGGTGTGGCTGCTGGGCCTGGCCCACCTGCAACAACAATATGCAGCATGTCAGTTCTGTATGTTACATTATCTGTCAGAAAATAGCAATAAAGGTACAGGTACTGCTCTACTCGGTGTTGTGTGTGTTGTGTTACCTTGGGTGTCACTATACTTCATTACATTGTTGTGCTACTGTCTGTACCAGTTTGTGGACTGCCACTCCCATAATGCATTGTTGTGCTTTTTCTAAGATGTGGACTGGACTACTTCACACACTGCTTCACATTACATGCTAATTCCTAAGGGGCTTTTGTGCATACACATATAGGGTTCCTAAGCATCATTGCACTTACCTTGGCTGGTACTCGGTGTGCCGGAGGTGTCGATGTCTGTGACCCCAGTCACAGCTTCAGGAAGGAGTATGGATTCCACCATGTCCTCCAATGGTGTTGATGGTGCTTCTGTTGGTGGTCCGCCACCTGTACCCCTGGCCTCCGCAAGTCTCCTTGCCACCCCCTCCTTTGCACAGGACAGCAGGTCGTACCACCTTTTTTTTATTTCTTCGATGGAGCGCTGTGCTACTCCAATGGCGCAGATTTTGGATTGTATGTGCAGCCATAATCTCCTCTTTTCACTCTCAGGCACCTGGAGTGAGCTTTTTCCGAACAGGCGGTCATGGCTCCTCACCACCCCCTCAGTCAGGACCTCAAGCTCCTGTTCACTGAATTTAAGCTTGTGCTTCCTTTCAGCCTTCTCCTGTGCTGGGCCTGGGGTCTCCATCCTGGCTCAGTGCTGCTCTGTGTGGCTGGGCTGCTCTCTCTCAGGATGCTGGTTTGGGTGTGGCACCTGAAACTGCCTGGGATGACTCATTTCCTGTTGGTGATGTCATCAGGCTCCTCCAGGTGTGCATTCTCGAACTTTCTCGCATTTTGCGATTTTTTACTGAATCGCAAATAAATCGCAATTGGCGAGAATGCAGATTGCGATTCGGTGAATGGGCCTCGCAAACCACAAATTGCGATTTTTAAGAAATCGCTAATTCCGAATTACAATTTTGTTACATGGCCAATTGCGACTCGGAAATAGCAATTTCTTAAAAATCGCTATTTGCGATTCGCAAGCTCATGTTTTCATACATATGGCCCTAAGTGATGCATGTAAATGGGGCTATATTTACAAAGTGGTGGTAAGCTACAAAAACTGACTTAACACAGCCTTGTAAATATCGAACAGGGCATTGCGCCACCGGAGTGTTGCTAAAAGTGACGCTCCAGTGGCTCAAGGGCCTCTAGGCCATGAGTCTTTTAAGCAATATCTAATTGGGCAGTCATCTTTTCTTGGCTACCTTGGCCCACTTAGAGATGCCATTTTGTTTAGTGAACACTCTAGTGGCTAAGACCAAGGAGAGCGCTTGGTGTGACACCTGCCATACAATGAAGATGGAGCAGACGCATTTCTAGTAGGCTGTTTTTTGACTACTTTGCTTCTTTGCACACACGTTCTTAATAAAGTATTTTTAATTGATTTGCACTTTAACTTTTAAATGAAGTCTCAACAAAATTTTAATTAATTTAAATTTCATGAACTGCCCATTTTGAGTTTTGAACTTGTCTTTGAATTTGTTACTGTCTGAATGTGTTGGGAGACTGTGCAGGTGGGAAATGGATAATGTGCTCCACAGGATAACATGGGGGGTGTTAAAGTAAAAATTGACAGAACTCTGAGGCCCATATTTATACTTTTTTAGCTCAGCATTTGCGTAATTTTTTTATGCAAAAGCGGCGCAAACTTACAAAATATAATTGTATTTTGTAAGTTTGTGCCACTTTTGTGTCAAAAAATGACACAAATATGGCGCTAAAAAAGTATAAATACGGGCCTGAGTCTTTTAAGTGATATCTGACTGGGGAGACATCTTTTCTTGGCTCCCTTGTCCCACTTAGAGTGACCATTTGTTCACTGAGATATCTAGTGGTTAAGACCAAGGAGGGCACCTGGTGCAATACCTGACATAAAATGCAGTCAACTGCAGAAATGTGCAGCAGGATTGCCAGTGCCACACCAGAGGTGGCCAAAGGCAAATCCGTCTGCGCCGTTTGCTTCCTGACCACAGCCAGCTTCATAGTCAGGTAAGACTTAAGTGGGTTAGGAATGTATTGCTAAAACTGCAGAAAACTGGGACTTGTATTCAGTTTGGAGCAAATTGCCTTGAACTTATAACTAAGCCTGAGGCCTACAGCATTTTGTCCATCATCTTTTCTTTTTTGCATTTTTCACCCTAAATGGGACTGGTATGCCCAGAATTGTGTCCCGTGCTCGCCATGCTACAGGAGTCAAGCTAGCCTGGTTGATGCAGGGAGATATCTCAAAATTGGTCCCAGGATGCTTGTCAGGGGAGGACCTGGCTTGGCAGTTTGGGCTGGACTGTTCCCATGCAAGACTGAATTGCCTATGATTGGGTATAAACTGGAAAGGCACGGTTAGCAAAACAACAGTGGACTCAAGCCCAGATCTCTGATTTGAGGTAAATGTTTGACATTGTTCAACATTCCGTCCATCAACTAAAAGTTGCCATTTTCTTGCCCCAATCACTTAGGCCTGTATTTATGGAAGTTTGATGTTGCCTTGGCATCATTAATTTTGATGACAAAGTGGCACTAACTTAACTCCATATTTATATTTTGACGCCAGACACGTCTAGTGTCAAAATATTGGAGTTAGCACCATTTATAGGAAGCACCAACCCATTGTATCAATAAGATGCAAGGTAGGCATTCCCTTCCTAAAAATGATGCTAGCCCCCAGTGCTATATTTAACACCTGATACTGAAAAGACGCGCAGGAGGGAGGCACTCCTAAATAATAGCGCTAATCCCGCTTAGCACCATTATTTTTTGTGCCTGGTCAGACCAGGTGTTAATGTGCAGGTAGGTCCATTTCCATGATGAAACACCATGGAATGGGCACAAAAATACCCACCCCAACCCCCTTGCATCACCAGCACACACACCACAGGGACACTACAGGAGAAGGGAGCCCATCCCAGGTACTTTGCAGGTAAGTGTATGCGGATGTGTGTGGTGTGCCACTGGGGGCCCCTTACATGGGGCCCCCAGTCTGGCACTGGGTATTGTGGGCTTGCCCTGGGGACACTCGTCCCCTGTGGTGGGCATTGGGTTAGTGGTAATGACTCCTGTCTACACTTGGGAATAGGCCCCATGTTTTTTACTTTGTATTGTGAGACTTGTAGTTCTGGTGACTCATGTTTTGCATTCCTCTACTCGTGTAATCCCCACACATGTAATGGAGAAATGTGATGGAGCACGACTGAGCTGTGCAACATGTAACTGGGCAGTGTGACTGACATTTCTGACCCCTTAATAGGACATGATCCAGATTCCTGCCCTTTGCCATTCACGTGGCACAGTGGAGCGTTAGGACATAGCTAGCTACACTGCACAACATGACCTTTTTGCCCACATTGCCCCTTGATAATATTACCCTGTGGCTGTGATTGTTCCTCATGTGCTGCTCTGTCATGTCCTGGTACTCCGGCCACCAACTCTGGGATGACAGCTGCCACCTGCTCCTCCAAAGCATCCAGCCCCACCTGAGGCTGTGGGCTCCCTCCTTTGCCTGGTGCTTATAGTCATGCCAGTTGTTGTGATTGTTTCTCATGTGCTGCCCTGTCATGTCCTGGTACTCCAGCCACCAACACATCTGGTATGACAGATGCCACCCACTCCTCCAAAGCATCCACCACTACCTGATGCTCTGGGCTCCCTCCTCCCTCCTTTGCCTGGCTCTTATAATCATGCCAGCGCTTCTTGTAGTCGGTGACAGTCCTCTTTGCTTGTCCTACACTGTTGATCTTCTCCACTAGGGAGTGCCAAATGCCCTCTTTCCTCCCTAATGACAATTTAGAGGTGAGAAAGAGCTGATGTTGGTGCTGTGACACCTCAGTGATCAAGATGTAGTTCTCAGTTTCCTCACTGAAGTTGCACTTCCTGTTCCCCTGGGATTCTGTCTGAGCATCCTGGCTCGTGCTGGGGTTGTTGTCCTTGCTTTTGCAGACTGCTCCATGGCTTCCTTGTGTAAAGTGCCCAATTTGTTTTCATTTGAAGCATTGTTTTTTGTACTTTTCTTTACGCATCCCCCACTCAAAAGTGATGATGGGCCGATTAGCATCACTCTTAGTGCCGCATGTCAGCCCTATATCACTTTTGTAGCAGAAACATCATATTTCACTATGATATGGCACACACGGATGTGTCATTTTTTTCACACAGGCAAGATCCTTACGCAATGTGCTCTGTATTGTAAATACAATGCATCCGTGGCATAGGATTCCGTGGTACTGAAGCACGATATTTGGACGCATCTTTGACGCAATGCAGCAATGCGCTGTTTCTTGTAAATGTGGCCCTTGGCGTATAAGCATGTGCTTTAGGCGTACACCAATGATTGTCCTGTACCTTTCAGCATCTTTCCTTTAATTTTGATTTTGAATATATCTGTGACTTATAGGTGTATTCACTTTTGATTCTGTATTCATTAAATGCACAAATTCACTTGGGGAATTAGGAAAATGGCACCCATTTCCAATCCCTAAATGTCTCCCATATGTTTGCAAATTCTCAAAGATTTGCAATTCTGCCATACACTTTGTAAACATTTTAATTTTTTGTACATTTTTTCCACTCCTCTATGTGTATATCTGACACTCCCCAGTGCTTGGAACCCCTTTTCATGTCTCCCCATCTCGCTATGAATTGTTTTCCTAAAGTGGGAGAAATTAATAATTCAATACATTCATCAACCAATAGCAACATAGAAAAACTCCAGATGTAATTGGCAGAATTCCAAGTTTTATGCTCTTGAAGTCAATGGACAAGGTATTCAATAGAATAAACCAGTGGTTCCCAACCTCTGGTCCGGGGACCCCTGGGGTCAGCGAAGCCTCCCAATGGGGTCATCAACTGCTTAGAAAATGAAACAATAATAACAGATTAGGTCTCCAGCTTTCAGTAATGACTCAGTGGGGGATACCCCGATTCCAATAAGGATTCAGTGGGGTCCCCTGGCTCAGTAATGATAAAGTTGGTGTCCACAGAAGTCAAAAGGTTGGGAACCACTGGAACAAACCATTTAAAAATCCCCAACATCTTTTTCAAAGACATGCGGAACAGGCAAACACCAAACCACAAATTGCACAATTTCTGATTGAAGATTTACTTTCATTGCAGTTTTGATGCAAAATTCGTACGGAAGTTTTTAGGCTGTAATGAAAGCAAATTTCTTATGGAAAGCCTATGAAGCGCTTTAACTTCTATTCCCAGGCACAGGTCTGCATAAAAAGTGGCATTTTAAAATTCGGCGAGTTACAGTAGGGGTGTTCCAAATTATTTTTCAAATGACACCTTGCACCTTCCAATGAGTTTTCATTGTATACAGGGTATACAGCAATTCATTTGGTGAAATATCGAGTGAAAAATAGGTACAAAGGAAACCTTTGTATTTCCAAAATGAGCACAAGATAAGGTGTTGAGAAGCAGTGGTTGTTTGCACATCTCTGCATTCTGGGGGGCCCATATTAGCAAGTGAATTATAGGGCATTTCTCAAATAGATGTCTTTTTTACACACTGTCTTACATTTGGAAGGACAAAATGTAGAGATCGACAAGGGGCAATAGCACTTGTTCTTATATTCTGTGTTCCCCCAAGTCTCCCGATAAAAAAGATACCTCACTTGTGTGGGTAGGCCTAGTGCCCTGACAGGAAATGCAACATGCACACATCACATTTTTACATTGAAATCTGATGTGTTTTTTGTAAAGTGCCTAGCTGTGGATTTTAGCCCCTAGCTCTGCCGGCACCAAGGGAAACCTGTGCATTTTTTTAAACTAGACACCTAGGGGAATCCAAGATGGGGTGACTTGTGGGACTCTCACCAGGTTCTGTTACCCAGAATCCTTTGCAAACCTCAAAATTTGGCAAAAAAAACAAAACACTTTTTCCTCATATTTCGGTAATAGAAAGTTCTGGAATCTAAGATGAGCCACACATTTCCTTCCACTCAGCATTCCCCCATGTCTCCTGATAAAAATGGTACCTCCCTTGTGTGGGTAGGCCTAGTGCCTGCGAAAGGAAATGCCCCAAAACACTATGTGGACACATCAAAATTATCAAATACAAAACTAGCTTGTTTTTTTGGGGGGGGGGCACCAGCGTTTTTGGCCCTGGGCTCAGGGAGTAAGTCCAGGGAGGTGTGATTTGTGTGGACTCCCCCAGTGTTTTCTTACCTAGAATCCTCAGTAAACCTCAAATTTAGCTAAAAACTTCACATTTTTTCCCAAATTCCCTACCAACCAACGTTCCCCTCAGTCTCCCTTTAAAAATGATACCTCACTTGTGTATGCGGACCAAGTGCTTGCGACAGGGAAGAGCCAAAAACATCTTGAAATTGAGGGGGAACCTAAGCCAGTCCAAAAGGGCATAACAAATAAAAACATTTTTAGGGTGACAAGTGAGGCAGAATTTTTATTGGTATAGATGCGACATTGTGGGTGGTAGGAATGTTGTGAGTCCTGCAGATTCTGGAAGGTTCCATCACATAAATGTGGGGAAAAAAGTGTGATTTCCAGGAAAGTTGGAGGTTTGCACGGCATTGTGTGTAGGAAAACGGTGCGGGGTGTATGTGAAGCACACCACCCTGGACTCACCCAGATGTTTAGTTTTCAGATGTGACTAGGTCTTGTAGATTTTTAACCATGGTAGCGTCCCAAATTCCAAAAAGTGCAGCTCTCACCATTCCAAGTGGAATGCTTTTGAGAGTTAGACAAGCTCTTATAATAATCAAATGTCCTCTTGCTTGCTTAGAATAAGATGTTTTAGTGTGCGGGGAAGAGGTGAAAGACTGTTACCCCTTCAGTTGGGGTGGGGCATAACCATGCCCATACTGGTTGGTAGCCACCACCCCACTATTTTTTTTATTATTCCCTGGCATCTAGTAGGCTTTCTGCCCCCCTCCCCGGGGATTGGATCGGGGTAATTACCCCATCTGCCCATTTATATGGGCTGGGGTATGGCCAAACGCCCACCCTCTTTTTAAAAAAAAAAATCTTCTCTGGTGGGCTTTCTGCCCCCCCCCCCATTTAGCTTCTCATAAAAAGACGCTAGCCTGTTATGGATGGCGTTAGGGGGAATGGCGCTAGTGGGTCAAAAATGACGTTAGGCTGATTAGCAGCAAAATTTCTGCAGCCAAAAAATTACTCCTGTCTAAGGGGAGGAATGGGCCAGACCTACAAGATAACATGAACCACAAGCACCCTTGTACCGTTTTGCAAGGCTGACTGAGTTTCAGACAGGATTGCCACTGTGCAGGAAAGGAGACCTTCCTGCACAGAAACAATTATGGCAGGCTTTGTCCCTTTCCTATGTGTTGTACAGAATGCAGCACACATTGAATGATGAAATAAAACAAGGTGAAAAAAAGATATTTCTCCTTGTTATGCCTTTCCTGGGAGATGTAACATTTTGTTGAATTCCCCAGTTTACAGAGCCTTGTAAATCAGGGAATGCAAGTGATGCACATCAGTTGGCCATATGTGTTGAAACCAAAGCTGATGTGTGGCCCCGGTGGGCTCATGGTTGTGCAGTACATTGTAAATGCTGGCTGAGTAGAACTACCACTGTGTCTGAATGGTGAGATGTTGCATAGCAAGGCGGTCAGAATTTATATTTGTCCTGCAATGTAGCCTAACTAATATACATTCACTACTGTGTCTGAGAGTGTCACACTTGTGTTGCAGCTGGTAAGGGATGATAGAGAAGAGCGCATTGGGGTACAACATCCTACATGTGATGTGGTCCTGGGTGAAGATGTAGCATGTGGCAGGGGACTCCGAAGTAAAATTCTCTCTCCATGCCACATATGTCTCAGTAGGAGTATATGAAATAGAGATCTGTCAAGGTCTACTACCACAAAGGGCAGAAGTCAGCGATGGTTGGAGGCTGAGGTGAACGTGGCCAGTTACGTTGCAAACCTGGGTAGACAAATGTCACCAATTCTGGGACTACTACCATGTACAGCTTGACCCATAGCCCTCAAAAAAATCCAGACATGTCAGTACAATGGATATGGTTGCACATATTGTTGGTGTTGGCACATGAGAGTCAATGTATGATCAGGGTTACATTACTGTGTGGCATTGAGTCACTGGCTCAAAATGAGGAGTGGCAGAGGAGTCATGTACATGTACAAATGAGCGGGCTTGAGTCAAAGGATGTGTCCTACTTTGCAGATACCCAACTCTGCCATTTATCAGCTGGGGTGAGTGTCAGTGTTAGCAACCTGCCTAGTGTGACTGGGCCCATTCCCTACAATTTGGAACACAGTACTCACTGCCCACAATGATGAAGCCAAAAGTGTATCCATTCAAATAAAGGGGCATATTTATACTCTGTTCGCGCTGAATGTGCGTCAAAATTTTTGACGCACAATCGGCGCAAACCCTGCCCCATATTTATACTTTGACGTCCGACCTCGCGGGCGTCAAAATTCCACCATGTGTGTAATTTGTTGGAAGGGGGAACCAGCCTTGTGTTAATTATATGCAAGATAGGTGTTCCCTTCCAAAAAATGACTTTAAGGCCTGTGCCCCTTATTTATACTCTGACGTTATTTTGACGCACAGGAGGGGGCAGGCCTTAAAGAACGGCGCACAGCCTGATGGGTGCCGTTTTTTAACGCCTGGGTCAGGGCAGGCGTTAAGGGACCTGTGGGCTCAGAAGGAGCCCAGAGGTGCCCTCCCCTGCCCCCAAGGACACCCCCTGCCACGCCTTGCCCACCCTAGGAGGACACCCAAGGATGGAGGGACCCATCCCAGGAAACTTAAGGTAAGTTCGAGTAAGTATTTTTTTCCGATTTTTTTTTGTGGCATAGGGGGGCCTGATTTGTGCCCCCCTACATGCCACTATGCCCAAAGACCATGCCCAGGGGACATAAGTCCCCTGGGCATGGCCATTGGGCAAGGGGGCATGTCTCCTGTCTTTGGTAAGACAGGTGTCATGTCAATGGAGGTTGGACGTCAAAAAAAATGGCGCAAATCCGGTTTGAGGCCTGAATTTTGCCTCAGACCTGACTTGCACCGTATTTTTGACGCACAACCCCCATTTTCCCATACGCCGGCGCTGCCTGGTGTGAGTCATTTTTTTTTACGCACACCAGTCCGCAGCTCCGGCTAACGTCTTTCCATTAATAAGGCGCCCGCATGGCACGTTGGAATGGCGTTAGCCGGCGGTAAAATATTTGACGCACAACTGAGTTGGCGCAGTTGTGCGTCAAAAAGTATAAATTTGGGCCAAAATGAGTAGACAGAAATAGGAAATGCATGCAGTTTCCTGCATTGTAGCAAGGTTATTTGGTGTGTAGAGTTGTGCAAGAAAAGTGTTACAAGATCAACCCTTGACCACATGAATGCACAATGTGTGTGCAAGACTGCACAACAAGACAAAGTGCCATAGTGTACAGTATGCAAGCCAGATGGCAGGATCATTACAAATTCATCAACAGACCCACATCACCTGCACAAGAGCAGTGGAATGAATACTGGCTACAGGGAATGCAGGCACCCTGGGGGTTAGGTGCAATCTGAACAGGAGTGGTGTCAATATGTTGCAACCCAATTGCTATGGGCATCTTGAGAAACACTGCAAATCAACATTGCAGATGTGAACCTGACCTCTTATCATAAGTCCAGGAATGGTAGACCCAGTGACCTACGTAATTGTGTTGCAATATGTGCCATGAGACCAAAAGTCTGCTTTGTTACACACCGATTGTATGAACAATGCAGAGAAAGGCATCCATGTGAAAGGCACCTAGAGTGCAACTTCAACTCTATACCTCTTTGTAACAGACATCCTACTCATCAATGTGGTATTGAAAGTCAGATTGTCAATCAGATTACTCATGTCAACATCTAACATAGGACACCATTAACATTTCTCTCTTTCATTGTAGAGGATGTACCTACACCTCCTGAGCAGCCCCCTGTCTGGGATAACAGCCTACCAACCCCTGACCAAGACACGCAGTGGCAAATCCTGGCCTCCTTTGACAAACCACCTCTGGTTGCAGAAAGAGCTGACAGTGTTGCAGAGTTTCAAGAGGATCCACCCATCATCCAACAAACACCAACTGCCAGCCCACCCCCAGCTATGGACTCCAAGGACCCCCAAGTAGAATTCCAACGTTGTACGGTACGAGTCCAGGGGGAGATGGTAGATGTGGTGTGGTTGGGGATGAAGACCATGGCTGGCACCCTAGAGGCAGTCCGTAGGTGCCTCAGTCCCAATAAGGACACCTCAGCAGCATTGAGACACCTACCCTCTGCTCCATGCCAGTCACTGGCTGACATCGCTGGTACCATGAGACAGAGGCATGAACAACTGCCCTGCCAAACTGGAACCTGTGAGATGCCAACCAACTGGAGGTGATCTGCAAAATCCAGGAGCCCATGGAGCAGAAGCAGGACACCTACACAATCAACAATAGGTGCCTACCGCTGGTACTGTGCTAGCAAACCAGTAGGTCCCTTTCAGTGTAGTGCTGCCTCACTTGTTGGCAAAGACAAATACTGCTGTGGAGTGGGGATCCACATCTTCAACCCCTGGTGGGAAGCACCACACAAATCAGAGGGTGAAGATGTGGACTTCCCCTCTTCCTAATGTAAAACTGTCCAGTGGCATTTCCCTGTGCTATATTGCCGGTTCCTCCTTTGCCCAGTGCTAATGACCAAGCCAGTGTACTCCCCAACTGGTACTGTCAACTGGTGCTGTCCCACCCATTGATCTCACCGATTTGTGGACCGTCACTGTGGCCTATCTTCCCTATTGGCAATTTGTTAATCTCTTTCTCATTGAAACACCCTCTCCTCTATATGTCCCATGCAGTAAATCCCTCATGGACTCTGTCTGGACATCCAATGGCTCAAAAACGACTGCTGGTGATGTTGCTGTCAGAACTGTGCCTGTGATCCTATCACATTTTTGCACATGTAAATAAATGCCTTGAGTTCAACCTGTGTGTTGTATGTCTGTTGGAGTCTTGGCTAGGTAGGACATGATTTATTCTGTGAGCCAAAGACCCCAACTACTTTCCAAAGGAACGTGTGTGCAATGAAGCCATGGACAAATCTACACAGGCAAATGGAAAATATTTTGCAAACCCTATGTGTACGTAAACTAGAAAGTAGTAACTTAAGGTCACAAGCATGAAGTGCAGCAAGTAGCATGCAGTTAATGCTAATGGTGAATGAAGTCAGCACAGGCTGGGAGCATATCTATGGATACTAGCCAGCAAACAACACTGCTGTGGCAAGTAAAGTTGCAAGGGTGTGTGTGTATGAGACTGGCATCAGGGTGTGACCCCAAATCTTCTTGATTAGTGACAATGGTTTCACAGAACCATCCCTCCAATGCATGTTGCATGACTTACACACACAGAGCAACAGTATGTGGTTCCCTGTTTTGACTAGTCTATCCATTTACATCAAGGATGCCACTTACAGTGCTCAACTAAGTCTGTGGATCCCTTATGTGATTCCACGCCAAACTCGACAGATTCCTCTCCATAGGTCTTACCCCTAGTCACATATGTCTACAAACACTCCTAGCAAACCCTACTGCATGTCCTTAACACAACCTAAGTAGATACTCATACACAGTAAATCATGAAGTAGACCTGAATAAAAGATTTAGGGGGTTATTCTAACTTTGGAGGAGGTGTTAATCCGTCCCAAAAGTGATGGAAAAGTGACGGATTTACCACCAGCCGTATTACGAGTCCATTATATCCTATGGAACTCGTAATACGACTGGTGGTATATCCGTCACTTTACCGTCACTTTTGGGACGGATTAACACCTCCTCCAAAGTTAGAATAACCCCCTTAATGTAAATATATAAATATAAAACCTATACTAACTAGAACTACCTAAACTGCATTAACTGACTTATCTGATATAAGCTAAACCATGCTACCTAACCTACACTACCTTATCATATAACTCATCTAAAACTGCCTCACCTTAACTTATCATACTCTGCAAATATAACACAGCATGTTAAACATCTACTCCCCACCTCCCTTAATACACATATTCCTACAAACAACATAAGCAACACCTATACACAGACTACCCAAACATACTGAGCTAAACGAAGATATATGTTTTGTGTTTTGTTTTTTTCTTTTTTATTCAAACACAGATCCTAACTATCAACCCCCACCCACTAAATAACCTAACCACCCTTATACCAACACCAAAACTGCCTAAAAAATTAAAACTACTATACGTAACCTATGCCTACAATAACCATGCCTATACTATAGCATACAAAACTGTATTTTAAAATACAACTTAAAGCATGGGGGATGGCACAAAGTGGCCTATAATTGCTCCCAATGTGGTCCACAGACTGCTGCAGCATTTGCACAAATGTATTGCTGTGTCTATTTTGTGTTCCAGGTCTTCCATGCAGAGCGTCAGGTCCGACATGTCCTTCATCATCATCTGTTCAAAGGTGACCAGTGGGTTGAAACTGGGGCTGTGGTGATCTTGTGGGATGACTGGTGGATGCACTGGGGATTGGTAATGAGGCAACTTCCTTGTCTGCACTGATATCATGGTTTGGTGGCCCCTGTGGTGTAATGCGTAAACTGCCAGCTTCCCTCTCCTCAACTAATTATTTGGCTATCCTGTGCTATGCATTGGCCATGTGGCGGATGTGCCTGTACTGCTCCAAATGGATGAGATGGTTCTTCGTCTGCTCTAAGGTCATTTTTGTCTCTTGGAGCAGAATTAAAATGTATCAGACAAAGCCTAACTAGAATCTGTGTCAATCATCTTCATCTAGTATAAAACATCACATGTGACATCTTGAAAACCCCAAATCCATCTTGAAGTATAACGTTATCATCCATCTAAAAAATACATTTACTTCTCCAAATTTAATAAGGCCAAAGTACATAGGTGTTGACAATGTGGGCAATTGTAATTGAATTGTCTGGCCAGATTTAGGTATAAACATGTCAATACATACAATGCTTAGGAACAATGCTGTTGTGCACAGATGCCTTCCAAGGCTCGTCAGCCGTGGCTCAAGGGAACCATCAAAAGACAGTTTCAAAGAGAGGGAGCACACTGGCTGCACTTGCTTCACTTACGGAGGTGAAAGACTCTTTTTACTTTTTGAACGGACTACGAATCGACTTCATTTACCATGATGCTTTGGGGTTATACTTTGTTGCTGGAGTGCAGGTATCGTGCTTCCTTTCTTTGAAACTGTTCATTGAAATATGTTAGACCATGGTCTCCACTGTGCACTTTGTTTTCTTGGTCTACTTGTTACATCCTGTTGTTATGCTGTCTTTTTCCCTCACCTCTCTGGTCAAATTGCTAGTGCTATAATTGAAGGTTCTTCACTCTATCACACACCACTTTAGCACCGCCTTAGCATCATTTTTTTTAATGCTAAGGCAGCGCTACGGTGGCCTTCTCCCCACACCATATTTACAAAGTGGTAACCCTTTGCATTGCATTATGCCTGCGCCAGGCATAATGTATGCAAAGGGGACCTTCCCCCCTTGGGGGGGAGGGAATGGCGCAAAGAAATCTAAGGGGCATATTTATACTCTGTTTGCGCCGGAATTGCGTTGTTTTTTTTAACGCAAATCTGACGCAAAACTAACTCCATATTTATACTTTGGCGTTAGACGCGTCGCGCGTCAAAGTTCATGGAGTTTGCATAATTTTTTTGCGTGGACACCTTCCTTGCGTTAATGATATGCAAGGGAGGCGTTCCCTACTAAAAAATGACTCCGAGGCATGTGCGTCGTATTTATACTCCCGGGCAAAAATGACGCCCAGGAGTGGGTGGGTCAAAAAAAATGACGTCTACCCTTGTTAGCGTCATTTTTTAACGCCTGCTTAGGGCAGGCGTTAAGGGACCTGTGGGCTCGGAAGGAGCCCAGAGGTGCCCTCCTATGCCCCCAGGGACACCCCCTGCCACCCTTGCCCACCCCAGGAGGACGCCCAAGGATGGAGGGACCCATCCCAGGAAACTTAAGGTAAGTTCAGGTAGGTATTTTTTTTAATTTTTTTTTGTGGCATAGGGGGGTCTGATTTGTGCCCCCCTACATGCCACTATGCCCAATGACCATGCCCAGGGGACATAAGTCCCCTGGGCATGGCCATTGGGCAAGGGGGCATGACTCCTGTCTTTGCTAAGACAGGAGTCATTTCAATGGGGGGTGGGAGTGAAAACAAATGACGCAAATCGGGTTGAGGTGAAAAATTTGCCTCAGCCTGACTTGCCACATTTTTTTACGCCCAAACTCCATATTCCCCTACGCCGGCGCTGCCTGGTGTAAGTCATTTTTTTTGACGCACACCACTCCGCAGCGCCGGCTAACGCCAGCTAACGTCATTGAATAAATACGGCGCCCGCATGGCGCTTCAGAATGGCGTTAGCCGGCATTAAATTTTTTGACGCACAACTGCGTTGGCGCAGTTGTGCGTCGAAAAGTATAAATATGGCCCTACGTTTTCTTTTTGTCATTTTTTTTGGCACTTTTAACGCCTGCCTAGAGCAGGCTTTAAAAGGAGGCAGACCATTGTTTACAATGGGCCCCTATGTACTGCTCCGGGTTAGTGCCCAAATTTTGGGGCTAACCCTGAACAGTACATCAATAGCATCAAACATTTGGAAACTATAACCCCCTACCCTGCGCCATATTGCGTCGTATCTTATATACAGCGCACACATGGTGAGGGTAGGGCGGCTCTAAGGGGTGCATTTTAAATAAATCTGCCCCCTTGAGCTTCTGCCCCTCTTCCACTGGCTGACATGTGCTTCCCACATTGTCAAGGAAGAAAAGCAGGAGCATGCGACTGGCTGAATTGCCTTGCTAGTTTCCCTGAAAAAACTCAGTGCAACATTTACCAATATTTTCTGCTGTGTTTCCATTACAAAAGCACAAACCAGCTGAACATTTTTTTGGGTATTTACTTTCCAGCTCAAAACAAGATGTGCAATAGAAATTTCCTAAAAGTAGCACAAAGTAGCCTGGAACGCTGCTGTGCATTATATAGCGTCAAGTGCCATATCTCTGTAGATATGGTGATCTCCGGCTCTTTTCCTGTTACACAACACAGTGCAGCATTTTTGCCTGCAGTTCTGCATTGGGTGACGCTTTCATAAATCTGGCCCTCAAAGTCAAATTTACTAATATTTCATGTAATGCAGCGCATGAGGGCATGAAAGGGCAGAACTTTATCACATCTATTAGGATGGATGTAGGACTGTGGGGCATATTTATACTCTGTTTGCACCGAATTAGTGTCATTTTTTTTAACTCTAATTCGGTGCAAAACTAACTCCATATTTATACCTTGGTGCTAGACCCATCTAGCACCAAGGCCCTGATTTAAACTTTTTTTGCACCGCATTAACGCCATTTTATGACGCAAAAGTGGCGCAAACTTACAAAATATTGGCCCTTATTTATACTTTTTGCTGCAAAACTGCACTAACTCAGTTTTGCACCAAAAAGTTTAGCACCGGCTTGCACCATTTCTGTGCACCAGCCAGGCACCATATTTATGGAATGGTGCAAGCCGGTGCAAAGGGTAGGCTAGAGTTTAAAAAAATGACTTTAGTCGGGTGGGGCTGGCTGTATAGAAGAAAAGGGTTTAGCACCAAAAAACGGCCTTAGGCAGGTTAAAGTAAAAAAAATTACTCTAACCAGATTAGCGTCATTTTATGGTGCTAAACCTACCATGCCACATGACTCCTGCCTTAGAAAAGGCAGGAGTCATGCCCACCACCCCAGTGGCCAGCACAGAGGACAGGGGTCCCCTGGGCATGGCCATTGCACTCTGTGCCATGTATGGGGGCCCATTTCAGGGCCCCCTATGGCACTTTCAAAAATAAAATGCACTTACCTGTACTTACCTGGGATGGGGTTCCCCATCCTCGCAGTCCCTCTAGTGTGGGTGGGGGTGCCCCTAGGGCCTAGGGAGGGCACCTCTGAGCTTATTCCATGGTGTTCCACCATGGAAATAGGGCCACAGGTCCCCTAACGCCTGCCCTGACCCAAGTCTTAAAAAATGGGGCAAAGCAAGCTTTGCCCCATTTTTTGACCCCTCCTCCCTCCATTGCACCATTTTTACATGGGACTATAAATATGGTGTTAAGGCCATAGAGTCATTTTTTTGCACGGGAACGCCTACCTTGCATCTCATTAAGGCAAGGTAGGTTTCCACTTCCAAAAAATGACTTTAACTCCATAAATTTGGTGCTAGACGGGTCTAGCACCAAAGTATAAATATGGAGTTCGTTTTGCACTGAATTAGAGTAAAACTAAAATTACGCTAATTCAGTGCAAACAGAGTATAAATATGCCCCTTACCGTCAAAAAATGAGGCTAATCTGGTCAGAATCATTTATTTTGACTCAAAACTGCCTAATGTCATTTTTTTTTAAGCTAGCCTACCCTTTGCACCGGCTTGCACCATTCCATAAATACGGTGCCCAGCTGGTGCTAAAAAATGGTGCAAGCCAGTGCAAAACTTTTTGGGGCAAAACTGCCTTAGTGCAGTCTTGCACCAAAAAGTATAAATAAGGCCCTGTATCTCTGCCTGCGCTCATGCACTTTAAGCTACCTTGCGCCATGCGCACACCCTTGCAACATAGTGCAGTGGTGAGTGTGTGATGTCTGGCATAGGATCGACCTGGCAGGGTACCAAAATACTATCCTTAGACATAATTTAAAACTTTTACTTATTTATATGCGTGATGCACTGTACAGCATGCATGCTAAATTTGAAAATGTTTGGCGAAAGGAAAACTTTTCATCAACATTATGTTTGCCTCAAGGACACATATATTTTTGGCACAAAGCCCTGCCTACCTTTTTTTAGTAGATAGGGCCTTGCATAGCACAACTTTGAGTGACCTTAGGACTACTTTCCACTGCAAAATACGTTTTACACTGGAAAGTAAATACCAATTCACCACTGGCATATGGTGTTTGTAATTCTGGGCATCATTGTGTATACACCCACTCCTCAGCTCAGTCCACAAATGAGCTAAACTGACATTAAAATAAATCAGTTACCCAGGCAGAGGCAACAGTTTATGGCCCTGATTTATACTTTTTTTGCGCCGCATTTGCATCACTTTTTGATGCAAAAGTGACGCAAACTTACAAAATACAATAATATTTTGTAAGTTTGTGCCACTTTTGCATCAAAAAATGAAGCAAGTGTGGCGCAAAAAAGTATAAATCAGGGCCTATGTTGTCTATACCGAAACAAACACATTTGGGCTCTGACATTTTCCATGCTTTCTGATGCTTCTGCAAGCATTCTGATTGCCTGGAAATTCACAAGAAAACAGTCTCCTATCTACAGGGGTTTTACAAAATGGCCAAAATCTGCTTAGAAATTCCAAAATATCAGTAACTTGAAGGTTATTTCCAAAATATCCAAAGATGTTGGGATATTAAGGGCCTTATTTGAGTATGGTGGTTGGGATACTCTGTTGAGATGTGACATATATCCTGTATGGGGAAACAGCCTTTACCACAGTCTTAACCATGCATATACCATCCGTTAGCATGTATGCCTTTACCACACATATGCCTTTACCATGCATATACCTTTATCACTCATACCTTTGTCCAAAAAGGAAAGTATAATTAAGGTAAGTATTTTTATATATTACACAGTGGCAATCACCACTGGATAGTTATAGTTAGTTCAGCGTTTCCATAGGATAAGCATTTATTGTGTTGCTAATAACTTTGGTGCCGTTTGATGATTCTTTGCAAAACTTTCCAAAAAAATGCTCTTTTTGCCTAGTTTGCAGTAAAGTTTCGGGATGTGCCATCAAGCAGGGGACAAGAAAAAGGAGTGTTCCAATAATGCTAAATTCCCATGAATTTTCCATGGACTTCTTTAGGCAGAACTACCACAAAAATTGCTGAAGCAAATGACACCAAATTTGACAGGATGCTAGATCTTGACCAGTAGATTGTGTTTTTTGTGATTTGGTGAAATTGATTAGGTGAAATCCGTTCAATTGTTTTTTTTTTTTAAATTAAGGTACAAAAATATTTGTATACCTAGAGGGTTTTTGTCTGCGAGAGTCTCATGGGAGCACAAATTAAAAAATTGAGCATTCTGATTGGAACAGGGGTCTTTTTTCCTTTGGGTCAATACACTCTTGTATTCAATCCCATGTCCAATGTTGCTTGCAGCAAATACAGGACTTCGGGAATTAGTCCCTTGCCTTGAAGTTAAAAAATAAATAAATAAATAAAAGGTAGAAGAGTAGGAATACACTGCCCCCCCTTACACGCAGCAAGTCACCTAGCTGCGCTGCCATGCATCACAGGGAAAGGACAGGAATGTGCCATATTAATCCAATACAGTGCATGCCCGCCCTTTCCCCCTGATCTGGCACCCTTTTGTCTGCCTAGCACCAGTGCAGGTACCCTTGCACCATGATGTCATAAACATGCCATGAGTGATGTAATATGTGAGGCCATAAGCAGTATATGGAGGGGTTGCAAGTTATAGTTAGTTCCTCTAACTATAACTGGTGAATTTCTGTGTTTTATAGTGCAAAACGTTAATGTTGTCACTGACATATTCACTGAACTATAATATCACTTTCACCTTTGTTTTCTAGTGAATATCTATCTATCTATGGAGGTTTTACCTACCTTTACTATTCTTACCTTGTGTGGCAAAGGCATGTGTGGTAAAGGCATATTTGTGTTAAAATCATGCGTGGTAAAGACATGTGTGGTGGGTAAAGTAATACATTCTCCAGTACGCTGTATTACATATGCCAATGGCTGTAATCCTTTTATAAGACGGAGGATGGGACATCAGCCAAGTTCGTGATGAAGTAATCGCGGAACTCAAAATAAGGCCCTAAGTCATTTGCACACTCCACAGAAAAATCCATGCCACAGATTTGGGATGCAGCAAAAGAGCATAGCTTGTGCTTTGCACAGAAATCAGCATCTGGGAACAATTATTCCTTGTGTTTGTCTCGAATAGTAAAGCTTTCATGTAGATGATACTATAATTACAATATGTACAGTATATATAATGTTTTGCCCTGTGCTTTTTTTGACACAGCACGCACACATATTTTAATTGGGGAAGGAAAGGGAGAAAATAGCCTATACATTATACTTACAGAATTTCCCTTTGCAAAAGCTGATCTTGTGTGCAAATCATTATGCATGCTCGAGTTGGGAATCCAGTCTGCAGGCTCATTATTAATATCAGGTGAAGCAATTACGGACACGAGGACCTGTAGCTCCGCTCAGGCGCCGGGAGATAATGAGGCCTGACATTTCAAACCCAGTGACCTCTTTTATCTGGTTCACGGTGAGTCACAGTAGGAAGATTTTCAAAACACACCGCCTTTTACTTTTCGAAAGTCACATTTTCAAAGCTGAAAATTCAGTACGTCAATTACTGAAAATGTTTTTTACACTCATTCTTTTTACATTCCACTAAATTCTGAGATCCATTACCATATTGGATTTTCATTTTTCGATTAACATACATCCAAGTAGGTTTGTTCACTACTGTAGACCTTGGTGAGTGACTGTCGCTGGTATCCTTCCGAGAACGACACTGAATGGAGTAAGGGAAACGTATTTTTGGCCTTATTTATACTTTTTGGTGCAAAACTGCACTAAGGCAGTTTTGCCCCAAAAAGTTTTGCACCGGCTTGCACCATTTTTTAGCACCAGCTGGGCACCATATTTATGGAATGGTGCAAGCAGGTGCAAAAGGTAGGCTAGCTTAAAAAAAAATGACGTTAGGCAGTTTTGAGTCAAATTAAATGATTCTGACCAGATTAGCATAATTTTTTTACGCTAAGGGGCATATTTATACTCTGTTGGCACTGAATTAGCGTAATTTTTTTTTTACTCTAATTCAGTGCAAAACTAAATCCATATTTATACTTTGGTGCTAGACACGTCTAGCACCAAATTTATGGAGTTAAAGTCATTTTTTGGAAGTGGAAACCTACCTTGCCTTAATGAGATGCAAGGTAGGCGTTCCCGTGCAAAAAAATGACTCTATGGCCTTAACACCATATTTATACTCCCATGTAAAAATGGTGCAAGGGAGGGAGGAGGGGTAAACAAAATGGGGCAAAGCTTGCTTTGCCCCATTTTTTAAGACCTGGGTCAGGGCAGGCGTTAGGGGACCTGTGGTCCTATTTCCATGGTGGAACACCATGGAATAAGCCCAGAGGTGCCCTCCCTAGGCCCTATGGGCACCCCCACCCACACTAGAGGGACTGCGAGGATGGGGGACCCCATCCCAGGTAAGTACAGGTAAGTGCATTTTATTTTTGAAAGTGCCATAGGGGGCCCTGAAATGGGCCCCCATACATGGCACAGGGTGCAATTGCCATGCCCAGGGGACCCCTGTCCTCTGTGCTGGCCACTGGGGTGGTGGGCATGACTCCTGCCTTTTCCAAGGCAGGAGTCATGTGGCATGGTAGGTTTAGCACCATAAAATGACGCTAATCTGGTTAGAGTCATTTTTTTTACTCTAACCTGCCTAAAGCCATTTTTTGATGCTAAACCCTCTTCTTCCATACTGCCAGCCCCACCCGACTAAAGTCATTTTTTAAAACTCTAGCCTACCCTTTGCACCGGCTTGCACCATTCCATAAATATGGTGCCCGGCTGGTGCACAGAAATGGTGCAAGCCGGTGCTAAACTTTTTGGTGCAAAACTGAGTTAGTGCAGTTTTGCAGCAAAAAGTATAAATAAGGGCCAATATTTTGTAAGTTTGCGCCACTTTTGTGTCATAAAATGACGTTAATGCAGTGCAAAAAAAGTTTAAATCAGGGCCTTGGTGCTAGATGGGTCTAGCACCAAAGTATAAATATGGAGTTAGTTTTGCACCGAATTAGAGTAAAAAAAAAATGACACTAATTCGGTGCAAACAGAGTATAAATATGCTGCAGAGTATAAATATGCCCCTAAATATGGCGTTAAGGCCATAGAGTCATTTTTTGCATGGGAACGCCTACCTTGCATCTCATTAAGGCAAAGTAGGTCTCCACTTTCAAAAATGACTTTAACTCCATAAATTTGGTGCTAGAGGTGTCTAGCACCAAAGTATAAATAAGGAGTTAGTTTTGCACCGAATTAGAGTTAAAAAAAATGACACTAATTCAGTGCAAACAGAGTATAAATATGCCCCTTTATTTTCAGATTGTAGTCATTGTCTGCCGTCAAACATTTGAAATAATGTGACGTCAGTCCTGTCGTACATAAGCTTGCGGCAGTTTTGATTGTATTTGGTTAACAAGCAAACTTAATAAAAAAAAAAAATATTCCATAAATTAAATCACAAATGTTTTGTTCAGTTCTAGGTTTACCTTTGGAGCTATTTTGTCTACTCCCTGTATGTGCCGACTGATTTGCATAATGTGCTATGGCTGTTTCGGTAGTTTATTGTATTAACAACAATGCGATCAGATATAGTTGACACGCTTTACTGCTGTCTGTCATAAAGTGCTTCAACGCCTTCTCAGGGTAGCAAGCGCATTGTGATTGCTCCATGTTAACTGGACACCATAGGGCAGTGGTCTTCAAACTTTTTAATGCTGCGCCCCCCCAGTCGAAGAATAAAAATCATTGCACCCCCTCTGAATTTTATGACAAGACCGGAGGCTCTATTATGCGTTCTTTTCTTACTTTAATTTAAACAGCAGCAGTCAAGAAACTACAACTCCCAAGAGGGTTAGCTATTGTCTAACCAATGGGAGCAAAACAATAACTAGAACTGGACCAATAGGAATAGGCCATAAACCATAGAGAGCACCCTTGACTGCAAGCAGCCCTCTTTTCTTGCTGCTCGCAGTCAAGATAAATACTCTCTTTTGGTCTTCTACGTACTTAATGGTTTTCAGATGTTGTATTTGTTGTTATTTATCATTTTAGTGTAATTTTATTGTTCCTAAGTTGGGAGAGTAATTCGTTTACAGTTTCCACCACTTTGCGGCTGTTTTATCCAGTTTTTTCCTCTTTCTCCCTTCCCCCCTCCCCTCCGGCCAACAACTCTCGTGGTAGCGCGCGCTCCGCCGAGCGTTCGATCGCGCAGTTCGTTCTCCGTTTAGTCAGTGCGTGTTTTAGTTCTACGCGCGTCGCACGGGGAATTCCTTACCGGTCCTCCCGTCCGCAGCAGCCTTCCTCAAACGGCTTCGCGCGTCTACGGCTGTGCGCAGGGGACAGCGTCCAGCCTTCCTCAAACGGCTTCGCGCGTCTCCGGCTGTGTGCAGGGGACAGCGTCCGTATCACTGCCTCTCCTCAGTGACTCTCCGCTCCTCATTTGTTTCTTTAGGTCCCCGCCCCGGGGAGGAGCCAATTACCAGCACAAGGAGGGTGTTGCTCCTATTAACCCTTAACTATCCTCTCTTTGGTTTTCTGGCTACAGTACACTTTTTGGGCTCGTTTTTCTAGTGTTTTTGCCCACAGTAACTCCATTATTATCATGGAACTGGGGAGTTCTCCCTCAAGGTCTGCCTCTGAGGAGGATGAGGGATCCTTTAGACAGGATCTGAATAAGTTTATCCAGTCCTCTGTGAAACATGCTATGAAAGCATCTATGGACAAAATGTCAAAAAATATTGAAAATTCAGTCATGTCCATGGTGTCCAAATCTATGGCCCATTCTGCGGGGGAAAGCAGAAAATGAAAACTATCCTCTTTCAAACCAGGTAAAGGCGCACAGACAGGAAGTGAGCTTGCCTCACACCAGACTGAGGACTTGATTCCTCCCAGGCCTCCTACTAAGGAGGGGATTTCTGCCCAAAATACGGCATCTCAATCGAAATGCAAATCAAAATCAAAACATATCACTGCGCCTAAAAAGATTGTGATTTCAAAAATTTTGGACACGGACGATGAGGACATGGACGATTTATCTCAGTCCGATAATCCTGATGATACATTTTCCCCATCCTCTCCTTCCCCCAAACGCATAAAAATTTCGGCAGGTGGCCCCTCTACCAGGGTGTTCTCATGTTTGATCCATCCCTCATACACCATCCTAACTCAACAGAATGGCTCCCGTTGGGCCATGTAGGTGATTACATCACTTCCCGTTTACGTCTTCCTTTAGATAAACAGACGAGATCCAAATTAAAATCTGAATGCCCCAGACCGTCGTTAAATTCCAATATTACTGCAACTCCAACCATTGATGACTCACTCATCACTTTCTTTACCAAATTTGGTAAGGATCCTCATAAAGGAGTGGGCAAGGCCTGGACCACGTGTCAGGACAAGCTCCTGGACGTGGTAGGTCCTCTGGCAAGAATTTTTGATCTAGCTGAATCAGCCAGGTTAGAGGACTCGACTATTGATCCCTTGGATCTTTCCCTTTGGATTCAGAGAGCCTTTTGTCTTTTGGGCAATGCGAACTCTGCTATTATTCACGAAAGACGCAAGGGCCTTCTGCTCAAAATGGACCCCAAGTTGGCTAACTTGGCCACTCGGGACCCCGGCATTCAGGCCGATGGGAAACTCTTCGGTGACAACTTCATCAAAGACCTCAGCCCTTTTGTTTCGACCTTTTCATCATTGGACAAAGCCCAACAAAATCTCAAGAAAGTTTTCAACCAACGTGTTCTTTCCCGGGCCGGTAGAGGTAGGAGCCGCTTTACCGGCCGCACATACAGGAATCAAGGCTCAAGAGGATCTGCCAATTCCTTCAATACCTATTCCCACGAGTTCAAACCCCACTTTTACCCACAAAGATCTAGGGGTTTCCGCAACCGTGGTCAGCGTTTCTCCAGACCGCCCGTTAATCAAGGTAAGCCAACTTTCTGGCCCTCCCGTGGGAGGTCGACTTTGTTTCTTTCTTCAGAAATAGAAGTCAATCTCAGCAGACCCTTGGGTCCTTTCCACTGTTCAGGGATATCAGATCGAACTTCTTTCTCTCACCCTCCAACACTGTCTTCCTCCTCTTCCAAAGTTTTCTCTAGAAATGTCCTCTCTAATCTCTTCAGAGATCCAATCTCTCTTAGAAAAAGACGCCATGCACCTTTGCACTCCAGACCTGTCCGGATTCATCAGCTCTATATTCCTCGTCCACAAAAAGAACAAAAAGTTAAGGCCGGTAATCAACCTGAAATCTTTCAACCAGTTTGTCATCTATCGACACTTCAAGATGGAAACCATTATCCATCTCAGGGACATTTTGCTCCAATTCGATTGGCTAGTCAGGCTAGATTTGCAGGATGCATACCTGACCATTCCTATTCATCTTTCCCACAGAAAGTTTCTGCAATTTCATTGGAATTTAAAAACTTATCATTTTTCCTCTCTCCCTTTCGGCCTATCCTCCGCACCCTGGTGCTTCACAAAACTATTGAAACCGGTCGTCACCTTCCTTCGCTCCCTAGGCATCAGACTGATTATCTATCTCGACAACATTCTGATCATGCACCAGAGCAAATCCTCTTTGCTGACCCATCTACAGATAACATCCACACTCCTCTCAGATCTCGGTTTCCTGATAAATCACGAAAAGTCAGTACTTCTGCCCTGTCAACAAATAGAATTTCTGGGCTTCCAAATAGATTCCGTTTCGGCCGCTCTATTCCTTCCCTGTTCCAAGGTTTCTGCAATAAAAAAAGAACTAATCTTAACTCTTCAAAAAGATACTATTTCTCTCAGAGCCTTCGCAAGGGTCGTCGGCCTTCTCTCATCCTCTATCCAGGCCATCTTTCCAGGACCCCTTCACTACCGTGTCCTCCAGCGTCTCAAAATCCTTCATCTTTGTCGAGGGTTGGCCTTTTCCGACCTCGTCTCTTTGGATCAGGAATCCCAGATGGAAATCCAATGGTGGATATCCCATTTAGAGGCTTGGAACGGCAGATCCATCTTCCCCTCTGTGCCCGATCTTGTGTTAGAATCAGATGCAAGTCTCACGGGTTGGGGCGCCCGCTGTGGTTCAATATTGACTGGCGGTATATGGTCCGCAGAGGAGTCCAGATTGCACATAAATTGTTTAGAGCTTCTTGCAGGCCCCTTTGCGATCGGAAGCTTCACAAAAAACAGAGCACAATGCTCCATCCTGCTCCGTATGGACAATATATCAGCGGTGCGTTACATCAACCATTTAAGGGGCACCAGATCCAGACCTCTGGCCCTGCTAGCCAAGAGCCTCTGGGATTTTTGCCTGTCCCACAAATTTTCCCTTGTAGCAGAATATCTACCGGGATCATTGAATTCCAATGCAGACTGGCATTCACGCCACCTCTCGGACTCCAGCGACTGGAAATTACACCAGTCAGTTTTTCGTCAGATAGAACGGAAATGGGGTCCTTTTCAGGTAGACCTCTTTGCTTCCAGACTCAACACTCAGCTTCCCCACTTTTTCAGCTGGCGCCCGGATCCTCTGGCTTTGGCTACAGACGCTTTCCTACAAGATTGGTCCGGATCCCTCAATTATGCCTTCCCTCCCTTTATCCTCATCAACAGAGTCCTGAACCAGGTCAGACGTCAGAAGGCATCCCTCGTCCTGTTGACTCCCTTTTGGCAATCTCAGGTTTGGTTCCCTCCCCTACTCGAGCTCACAGTGGATTTCCCTATCTTACTCCCGACCTTTCCGTCCCTCATTCTAGATCCTTTCGGTCGCCCTCACAATCTGATTCTCGACCATTCTTTAACACTCTCAGCCTGGCTCATTTCCGGTCTACCCAACAGACCCATACTATTTCGGCAGAAGCTTCAGAGTTCATTAATAACGCATGGGCACCTGGCACGAGGCGAGCCTATAAATCAGCTTGGGCTCTTTGGGCAAGCTGGTGTCTGGGAAAATGTTCCAATCCCTTTTCAGCAGATCTAAATTTAATTATTAATTTCCTAGCCGCCCAGGCGGGCTTAGGTAAGTCATATCGCACAATAAATCTTTACAGATTGGCTATATCCATGAACCACTCAAATATTGATGGCAACCCTATTGGGTCCCATCCTTTGAACTGTTGTCTCCTGAAGGGAGTCAAGCTCTCCAAACCCCCTTCTGCCAAGTATTCACATATCTGGGACGTCTCTCTTGTTTTGACACGGAGGCGAATATTATCCCACCGCAGTACTTCTATTAATATGTACTTTTTCTTTCCCTCCCAGCGACTCCAGCATTGCCTCCAGCTTCCGGATAACGCCGCTAGCTCAATCTGTTCCTTCTTCAGGAAGAGACCTCTGGAGGCGTCATCGCAACCTGTCCAGGATCAGCTTCCTCATCCATCGCCCTCTCGGCTCATTACTGTGGTTCAAGACTTCTGCTCCATTTCTTTATCTCTGGCAATAATTGGACTTATTTACCCTTTGTTTCATGACTCTATTTGACTTGCTCGTTCAAGAAAAGAGGGCTGCTTGCAGTCAAGGGTGCTCTCTATGGTTTATGGCCTATTCCTATTGGTCCAGTTATAGTTATTGTTTTGCTCCCATTGGTTAGACAATAGCTAACCCTCTTGGGAGTTGTAGTTTCTTGACTGCTGCTGTTTCAATTAAAGTAAGAAAAGAACGCATAATATTCGCCTCTGTGTCTTTAATAAAATTAAGACTTTCCGTCATAAATTACTAGGAAAATCTACATTTTTCACTATTATTTTTTTAATCTGACAATGTTTAAATATGTTTAGACCTATTTAAACATTGCAGTTAAATACAGTTACTTAAAAAAAAAAATGCAAATACATGTTTCTGCTTAATACAAAGCCCTGTTATCTCTACAATGCTTCTTTTGGTCAGTGCCTGGCGCCCCCCGGGATCATTTGAGGCCCCCCTAGGGGGGCCCACCCCCCAGTTTGAAGACCGCTGCCATAGGGTGACTTTATTTAGGGATTGACTATGAGGGTCCTTTTGGAAATGTCGGTCTTTTGTCTGGTATTCCCCTGGAATTTTGTCTTCACTATTCTATTTTTTGCTGAAAACATTTTTGTTGGCATGAGGACTTTGCACACTTTACCACTGCTAACCAGAGGTAAAGTGCTTGTGCTCTCCCTTCCAAACATGATAACATTGGTGTAGACCTAATTGGCACATTTAGGCCCATATTTATACTTTTTGACGCAAAACTGCGCCAACGCAGTTTTGCGCCAAAATAATTAGCGCCAGCTAACGCCATTCTGAAGCGCCATGCGGGCGCCGTATTTATTGAATGACGTTAGCCGGCGTTAGCCGCCGGCGCTGTCTGGTGTGCGTTAAAAAAAACCACTTACACCAGGCAGCTCCGGCGTAGGGGGAAAATGGCGTATGGGCGTCCACAAATGGTGCAAGTCAGGCTGAGGCAAAAAAATCGCCTCAACCCGATTTGCGCCATTTTTTTTTCACTCCCAACCCCCATTGAAATGACTCCTGTCTTAGCAAAGACAGGAGTCATGCCCCCTTGCCCAATGGCCATGCCCAGGGGACTTCTGTCCCCTGGGCATGGTCATTGGGCATAGTGGCATGTAGGGGGGCACAAATCAGGCCCCCCTATGCCACAATTTCTTTTTAAAAAAAATACTTACCTGAACTTACCTTAATGTCCCTGGGATGGGTCCCTCCTGCCTTGGGTGTCCTCCTGGGGTGGGCATGGGTGACAGGGGGTGTCCCTGGGGGCATGTGGGGGGAACCTCTGGGCTCATTCTGAGCCCACAGGTCCCTTAACGCCTGCCCTGACCCAGGCGTTAAAATCCGGCGCTAATGCGGGTTTTTTAGACCCGCCCACTCCCAGGTGTGATTTTTGCCCGGGAGTATAAATCCCACGCATATGCATCGGAGTCATTTTTTAAGACGGGAACGCCTACCTCGCATATCATTAACGCAAGGAAGGTGTTCACGCCAAAAAATGACGCTAACTCCATGAACTTTGGCGCTAGACGCGTCTAACGCCAAAGTATAAATATGGAGTTAGTTTTGCGTCGAATTTGCGTCGAAAAAAACAACGCAAATTCGGCGCAAACGGAGTATAAATATGCCCCTTAATATAACTGTAAGTCTCTAGTTAATCATACTACCAGTACCCGGGGTCTGTAAATGCTAGAAGTGGGCTGCAGCACTCATTGTGCCACCCACTAAAGCACAACCGTAAAACAGGTCTAAGGGCCTCCACTGCATCCTGTAGTGCAGTTCTAAAACTATGATTTCAACCAGGTCAAATAAACCTTTTGATAGGCCTTCCCTTTTCCCTTTAAATACTTATAAGTCACCCCTAAGGTAGGCCCGAAGGGGTCCTAGGGCAGTGTGCATGGCTTTTAATGTAAGGCATGTGTACTCACTTTTCTCATCAATAATTTCATTGCAATTGTTGCAGTGATATTTTTAAAGATGCCACATAAGATCTCATGGGTTTTGTAGTATGTGTGGAAATTAGCAGTGCATGGCGCGGGCCTGAGTTATAGTTACCTTAGAGCACGAGTTATAGTTACTTGAGATAATTTTAACTATAACTGGTGAATGTTTGTGGTTTACGTTGTTACTGAACATTTGACCTAATTATAAGGTTACTTTAACCATTGCTTTTTCAGTGAATTTCGAGGTAAATATATATATCCATACTTAAAGCCAACCCCTGCCATGCGTGGCATTTGGTTGCTGGCAACTGGGCATGGCCTACAGCCCCCTTGCAGTCAGCCACTACCTAACTACGCATGGGCTTTGGTTGTTGGCAACTGGGCCTTGCTTACAGCTCCCTTGCAGTCAGCCAGCACCAAACTGCAGAGGGTTGGCCACAGGCCAGGCCCTGTGGCCAACGCACCAGGAGCCAACCGACTCAACACTACACAAGGCCTTTGACCATGCACAGTGGGGAATTAGTCACAGGGCAGGCCCTCTGGCCAACCCACCCAAAGGCAGCCAACTCCCCCGTAGGCTGTCAACCCCATGCCACACACAGCCTTTGGCAACCCAGCATATGGTGCGTTTCAGGCATCTGGGACAACATCCTAGGGCCATAACAAATATATCAATGGACGGGGGATGTGAAATCATCCTCTTAAGCCCAGAGATCTCATCCCACGGGGCTAAATTGAACAAACATGGGGAAGGGGGCACGCAACTCCACTCCTAGAGACTTAATTGGCCCCAGGGACCCAACCTCCCAGAGCCTCATTAGGCCCAATGGACCCCATTCTCCAGGGCCAGATGTGGGTGCCCTAGTGCCTACCCAGAGCACATGCATCCTACATGTTGGCGGCCACATAGGGACCCCTAATGACCCTTCAGTCCAAGCCAACTCCTTACATAGTGCCAGAGCTGGCATTGGTCCCACCTGGAGGGAGAAGTTATTTATGCTGCTCCCTCCAAACAAGAGCAATATGTTTTCTGTTTTCCTGCCTCCATCAGTGGTGGGATGGAAACAAAACACGTCTGATCCCAGCTGAGGAGACCATTTTTATATATTCCCCCAGCTGACAGGAGGCTTAGTGTTCGATCTAGTTTGGTGGAAGACTTAAAAATGCTTTCCAGATGGGAGCAAACACATGTTTCCCTACCCACAGTAATTCCGACAGTAGTTCTGGCAGGGAAAATACTGGGTCCTTGGGTGGGCTCCCCAGGACACAGTAAGTAAGCCCGCCTTGGGGGATGGTGGCTGGTGGCTGGTTGGGGGATGGAGGATGGTTTAAAAAAAAAATATATCTATTTATCATGCCTAACTATAACATTACTTTGAGCTTTGGGTTTTTGAGTGAATTTCTAGTTTTGTTTACCGTAAAGTAATATTATATTTCAATTGTAAAACCAACCCACGCAATGCTCGACATTCAGTTGTGATGTCATCAGTAATGTCACAGACCATGGTATGAGTAATGTAATATGTGTAGTCATAAGCAGTGCATTGGTAGGGGGTAAGTTATAATTAGCTGAGGGAACTTTAACTGCTGAATTTCTATGGTTTTGTACCAGTAAAATATATAAACAATTACAATTACTGTTTGGTAGATTAACACAATGGGCCGAGGAATGTAAGGTACTATCTCCCCTTCAAGCAGGGTTTCGACCTAGAATCAGCACAGTGGACCAGATCTTTAGGTTGTCAGTGCTGTATTGGAAATACACTGTTCTCGCCAAACAGCCTTTGTACGTTGCATTTGTAGATTTGAAATCTGCCTTTGACTTGGTCCCTAGGGAGAAGTTGTGGGTGGTTTTTAGCTAGAACCGGAGTACCCAGAAACCTAGTCTCCCTAATAAAGCTTCTACACAAGGAGAACTATGCGCAAGTTCGTTGGGGTGAACAAGGTGAACTCACGGACAAAATTCCTATACACAGGGGTGTAAGACAGGGATGTGTGCTGGCACCACTCTTGTTCTCTTTATTTATTAACGATGTAGTGCAACATATGATGAACTGCCAGAGTGACGCTCCCATTCTAGGGACCCATAAAACACCCATACTCCTCTTTGCTGATGATTCGCTTTTAATCTCAAAGACTCCCATGGGTCTGCAAACCCTCCTTGATAGATTTAGTGCTTTTTGCCAGGAATATGGCTTGGAGTTAAACACAAAGAAAACCAAGTTAATGGTGTTGCGCTCCGTGAAAAGGAAGAAATGTTCCATCTTTCTCGATGGAGTTTCCCTTGACAAGGTTAGTTTCTTCGATTACCTAGGTGTAAGGATGACCGATAATTTACGCTGGGAAGAACAGATTAACAAAAGCACTGGCCTTCTCATGCATAGTGCAGCTTCCATCTTGCGCTTTTTCAGGAGTACCTCCACAAAATCTGTTTCCCCTGCTATTAAGATATATGTAGCTAGGGCGCAGGGAGCTGCTGTGTACGGCGCAGAAGTATGGGGCTTCACTAATACCAGCAAACTAACACTTGGGGAGAACACATTTGCAAGGGCCCTCTGTGCATGTCCCCCCAGTACCCCACTGACACCTCTTTTCCTGGACTTGGGTTTTAAAAGGATCGCTGACCTGATAAACTTAAGACCCTTGACATATTGGGTCAGGCTATGGACCGTCCCTGAATTAGATACATATAAAGTCGCACTTTTAGACTTGTTAACATCTTCTAATGCAACTTCTATTCCATGGGTCAAGCATGTATCTACCTGGTTCAGGATATTGGGATTAGAGGATTACTGGGAGCACCCAAACAAACTTGCAAAAGTCCATCTTAAAACACTGAAACATGTATATTGGTCCTACATAAGGAATGTTGCTATTACCCATAATTCAGGCGGCCATCTAACCAACTTATTTATAGACATCAAATGGTATCCACAGCTTGAGTCCTATTTAGACATTATACCCGATATGTTAGGCAAAAGCCTATTTGCCAGATTTCGTTTCGGGACCTTATCACTGAAGACCGTGGTGTGCAGGTGGGACACAAATGCGTCAAATGACCTTTGCCCTGCTTGTGGCTCTAATTCTGAATCAGTGGAGCACTTTATGTTTTTTTTTCCCGCATATAGGGCTCCTAGGAACAAATGGATTCGAGCCCCTTGTCTAGAAATGGGAATTAGGAGCTGTGCACTAGCTTTAAGGATTTTAAAAAGCGATTCTACCAAAATGCTAATAGCTTCAGTTAGCAAATATTTACTCATGGCATGGCGCATTAGGAGCTTTTATATCCCAAAGGGTTAGCGAATATTTTATTTTTCTGTTGTCGATGTTACAATTGTGTTTTTATAGTGGGGATGAAATGCTTTTAATATTCATATTTATATTTATATTTTAATTTTTATATTCGTTATGGTAAATAGATTATGTATTGCTTTGATGATCATTGATCGAATAAAGCTCTGTTGAATGATAAACAATTACATCCTTATAACCTTTGTTTTTTTCAGTGAATTTCACTTTAAAAAAAATTCTATTTCCTAAATATAACGCCCCTGTAATCTCTGTTTTTGTTCAGTGAATTTCTAAGGTTTTTTAAATTGTATTTCCTAGCTATAATGTCCATGTAACCCTTGTTTTTGTCACTGAATTTCAATGTTTTGTAAACTACATTTCCGAACTGTAACCTGAAAACTTTGCGAGTGTGTGTGTGAGTGGTTTTGTAGGTCAATTATTGGGTGTATGAGTGGCTTTTTGGGTCTGTGAGTAGGTGTGTGACTGGCATTATGAGTCTCTGAGTGGGCTGTGTGGATCTGTCAGTGGGTCTGTGAGTGCTGGTGTGGGTTAGTGAGTCAGTGTATGAGTGCCTGTATGGGTTTTGGGTGGGTGTGTGAGTGATGCTATGGGTCTGTGAGTGGGTGTGAGTGCCTATGTGTGGGTGTGTGAGCGGTTTTGTAGGTCGGTTAGTGGGTGTATGAGTGGCTGTATGGGTCTGTGAGTAGGTGTCTAACTGGCATTAGGAGTCTCTGAGTGGGCTGTGTGGATCTGTTAGTGGGTGTGTGAGTGCTGGTGTGGGTCAGTAAGCGGGTGTGTGAGTGCCTGTGTGGGTCTGCGAGTGGGTGTGTGAACACTTGTGTGGGTCTCTTTTTTTGCTTTAGAAAGGGGTGAATCTGAATCAGGTCTGTTGGCATGCATGTAGTGTGTTTACATGGGTGGCTGGAGGTCTGTGCACATGGATGCCATTAGACTTGGTGGTATGTGTGCCCTATATCTGTAGGTTTGTGTGAGTGGGAGCCTGTATGTCTGGAGGTTTGTGTGTATCAGTGTCTGTGTATGCATGGATGCATGTGTGTGGACATATTTATGTGTCTTTTTCTCTCTGCTTATGTACATGCATGTGCGATCCATGTCAATGTGGTATACATATCAAAACTCCCAGTTTAAGAGGGAGACTGATGAACATTAAAGAAAAAAAAGTGTTTACTCTTCTGTTGCTTAAAACGTCCTCCACTATAATGCAAGTCAATGGGGTAGTTAATTACTCCAGATTTTTAATCCCTCGATATTTCCACTGGGTTTTCATGAATGTTAGCATGTATAAATATGGCGCATTTCTGTATGCATGCCCTATACCAAAGCCAGTACAGATGGCTTCCTTTGTACTAGCTTTATAGTGTGCTATGTTAACACTACTATCGAAAAAAGAATAAGTAAGTACTTGGAGTGGGAAAGTAAGTAAGCGAGGTCGGGCGTTTTAAATTTTTGAACTTTATCTTGACCAATGGGTGTTATTGTTTCAAACTCTCCTACTGTCTTAATCATTTCTCGTTAAATCGTGTCCTGGAGATTACATTGTCATTTTGCTTCAGAGGGTCTTTAATTTGAAATACAAAAGTGCAAACAAATTAAACAAAGAAGGAAAAAAAAATTCTTGCACGGGGATCAAATACACAACTTTGGTGTTAGGAGTGCAACAGAGTAATGAGCTGAGCTAACCAGTCACTAATTTTGCATAAGCAAGCAAACCAATATGAATATAGTCTGAAATGATGCGGATAGCTAGGGTGACCAGACGTCCCAGATTTCCCTGGAAAGTCCTGGTTTTTAGAGGACTGTCCCGGTGTCCCGACGCTTCCCTCAATTTTAAATAAATGTCCCGGTTTTTGGGACAAAGGTCAGATTATTAAATAAATGTCTGTTTTTTGGGACAAAGGTCAGATCATCTAGGGAAGCATAAATTAAAGACACCTACAAAGTATGAAATAATTAAAGTGATTTATCTGTTACTGTCAGGCAATACAGTCCCCTGTCTGCTCCCAGCAGAGAGACATGGGTGGGGGCAGGTTGGAGGTGCAGGGTGGGAGGTCAAGCCATAGCTAATTTTATATATGTAGTCTTGTACATACACACACACACAGGCACACATTCACAAAGCTATGTAACAAAACGGGACAGGCCAGATTTAAAAGTGAGAGGAATGTCCTTAGTCCTTCTCTTATGTCTGACCTGTCCCGGTTTTTGCTCCTCATAATCTGGTCACCCTACTGATAGCGTATGGATTGTTTGATTGTAAAAGCTGATTACTGACTCACAGTGGCAAGGACTTGCACCCCACAACATGGAACAGTCTGCTGGAACAAAAAAATGCCTTTGGAAAGTTAACAAGGTGCTTCAGACTATAGCATACATCGCTCACACTTGGCTGTTCAGTTGTCTGACAGTTGCATTGCTTTGGTGTGTGTTTTGTAAAAATCAACTCAGGCAGTGTACTGTGTGTGTACAGGGAGAATTTACAATCAACAGATCAGATCACTGATTATTCACGTATGGAGAAGTGTAATAGGTTGTGAGGATGCGCACATGCATGTTCCTATTTGATTGGCTGTATGCACAATTGCGTGATTTTCTTTCTCAGGTCTGCACATTTTTCAAATTTTAGCACGGCAGTTAGAAAGGGAATAGGGAATGTTAAACAAACAAAAAAAAACACAGGGCAAGTGAGGCAGCGCCGAGATCCATAATTTTCACAACACAGGGATGCGATGTATTTAATTGAATACAGCGCACCCCTGGTTGTCCCCTGTGCTGACACTAAATTGAGCTGCCTAGTGCCAATGCAGGCATCCATGCACCATTGTGCAAGGATGTCTACATTGAGGGGTTGATTGTTTATGTGTGGAAAGGTGTCCCTTCCTGGATATAAACAATCACTAATGGCGATTTGTCACTTCTATGTGTGCTGAAAAAATGCGGCACACACAGAAGTGCCAAAGCGTCATTTTGAAATGATTGATTATGTGCAGGAAGGGACACCTTCCCACACATAGACAATCATCTCTGGCATTTTTCTCTTTCTATGCATGCTGCGACAATCATCTCTGGCATTTTGCTCTTTCTATGCGTGCTGCATTCTCCAGCACGCATAGAAAAAGCAAAAAACTAGGAGGAATAAATGTATTACTCCTTGTTGCACCTTGGGTGGCCTTTCATGGTATTAGATTTTGAGACTGCCTCAGGCTTATGAAAGCTCATCAAAATGTAATGGGTGTTGCTTTGGCTCGCTTACAGCAACACCGATTACGCGCTCCTTCCACGCAAAGGGCTGCGTGTAAAGGGGTCATATTTACAAGCTGGAATTAAGCCACAAAAAGTGGTATAACGCCACCTAGTGAATACAGCCCGTGGCCTAGCGCCACTGGAGCATCACTAAAAGTGACGCTCTGGTGGCGCTAGGGGCTCTTAGATATGCCCCTATGTCTGTTCTTCTTGGCGCAACCTCTGAGTTCTCGTAGTCGTGAAGTGGCCCCATCTAATATACGACTCCTATACAGCCTGGGCTAATTGAGCAACGCCACCTTGCACTCTGGGGCTTTTAGTTTCAAAAGCACCCTCAGCAGGTTTTAAAATTACAAGCATTCAATATGCTGCTGACTAAAAGACTAGACTTGCCGAAAAGTGTCACGCCATGCTTGGTTCCACCTGTCAGCTGCAATGGGGGTAGAAGGGGTGACAAGAATAGAGCAATGCATTTGAGCACATTAAATCAGCTTCCACAAATAACAACTGATAAGTAACATTCGAATTTGCAACTCACACCATAGCTCAGCTGTCATGGCCTTCAAAAACTGGCCTTCAAAATATCCATTTAAAAGAAACACCATCCACAAGGTTCTATCCAAGTTTCATTATTTATAAATAAGTAGGCTCCCAGGACCTGGCTCACCGAGGGGCTGAGTTATTAGGAAGGACAGGAGCCTGAACTTAAAAAAAAAAAATTGTCACCAACTCATGAAAATTCCAAATTTTGAAACAAGTCTTAAAAAATATATATATATTTTTGCCATGGAAGGGTCCCTCTGGGACCCCAGGAACAGAGCTAAGGGTGTTCCTATCCCACCTCCTTTTCTTTATTTTTGTCGTTTTTTTGGATAATTGGCTGAAGCCGAGTCCCAACGTGGCTGCCAACACTTCCTGGTTGAAATGAAGCCAGCCAATCAGCTATTTATTCACAAAGGCTATACAAATATACAAATTTGGATTTCCTTTAATATCTTTCAGACTACAAAATGGATTTACACTAAATAACAAGCACAATCTGCAGAACAAAATATTTCTGCCAGATTTGGTGTAATTCTGGCCAGCAGTTTGTGCTGTAGTCCTGTTCAAAACTCTTATGGGAATTAACATGGAAAACACACTTTTTTTTACCCCCCACCCTTTTTCTCAGACCCCGCTTAACAAATCACCTCAAAACTTTCCAGACACAATAAGAGTCACCAGCACACTTTTTGGGGGGGAAATTTCGTTTAAAAAACAAACAAAGTCTACAGGGAGGTTATAATTAGGTTATACATATACACACACAAAACATATAAATTCAGCAGTTGTGGTTATCTCAAGTAACTATAACTCGTGCTCTAACATAACTATAACTCGCTCCATTGCCGTGCACAAGTTTATCAATAATGTTACTGCAAATATTACATTGATATTATCAATGGTGTTATCAAAGATGTCATCAGTGATGTAATATCTGGGCTAACTAGCAGTCAGTCCATGGTGAGGACGTGAGTTAGAGTTACCTTAGCGCACAAGTTATAGTTGCTTGAGATCACCAAAACTATAACTGCTGAATTTCTATGGTTTTGTGCGTGTAAATGTAGAACTAAACTATAACGTCCTTGTAACCATTCATTTTTTAAGTGCACGTCTATAGTTTTGTTTATTTTAATTTCCTAACTAGAATGACCCCTTTATCTTTTGTTTATTTACAATGAGTTTCAATGTTTTTTTTTTTAAAGTAAAGTAATTTTAATTAATTTACGTTAATAGACCACCACTGTGCATGGCTGCAGGGATAGGCCACTGGGCACCACAGCCCATGACATGCATGGCCTGCGGCCCAGCCCTGCAGCCTACCCCTACATGTACCCAACTCTGCGCCAGACATTGTCTTGGGCTGTACACTGCTGGGGTAGGCTGCAGGGCTTGCAGCAGGCCAACCTCCTATAAGTGCTAAAACTCACGCCATGCATGGCCTACAGCCAGGCTCTGTAGCCTACCCTCTATATAGGCCCAACTCTGCACCATTTGGCTGTGCGTGCCAGTGGTTGTCCATATGGCCTAGCTTGTGACCAGGCACTGCGGGCATCTGTCTATACCCACCCAACCCCACACCACGTACGTTCCTCAGCCATGCACGTCAGTGGTTGGCCACCCATATAAGCACCCAACAACGCCCCGCAAAAGAGGGAGAACACCTTTCAAATATTCCATCACTAGGAATATTTACCATTCAAAACACTAGTAAATAAACATACACGCTGCCACAAGATACCAGGATTTGAAACTTCAATCTACTGTGTGACAGACCAGTAGGTTTACCAGTAGGCCAGAAGTGACTTTGTTTCTTTTGCTTGAAAATGTACCTATAACATTCTAACCAAACATCTTTCTACTGTGAAGTCAGTATATGGAGAGCCCACTGCAATAAATATCTCTCTCTCTCTCTCTCTTCCATCTCATTATGGGATGGAAGACAGTCCTAAAGCCAACAAAAACGAGGTCAGAAAAAGAGAGGAAGGCAACAAGTTTGGGTGACCCTTAAGAGAGGGCCAATTCCCCACAATATTTATTTAGTTTATGACATAAAATACCTTGATTTCAGCCATAATTCTGCTCTCTCCTTGAGCTTGCTGTTTTTCTTGCTGCTTGTCTATCCCTAGGGGTTGGCCAGCGATCTTAGTTTGCTGGGACATGTATTCTCGTATTTGTAATGGAGACATTGAAACTGCAAGCCCTAGAAAGCAAGATGATGTCGGCTAAATATCACAACTGGATAACGGTGTCACATATGATATTGATGTTCAAGACAACTGTGAGTCTCGTTAGGATAAACAGCATTATGTGTGATGCCCTTATCTAAATTTTTGTGTTACCGGTATCTAAGGAGTCCACATTACTCTTCATTATCAGAGCCTGGCTGGATGATAAATATGATGGGGCAGATGCCAAAGCATGTGTTATCATCCACTGGTTCTCTCCCTTCACTTAAGTCCAATTAGTGAATAGAGGACATTAGCTGATGAGCACAAATGCGTGTTCCTATACATAAGTCTGTCTTTGAGATTACATTTGCATACATTCAATGATCTCCACTTTTGCTAATGACCTTCACACAGAAGTGTGATGAGCAGTTCAGTGCTCCCACCAGATTTATCAAATCGTCTTAATTATTCACCATGGCAACACTTCGCAGCAACCTAACAACCTCAAAAACATCCTTAAAGGCCTTTAGATGTGCTTTACTCAGCAATCAATAGCCGCATGAAACAGAAACTATCTACATTGGAAGAACTCTAAAACTAGACCCGGCTAAACAGATTGTACCTTCAAGATCCTGATGTGAGGAGAAGAGAATGGAGAAGGATGGTTAAAATAAAACCATGTTTTCATCCTAAAAACAAGTATGGCCTGCACAGAGCGACAGAACCAGTTATAAATGCAAATATATCAAGAGACTCAATGTCAAAACAGTGAGGCATTTTCTTATGCACAGATGATATTGAAGGCACAAACGTCTGCTCTCTTATCTTACTTGTTACAACACATGACAGAAGGTGAAATTATTCATTCCTTATTGTCCGCTTTCCAAGTGACAAAGAATGTAACAACATTACTCATATGGCTTAACGTTTTGACTGCTTGGAGTTTGAACATCTTCATGCTCAGTTGTTTTTTAAGCAAAATCAGAAGCAGGATATTTTGACACTTGTACTACTTTGACATCTATGTATTCCATACAAATTACGGGGCAGATTTATGAAAAGTGGCACTGTACATAGAGCTCGGAAACCTTTCTAGCACCCCTTAGAGCCTCCCTTATGCCACCATGTGTGAGCCTTATTTAATGTACGGCGCACCATGGCAGTAGTTAGGGAACTAGCACCATAATTTGATACGAATCCTGCAAAGCACATTGAGGCCCATTGTAAACAATGGTATGCCTCCTTTTAACATCTTCTCTGAGCAGGTATTAAGAGTGCTGAAATAAATGACGTAAAGAAATCCCTTCGATTTTTTGTTGTGCCATTTTTTCAGCCCCCTAACATACATTATGCATGGCGTATGCATAATGTAGCATAAAGGGTTACAAAGTGGAGCAATGCATGCATTACGGCATTTTGTAAATTTGTTGCTGTGATTTTGGCCTTGTTGGACCACATTAGCATAAAAAAACTATGCTAATGTGGTGCAAGGAGGTGCTAGGGGCTCTTAAATCTGCCCCTACATATTTTTGACAGATCAGCGGAAGGTCTTCATATAACCCTGTATCAATGTCTCATTGCCTCAATGTTTCATTGCAGCCTGAAGAAATAATGAAAAATAAGGAACTGTTAAGGAAAGTTTTTAAAACATTCTCTCAAAAGAACATAGGTTAATCCAAGAACAGTAACTAAGGGAATGTTTCCTAGAATGCCAGGAGAATGGCAATACCAATCTGATTTATTGCATGGAATGTAGTCTGCACAATCATTTATAAATTATTAGTGCACACCACTAAATAGTGACATAATCATTGCTTATGGTGCATGGCAGTCAGAACTCTGTCATATAAGCTGTTTCACTGGCAGTACCTTGTGATGTGGCATCTTGTGTAGAGTGTAGACAGAACCTTATTATGTGATATCGTGTGCAAAGTGTAGACATAAACCTTTCATGTTGTTTTGTGTAAAATGTAACTGTTTATTTTTTCAGAAATTTTATTGTGTTAACTGTTTTCATCTGCTGCACAAAATGTACCTTTGATACCCTCAATGGTAGAGGAATCTTGTTGATCATTCTACCATGTAATTAGGTCTCCAGTGATGGTGAGTAGGGCCATACTACTTGTTGACCCCCCCACCGCCACCCCAAAAAAAACAACCGACTGATATCCAGACTACATTGCCCAGACCCTTTCACTGTTGGCAGCCGTGGTTGCCGTTCATTATACATACCGACCAGACTCAGAAACATGTGCCTCGTCTAGAATGCATCCAGAGTGAATAATTAGGGGCATATTTACAACCCCGTTGCTTCTCTAGGTGCCGCTATAGTTTAATTGTTTAGACGCTAGGGCAGCACTAAACAGGCCCTCACTCTGCGCCACATTTACAAAGTGGTGCAATGCTAGGATTGTGCCACTTTGTAAACCCTTGCGCCACATTATACCTGCACTAGGTATAATGTATGCAAGTGGGGTGTTCCCCGCAGAGAGGCCCAAAAATGGTGCAGTGAAATTGACCAGATTTCACTGTGCCATTCTGGCGTCATTTTTTAATGCCTGCCCAGGGCAGGTGTAAAGAAGTGACGCTGGGCTATTTCCTATGTGCCTTCCTGAGCTATGCTGGACTATTGTAAATAGTTTTGCACCTAGTCCAGCAAAGTGCCACAATAGCACCAAATATGCATGGAAACTGATGCATCGGAGCTGATGCACCAGTTTCTTCCTAATAGGCCACTTAATTGTTCATGCATTTCCAGAGTAGCATAAGAAAGGTCTAAAAGACCTTCCCAGTTTTCTCAACATCTGATTCCCTGCAGTGGTGGTTTGCTAGAATATCACTGTGAGGCCAGCTAGGCCGAAGCTTTAAAGTAGGGTGTGGTGTGCTCAAACTATTTGCCTAAGTATAGAATGATTCAAGAGGACAGATCTTCAGTCTAAAAGGATCATTTTTTTGCAGTTAACAAAAAAGCATAAATCAATCAATCAATCAATCAAAGAGATTTATAAAGCGCTACTCACCTGGGAGGGTCTCAAGGCGCTGGAGGGGTGGGGGGGGAAGAGGCTGGGGGGATCACAGTTCGAAAAGCCAGGTCTTGAGGCTCTTCCTGAAGAGGAGTAGGTTTTGGGTCTTGCGGAGGTGGGTTGGGAGGGCGTTCCAGGCCTTGGGGGCAAGGTAAGAGAAGGATCTGCCCCCGGTGGTGGTGTGTTTGATGCAGGGGACAGAGGCGAGAGAGAGGTCGGCTGAGCGGAGGTTTCGTGTGGGCGTGTGGAAGGTGACTCTTTCGCTGAGGTAGGCAGGGCCTGTGTTGTGGAGTGATTTGTGTGCGAGGATGAGGATCTTAAAGGTGATCCTTTTGTCTATGGGGAGCCAGTGGAGGGTTTTGAGGTGTGGCGAGATGTGTTCATGTCGGGGGAGGTTGAGGATGAGTCTTGCTGCTGAGTTCTGGATGCGCTGTAGTTTGCGCTTGAGTTTTAGTGTGGTGCCAGCGTAGAGGGCGTTTCCATAATCAAGTCTGCTGCTGATGAGTGCGTGTGTGACGGTTTTTCTGGTCTCTGTGGGGATCCATTTGAATGTTTTTTTCAGTATACAGAGTGTGTTGAAGCATGAGGAGGTGAGAGCGTTGATTTGTTGGGTCAACTAGAGGGAGTAGTCCAGGATGATGGCGAGGTTGCGTGCGTGGTTGGCGGGGGTGGGTGCAGGGCCTAGCGTGGTGGGCCACCATGAGGGGTCCCAAGTGTTTTTGTGTGGGCCAAAGAGGATTATTTCGGTTTTGCTTGAGTTGAGTTTCAGGTGGTTGGCTGTCATCCATGTGGCGGTGTCGAGGAGTGCGTTGTGTAGGTTGGATTTGGCAGTGTTAGGGTTGCGGGTGAGGGAGAGGATGAGTTGAGTGTCATCTTCGTATGAGAGGATGGTGATTCCGTGGGGTTTGATGATGTTGGCTAGTGTGGTCATGTATATGTTAAATAGTGTGGGGCTGAGGGAGGAGCCTTGGGGGACTCCGCAGGTGATTTTGGTGGCGGCCGATTGGAAGGGGGGAGTCAGACTTTTTGGGTTCTGTTGGTGAGGAAGGAGGTGAGCCAGTCCAAGGCTTTGTGTCTTATCCCTGCGTCGTGAAGCCGTGTGCTGAGTGTGTGGTGGCAGACAGTGTCAAAGGCTGCAGAGAGGTCCAGGAGTATGAGTGCTACGGTTTCACCCATGTCGATTCTGGATCTGATTTTGTCGGTGCATGCTAAGAGGGCGGTTTCTGTGCTGTGGTTCTTGCGGAACCCAGATTGGGAAGGGTCGAGTGTGTTGTTTGTCTCAAGGAAGTGGGATAGGCGGGAGTTGACAATTTTTTCCGTAACCTTGGCTGGGAAAGGGAGGAGGGAGATGGGGCGGTAGTTGGAGAGGTCGTCTGGGTTGGCTTTGTTTTTTTTTTAGGAGCGCGGTGACTTCTGCGTGTTTCCGGAGGTCTGGGAAGGTGGCGGTTTCGAAGGAGCTGTTGATTGTGGCTCGGAGTATGGGGGCGATGGCGGGGCTGGCTCTGTTGTATATACGGTGGGGGCATGGGTCGGAGGGGAGCCAGAGTGAATAGAGTTCATAGTGGTTTCACTTTCTTCGTCTGTGGTGGGGGCCCAGGTGGTGAGTTGGTTGTGTGGTGTGTGTGGTTGGTTTGTGTGTGGGGGGTGAGTGGTATGAGAGGGGGACGTGTGTGGTGCGAAGCTGTTATGTATGTCTAGAATCTTGCGGTGGAAGTGATCTGAGAGGGAGTCACAGAGGATTTGTGTATGCGTGGGGTCTAGGTTGCTGGCCTTGGGTTTGGAGAGCTCTTTGATGATGGTAAAGAGTTCCATGCTGTTCTGTGAGTTGTTGTCAATGCGTTCCTTGTAGTGTGCTCTTTTGGCGGTGCGTATGAGTTGGTGGTGGATGCGTGTGGTGGTTTTGAGGGTGGTAAGGTTAGTGGTGGTGGGTTCTCTTCTCCAGATTTTCTCTGCTTTGTGGCATTTGCGTTTGGATTTGTGGAGTTCAGTGGTGAACCATGGTGCGTTCTTGATGTTTCGGGTAGTGATGTTTTTTCTGAGGGGGGCGAGGTTATCAGCACAGGAAGTGATCCATTTGTTGAGGTTGTGAGTGGCGGTGTTGGGGTTGGTTATGTTGGGGGGGGTTTGCGTCAGTTGGTGGATTAGGTGTTCCGTGGGGATCTTGTCCCACATGCGATAGGGGGTGGTGTGATGTTGGTGGTGTTTGGGAGGTTTGTTGTAGGAGAAATGGATGCATTGGTGATCTGTCCATTGGAGTTTGGTGGTGTGGGTGTAGGTGACGTGTTGGCTAGATGTGAAAATTGCGTCAAGAGAAATTTGAAATCCAAAGTACTCTTAAGAGTGATCTAACAAAAACTCTGAAATGATTCCTTTCTTTCTCAAAATAAGGAAAAAGAGTCAAATCGATGTTCAGGGACTAACCACAGGTATGCTATAAAATGATGTGTCGACCCAGTATTAACAAGCAAGTAAAGGCCTGAGTTATATCTTAGTGTACTGGGTGAACTCTGTCAGGGCAAAGAAATAATGAAAAATAAGGAACTGTTAAGGAAAGTTTTTAAAACATTCTCTCAAAAGAACATAGGTAAATCCAAGAACAGTAACTAAGGGAATGTTTCCTAGGATACCAGGAGAATGGCAATACCAATTGTTTCCCTGATGGAGTCTCCGCCCCCCCCCCCCAATATAGAATTGACCACCAAGCAGGCGGTAATTTCTAAAGCATTGGCAGCAACTGCTGTCATGGGGGTCCCTGCCAATTGTTTTTCAAGTTTGCCGCTAAGCTCTGCCAACATGATGGAGCCTTACATCAAACGTTTCTTTTTTCTTTTCAAAAACAAAATCATAAGGCAGGATTTTTTGGGGGGCAAATAAAAAAAATGTCCCCTTCGCCATTGGCGATAATAGAGTTTTTAGTTTTTTAGAGCCTCTTACTGCCAGGGTTTGCCTGGTGGTGATGGAAAGTAAAAACAGTTTTGTGTCTGCCCATCTAAATTTGATGGTTAGACATAAAGCCAATTCTCCAACTGCCTTCACTCTGTCTCCGCATTGGCTAAACTATAGTTCCCCCACATTTAACATTTAAATCGGGCTGGTGGTCAGACCGTCATCTTGGAGGTAAGAATACTCTGTTGCCATTGTGACAGAGTATTCTTACTGTCAATATATAAATCAGGCCCCAAATGTCTGATTGCATGTTGTGTATGAGCAATCCTTTGAACGTTTAATCTGAATGTGTTCATTGTGAGGAAAAGACCTTACAAAAACTAGAAATACTAGATCTTTGCAGTGAATCATTCCTCCTATGCCCAGTACGATGAACACTAGAACCACAACTGTCTGATCCTTAATATCTGGTCCTTAAAGGTATGGAAGGCAAACTACTTGATTAGTAGCAACAGGAAAGCTTTAGGGGAAGCAGTCACTAAATATCTATTCTTAGTCTTGCAGCTCTGCCTCCCAGCAGAACTCTGCCCCTCTCCCCTACCTCTCATCTTGTCCGCTGCAACTTTTAACAGCACTAATGGTGCCAATATGGGGGAGGGGGCAATTGAGCATTGTGTCACCACCAAAGAAAACTGACACCAGATGTTGGAGCTCTTGTCAAGAAACTGAGCACACAAAGTTGATTTCACCCAGATGACACAAATTTGACAATGGCTACATTAGATGACATTGTTGGAGATTTTGGCAGCTTTTACCAAGACATGTCAGCTGTGCCTTCTGAGACCGCCACTTTTGCAAAAAAAGCTACGCAGCTTCAAGCCCAAAAGATGACAGGTAATCCCACAAATCCTGGTCATTTTGTGACAGGAGCCTCCCACTTTCCTCTGAATCCAACTTCAGCTATCAGAGTGACAGAGTCCCATGTATTACCATTAGCCGCCTTAGGGAGATGTACTAGAGATCCTGTAAAGCTTCAAGTTTTCCTTACACATGTTAAACTACTTCCAATGTGTAAATCACCAGAATTTGCTGGTGAACAATCCACAGAGGCTTTCTTTCTCATCCATGTTGCTGGGGATGGAGCGGAATGGGCAGTACCTTTAGCTAATCAGAACAAACCCACCTTGAATCGCTGGAGTGCTTTTAAAAGAGTTTGAGAAAGTCTTTTTTTATTGACACACTGCCACACTGTGCTTCTTGAGTTGTGACGAGAATAGGGAACTTCACAAAGACCTGTCTCAATATAACCGTTTAGTTGCCGAAACGGAATGACTTGATAAACACAGGTCGGACCTATTGTATCAGGATTTGGGGTATGTTTTGAAAGTCATGCTGGCGCAAATGCACTGACCTTATGAATCTTACCATAAGGATTGTTAGACTCTGTGACAAACAGGGGGATCGGACAAAGGGTGACAGAATTCCTGGCTCCCAGAAAAAGAGCGCATTGATGACTTCACTCACTCAAATGATGCAGGTGGTGAACCCATAGAAATTAGCATGATTCACACTCTGATACTGAAAGAAGAAAAGGAGAGTAGGTGATCAAAAGGTCTTTGTATCTACTGTGTAAAGAACAGCGATTTCATAGGAAAATGCCCAAACAAACCTAAAGGAAAGCCCATAAGTGTTGAAAGGAAGAAAGGCTTGATTTGTGCCTTAGTATAAACTCTGACAGAAAACTAGATTCCTCAAGGTGGAAAGAAGAGAGCACATGTTGGCAGTGACTGGACTATCCCCTCTTTGTCATCTATCACTAAAGACATTTTGTTCAAATAACGAAAATGCAGTTAATATCTGAAAGTCAACAAATAATTCATATTATGGTAATAGTATATCCAGGGGCCACTGGTAATGGTGATCAGAGCTAGATATTTCAGTCCTAGAAATAAAAATCTCCGAAAAGTTAGTGGCAGTTGACTCCTCATTGTGCAGAATGATTACCAGACATAGCAGTTTGGTTCATCTAGAATATGCAGACAAAGTAACAGGGCATGAGGAAATAATCTAATTTAACATCATCCATGCACTGCAACAAGGATTTGTTTTAGGGTTGCCTTGGCTGGCCACTCACAACACGTACATTGAGTGGGAATCTCCAGCTCTTTTGTTTGAGTTTTCTTTTGACAAAACAATTACATAGTAGTTAGAGATTTAAGTTTTGCAACTCATGTGCAGTCACCAACAAAGGGTGATGTAATAGCTACAGCAAAGAAAAAATATATAGCCCTGTCTGAAATCTATTCTAATTTTTCAGATGTTTTTGGAAAAAAATGTACAGAAGTTCTACCCCAATCGACAATATGACTGTCAAATAGATTTGTCCCCTGGTGCTATGTGCCAACCTGCAGAATGTATACAGTAGCTGAGGGCGAGAATTAACACCTTCATGCATACTTGGACAAGTATTTGACCAAAGGATTATTCCAGTCATCTCGGTCACTTGCAGCCTCACCATTGTTTTTATGTTAAAAGCAAACATTGAGCTATGTCTGTACATTGATTACAGGACCTTAAAGAAGATCATGGCAAAAGACTAGTATCAGCTCCCTCTGAGCCTTGTCCTACTTGAACAATTAAAGGAAGCTCAAAAGTATACTAAGCAAGATCTCAGAGGAGGCGTGTCACCTTTGTTAAGCTAAAAAAAGGGAAAAATTTAAATCCGCCTTTAAGACAGGGTTCAATGTTATTCAATACAGTGTAATGCTGCACATGCTGCACAATGTACCTGTGGTGTTCTAATATTTTGTTAATGATGCACCGAGAGACTTCCTTGATTGTTTCATAATAGATTATATTGATGATCTATTGATATAATACTCATGTAAACTATTCAATTCCAACTTGATTTTTTTCCGGAACTTTTTGCTTTGCAAAAATACCACCTGTATTGTCAAATGTAAAAATGTGACTTTCATGTGACCTGAATAGTGTTTCTATGAGTTATTTTATCACATGAGGGTATGAGCATGGCTGAGCTGAAAGTACAGGAAATCAGAGCGTGGCCAAACCCTAAATAACTAGAAGATGCTCAATAGTTTGTGGGGGGTTGCCAATTTCTATTGTTTTAATAAAAAAACAATTTTTTTGGTCAAAGGAAGGTGAATCGGCCTTTCAATACCTAAAGAAGGCTTTGACTGACATTCCCCCTTTGATACATATGAACCCTGAGCTCCCTTACTTTGTAGAAGCTGATGCTTCTAAGATATCCATAGGAGCTATCTGGTCACAACAGCATGAGAAAAGTGGCCTAATACATCACATGGCCTTCATACCCAGAAATGATAATTCCACAGAAGTGAATTACATAATTGCTAAAGAAAAGTAGTACTCTCAATTAAATAACCTCACACAGAATGGCAACATTTTTTAATGGGTGCAAAAGACTACATCACCGACTTTTCTGATCATCGTAATTTTCCATTCATGTGATCAGTGTTCTTGGTATCATCACAATTGCGTTGGATGAAATTCATTGTTGAATTTGAGTTCTCAGTATCTTTTAAACCAGCTGTCCCAAACTGGTAGGTGAATGCACTTTCCAGAAAGATTGTTTTGATAATAAAGGCATTTGACAGACAAATTCAATTCTAAAACCTCACCATGTAATCACAATAACTGAACATGAGAACTTCAACTGAAAATTCAACGGTTACGGTGACAAAGTTGTTGCAACAACATGCTGGATTCTGCTGAAAAATTGGGTTACTGGTTAACTGGGGTGTAAGCACTGGTAAAGCAGCCATCACAATTGTAGTCTCAAACACACCCTAAATTAATCTATGCTCACCCTCTTGTTGCAGAACAGTGAGGCTTAACTTAGGAGGCAATGAATGAAGTATTTGTGCTACACTTCAAACACTAAAAAAGTGAAAAAAACACATCTAGTTACAAAAATAGAACTTAACTTAAATAAATCAAAATCGAAAGGCAAACAATCCATTTCTTTTTAATCAACTGTAAAAAATCACTTAGATACAAGAAGCGCCAACCGGGGATATCTGGTCACAACAGACCAGGACAAAGTCAAAAGTTGAGGTTGACTGTGATGGCGTGGTCTGGCTACAGGGAACTCATTAGGCCAGCTGAATCAAAGTACCTGATTGCTGCTTTGGCTAACATCAACAATGCGGGGAGCAGGCTGAGGTGAAATGTGAAGATGTTGACCCCCACCGTGGACTTAATACACTTATCTTTCCCAGGCAGTAGCAAACAAGTGTTGATTTTCTCCATGCAACAGGGGTGATGCATCAGGTCTGAGATGTAGTAGTTCCGAGGATGATGTGCTGAGGTTGATCTGTGATGGAGAGGTGATACATCGACATTGATTCATGCAATGGAGCCAATGTGTTGCTTCCATTCCACGCAACAGGGGCGAATCAGTTCTGATCCAGGCAGCAATGTTTCGTTTCAGCTGCAGCAAAGACCACATGCCTGCCTCGAAGGGGCAGGACTAGGGTCGCAAAACAGATGTCAGAGTCCAGGTGTAGACGTAGGTTGGTTTGAAACCTTTTATGTCCCTGAGACTTCAATAAGAAGAACAGTCAGCTGGTCCTTGGAGACACTCTGGGTTGTAGAGATGCAGGTCCAGACCTTCTCACTTCCAGGCAGGAGGGCAACAGGTTAGCACACCAAATCAAGTGTCCAGGAGAGTGGCAGTCCTTGTAGAGACGAAGTAGCTCTTCTTCCTGGCAAGGTATTCACAGGTCCAGTTGGTAGTGTCAGAGGTCTAGTACTTAGACCCAGTTTGGCATTTGAAGTTGGGAAGACTTGAAAGGGATGCCTTTGAAGTACACAGAGTCCCTCTCCTTCCTTCCCTGGCTCCAGGCTTACTACAGGGGTATATGCAGCACTTTGTGTGTGGACAAAACATTGCCTATTCTGGTGTAAGTGAAGCTGTGTACAGCTCCTTCCTCCCATCCTGCTCAGGACGCAGATGGCCCATCAAGTCACACCTAAGCTCCCTTTGTGTGTGGCTCTCTGTAGGGAATACACAAAGCCCAGCTGCCATCCATGTCAGACATGTGATTAGAGACTTTTTAAGGGGTTTTCAGTACAAGGACATTCAAAACCTAAAAGTTTATGTCCAACTTTTTAAAAAACACTGCACCCTGCCCTTGGGGCTGCCTCGGGCCTACCTCAGGTGTGACACATGCATTAAATAGGAAGGTTTGAGCCTGGCAAAAGGGTTATTTTGACAGGATGACATGGCAGTTTAAACTGCACACACAGGCTCTGCAGAGGCTTGCCCGGGGCATGTTGCGAGGGCTACTTAAGTGGGTGGCACAATCAGTGCTGCAGGCTCACTAGCAGCATTCAATTTACAGGCCCGGGGCACAGGTAGTGCACTTTATTAGAAACTTAAAATGAATCAAATATGCTAATTGCGTATAGATCTATGTTATTATGTTTGAGGGCAAGATCACAGAGTGTCTCTCTGCCCCTTCAGCCTCACTCCTTTTCTTGACTCTCTTCTCTGCTTTCTTTCTATCCTTTGGCTCTGTTTTTTTACCTTTTTTTGCCTTTCTGCTCTATCCATCTTTTTCCACCTTTTTCCATCTTTTCCTCTTTTTGCCTCCTTTGCCGTTTTCCTTGATTGCCGATTCCCGCTCCTTTTTTCCCGCTCCCCCGCCCCCCACGCTCCCATTCACCCACTCCATCCCCCTCCCGGCTACTCCTCCCTCCCCCTCCCTTCTTAATGGCGGTCGCTGCGTGCTAGGACGAGTCAGAATCCCCTAAAACGCCAACACCCTCCATGCACTCAACACCGGCCGAAACATCACCTGCTTCCAGGCCTCCCCAGAGAGCACGCACGGACCCTTCTCCTGCCACAACTGCAGCATCACCTGCACCAGAGCCCACAAACCACCTAGAACCAAGACCAACCACCTCCGCTGCATACTCCTCAACACCCGCTCAGCTCGCAAGCACGCCATTGAACTCTGGGACCTGCTCAACTCCACCACCCCGGACGTGGCCTTTCAAACCGAAGCGTGGTGGAATGACTACTCAGCGCCGGACATCGCCATAGCCATCCCGGACAGATACAAAGTCTCCCATTGAGACCACACCAACAAAGCCGGAGGAGGCATAGCCATTGTCCACAAAGCCACCCTCGAAGTCAAGACCACCCTGGACGACTCACTCCTTCTGCGCCGCTGAACTCCTACACTTTCATGTCCGCACCGAACCCAACACCATGCTCAGAGGAACACTCATCTATAGACCTCCAGGACCCAGGGCACCGTTCAGCAATGCCATCGCAGACCTGGCCAGCACCCACGCACTCGCCTCCACAGACTACATCCTCCTAGGGGACCTGAACTTTCACCTCGAAAACAACAATGATACCAACTCGACCACCCTGACCGAAAACCTCGCCAACCTCGGCTTCACACAGCTCGTCAACACACCCACCCACACAGCTGGTCACACCCTCGACCCCATCTTCTCCACAAGCAACCACGTCACCTTCAACCACGCCACCAAACTATACTGGACCGACCACCACTGCATCCATTTCACGTTCAAGAAACATACAGAACACAGTCTCACTGAACAACCACCCCGCCGACGATGGGGAAAAATCACCGAAGATCAACTTACCAGCTCCTTAGCCCAGAAGCCGCCTGCCGACCCCACCGACCCTGACACCGCTGCACACAACCTCAAGCTATGGATCAACGACTGCACCGACCGCCTTGCTCCACTCAGAAAACCCTCCAACAGAGGCCCCAACAAAAAAGCCACCTGGTTCACCGATGACCTCCAAGCCTCCAAACGCCACTGCCGGAAACTCAAGCAAATATGGCTACTCGAACGCACTCCAAGCAACCACACGACACTCAAGGATGCTACACGCAAACACCACCAACTCATCAGGCTAGCAAAAAGATGCTCCTTCAAAACCCACCAAGAAAACAATGCCCACGACTGCAAAGAACTTTTCAACATCGTAAAAGAACTCTCCAGCCCTAGCTGACTGACCTCCTGGACCAGCATCAGCGACGACGAGACCCGCAAGACGATGAACTCCATCCACTCTGGATCACCATCAGACCCCTGCCCTCACCACATCTTTAACAAAACAGACACAGGCATCGCTCCACACATACGGAGAGTCATCAAAATCTCCTTAGAGACTGCAAAATTCCTGGGAAGCTGGAAACACGGCAAAATCAACACCCTTCTCAAGAAACCAAAAGTGGATCCCACAGACCTAAAAAACTTCCGGCCCATCTCCCTGCTCCCTTTCCCGGCAAAAATCATCGAGAAAATCGTCACCCAGCTCACTCGGTACCTCGAAGACAACAACATCCTCGACCCCTCCCAGTCCGGCTTCAGGCGTTAGCACAGCACCGAAACCGCCCTCCTCGCAGCCACAGATGACATCAGGAGCCACCTCGACAACAGAGAAACATCAGCCCTAATCCTCCTAGACCTCTCACCCGCCTTTGACACTGTCTGTCACCACACCCTGAAAGTCCGCCTCTGCGAAGCAGGAAACCAAGACCAGGCCCTCGAATGGACTGCATCCTTCCTCGCCGGCAGAACCCAAAGAGTCCGCCTCCCCCTGTACCAATCCAAGGCCTTCAACATCATCAGCGGTGTACCCCAGGGCTCATCCCTCAACCCGACACTGTTCAATATCTACATGGCCCCCGTCCCACGGGTGGCCCGTCAGCACAACCTCAGCATCATCTCCTACGCCGACGACACCCAACTCATCCTTTCACTCACAAACGACCCTTGCACCACCAAAACCAACCTTCACGAGGGACAGAAAGCCATCGCCGAGTGGATAACAGACAGCAGGCTAAAACTGAACTCAGACAAAACAGAGGTCCTCATCCTTGGGCCCACCCCCTCCGCCTGGGACAACTTGTGGTGGCCGACATCGCTGGGTCCCTCACCAACACCCACAGACAGCGCACGGAACCTCAGCTTCACCCTCAACTCATCCCTCTCCATGTCAAAACATGTCAACGCCATCTCCTCCTCCTGCTACAACACCCTCCGCATGCTCCGCAGAGTCTACAAAAGGATCCCAACAGAAACAAGAAAAACAGTAACCCAGGCCCTCGTCAGCAGCAGACTCGACTACAGCAACGTCCTCTACGCCGGCATCCCATCAAAACACCTACAACGCCTACAATGCACCCAGAACACCTCCACCCAACTCATCCTCAAAAAGCGTTGGAGTAGGGCACATGTTTTTTAGACATTGTGGGGGTTATTCTAACTTTGGAGGAGGTGTTAATCCGTCCCAAAAGTGACGGAAAAGTGACGGATTTACCACCAGCCGTATTACGAGTCCATTATATCCTATGGAACTCGTAATACGGCTGGTGGTATATCCGTCACTTTACCGTCACTTTTGGGACGGATTAACACTCCTCCAAAGTTAGAATAACCCCCTGTATGTATTATCTGTTTCACATGTCTGGTATTAATGCAAATGTGTATGTATAAGTGTATATATGTCCACCTAAGTGTCATCAGTTTATAGATAGGCAGTTTTCCTCTGACTCTGATGCTGTTGCGTATTATTAAATGAAATAAATAAGGGAAAATAGCTTTACCCCTTCGAACCAAGAGTCAATATTGGTTCCGTGCAATAATTATTGAATTTGTCCCTTTCCTGCTAATTTTCTGTGAGTATTGTTAAGTTGGTATCCTAAGCAGGCGAGGGTTATAGGATACTCCCCCCTTTTTCGGTCAGACATGTGTTTGAGCAAGGCAGACTAAACCCTTGAAAGCACAATTTAGAAAATTGTCTGTGACATTCCTGCAGCCAAGCCCACTGTTACCTGGAAAGAGCCTGTTGCCAGGAAATGGAGCACTGAGAGTACCTGCACAAGAGGTGGATTACCTCGGAGCTATGGAGAGCAGGTAGCAGATCAGGCTCTAATTGTACACACAGCTCTGTGATTTTGGCCCTTTCCAGGCGATAGGTGAGTATGATGTGCCGGTCCTTCAGTGCAGCCAATTCCACAAGAGGTCTGTACACAGATGCTTGCCTCCTCCTATTTCTCTGCAGTGGTTGGTACCTAGGATGCCTCTGCCTATCGAATGCAAACATCCTGCACTAAGAAGGCGAAGTGGGGAGATAGAGCGTTTACCATTGCGGCTGCTAAAATTTGGAACTCACTACCATTGGATCTAAGGCAAGAACACAATTATCTAACATTCAGGAGACTGGTCAAGACTTGGCTTTTTCCGCAATAAGTCTTGGAGTCCCCTTGTTAGCTGACTCTGCCTCCCCAAGTTAGCGCTTCGATGCCCTCGGGCCAGAATGCGCTTTATAAATACTCAATACATACATACATACATACATGAACAGACTACAGCAGTGTACACAGAGCATGTTTGTATGTTGGACACTGGAACTGTGTAGGTGAGTACATTCAACTACAATGACGCACTAATTAATCTGTACATGTGTACCAGCATTAGAAAATGGCACCCGTCTGTCCTTTATTCAGGGACATGTAGAAGTGACCTCACACCGCTTGGCAAGATTGTGGAAGGCGGTCCGCACCACTATTTAATTCCTCATTGGCCAACATGGCCCGCTATGGAGTATGGGAACCAATGATGATCAATGCCGGCGGTGATGGTGTTCACCGCTGCAGACGTAACCACCATTTCCTTTCTAATTCTTAACTTGATTCCTGACTATTCACAGAACAACATCTCCACTGCATGTGCTGCTGTGACCTGTGTCCGGAACCTGCCATTACTCGTGCTACAGGGGAAAGGGCTGCAGCCTTCATGTTGGAGGAGTTGGAGTGCCTCGCGGACGGGGTCCTACCCTAGGATGGCCAGTTGTATGGGACTCCAGACCAACAGGTGAATACACCATGGTTATGTCACATGAGGCATAACTGCATGTGGATGTGGATGTGGCAGTGTGGTAGGTGGGGGGTATGCCTGGTGGCAGCATCAATGCAGGTGTATGGGTCATGTGAGTGCCTGATGAGGGGAAATGCTTTTTGTGGGCCAAATTTGTGACAGACTGGATTGTCAGGTTCATGGTGTACTGCCTTCTGTTGTTCCTGTGCAGGTCAGCACCCATCAGAAGAAGGGATTATGGCGTGCCATCACCAAGGTCGTGTGGACCCTGGGGGTCTATAGCAGGCAGAGCACCCACTGCAGGAAACGGTGGGAGGACCTTAGACGCTGGGCCCGGAAGACCGCAGAGGCCCAGCTGGGGATTGCCTCCCAATGAGAACCTGACCCCCCTGATGGCCTGCATACTGGCAGTGGCCTACCCAGAGCTGGATGGGTGCTTGAGGGCATCACACCCACAAGGGGGTGAGTACAGTGTCTCTGTCAACCATCTCTGTTACCTGGCATGGGATTTGGGGGCAGGGTACTATTCAGGCGATGCCCCAATATGCCAGTTCAGAGATTGCTGCGTGGTCCAGCTCAGGTTAATAGGGTGGAAAGCATGCATTAGATAGCGTGGTAGGTGGCTTCTCATCTCATACAGGGCCTAGCTGGTTCCAGCTGGTGTGTAGTTGGCAGTGTTTGGCTCCTCCCTGCTGTGGTACTTACCCAATGGTATTCCAGTGTGGTCCATACTGCCCATTGTCAGTCTCAGTGTGTGCCAGTGATGTGCATGCCATCTGTGCTGTTAGTGTTGTTATTGTCCATGTGCTCTCTTTTTACCCCCTCTCCTTTTGTCATCCTGTCCATGTGTGAAATAGCATAATCTGGCAAAGGAGCAGGGGCACCGGCGAATGAGGGAACTGCAGCCCATGGGACCCAGGATGCAGAGTTCACCGATGCCGAGGGGACCATTGGGATGGAGGGTGAGGGGAGCATCACGGCAGGGGCAGGAGCTGATACCACTGACTCTGATTCCTCCTCCGATGGGAGCACACTGGTGATGCGAACCCCTCTGGGACCACCCCAGCTACAGGTTCCACCGCCACCCCCGTACCACCACCACCCTCCCTATACCCCCAACTGAGTTGCCCATGCCCGTTCACCCAGGAGGGTGGGCATCTCCTTCACCCTAGGCACATCAGGCCCTGCCCCAGTCAGCCCAGCTGCCCTCAGTGAGGAGGCTATTGACCTCCTGAGATCCATCTCTGTAGGGCAGTCAACTATTGTGAATGCCATCCAGTGGCTGGCATCTCAGATACAGCAATGCAAAGCCTTCCTGGAGGGCATCCACGGTGGGCTGGGGTCCCTACAGAGATCGTTTCAGTCTCTGGCCTCTTCCCTGATGACAGCCAGTGTCCCTGTTTCATTCGTACCCCCTCCAACTAAAACTACCCAGTTCCAGTCTCCTCACCCCCATCCAATCCAACGCACACATTTAGACAAGGATGCACCCAGATCAACACACAAGACTTGCACAGACAAACACAATCAGCACACTTCAGTCCACAAGCACTCACACAGCCAACAGACAGATGCACACACAACATCGTCCACTGCCTCCACTGTCTCCCCCTAATCCTCCTCCCTCACAGTCACATACTCACTCACACCTGCATGCACTGCATCAACAGTCCCAGATCCTGCCACCTGCACAGCCTGGCTCACAGTCACCAGAACAGCAGACCCGCACACATGGACCCCACACACCACATGTGCAGTCACCACCACCACCTCATGCAGCACACCCACCTGCCTTGCAGACACCACCACAATATCCACCCACTGGATGTCCTGTCCTCCACACCGTGTCTGCCCCCTCCAGTAACACACATGTGCTCGCACTCAGACCCCTAACAGCCATCCACCTCACAAACGCACACTGTGCATGCACCTGCACCCAAGTCCAGCACACCTCCTCCTCCTACAACCACTCTGTCTACCTTCACTCCCATCCCAGCTCCCACATCCCACCTGATTGTTCCGAAGAAGCTTTTCCTTGCCCACCTTGACCTCTTACCTCCCCCTGCCTGTAGGGGGAAGGTTACACTACCCCAGGCCAGTACCTCAGGCACCCAGTCTGACACAGCTCCACCCCCAAAGTCTCCAGTTGCCACTAAGGGGCACATGAGTGAGAAGCTGGACCCCCACAACATGGACACTCCCCCCCCAAACGGAGGGCTAAAGTGTCGCCCCCCCCCTCCCAAATAGACTGGCAAGACCATGGGACCACCTCCAAAACCCAGGCTCAAGGGTGCCCCTATGAAGTCCCTGCCTAAGAAGGCCACCCAAAAATCAAAGGCCAAGGAGGCCCCCAGAAATCAAAGGGCAAGGAGGCGCCCCAGACATCCAGGGCCAAGGAGGCTCTCTAGAAATCAAAGGCCAAGGAGGCCCCCCAGAAATCCCTGGATGAGGAGCCCCCTCAAGAAATCCCTGGACAAGGAGGCCCCCCAGAAATACCTAGAAAAGGAGGCCCCCTCAGAAATCCCTGGACCAGGAGGCCCCCCAGAAACCCCTGGAACAGGAGGGCCCCCAGAAATCCCTGGACAAGGAGGCCCCCCCAGAAATCCCTGGGCCAGGAGGCCCACTATACTGTGGCCAAGGAGCAGCATCCAGAACCGGAGGCCATTGGAGAGCATCCTGCACCATAGGCCAAGGGGCATCATTAACAACCAGTGGGCGGCCAACCCTCTCCTCATCCTGGGGGCAGGACGCCCCCTCCAAAACCAGTGGGCAGGAACCCCCTTCCTCTACCTGTGGGTGGCCAGCCCCCTCCTCATCCTGTTAGCAGGAAGCCCCCTCAAGAACCAGTGGACAGGAAGCCCCCTCCCCAACCTGCAGGCAGCCAGCCCCCTCCTAATCCTGCGAGCATGAAGCACTCTGCAGAACCAGTGGGCAGCCAGCCCCTTCCTCATCCTGGGGGCAGAAAGCCCCCTCCAGAACCAGTAGGCAGGACACCCCTTCCAGAACCAGTGGGCAGCCAGTCCCCTTCTCAACCTGTGGGCAGCCAGCCCCCTCCAGAACCAGTGGGTAGGAAGCCCCCTCCAGAACGAGTGGGCAGCCAGCCCTCCTCAGCCTGTGGGCAGCCAGCCCCCTCCTCATCCTGTCGGCATGAAGGCCCCTCCAGAACCAGTGGGCAGCTAGTCCCCTCCTCATTCTGTGTGCAGGAAACCCCCTCCAGAACCAGAAGGCAGCCAGCACCCCCCTCAACCTGTGGGCATGAAGCCCCTCCAGAACCAGTGGGCTAGAAGCCCCCTCACAGTGAGTTGCAACCCCCAAACACCCCACCCCACACCCTGAGGTGCCTTCCCATTTCCAACATGATGCCTCTGAACAGTGGAGTCCAGATGTTGTCAGGAGTCAAGTTGGGGCTTGGACTTTGCCCTGTGGACATTAGTGATTTTGGTGACTGGCCTTTGGGCCTGCATTTATTTATTTCTGCAGTTGTGCATGTTTTTACATTTTATATATTCATACAAAAGGAATACAGTGGTTGGAACTGTGTATGTGTCCTGCTTTTATGTACTCCAGGGTTCTGCTCCTGTTTGTTCCTGTGCATGTGTTTCTGGGTGTGTGGTGTGTGTATGGTATGTGTTGTGCCTGGGTGTGTCAATCTCTTGTGTGCTAGGTGGCTGTACTCACCGTCATTGTCTGCGTCGGCATTGGTGCTTCAGGATGGCCATGCTGTGGTACAGCATCAGGAAGACTTGCAGTTCAGGTTCCATGTGCCCGCGGACTCCTGTGTGTCCCTGGAGGTGAGTGCCTCTTCTTAAATGATGTGTTTCCACCAAGCTCTTGGTGGTGTTGCTCCCGTCCTGGAAATTGTGGCGGTGTGCTATATCATAGTATGGTGGTCAGATCCTTGTCTTCCGCCTGTCTGTAGGTGGCTACTGGCGTGTTTGGTGTTCATATCGCGCTGGCGGTTGGTGTGGTACATCGGTTGTCTATGGAAGGTATCACCGCCATAGTCATAATTGGTGATCATTACCGCCAGCCTTTTGGTAGTTATACTGCCACGTTAACCCTGGCAGTCAGAATACCACCAGGGTCACAATGACCACCTAAGATTGGAAGCACAAAGGAGAGGCGGTCAGATCAGAACAATCTAATTGGATTAAAATAACATATAGGATGGCCATTTATTGTTAGAAGAGATGGTGGGAGGTAGTTAGATTTGTTTTTAATTGTATGACATGTTGAATTTATATTCTTGTGTACTGTCATACATGCATTACCTTTGGTTTAAAATCAATAATAAAATGATTTTATATAACTGCTTTTAAAAAATTATTTTTTTCATAGTTGTCTGGTTTTTAGAAGAAAGCTTCATTGGAGTGGATTATTGACTTTTTCTTCAAAATACAATTATGATTTTTGTTTTCAGCCTGGAACCTTTTGAGAAACCTTTTTGTGATTGAGATTTTTGTTCGAGAAATCAGAGTGCAACATGCGAAAAGACATGCTTTTTCCAACTAAGGGGGTCATTATGGGTTTGACGGTCTGACCTTCAGATTGCCATGGTGGCGGCCGTAAAAAGCCCACCATGTTGAACTGCCAAAAAACAGGCAAAAAACCCACACCACCAGGACTCTGGAGGGTAGGAAATAGGCAGTCCAATCACCAGCACCTCCAGCCCATCAACCAACCACCGAATCTATTGGGACTCACAAATCACAGATATCCAATGGTGGCAGTAACTGCAGCGGTTGGTAGTCACCGTAGTAATACACAACACCACATTGAACAGATCAAAATCGACACAGCTGATACACATCCACACACCCAACATACCTACAAACTGCACTTTAAAACACACCCCTTCACACACCACAATCCTTTTCTTCAACAATGCCACTCATAAAAGCCAGAGCCCAAAATCAGAGACAGTACCATAGATTTGACCCCCCTCCAACTTTCACATAGCAACTATCCGACACCCGTACAACACACCCACCATACAAAATCGCACCGCTACACATCATGTACTAACCATCACGCCTTCACCAACCTGGACCTACATCTTATCAACCTTTTACAGTGTTGTCCACCACCACAATGTCACCAAAAAAGCATCCCCGTTTCGCAGACGAAGAGTTATGAGTCATGGTGGATGTAACTATCAGAGTAGATTCCCACTTATTTGGAGTCCAAATCCAGCAGACCACAATTGCAAAGAAATGGAAATGTGGCAAAGAATAGTTGACAGGGTGAATTCCATAGGCAGCTACCCGTGCACAAGGGAAGATATCAGGAAGAGGTGGAACAATCTCGGGGGAAGGTGCACTCCATGTTAGCCAAGCACCAGCTGGCTATACTCAAGACTGGTGGTGGACCCCCACCTCCACCCCCACAGTTCACATCATGGGAGGAGAAGCTCTTGGCCATTCTGCAACTTGAGGGCTCCAGTCAGGTAAGTCACTTCACCAATAAAGCCACCAAAATGTATTGTCATGCATGCTCACTGATGACCTTTTGTTACCTTAACAGTAAACCCACTCACCACCCCATGTCCAACTGTCCAAATAGCCCTGTCTGAAAAATCACCTTTGAATCTTTCTCACCTGGAAGCACAGAATCTGTGTATGGAATGGGCAGGGAATGACAGCACTACAACTCCCAGCAGTCACTATTCTACCATTAAGAAAAACAGAACAGTGTACCATATTGAAAATAGCCTTGCATGTAAACTGAACAATGGAGAATACTCACCTGAATGGTCCACAATTGAACAGTCTGGGAATGACAGCAATGCTATGGACATCTGCTAGTATAATAACACAAGCACACAGCTACAACTGTGTACTCTACTAAACATCTATAGAACTGTACTCACCTACGGGGGTAAGAATAGTATAGTCCATTCCCGTAGGACTGCTATTGATAGGAATGCCAAGGACAGCTGCCACAGACATACCCCACGTACACAGCTACAACAGTGTCCTCCGCTACTCTGTCCCTTCTATCTCCCATCATCTAATGGACTCTACTCACCTGGGCGGATATCACATATGTGCAGTGTGCTGTACTCGGCGTAGCCCATCACGTATGGCCAGGTAGAATGGTTACTCCAAATCTAATGGCCAGGTCAGTGTCCACATGACTTTGTGCAGCTGTCTTTTAACTCAACAATGAAGTATTGATAACAGGGGGGTCCCATGAAACATATAGACTCAGAATGTTTTTTATCTTTGTCCCCACCCTTGTCACAAGACTTACCATCCTTCTTCTTGCCATCCTTGTCACCCCCTGTATGAACGTTTCTGTTCACTCTTGTTCTGACCCATTTGTCTGCCTTCTTTCCCAATTCTTGGGGAGAGGTCGGATCTGAGTCTACCAAGTACTGGTGCAACAAATCAGACACACAATTGTTCAAAATATGGTCTCTCAAGATTAGATTATACAGGCTTTCATAGTCAGTCACCATACTGCCATGTAATCATCCCTCCTAGGCCTTCACTGAACAGTCTACAAAGTCAGTGCAGTCTTGAGAGGGCTCTTTTCTGGTGTCTCTGAACTTAATCCTGTATTGTTCAATGGTTAAGCCAAATCCATCCAAGAGTGCATTCTTCAAAACTTTGTAGTTATTAGCATCACTTTCTCTGACAGTAAGGAGTCTATCCCTACCCTTTCAAGTGAAAGATAGCCACAAGATATCAGCCCACTGCCTTTGAGGGACAAACTGTACCATACAGGCCCTCTCAAGTGCAGCAAACCATTTGTTAATGTCATCCCCCTCCTTGCTCTCTAACAGAATTACTATCAAAAACACTGCTGCTGCCACCATGGGGAACTAACCCCAAGCTCTGCCTTTTCCTTTCCACATCCAAAGATTCCCTGTCTAAGGCCAGCTGCTGCTCTTTAAGCTTCAGCCTGGCCTCTTCCAACGTCAGCTTTCTGAGTTCCCTTTCCATTAAGTTATCCTCAGGGTGGGAGCCTAGGGAATTGTGAGACACAGAAGAAATATGGGAATTGGCCAAGTTAGACCTGTCCCTAACTAGCTGGACTCTAGTAACCTGGCCTTTAGGAGTTAAAGGTGCCCTACTAGTGTGTGACCCCCTCCCACTAGCAGTGTCACTAGATGGCCTATTAGCTGACAGGTCCTTGGAAGAACCCTCCCCAGCATCCTCAGGGGACTCCTCTGACTCTGGCTGGGTACCCCCTCCTCTACCTCCTGATCCTGGGATGGGCCAAACTGGTTCTGGTCACTTTCTAGGAGAAGGCTAAGGAGAAGATGTTTTGTGGGATTCTTACCAATACTTAAACCTCTTTCAATGCAGAGACCCCTCAAACATTTAAAGTTTAGACTACCATAGGTTGCCTGAACAACTGTGGCAGTAAGTTCTACTGCAGACATGATAGTTAGAAAGGGTTTAAGACACAGAGATAAAAGTTTAGAAACTTTTAGAGAAAAGAGAAAAACTTTTGAAAACTTTTGAAAACTTTTCTAAAACTTTTTAGAAAGTTTAAAGATGGGAAGTTAAACTGTTTATATTCTGGAGTATTTGGTAGATATTTTTCTTATGAAAAGCACCAAACAACAAAGTGGTAAAGCAGTTACAAGTACTTATTCCACCGCTGCACCACCAATGTAGGAGGCTGGCCTGGCTTATAGTGGGTACCTGATGATACCTACACCTTGTGCCAGGTCCAGTTATCCCTTATTAGTAGATTAGTAGTGTTCTAGCAGATAAGGCTGATAGAGGTAGCTGTAGCAGAGCAGCTTAGGCTGAACTAGGAGACATGCAAAGCTCCTAATATACCACTTATATCAGATAGCACTATATCATAAGAAACACAACATTCAGAGTTACTAAAAATAAAGGTACTTTATTTTAGTGACTGTTGGAAAATGGGTTATTGGTAAGGGCAGGTAGGTACCTACACTTAGCTATAGGCCACTAACCTCCACTAAGGTCCAGTTAGGTCTCAGTAAATTAACCCCAGCTCAACCCTTGGTAGCTTGGCAACGAGCGTCAAGGCTTAACTTAGGAGACAGAGTGTAAAGCATTCAAATATCACAAAACAGTATTTAAATAAAACACAGAAAACAGTTTAAAAATCCACAACCAATGTATAAATATAGATTATATTTTTATCTTTAAAATGACACCAAAACGAATAAAATCGGATATGGGGAACCGGAGATATGAATTTTTAAAGAATTATTATTTTTTTAGCGTCTAGAAACAAAAAGCGCCAATCGGGTCATCTGGTTGCACCTCGACCGGGGAAAAGTCAAAGTTTCAGGCCAACTGCGATGGAGCCCTGCTCGGCTACAGGCCTTGGGAGGCCTCGGTTAAAAGTTTACCTTCACACTTTGTCTCTTTTTCGAAGATTTTCTTCAGCGGGACGAACCTGCCAGTCCAATCCGACCTCCTGGAGCCCTTCTCTGGATACGCATCGCGGGAATCCTCGGTGGAGATTTTTACCTTCGGACTCAGTCGTTTTTTCCAGGTGAAAATCCTTCGACCGGGGTAAACCTGGATCTTGATCCGACGTCCATGGAGCCCTCCTCGTATACGCTGGCTGGGAGGTCCCGGTCAACCTTATACCTTCTGACTTAGTCTCTTTCTCAGAGATTTTCTTCACCGGGACGAACCAGCAAATCAGGCCGGGTCGCGGTTGAGGCAAGCCGGCTAGAGTTGCCGCGGCGGGTCGGTCCCTCTATGGAGCTTTTTTTACAAAAGTTCTCCAAACTTCTCCAAACTTCTGGGGCTTCTCCCAGATGTCCTTTTAATGTTCTTTTGAGGTCCACAGCTCACCCCAAGGGTCCAGAAGTTCTGAGATGGTCCTTGGGGGTTGGGACTACAACTCCCAGAATGCACCTGGCGCAAACTCCTTTTTGGCCACTGGACAGTGGTCAGCTGGTCGCTTTCTTCAGGAGTTGGTGCATGGGACTAGGGGGTTAGCAATTTTTCACCTGTAGCAAACAGGGAGTCCCTCCTTGAACCAGTTGAAGCCAGGCAAAGTCCTTCTTGTGGTGAAGCCCAGGTGTGCAGTCCTTCTGAGTGCAGGTTCCAGGTGCAGGCCAGGGGTCCAGCAGGGCAGTCCTTCTTCTTCTTCTGTAGTTCTTCCTTGTTCGATGTGGTAGGAAACTGAGGTGTGGGTGCAGGTCTGCCAGTTTTATCCTTGCTCCTGGGTGAAAAGTAGGGGGGTCCTGGTTCTCCAATCAGGTGCAGGGTCCTTCCCCCTGTGATGACCACTTCCTGGGACGAGTGGCAAAAATCAATCCCAGGAGGCAACATTCTCTAAAAATCCATCATGGCTGAATCTGATTTTTGGAGGTTACATCTGGCTGAGCCCACCCACTGGTGTGGCTAAAAATCATAAACACACCCCTCTCTTGCCTTGTCCTAATCTAATCAAGGGGGAACCTAGTTGTCTGGGGTTGCAGGATGTGGGGGTGTTGCTGGTTGCTCTAATGTCCTTCTCTGCCTTTGAAGACCAGTTTGGCAGCCCTCCCCCTCCCTGCCTCACCATCTGCTGAGGGGAGATTCCCACCCACAGGCACATTCCTTTTTGTGAAGCCAGGCCACTTCACACCTCATCAAGGCAGCTTGGCCAAGCTGCTAGAGGCTGGCCAATCAGAGCACAGCAGCAAAAACAATGCAGGACTGAAATTGGCAACTTTTCAGGTAAAGTTTAAAACTCTTTACCTGAACAAGTTATATTAAATCCCACAACTGGAAGTTGTGGGATTTATTACAACAATTAATTTGATACCAAATTCTTGGTATGCATAATTTAAGGAGACTTTAAAAATTAAAATAAAGTCTCCCTATTCTAGCCTGTGAAGGCCATTTACTGCAATGAGGGAAACACGAATTTGGCTGTTTTTACCTCACCAGGGCTTATAAAACTATTTTTATAAAGTCCCTGCTTATGGTTACATGGCACCCAGACCTAGGGGCACATAGGGCACACCTTAGGGGTGACTTATATGTAAAAATAAGGTAGTTTAAGACTTTGGAACTACTTTTAATTCCAAAGTCGAATTTGCATATAACTTTAATTTAAAAGCAGCCAGCAAGGCAGGCCTGCCTTTAAAATGACCCTGGGTACCTCAGCACTGCACCTATGGGTGCACTACCTATGCTGTGGTCCCTAAACCTACATGCCCTACCATATACTAGGAACTTATAGGTAGGTTAACTTAGCCAATTATAATTAGCCTAATTTGCATATCCATTTTACACAGAGCACTGGCCCTGGTAAGCAGTACCCAGGGCACAGCCAAGAGTCAGTAGCCACCAGTACCTGTCCAAAAAGTGTGGGGGTGACAAGGGCAAAAAGGAGGACTTTCCTACAGTGACAATATGCCAAAAGTATCTCAGAGGATATACTCCCTTAGGAGGTAAGTAAAATACACAAAATATACACACAAACCAAACTCAGGTAAGTAAACAAAATGAAAAGTAAAGCAAACACTGTAAAACACAATAGAATGCAATTGGACACAATAGGATGCAATAGGAGACAATAGGCCTAGGGGCAACAAAAACCATATACTCCAAAAGTGGAATGCGAACCACGAATGGGCCCCAAGCCTAGTGTAGTGTGTAGAGGGTCACTGGGAGTGTGAGAAAACACTAAGGGGCATATTTATACTCTGTTGGTGCCGGATTTGCGTCATTTTTTTTACGCAAATCCGACGCAAAGCTAACTCCATATTTATACTTTGGCGTTAGACCCGTCTAACGCCAAAGATCTTGGAGTTTGCGTCATTTTTTAGCGTGGACACCTACCTTGCGTTAATTATATGCAAGGTAGACGTTCTCTTCTAAAAAATGACTCTAAGGCATGTGCGCCTTATTTAAACTCCCGTGCAAAAATGACGCACGGGAGTGGGCGGGCCTTAAAAAATGACGTCCAGCCGCTTTTGCGTCATTTTTTAACACCTGGTCAGGGCAGGCGTTAAGGGACCTGTGTGCTCGGAAGGAGCCCAGAGGTGCCCTCCCATGGCCCAGGGACACCCCTTGCCACCCTTGCCCACCCAAGGAGGACGCCCAAGGATGGAGGGACCCATCCAATGTAATTAAAGGTAAGTTCAGGTAAGTATTTTTTTCGTTTTTTTTTTTGTGGCATAGGGGGGCCTGATTTGTGCCCCCCTACATGCCACTATGCCCAATGACCATGCCCAGGGGACATAAGTCCCCTGGGCATGGCCATTGGGCAAGGGGGCATGACTCCTGTCTTTGCTAAGACAGGAGTCATTTCAATGGGGGTTGGGCGTCAAACAAAATGGCGCAAATCGGGTTGAGGCCAAAATTTTGACTCAGACCTGACTTGCCCCATTTCTTGACGCCCAAGCTCCATTTTCCCCTACGCCGGCGCTGCCTGGTGTGAGTCATTTTTTTTGACGCACACCAGTCAGCTGCGCCGGCTAACGTCATTCAATAAATAAGGCGCCCGCATGGCGCTTTGGAATGGCGTTAGCCGGCGTTAACATTTTTGACGAACAACTGAGTTGGCGCAGTTGTGCGTCAAAAAGTATAAATATGGCCCAAAGGGTGTCCAAGATACCCCACCCCAAGACCCTGAAAAGTAGGAGTAAAGTTACACTACTACCCCAGAATGACAGTAAAGTCAAGATAGGGGATTCTGCAAAGACAACAACTGACTGCAAAGCACTGAAGATGGATTCCTGGACCTGAGGACCTACAAAGAAAGGGGACTAAGTCCAAGAGTCACGCAAGTGTCCGGGGGGGCAGGAGACCACTAAACCCCGGATGAAGGTGCAAAAGGGCTGCCTCCGGGTGGAAGAAGCCAAAGATTCCGCAACAACGGAAGGTGTCCGGAACTTCTCCTTTGGTCAGAAAATGTCCCATGGCGTGCTGGAGGATGCAGAGTTATTTCCACACAGAAAGACCGACAAATAAGCCGTGCTAGCTGCAAGAGTCGTGGCTAAAGATAATGGGTGCTGCCGGGGCCCAGGGAGGACCAGGTGGTTGCCCCTTGGAGGAGGAGACAGAGGGGGCACTCAGCAACAGAGAGAGCCTGTGCAGAAGCAGGCAGCACCCACAGAAGTACTTGAACAGGCGTTCAAGAAATCTGAGCACAGCAGTCATCTCAACACAACAAAAGAGGGTCCCACGAAGCCGGTGGTCAACTCAACGAGTTGAGCAATGCAGGACGGAGTGCTGGGGACCTAGGCTGTGCTTTGCACGAAGGAATCCTTGCAAAAGTGCACAGAAGCCCTAACAGCTATAGATCATGCAGTACACAGGATTACTATCTGACGTGGGGAGGCAAGGACTTACCTCTACCATATTTGGACAGAAGGACCACTGGACTGTCGGGGTCACTTGGATCCAGCTCCAGTGTTCCAGGGACCACACTTGTCAAGATGAGAGGGGACCCAGAGGACTGGTGATGCAGAATTTTGGTGCCTGCATTAGCAGGGAGAAGATTCAGTCAACCCACAGGAGATTTCTTCTTGGCTTCCAGTGCAGGGTGAAGGCAGACAGCCCTTAGAGCATGCACCACCGGGAAACAGTCAAGAAAGCCGGCAGGATTAGGCGCTACAATGTTGCTGGTAGTCATCTTACTACTTTGTTACAGTTTTGCAGGTGTCCTGGAGCAGTCAGCGGTCGATCCTTGGCAGAAGTTGAAGAGAGAGATGCAGAGGATCTCTGGTGAGCTCTTGCATTCATTATCTGATGAGAAACCCACAGGAGAACCCCCTAAAAAGCCCTCAGAGGAGGGTTGGCTACCTAACCAGGTAAGAGCCTATCAGGAGGGGTATCTGATGTCACCTGCTGGCACTGGCCACTCAGAGGTCTCCATTGTGCCCTCACACCTCTGCATTCAAGATGGCAGAGGTCTGGGACACACTGGAGGAGCTCTGGGCACCACCCCTGGGGTGGTGATTGACAGGGGAGTGGTCACTCCCCTTTCTTTGTCCAGTTTCACTCCAGAGCAGGGCTGGGGGATCCCTGAACTGGTGTAGACTGGCTTATGCAAGGAGGGCACCATCTGTGCCCTTCAAACCATTTCCAGATGCTGGGGGAGGCTACTACTCCCCAGCCATTAATACCTATTTCCAAAGGGAGAGGGTGTAACACCCTCTCTCAGAGGAAATCCTTTGTTGTGCCTTCCTGGGACTGGGCTACCCAGACCCCAGGAGGGCAGAAACCTGTCTGAGGGTTGGCAGCAGCGGTAGCTGCAGTGAAAACCCCAGAGAGCTAGTTTGGCAGTACCCGGGGTCCATGCTGGAACCCCGGGGATGCATGGGATTGGCACCCCAATACAAGATTTGGCTTGGGGGACAATTCCATGATCTGAGACATGTTACATGGTCATGTTTGGAGTTACCATTGTGAAGCTACACATAGGTATTGACCTATATGTAGTTCACACTTGTAATGGTGTCCCCGCACTCACAAAGTCCGGGGAAATTGCCCTGAACAATGTGGGGGCACCTTGGCTAGTGCCAGGGTGCACTCACACTTAGGGGCATATTTATACTCCGTTTGCGCCGAATTAGCGTCGTTTTTTTCGACGCAAATTCGGCGCAAAACTAACGCCATATTTATACTTTGGCGTTAGACGCGTCTAGCGCCAAAGTATGAGGAAAGAGCGTCATTTTTTTGCGTGAACGCCTTCCTTGCGTTAATGAGATGCAAGGTAGGCGTTCCCGTCAAAAAAAATGACTGCGACGCAAATGCGTCGTATTTATACTCCCGGGCAAAAATGACGCCCGGGAGTGGGCGGGGCAAAAAACCCCGCATTTGCGCCGGCTTTTACCGCCTGGGTCAGGGCAGGCGTTAAGGGACCTGTGGGCTCAAAATGAGCCCACAGCTGCCCTCCCATGCCCCCAGGGACCCCCCCTGCCACCCTTGCCCACCCCAGGAGGACACCCAAGGATGGAGGGACCCACCCCAGGGACATTCAGGTAAGTTCAGGTAAGTATAATTTTTTTTTTTTTAAATACTTTTTTTTGGCATAGGGGGGCCTGATTTGTGCCCCCCTACATGCCTCAATGCCCAATGACCATGCCCAGGGGACAGAAGTCCCCTGGGCATGGCCATTGGGCAAGGGGGCATGACTCCTGTCTTTACTAAGACAGGAGTCATGTAAATGGCGTCTGGGCGTCGTTAAAAATGGCGCAAATCGGGTGGAGGCGATTTTTTGCGTCAACCTGACTTGCACCATTTTTAAGACGCCCTAGCGCAATTTTTCCCAACGCCGGCGCTGCCTGGTGTACGTGGTTTTTTTCCACGCACACCAGGCAGCGCCGGTCTGCTTGCGCCGGCTAACGCCATTCAATAAATACGGCGCCCGCATGGCGCTTCAGAATGGCGTTAGCCGGCGCAAAACATTTTGACGCTAAACTGCGTTAGCGCAGTTTAGCGTCAAAAAGTATAAATACGGGCCTTAGTAACTTTGCACCTAACCTTCACTAAGTGAGGGTTGGACATATAGGTGACTTATAAGTTACTTAAGTGCAGTGTAAAATGGCTGTGAAAAAACGTGGACGTTATTTAACTCAGGCTGCAGTGGCAGTCCTGTGTAAGAATTGTCTGAGCTCCCTATGGGTGGCAAAAGAAATGCTGCAGCCCATAGGGATCTCCTGGAACCCCAATACCATGGGTACCTAGGTACCATATACTAGGGAATTATAAGGGTGTTCCAGTCTGCCAATCAGAATTGGTGAAAATAGTCACTAGCCTGTAGTGACAATTGTAAAAGCAGAGAGAGCATAAACACTGAGGTTCTGGTTAGCAGAGCCTCAGTGATACAGCTAGGCACCACACAAGGAACACATATAGGCCACAAACTATGAGCACTGAGGTCCTGGCTAGCAGGATCCCAGTGACACAGGCAAAAACAAACTGACACACAAGTAAAAATGGGGGTAACATGCCAGGCAAGATGATACTTTCCTACACAACCCCCCCCCCCCAAACGAGGCACAATAAGGATAACCTTGCCCAGATGAGCCTTCATTGTCTAAGTGGAAATATCTGGAGAGTCCATCTGCATTGGAGTGGGTACTCCCAGGACTATGTTCCACTGTATAGTCCATTCCCTGTAAGGAGATGGACCACCTCAATAATTTAGGGTTTTCACCTTTCATTTGTTTTAGCCAAAGTAGAGGTTTGTGGTCTGTCTGAACAATAAAGTGAGTACCACACAGATATGGTCTCAACTTTTTCAGTGCCCAGACCACAGCAAAGGCCTCCCTCTCTATGGCAGACCAATGCTTTTCTCTAGGGGTCAACCTCCTGCTGATGTCCATGAGAGGAGCCTCCAACTCTCGTTACCTTGGAATGAGGTCTCTATCTCAGACTCCGCAGGGACACGAAGACGGGGTCAGCGTCAAGACGACTGCAGCATCGATATCAGCGATGGTGGCGATGCCCTCTGGTCGGAATCCCTCTGATTATCTGTCTAAAGTGAGATATATTTATACAGATCTACAAGGGCCCCTGGCATAGGTGTGTTCCCAAACAATAGATAGCAGTCATGATTGGGATGGCAATTAATATAAACAATCCCTCGAAAGTATAGAGAGGGAAAATCACCTACTGTTTGTTTGTCTTTGTTGCTTGATCCTGACGCCTTAGTGCGGTGACACTGATAATGTAACTCATAACAAGTGGCCTAACTATAAACAAAAGCAGCCATCTTAGAAGAATTGTAAAGAAATGGCTCCCTGTTGCAGTTACCCCCCACTTTTTGCCTGATACTGATGCTGACTTGACTGACAAGTGTGCTGGGACCCTGCTAACCAGGCCCTAGCACCAGTGTTCTTTCATTTAAAATGTACCATTGTCTCCACAATTGGCACAACCCTGGCACCCAGGTAAGTCCCTTGTAACTGGTACCCCTGGTACCAAGGGCCCTGATGCCAGGGAAGGTCTCTAATGTCTCTAAGGGCTGCAAACGGAGGGCTAAAGTGTCGCCCCCCCCTCCCAAATAGACTGGCAAGACCATGGGACCACCTCCAAAACCCAGGCTCAAGGGTGCCCCTCTGAAGTCCCTGCCTAAGAAGGCCACCCAAAAATCAAAGGCCAAGGAGGCCCCCAGAAATCAAAGGGCAAGGAGGCGCCCCAGACATCCAGGGCCAAGGAGGCTCTCTAGAAATCAAAGGCCAAGGAGGCCCCCCAGAAATCCCTGGATGAGGAGCCCCCTCAAGAAATCCCTGGACAAGGAGGCCCCCCAGAAATACCTAGAAAAGGAGGCCCCCTCAGAAATCCCTGGACCAGGAGGCCCCCCAGAAACCCCTGGAACAGGAGGGCCCCCAGAAATCCCTGGACAAGGAGGCCCCCCCAGAAATCCCTGGGCCAGGAGGCCCACTATACTGTGGCCAAGGAGCAGCATCCAGAACCGGAGGCCATTGGAGAGCATCCTGCACCATAGGCCAAGGGGCATCATTAAAAACCAGTGGGCGGCCAACCCCCTCCTCATCCTGGGGGCAGGACGCCCCCTCCAAAACCAGTGGGCAGGAACCCCCTTCCTCTACCTGTGGGTGGCCAGCCCCCTCCTCATCCTGTTAGCAGGAAGCCCCCTCAAGAACCAGTGGACAGGAAGCCCCCTCCCAAACCTGCAGGCAGCCAGCCCCCTCCTCATCCTGCGAGCATGAAGCACTCTGCAGAACCAGTGGGCAGCCAGCCCCTTCCTCATCCTGGGGGCAGAAAGCCCCCTCCAGAACCAGTAGGCAGGACACCCCCTCCAGAACCAGTGGGCAGCCAGTCCCCTTCTCAACCTGTGGGCAGCCAGCCCCCTCCAGAACCAGTGGGCAGGAAGCCCCCTCCAGAACGAGTGGGCAGCCAGCCCTCCTCAGCCTGTGGGCAGCCAGCCCCCTCCTCATCCTGTCGGCATGAAGGCCCCTCCAGAACCAGTGGGCAGCTAGTCCCCTCCTCATTCTGTGTGCAGGAAACCCCCTCCAGAACCAGAAGGCAGCCAGCACCCCCCTCAACCTGTGGGCATGAAGCCCCTCCAGAACCAGTGGGCTAGAAGCCCCCTCACAGTGAGTTGCAACCCCAAAACACCCCACCCCACACCCTGAGGTGCCTTCCCATTTCCAACATGATGCCTCTGAACAGTGGAGTCCAGATGTTGTCAGGAGTCAAGTTGGGGCTTGGACTTTGCCCTGTGGACATTAGTGATTTTGGTGACTGGCCTTTGGGCCTGCATTTATTTATTTCTGCAGTTGTGCATGTTTTTACATTTTATATATTCATACAAAAGGAATACAGTGGTTGGAACTGTGTATGTGTCCTGCTTTTATGTACTCCAGGGTTCTGCTCCTGTTTGTTCCTGTGCATGTGTTTCTGGGTGTGTGGTGTGTGTATGGTATGTGTTGTGCCTGGGTGTGTCAATCTCTTGTGTGCTAGGTGGCTGTACTCACCGTCATTGTCTTCGTCAGCATTGGTGCTTCAGGATGGCCATGCTGTGGTACAGCATCAGGAAGACTTGCAGTTCAGGTTCCATGTGCCCGCGGACTCCTGTGTGTCCCTGGAGGTGAGTGCCTCTTCTTAAATGATGTGTTTCAACAAGCTCTTGGTGGTGTTGCTCCCGTCCTGGAAATTGTGGCGGTGTGCTATATCACAGTATGGTGGTCAGATCCTTGTCTTCCGCCTGTCAGTAGGTGGCTACTGGCGTGTTTGTTGTTCATATCGCGCTGGCGGTTGGTGTGGTACATCGGTTGTCTATGGAAGGTATCACCGCCATAGTCATAATTGGTGATCATTACCGCCAGCCTTTTGGTAGTTATACTGCCACGTTAACCCTGGCAGTCAGAATACCACCAGGGTCACAATGACCACCTAAGATTGGAAGCACAAAGGAGAGGCGGTCAGATCAGAACAATCTAATTGGATTAAAATAACATATAGGATGGCCATTTATTGTTAGAAGAGATGGTGGGAGGTAGTTAGATTTGTTTTTAATTGTATGACATGTTGAAATTCTTGTGTACTCTCATACATGCATTACCTTTGGTTTAAAATCAATAATAAAATGATTTTATATAACTGCTTTTAAAAAATTCTTTTTTTCATAGTTGTCTGGTTTTTAGAAGAAAGCTTCATTGGAGTGGATTATTGACTTTTTCTTCAAAATACAATTATGATTTTTGTTTTCAGCCTGGAACCTTTTGAGAAACCTTTTTGTGATTGAGATTTTTGTTCGAGAAATCAGAGTGCAACATGCGAAAAGACATGCTTTTTCTAACTAAGGGGGTCATTATGGGTTTGACGGTCTGACCTTCAGACTGCCATGGTGGCGGCCGTAAAAAGCCCACCATGTTGAACTGCCAAAAAACAGGCAAAAAACCCACACCACCAGGACTCTGGAGGGTAGGAAATAGGCAGTCCAATCACCAGCACCTCCAGCCCATCAACCAACCACCGAATCTATTGGGACTCACAAATCACAGATATCCAATGGTGGCAGTAACTGCAGCGGTTGGTAGTCACCGTAGTAATACACAACACCACATTGAACAGATCAAAATCGACACAGCTGATACACATCCACACACCCAACATACCTACAAACTGCACTTTAAAACACACCCCTTCACACACCACAATCCTTTTCTTCAACAATGCCACTCATAAAAGCCAGAGCCCAAAATCAGAGACAGTACCATAGATTTGACCCCCCTCCAACTTTCACATAGCAACTATCCGACACCCGTACAACACACCCACCATACAAAATCGCACCGCTACACATCATGTACTAACCATCACGCCCTCACCAACCTGGACCTACCTCTTATCAACCTTTTACAGTGTTGTCCACCACCACAATGTCACCAAAAAAGCATCCCCGTTTCGCAGACGAAGAGTTATGAGTCATGGTGGATGTAACTATCAGAGTAGATTCCCACTTATTTGGAGTCCAAATCCAGCAGACCACAATTGCAAAGAAATGGAAATGTGGCAAAGAATAGTTGACAGGGTGAATTCCATAGGCAGCTACCCGTGCACAAGGGAAGATATCAGGAAGAGGTGGAACAATCTCGGGGGAAGGTGCATTCCATGTTAGCCAAGCACCAGCTGGCTATACTCAAGACTGGTGGTGGACCCCCACCTCCACCCCCACAGTTCACATCATGGGAGGAGAAGCTCTTGGCCATTCTGCAACTTGAGGGCTCCAGTCAGGTAAGTCACTTCACCAATAAAGCCACCAAAATGTATTGTCATGCATGCTCACTGATGACTTTTTGTTACCTTAACAGTAAACCCACTCACCACCCCATGTCCAACTGTCCGAATAGCCCTGTCTGAAAAATCACCTTTGAAGCTTTCTCACCTGGAAGCACAGAATCTGTGTATGGAATGGGCAGGGAATGACAGCACTACAACTCCCAGTAGTCACTATTCTACCATTAAGAAAAACAGAACAGTGTACCATATTGAAAATAGCCTTGCATGTAAACTGAACAATGGAGAATACTCACCTGAATGGTCCACAATTGAACAGTCTGGGAATGACAGCAATGCTATGGACATCTGCTAGTATAATAACACAAGCACACAGCTACAACTGTGTACTCTACTAAACATCTATAGAACTGTACTCACCTACGGGGGTAAGAATAGTATAGTCCATTCCCGTAGGACTGCTATTGATAGGAATGCCAAGGACAGCTGCCACAGACATACCCCACGTACACAGCTACAACAGTGTCCTCCGCTACTCTGTCCCTTCTATCTCCCATCATCTAATGGACTCTACTCAGCTGGGCGGATATCACATATGTGCAGTGTGCTGTACTCGGCGTAGCCCATCACGTATGGCCAGGTAGAATGGTTACTCCAAATCTAATGGCCAGGTCAGTGTCCACATGACTTTGTGCAGCTGTCTTTTAACTCAACAATGAAGTATCGATAACAGGGGGGTCCCATGAAACATATAGACTCAGAATGTTTTTTATCTTTGTCCCCACCCTTGTCACAAGACTTACCATCCTTCTTCTTGCCATCCTTGTCACCCCCTGTATGAACGTTTCTGTTCACTCTTGTTCTGACCCATTTGTCTGCCTTCTTTCCCAATTCTTGGGGAGAGGTCGGATCTGAGTCTACCAAGTACTGGTGCAACAAATCAGACACACAATTGTTCAAAATATGGTCTCTCAAGATTAGATTATACAGGCTTTCATAGTCAGTCACCATACTGCCATGTAATCATCCCTCCTAGGCCTTCACTGAACAGTCTACAAAGTCAGTGCAGTCTTGAGAGGGCTCTTTTCTGGTGTCTCTGAACTTAATCCTGTATTGTTCAATGGTTAAGCCAAATCCATCCAAGAGTGCATTATTCAAAACTTTGTAGTTATTAGCATCACTTTCTCTGACAGTAAGGAGTCTATCCCTACCCTTACCAGTGAAAGATAGCCACAAGATATCAGCCCACTGCCTTTGAGGGACAAACTGTACCATACAGGCCCACTCAAGTGCAGCAAACCACTTGTTAATGTCATCCCCCTCCTTGCTCTCTAACAGAATTACTATCAAAAACACTGCTGCTGCCACCATGGGGAACTAACCCCAAGCTCTGCCTTTTCCTTTCCACATCCAAAGATTCCCTGTCTAAGGCCAGCTGCTGCTCTTTAAGCTTCAGCCTGGCCTCTTCCAACGTCAGCTTTCTGAGTTCCCTTTCCATTAAGTTATCCTCAGGGTGGGAGCCTAGGGAATTGTGAGACACAGAAGAAATATGGGAATTGGCCGAGTTAGACCTGTCCCTAACTAGCTGGACTCTAGTAACCTGGCCTTTAGGAGTTAAAGGTGCCCTACTAGTGTGTGACCCCCTCCCACTACCAGTGTCACTAGATGGCCTATTAGCTGACAGGTCCTTGGAAGAACCCTCCCCAGCATCCTCAGGGGACTCCTCTGACTCTGGCTGGGTACCCCCTCCTCTACCTCCTGATCCTGGGATGGGCCAAACTGGTTCTGGTCACTTTCTAGGAGAAGGCTAAGGAGAAGATGTTTTGTGGGATTCTTACCAATACTTAAACCTCTTTCAATGCAGAGACCCCTCAAACATTTAAAGTTTAGACTACCATAGGTTGCCTGAACAACTGTGGCAGTAAGTTCTACTGCAGACATGATAGTTAGAAAGGGTTTAAGACACAGAGATAAAAGTTTAGAAACTTTTAGAGAAAAGAGAAAAACTTTTGAAAACTTTTGAAAACTTTTCTAAAACTTTTTAGAAAGTTTAAAGATGGGAAGTTAAACTGTTTATATTCTGGAGTATTTGGTAGATATTTTTCTTATGAAAAGCACCAAACAACAAAGTGGTAAAGCAGTTACAAGTACTTATTCCACCGCTGCATCACCAATGTAGGAGGCTGGCCTGGCTTATAGTGGGTACCTGATGGTACCTACACCTTGTGCCAGGTCCAGTTATCCCTTATTAGTAGATTAGTAGTGTTCTAGCAGATTAGGCTGATAGAGGTAGCTGTAGCAGAGCAGCTTAGGCTGAACTAGGAGACATGCAAAGCTCCTAATATACCACTTATATCAGATAGCACTATATCATAAGAAACACAACATTCAGAGTTACTAAAAATAAAGGTATTTTATTTTAGTGACTGTTGGAAAATGGGTTATTGGTAAGGGCAGGTAGGTACCTACACTTAGCAATAGGCCACTAACCTCCACTAAGGTCCAGTTAGGTCTCAGTAAATTAACCCCAGCTCAACCCTTGGTAGCTTGGCAACGAGCGTCAAGGCTTAACTTAGGAGACAGAGTGTAAAGCATTCAAATATCACAAAACAGTATTTAAATAAAACACAGAAAACAGTTTAAAAATCCACAACCAATGTATAAATATAGATTATATTTTTATCTTTAAAATGACACCAAAACGAATAAAATCGGATATGGGGAACCGGAGATATGAATTTTTAAAGAATTATTATTTTTTTAGCGCCTAGAAACAAAAAGCGCCAATCGGGTCATCTGGTTGCACCTCGACCGGGGAAAAGTCAAAGTTTCAGGCCAACTGCGATGGAGCCCTGCTCGGCTACAGGCCGTGGGAGGCCTCGGTTAAAAGTTTACCTTCACACTTTGTCTCTTTTTCGAAGATTTTCTTCAGCGGGACGAACCTGCCAGTCCAATCCGACCTCCTGGAGCCCTTCTCCGGATACGCGTCGCGGGAATCCTCGGTGGAGATTTTTACCTTCGGACTCAGTCGTTTTTTCCAGGTGAAAATCCTTCGACCGGGGTAAACCTGGATCTTGATCCGACGTCCATGGAGCCCTCCTCGTATACGCTGGCTGGGAGGTCCCGGTCAACCTTATACCTTCAGACTTAGTCTCTTTCTCGGAGATTTTCTTCACCGGGACGAACCAGCAAATCAGGCCGGGTCACGGTTGAGGCAAGCCGGCTAGAGTTGCCGCGGCGGGTCGGTCCCTCTATGGAGCTTTTTTTACAAAAGTTCTCCAAACTTCTCCAAACTTCTGGGGCTTCTCCCAGATGTCCTTTTAATGTTCTTTTGAGGTCCACAGCTCACCCCAAGGGTCCAGAAGTTCTGAGATGGTCCTTGGGGGTTGGGACTACAACTCCCAGAATGCACCTGGCGCAAACTCCTTTTTGGCCACTGGACAGTGGTCAGCTGGTCGCTTTCTTCAGGAGTTGGTGCATGGGACTAGGGGGTTAGCAATTTTTCACCTGTAGCAAACAGGGAGTCCCTCCTTGAACCAGTTGAAGCCAGGCAAAGTCCTTCTTGTGGTGAAGCCCAGGTGTGCAGTCCTTCTGAGTGCAGGTTCCAGGTGCAGGCCAGGGGTCCAGCAGGGCAGTCCTTCTTCTTCTTCTGTAGTTCTTCCTTGTTCGATGTGGTAGGAAACTGTGGTGTGGGTGCAGGTCTGCCAGTTTTATCCTTGCTCCTGGGTGAAAAGTAGGGGGGTCCTGGTTCTCCAATCAGGTGCAGGGTCCTTCCCCCTGTGATGACCACTTCCTGGGACGAGTGGCAAAAATCAATCCCAGGAGGCAACATTCTCTAAAAATCCATCATGGCTGAATCTGATTTTTGGAGGTTACATCTGGCTGAGCCCACCCACTGGTGTGGCTAAAAATCAAAAACACACCCCTCTCTTGCCTTGTCCTAATCTAATCAAGGGGGAACCTAGTTGTCTGGGGTTGCAGGATGTGGGGGTGTTGCTGGTTGCTCTGATGTCCTTCTCTGCCTTTGAAGACCAGTTTGGCAGCCCTCCCCCTCCCTGCCTCACCATCTGCTGAGGGGAGATTCCCACCCACAGGCACATTCCTTTTTGTGAAGCCAGGCCACTTCACACCTCATCAAGGCAGCTTGGCCAAGCTGCTAGAGGCTGGCCAATCAGAGCACAGCAGCAAAAACAATGCAGGACTGAAATTGGCAACTTTTCAGGTAAAGTTTAAAACTCTTTACCTGAACAAGTTATATTAAATCCCACAACTGGAAGTTGTGGGATTTATTACAACAATTAATTTGATACCAAATTCATGGTATGCATAATTTAAGGAGACTTTAAAAATTAAAATAAAGTCTCCCTATTCTAGCCTGTGAAGGCCATTTACTACAATGAGGGAAACACGAATTTGGCTGTTTTTACCTCACCAGGGCTTATAAAACTATTTTTATAAAGTCCCTGCTTATAGTTACATGGCACCCAGACCTAGGGGCACATAGGGCACACCTTAGGGGTGACTTATATGTAAAAATAAGGTAGTTTAAGAGTTTGGAACTACTTTTAATTCCAGAGTCGAATTTGCATATAACTTTAATTTAAAAGCAGCCAGCAAGGCAGGCCTGCCTTTAAAATGACCCTGGGTACCTCAGCACTGCACCTATGGGTGCACTACCTATGCTGTGGTCCCTAAACCTACATGCCCTACCATATACTAGGAACTTATAGGTAGGTTAACTTAGCCAATTATAATTAGCCTAATTTGCATATCCATTTTACACAGAGCACTGGCCCTGGTAAGCAGTACCCAGGGCACAGCCAAGAGTCAGTAGCCACCAGTACCTGTCCAAAAAGTGTGGGGGTGACAAGGGCAAAAAGGAGGACTTTCCTACAGTGACAATATGCCAAAAGTATCTCAGAGGATATACTCCCTTAGGAGGTAAGTAAAATACACAAAATATACACACAAACCAAACTCAGGTAAGTAAACAAAATGAAAAGTAAAGCAAACACTGTAAAACACAATAGAATGCAATTGGACACAATAGGATGCAATAGGAGACAATAGGCCTAGGGGCAACAAAAACCATATACTCCAAAAGTGGAATGCGAACCACGAATGGGCCCCAAGCCTAGTGTAGTGTGTAGACGGTCACTGGGAGTGTGAGAAAACACTAAGGGGCATATTTATACTCTGTTGGCGCCGGATTTGCGTCATTTTTTTTTACGCAAATCCGACGCAAAGCTAACTCCATATTTATACTTTGGCGTTAGACCCGTCTAGCGCCAAAGATCTTGGAGTTTGCGTCATTTTTTAGCGTGGACACCTACCTTGCGTTAATTATATGCAAGGTAGGCATTCTCTTCTAAAAAATGACTCTAAGGCATGTGCGCCTTATTTAAACTCCCGTGCAAAAATGACGCACGGGAGTGGGCGGGCCTTAAAAAATGACGTCCAGCCGCTTTTGCGTCATTTTTTAACGCCTGGTCAGGGCAGGCGTTAAGGGACCTGTGTGCTCGGAAGGAGCCCAGAGGTGCCCTCCCATGGCCCAGGGACACCCCCTGCCACCCTTGCCCACCCAAGGAGGACGCCCAAGGATGGAGGGACCCATCCAATGTAATTAAAGGTAAGTTCAGGTAAGTATTTTTTTCGTTTTTTTTTTGTGGCATAGGGGGGCCTGATTTGTGCCCCCCTACATGCCACTATGCCCAATGACCATGCCCAGGGGACATAAGTCCCCTGGGCATGGCCATTGGGCAAGGGGGCATGACTCCTGTCTTTGCTAAGACAGGAGTCATTTCAATGGGGGTTGGGCGTCAAACAAAATGGCTCAAATCGGGTTGAGGCCAAAATTTCGCCTCAGACCTGACTTGCCCCATTTCTTGACGCCCAAGCTCCATTTTCCCCTACGCCGGCGCTGCCTGGTGTGAGTCATTTTTTTTGACGCACACCAGTCAGCTGCGCCGGCTAACGTCATTCAATAAATAAGGCGCCCGCATGGCGCTTTGGAATGGCGTTAGCCGGCGTTAAAATTTTTGACGAACAACTGAGTTGGCGCAGTTGTGCGTCAAAAAGTATAAATATGGCCCAAAGGGTGTCCAAGATACCCCACCCCAAGACCCTGAAAAGTAGGAGTAAAGTTACACTACTACCCCAGAATGACAGTAAAGTCAAGATAGGGGATTCTGCAAAGACAACAACTGACTGCAAAGCACTGAAGATGGATTCCTGGACCTGAGGACCTACAAAGAAAGGGGACTAAGTCCAAGAGTCACGCAAGTGTCCGGGGGGGCAGGAGACCACTAAACCCCGGATGAAGGTGCAAAAGGGCTGCCTCCGGGTGGAAGAAGCCAAAGATTCCGCAACAACGGAAGGTGTCCGGAACTTCTCCTTTGGTCAGAAAATGTCCCATGGCGTGCTGGAGGATGCAGAGTTATTTCCACACAGAAAGACCACAAATAAGCCGTGCTAGCTGCAAGAGTCGTGGCTAAAGATAATGGGTGCTGCCGGGGCCAAGGGAGGACCAGGTGGTTGCCCCTTGGAGGAGGAGACAGAGGGGGCACTCAGCAACAGAGAGAGCCTGTGCAGAAGCAGGCAGCACCCACAGAAGTACTTGAACATGCGTTCAAGAAATCTGAGCACAGCAGTCATCTCAACACAACAAAAGAGGGTCCCACGAAGCCGGTGGTCAACTCAGCGAGTTGAGCAATGCAGGACGGAGTGCTGGGGACCTAGGCTGTGCTTTGCACGAAGGAATCCTTGCAAAAGTGCACAGAAGCCCTAACAGCTATAGATCATGCAGTACACAGGATTACTATCTGACGTGGGGAGGCAAGGACTTACCTCTACCATATTTGGACAGAAGGACCACTGGACTGTCGGGGTCACTTGGATCCAGCTCCTGTGTTCCAGGGACCACACTTGTCAAGATGAGAGGGGACCCAGAGGACTGGTGATGCAGAATTTTGGTGCCTGCATTAGCAGGGAGAAGATTCAGTCAACCCACAGGAGATTTCTTCTTGGCTTCCAGTGCAGGGTGAAGGCAGACAGCCCTTAGAGCATGCACCACCGGGAAACAGTCAAGAAAGCCGGCAGGATTAGGCGCTACAATGTTGCTGGTAGTCATCTTACTACTTTGTTACAGTTTTGCAGGTGTCCTGGAGCAGTCAGCGGTCGATCCTTGGCAGAAGTTGAAGAGAGAGATGCAGAGGATCTCTGGTGAGCTCTTGCATTCATTATCTGATGAGAAACCCACAGGAGAACCCCCTAAAAAGCCCTCAGAGGAGGGTTGGCTACCTAACCAGGTAAGAGCCTATCAGGAGGGGTATCTGATGTCACCTGCTGGCACTGGCCACTCAGAGGTCTCCATTGTGCCCTCACACCTCTGCATTCAAGATGGCAGAGGTCTGGGACACACTGGAGGAGCTCTGGGCACCACCCCTGGGGTGGTGATTGACAGGGGAGTGGTCACTCCCCTTTCTTTGTCCAGTTTCACTCCAGAGCAGGGCTGGTGGATCCCTGAACTGGTGTAGACTGGCTTATGCAAGGAGGGCACCATCTGTGCCCTTCAAACCATTTCCAGATGCTGGGGGAGGCTACTACTCCCCAGCCATTAATACCTATTTCCAAAGGGAGAGGGTGTAACACCCTCTCTCAGAGGAAATCCTTTGTTGTGCCTTCCTGGGACTGGGCTACCCAGACCCCAGGAGGGCAGAAACCTGTCTGAGGGTTGGCAGCAGCGGTAGCTGCAGTGAAAACCCCAGAGAGCTAGTTTGGCAGTACCCGGGGTCCATGCTGGAACCCCGGGGATGCATGGGATTGGCACCCCAATACAAGATTTGGCTTGGGGGACAATTCCATGATCTGAGACATGTTACATGGTCATGTTTGGAGTTACCATTTTGAAGCTGCACATAGGTATTGACCTATATGTAGTTCACACTTGTAATGGTGTCCCCGCACTCACAAAGTCCGGGGAAATTGCCCTGAACAATGTGGGGGCACCTTGGCTAGTGCCAGGGTGCACTCACACTTAGGGGCATATTTATACTCCGTTTGCGCCGAATTAGCGTCGTTTTTTTCGACGCAAATTCGGCGCAAAACTAACGCCATATTTATACTTTGGCGTTAGACGCGTCTAGCGCCAAAGTATGAGGAAAGAGCGTCATTTTTTTCCGTGAACGCCTTCCTTGCGTTAATGAGATGCAAGGTAGGCGTTCCCGTCTAAAAAAATGACTGCGACGCAAATGCGTCGTATTTATACTCCCGGGCAAAAATGACGCCCGGGAGTGGGCGGGGCAAAAAAACCCGCATTTGCGCCGGATTTTAGCGCCTGGGTCAGGGCAGGCGTTAAGGGACCTGTGGGCTCAAAATGAGCCCACAGCTGCCCTCCCATGCCCCCAGGGACCCCCCCTGCCACCCTTGCCCACCCCAGGAGGACACCCAAGAATGGAGGGACCCACCCCAGGGACATTCAGGTAAGTTCAGGTAAGTATAATTTTTTTTTTTTTTTATACTTTTTTTTGGCATAGGGGGGCCTGATTTGTGCCCCCCTACATGCCTCAATGCCCAATGACCATGCCCAGGGGACAGAAGTCCCCTGGGCATGGCCATTGGGCAAGGGGGCATGACTCCTGTCTTTACTAAGACAGGAGTCATGTAAATGGCGTCTGGGAGTCGTTAAAAATGGCGCAAATCGGGTGGAGGTGATTTTTTGCGTCAACCTGACTTGCACCATTTTTAAGACGCCCTAGCGCCATTTTTCCCAACGCCGGCGCTGCCTGGTGTACGTGGTTTTTTTCCACGCACACCAGGCAGCGCCGGTCTGCTTGCGCCGGCTAACGCCATTCAATAAATACGGCGCCCGCATGGCGCTTCAGAATGGCGTTAGCCGGCGCAAAACATTTTGACGCTAAACTGCGTTAGCGCAGTTTAGCGTCAAAAAGTATAAATACGGGCCTTAGTAACTTTGCACCTAACCTTCACTAAGTGAGGGTTGGACATATAGGTGACTTATAAGTTACTTAAGTGCAGTGTAAAATGGCTGTGAAAAAACGTGGACGTTATTTAACTCAGGCTGCAGTGGCAGTCCTGTGTAAGAATTGTCTGAGCTCCCTATGGGTGGCAAAAGAAATGCTGCAGCCCATAGGGATCTCCTGGAACCCCAATACCATGGGTACCTAGGTACCATATACTAGGGAATTATAAGGGTGTTCCAGTCTGCCAATCAGAATTGGTGAAAATAGTCACTAGCCTGTAGTGACAATTGTAAAAGCAGAGAGAGCATAAACACTGAGGTTCTGGTTAGCAGAGCCTCAGTGATACAGCTAGGCACCACACAAGGAACACATATAGGCCACAAACTATAAGCACTGGGGTCCTGGCTAGCAGGATCCCAGTGACACAGGCAAAAACAAACTGACACACAAGTAAAAATGGGGGTAACATGCCAGGCAAGATGATACTTTCCTACACAACCCCCCCCCCCCCAAACGAGGCACAATAAGGCTAACCTTGCCCAGATGAGCCTTCATTGTCTAAGTGGAAATATCTGGAGAGTCCATCTGCATTGGAGTGGGTACTCCCAGGACTATGTTCCACTGTATAGTCCATTCCCTGTAAGGAGATGGACCACCTCAATAATTTAGGGTTTTCACCTTTCATTTGTTTTAGCCAAAGTAGAGGTTTGTGGTCTGTCTGAACATTAAAGTGAGTACCACACAGATATGGTCTCAACTTTTTCAGTGCCCAGACCACAGCAAAGGCCTCCCTCTCTATGGCAGACCAATGCTTTTCTCTAGGGGTCAACCTCCTGCTGATGTCCATGAGAGGAGCCTCCAACTCTCGTTACCTTGGAATGAGGTCTCTATCTCAGACTCCGCAGGGACACGAAGACGGGGTCAGCGTCAAGACGACTGCAGCATCGATATCAGCGATGGTGGCGATGCCCTCTGGTCGGAATCCCTCTGATTATCTGTCTAAAGTGAGATATATTTATACAGATCTACAAGGGCCCCTGGCATAGGTGTGTTCCCAAACAATAGATAGCAGTCATGCTTGGGATGGCAATTAATATAAACAATCCCTCGAAAGTATAGAGAGGGAAAATCACCTACTGTTTGTTTGTCTTTGTTGCTTGATCCTGACGCCTTAGTGCGGTGACACTGATAATGTAACTCATAACAAGTGGCCTAACTATAAACAAAAGCAGCCATCTTAGAAGAATTGTAAAGAAATGGCTCCCTGTTGCAGTTACCCCCCACTTTTTGCCTGATACTGATGCTGACTTGACTGACAAGTGTGCTGGGACCCTGCTAACCAGGCCCTAGCACCAGTGTTCTTTCATTTAAAATGTACCATTGTCTCCACAATTGGCACAACCCTGGCACCCAGGTAAGTCCCTTGTAACTGGTACCCCTGGAACCAAGGGCCCTGATGCCAGGGAAGGTCTCTAATGTCTCTAAGGGCTGCAGCATGTCTTATGCCACCCTAGGGACCCCTCACCCAGCACAGACACACTGCTTGCCAGCTTGTGTGTGCTGGTGGGGAGAAAATGACTAAGTCGACATGGTACTCCCCTCAGGGTGCCATGCCAACCTCACACTGCCTATGGCACAGGTAAGTCACCCCTCTAGCAGGCCTTACAGCCCTAAGGCAGGGTGCACTATACCACAGGTGAGGGCATAGGTGCATGAGCACTATGCCCCTACAGTGTCTAAGCAAAACCTTAGACATTGTAAGTGCAGGGTAGCCATAAGAGTATATGGTCTGGGAGTCTGTCAAAAACGAACTCCACAGCTCCATAATGGCTACACTGAATACTGGGAAGTTTGGTATCAAATTTCTCAGAATAATAAACCCACACTGATGCCAGTGTTGGACTGATTAAAAAATGCACACAGAGGGCATCTTAGAGATGCCCCCTGTATTTTACCCAATTGTTCAGTGCAGGACTGACTGGTCTGTGCCAGCCTGCTGCTGAGAGACGAGTTTCTGACCCCATGTGGTGAGGGCCTTTGTGCTCTCTGAGGACAGAAACAAAGCCTGCTCTGGGTGGAGGTGCTTAACACCTCCCCCCTGCAGGAACTGTAACACCTAGCATTGAGCCTCAAAGGCTCAGGCTTTGTGTTACAATGCCCCATGGCACTCCAGCTAGTGGAGATGCCCGCCCCCTGGACACAGCCCCCACTTTTGGCGGCAAGTCCAGGAGAGATAATGAGAAAAACAAGGAGGAGTCACTGGCCAGTCAGGACAGCCCCTAAGGTGTCCTGAGCTGAGGTGACACTGACTTTTAGAAATCCTCCATCTTGCAGATGGAGGATTCCCCCGATAGGAATAGGGATGTGCCCCCCTCCCCTCAGGGAGGAGGCACAAAGAGGGTGAAGCCACCCTAAAGGACAGTAGCCATTGGCTACTGCCCTCCCAGACCTAAACACACCCCTAAATTCAGTATTTAGGGGCTCCCCAGAACCTAGGAACTCAGATTCCTGCAACCTAAGAAGAAGAGGACTGCTAAGCTGAAAAACCCTGCAGAGAAGACAGAGACACCAACTGCTTTGGCCCCAGCTCTACCGGCCTGTCTCCCCACTTCTAAAGACACTGCTCCAGCTACGCTTTCTCCAGGGACCAGCTACCTCTGAATCCTCAGAGGACTGCCCTGCTCTAGAAGGACCAAGAACTCCTGAGGACAGCGGCCCTGTTCACCAAAGACTGCAACTTTGAAACAAAGCAGCAACTTTGAAACAACTTGCGTTTCACACCGGAAGTGTGAGACTTGCTACTCTGCACCCGACGCCCACGGGTCGACTTGTGGAGAACAAGCACTTCAGGGGGGACTCCCCGGCGACTGCGAGACCGTGAGTAGCCAGAGTTGCCCCCCCTGAGCCCTCACAGCGACACCTGCAGAGGGAATCCCGAGGCTCCCCCTGACCGCGACTGCCTGCTCCTCAGATCCCGACGCCTGGTAAAGACTCTGCACCCGCAGCCCCCAGGACCTGAAGGATCCGAACTCCAGTGCAGGAGTGACCCCCAGGAGGCCCTCTCCCTTGCCCAGGTGGTGGCTACCCCGAGGAGCCCCCCCCCCTTGCCTGCCTGCATCGCTGAAGTGACCCCTTGGTCTCCCATTGCTTTCTATTACAAACCTGACGCTTGTTTGCACACTGCACCCGGCCGCCCCCGTGCCGCTGAGGGTGTACTTTCTGTGTGGACTTGTGTCCCCCCCGGTGCCCTACAAAACCCCCCTGGTCTGCCCTCCGAAGACGCGGGTACTTACCTGCTGGCAGACTGGAACCGGGGCACCCCCTTCTCCATTGAAGCCTATGCGTTTTGGGCACCACTTTGACCTCTGCACCTGACCGGCCCTGAGCTGCTGGTGTGGTAACTTTGGGGTTGCTCTGAACCCCCAACGGTGGGCTACCTTGGACCCAAACTTGAACCCTGTAGGTAGTTGACTTACCTGCAAAAACTAACAAACTCTTACTCCCCCCAGGAACTGTTGAAAATTGCACTGTCTAGTTTTAAAATAGCTATATGTGATTTATGTGAAAACTGTATATGCTATTTTGCTAATTCAAAGTTCCTAAAGTACCTACCTGCAATACCTTTCATTTGAAGTATTACATGTAAATCTTGAACCTGTTGTTCTTAAAATAAACTAAGAAAATATATTTTTCTATACAAAAACCTATTGGCCTGGAATTGTCTTTGAGTGTGTGATCCTCATTTATTGCCTGTGTATGTACAACAAATGCTTAACACTACTCCTTTGATAATCCTACTGCTCGACCACACTACCACAAAATAGAGCATTGGTATTATCTCTTTTTGCCACTATCTTACCTCTAAGGGGAACCCTTGGACTCTGTGCATACTATTCCTTACTTTGAAATAGTGCATACAAAGCCAACTTCCTACAAGAATTAAATAATTAAATGGGCTAAGACATAGCAAGCTAATTAGGTTAAAAGTCACTAGGTGACGGGGCATGAGTCTGCAAGCAAGAGACTAAGCTTACTCTTGTTATGCCATTAAAAAGAACTAGGATTCACTACACCCTCCCTGTTGCCGTAACAGGTATGATGAAGCTACAGGAACCCAAACTAAAATTGTTCTGAACTAAAAGCATAAAAACAAGCTAAAAAAATCTTTAAAATATGTTAAAAGATATTAAAAACGAATCTGCTAAAAACACATACAGAGATGTTAATGTCAACCATGACAAGCACAGCGTGTCAAAGCAAGTTAATGTAAATCCATAATTTTGAATCGGGAATGGCAAGCCAATTCATCATTAATTTACTGTATGCATGATCTTGAAGAATGTCATCGAAGTCACCAACCACGGACCTAAAAAATGGGTCAACATCATCTGAAGTCAAATCGAGTGCTGGACGGACAAACAGATCCACACAGCAGTAGTGAGCAGTATTTCCTGGTGTAACGTTATGCGTTGCAGTGTCCTCATCCGCGGTGGATCTCAAAACGGAAGGCCCATAGGTGGCCTTGCGGAGCAACCTCAGTCTCAAGGGGCATGACCGTGTATGAACGCTCATCGGGGACATCAGCAGTTCGTGGTCCACAGGAGATGTTGGTGCAACAGCAAGACAGACCATAGGCAAATGTTCAAAGAGACATCACAGGCAGCGGAAGACTGGTTGTACGCACCAGAGAAGGGGCCGAAATGACAGCAACCAGTCAGTCATGCTCTGGTTCCACCAGCAAGGGTGCACCGAAGATCCGAACTATGCGCTCACGGCACAGTGGAGTTGGTGGGAGTGGCTCCATTGCTCTGCGTATCTGGAAAGAACCAACCACTGTGAATCAGAAGAAATAGCAGTAGTAGTCCGCCAATCAAAGCCAAAATAATTGGAAAGCCACCAAACACACTTGAAAAGAGCGAATGGATCGCTGACGGGATGACTCCGAAGACAGTCTGGAAGATGGACACGAAACCAGACTCAACAGCCTTAAAGAAGTGAACAATCCTAGTGGTGCTTGAAGCATTGAATTCTGGATACCAGTTCTCAAAAATGCTTGGGGAAGTTGGTATTTAATAGGGATTGTATCTCGCCTGATGATCTCGCAATCTGGAGAGCATGCGTCTCCTTTGCGGATGTCAAGGCGACCTGTTTTTAAAAAAATAGCGCCATTAGCCTGCTCAGTTTGTCATAGTTCACATTAATAGTATCTATGAGGGGCCACATGTCAGATACTTTTATCTCTCGTGTGGGGGGAAACAAAACATGTCCACAATACGTAACGACCTTCGAGACCGAGATTGTGTAGGCAATTCCTGGTCGCATGCCGCAACAACTTTGATCGTTCAGTACCACATAACTTCCATTGGAAAGTACATGAAATACTGGGCGATTCAAAGGGACGGGAGTACCCTTCAGCAAACAGGCCAAATTTGCTATCCCCGCATTGCAAAGACCGTGAAGAGACACCTGCTTGCATATCATGAAATGACGAACAGCAGTCTCACATTCGCTTCCGCTACGAAAGACTTCTGTTTCGCCATTCAGACATTTATAGTCAAAGGGCAACTCCCACTCTTTCCTAATATAGCTATCTCGTAGTTGTTCGGTCAAAGTTTGAAAGGTCAAAATCAGTAAATTAATTATGCCATGTAAGAGCCAGATAGTTGAAGGACTTTCTGCTACCGTGAAGAGCAACTTAACTAATTTTTCTATGCGAAGCATGGTGAAACTAACTTCCCTTTTAGCCATTGTCTGTTGTTCCTTGGAAAAATTAAAAGCAGTGAAGAATTCACTCCCATTAATATACTTCCATGGAATGTGGCCATTTTTCAGTGTCTGTAAAGTCCAACCCAGCTGCATGATGGACCGTAGCTGTGTTTGCCCATGATATACCGGGGCCAAGTCTGTCTGAGTGATATCAATAGCAGACAACACTATATTTGATAGTGAATAAATCCTGTTGGACAGTGTATTCATGCCGTTGTCGACAACAGCTAACGCCTTTTCTAAATGTTCTTTATCCAATTGCCTTAATCGTGCATCAGCCTCAATCTGGGAAAGTTTCTAAATTTGATGGTACATAGCATATAAAAACCTTTTCGAGCGCTGTTTCCTAGGACCCAGCAGAAAATCCTGCAAGTCTACATCTTCAGAAAGAGTGTTCAGGTGTTTCTTAACGCGGCTAGCGTTTTGGTTCCGTAGCCATTGCTGGCACAGCTTACCCACACTGTATGTCGTAGCTATACCTGTATGTTGACCCAATACAAAGTGAGGGTCTTGCCTGTTAATTGAAAAAAACCCTGAAGAGTTAAAAAAACGCGCTTGACACTCATTAGTGTCAGTGGGCCAGATTAACCACCCGCCGGGACTAGAAAGTAGAACATACTCCAACACTTGTCAAGGCAACCTATGGTAGTCTAAACTTTAAAAGTTTGAGGGATCTCTGCATTGAAAGAGGTTTAAGTATTGGTGGGAATCACACAAAATATATTCTCCTTAGCCTTCTCCTAGAAAGTGACCAGAACCAGTTTGGCCCATCCCAGGATCAGGAGGTAGAGGAGGGGGGTAGCCAGCCAGACTCAGAGGAGTCCCCTGAGGATGCTGGGGAGGGTTTTTGCAAGGACCTGTCAACTGATAGCCCATCTAGTGACACTGGTAGTGGGAGGGGGTTAGACACTAATAGGGCACCTTTCACTCCTAAAGGCCAGGTTACTAGAGTCTAATTTAGTTAGGGACAGGTCTAACTCTGCCAATTCCCATTTTCTTCTGTGTCTCACAATTTCTGTACCTATTCTGTACACAGGATATCCTATTACATTGCATTCTGCCTAAAATGGCGAGTGTTTTTATTGTCATGCATTAAAATATTTTGACAGATACAGTCTATGCGTCATTTTATCGGAGCACAGGAGTAGATTTCAGCCCGCATCCATATGTTTCTAAATTGTTTCAAACGTAACCAATTTTCGGAGGTACAGTGTGGAAGATACCACTCAGGGCTAATGGTTCTTTCAGGGAATTATGCTTCATTTGTTGGCAATAAGCGTCATTTTTAGACGCATGTGCGTCATTTTTTGATGCGTATGTGGCAAAATTTCAAGCATTAACTGGGTTTGGGTCATTTTACCATTTGAAAGGTATATTACAGTTGTGACAATACTGAGATAGGCTTATTGCACCCACTTTGGGCATGACGGTGTATGGGCACATGGACACATCATACTACTGCGGACCATGATCCGCTACTTCATGTACAGGATTTTCACTCTTGACTGACGCAATAGATGGCCAAACGTGTGGCCTACATATATGTTTTACACAAATTGGGCATGTTTGGCATCAGGAGAGGATAGCAAGATGACGCACATAAGTACAATACCTCAATGCCTAGGGCTCAATGTGTGTGCTTTGGCTACCAATATTGTTGTTGACCCACTGCGTGACCATCACAAGATGCATTATTGCAAATATGCTTGTATGCATGTGGAGTCAATGTGTCCAACCCTCAGATGCAAGTCAGTGTGGAAATGAGAGAGTACATGTGTTTGTCATACATGTAGCAGCAACTGCTGTATGCACTTTCTAGTTTTTGGATAACATAAACACCACAAATGACAAAGCGTGCACCGGATAGATAGCAGACGGTTGTTCATGTCAATGGTCCAAAACTTGGCTATCACATGTCCTGGAATTTTGGATACTGCTCCCTAGGCACTTGTTGGTGAACCCACCATAAGTCAGGTACATGTACATATACTAAGTGGGTACAGTGTTTGTGACACGGAGAGCCAAAGATAAACCGCATTTGTAATGTCACATCACAGTTGAGGTCATTTTACTGAGCCACAACTCTCCTGTGGCAGTGGAGGACCAGCAGACCAAGTAGCACGTGCCCACATATTTCCAGTGATCAATTGCACAGAGGTGTCTGATTCATATGTGTGGGCCAATGTTTATCCTGTATATTTTGTCACAGTTACGTCCAGGTCTAGTCATTAGTCTGTGGCGGCTATTCCTGTATCTACTGAGTATCCTTTGGAGATCAATGGAAGTAAAGCCAATGAGGATTTGAGAACCCACATGGGGATGGTCCTACCCTGTCACTGCAGACGTGTTATGAGACTGTCAACAGGGCAACCTTGGTGTGCTGAGTAAGATCATATCTCAGGATTCTTGTACCAGCAGGTGTCATCACAACATTTGTACACAGGTTGGCCTCTAAAATTCCCACTGCATCTGGGAACATCATAGCCTCCGTGCTGATTATTCTCACAGCTATTCACCACGCACGGCCTATCAATATGTTGTGAGCCATGTGAATTGGCGGGTGAACTGTCAGCCACATTATCTGACATTGCTGGTTCTGCTGGAGGCACCAGACCCAAACCCTGCATATGGCCATGCTACACTGTCACAATTTGTCGCTCATCCATACATGAGACCCATACAAGGGATAGGCCATGATTTGGGTATTTGAAGACAAGTTCCCAACTATGGTACGATAAATAAGCACATTATGCTATACAATTTATTTGAATATGCATTGAAGAACCACCTGACAAAATACCCCAGGATGAATGTGATGGTTGGTGTTAGAAATTGGGTTTTTGGTTGGCAGTCCGGTTACCCCCTGTCCAAGCAAGAACCCTCACTCTAGTCAGGGTAAGTCACACACAATCCAAAATTATCATGTGCCCACCCTCTGGTATCTTAGCACGAACAGTCAGGCTTAACTTAGAAGGCAATGTGTAAAGTATTTGTGCAATAAATCATACAATAACACAATATAGCACCACAAAAATACACCACACAGTGTTTAGAAAAATATATAATATTTATCTGGATAATTGCATGTCAAGACGAATAAAGATGCAATGTGAAATTGTAGAGATATCACTGAAAAGTGATATAAAGTGTCTTAAGTCTTTAAAAAGCAAACAAAGTCTCTTTCAAGCACAAAGTACCTGGTTTAAAGTGGAAAATCTCGGCAAAGGGCCGCAGAAATGGTGTGTGCGTCGATTTCTCCCCAGCACACACGGACTTGCGTCGTTATTTTTCACGTGGGGAAGTCGGGCGTCGTTTTCTGGTGCGCGGACAGTCTCTTTCTGTGGTTCGCGGGAATACCAGATGTCCCGGGGTCTGTGCGTGGAATCCTAGGCTTGTTTTCCGGCAGTTCGTCGTTCTGGTGGGCTGTGTGTGGAATCTTCTCCCTCACAGCAGGCGTCGCGCCGATTTCCTTTCTAGAGTCGGGCAGTGTTTGTCCAGGCGAGGCCGTGCGTCGAAGTTCCGGTTGCACTGCAGGTGTTGCGTTGAGCGCCGTCTTTCCTGAACGGCGTGCAGTGAATTTTTCAACGCAGAGCAAGCTGTGCGTTGACTTTTTCGGCGCACAAGGTGTCCAAATGAGAAAAAGTAGTCTTTTTGGTCCTGAGACTTCAGGGAACAGGAGGCAAGCTCTATCCAAGCCCTTGGAGAGCACTTCAGCAGCAAGGCAAGAGTTCAGCAAGGCAGCAGGGCAACAGCAAGGCAGCAGTCCTTTGTAGAAAGCAGTCAGGTGAGTCCTTTAGGCAGCCAGGCAGTTCTTCTTGGCAGGATGCAGGTTCTGGTTCAGGTTTCTTCTCCAGCAAGTGTCTTATGAGGTAGGGCAGAGGCCCTGTTTTATACCCAATTGTGCCTTTGAAGTGGGGGAGACATCAAAGAGTGGGTAAGAAGTGCACCAGGTCCCCTTTCAGTTCAATCCTGTCTGCCAGGGTCCCAGTAGGGGGTGTGGCAGTCCTTTGAGTGAGAGCAGGCCCTCCACCTTCCCAGCCCAGTAAGACCCATTCAAAATGCAGATGTATGCAAGTGAGGCTGAGTACCCTGTGTTTGGGGTGTGTCTGAGTGAATGCGCAAGGAGCTATCAACTAAACCCAGCCAGACGTGGATTGTAAGGCACAGAAAGATTTAAGTGCAAAGAAATGCTCACTTTCTAAAAGTGGCATTTCTAGAATAGTAATATTAAATCCAACTTCACCAGTCAGCAGGATTTTGTATTACCATTCTGGCCATACTAAATATGACCTTCCTACTCCTTTCAGACCAGCAGCTACCACTTCAATAATGTATCAGGGCAGCCCCAATATTAGCCTATGAAGGGAGCAGGCCTCACAGTAGTGTAAAAACGAATTTAGGAGTTTTACACTACCAGGACATATAACTACACAGGTACATGTCCTTCCTTTTCCCCACACAGCACCCTGCTCTAGGGGCTACCTAGGGCACACATTAGGGGTGACTTATATGTAGAAAAAGGGGAGGTTTAGGCTTGGCAAGTACATTTAAATGCCAAGTCGAAGTGACAGTGGAACTGCACACACAGGCCTTGCAATGGCAGGCCTGAGACAAGGTGAAGGGGCTACTGAAGTGGGCGGCACAACCAGTGCTGCAGGCCCACTAGTAGCATTTAGTCTACAGGCCCTAGGCACATATAGTGCACTCTACTAGGGACTTACAAGTAAATTAAATAGCCAATCATTGATAAACCAATCAACAGTACAATTTACACAGAGAGCATATGCACTTTAGCACTGGTTAGCAGTGGTAAAGTGCCCAGAGTTCAAAAGCCAACAACAACAGGTCAGAAAAAATAGGAGGAAGGAGGCAAAAAGTTTGGGGATGACCCTGTCAAAAAAGCCAGGACCAACAGTTGGGAAAGCAACTAGGATACATATGTAGCCACAAGGAACCTTTAGGGTAACGCACAGGTGCCAGTCATGCTAACAGGATGCAGGGTCAATCAGGATCCAGCAATTTCACAAGGTACATACTCACTGGTCTGACTGAGACTGGTCGGAGGAGGAACAAGACAGTTGAAATGGAAAACTGTTTGTCCTGTGTTTTGGAAGGTGACACATTAACCCAAGGGCTGTGTTACACAGCTGATTTTTATGGGAATGCATAACAGTGTATTCAATAAAATGGCAGCTTCTATGCTGTTCCAAGCATCTGCAAGGGCAGTGCATGTTCAAATGGCTGGTCTGCATGGTGGTGCTCACAGGTGTGTGCTGCATCAGTCTCTCACAAGTCCTATAGGTGAGATTCTAGTTCAAATGGCCAACAGTACCTTTCACATGGGAAGCAATCTACAGGTGATAACAGGGCTTAGAGACTACAAGCTAGTGCATTATTTAACCTGACGTCCATGCAGACAGATGTACAATGACTATGGCATACCATACTAAAGGGTGAAGCACACTGGATTAAAATTGTTAGTCTGTGTGTGTGTAGAGGAGGGAATATCTGGGTACACATGTTACCATTCCAGGGACCTCTTAAGACGGGTGGGGTGAGACCGGGAACATGGGTGGGTCAGGACTTAGGACATGGGCTGACATGTACATGGAATTTCATGTGCGCAAGGCTTGTCATAGGTGTGGCACTTGTGCTATCTAGGTTCTGCTTATATGGAATCATAGTCACACATGGTCCTTGCAAAGATAGGTGATGTAACAGTTACCGCTGTCAAGGGTGTGGCCATACATTAATGTTACTAATGCAATAGTACATCCACTGCCTCATGTATGATGCTTTTTGTTCCATTATTGACTGATGGTGTCTTAGTTGTGTGCCATATGCTGCAAAGAATCATGTTGCCAACATGTATGTGTGAATTAGGTGTGGTCCTCTGCTATTGCCCTTCAAAGGTGAAATGTACAGGATATATGTCATTTACAGTGTGTGTGAATGTGACTGTTGATTAATACGCATTACAATTATATTCTGATAGTTAGTGATAAAGGTGAGCAGAAATGATTACCCAGACCATGATATGGTGATTATGATAGGTGATTATTTACATATGTTAATACAGTGGTGATGGTGAGTTGATTCAAAAGAAATTGTTGACAATATGTTGGCGCCTGCGCAATCCTGCAGCTGTGTTTGGTTGGTCCCCCACATGTTGATGACCAGCATCCTCCTCTTCAGGCATTTGTGGCTCTGGTTCTAATAGGGGAATGTTATTTCGTACACAAATGTTGTGCAGGATGGCACAGGTTAAAATGATCTTGCAGACCATTTCTGGTGAGTATAGGAGGCTGCCTCCAGTGATGGCGAGGCACCTGAATCTCGACTTCATAATGCCAAAGGTCCTCTTGACTATGGTGAGTGTCCTCCTATGTGCCTCATTGTAGGCATGCTCTGCTGCTGTGCTTGGGTTGCCAAATGGGGTCATAATCCATGGCTGGAACCCATACCCCTGATCAGCTGAAAGAGAAAATGATTGAGATCAGGTTGATGTTGCTTGCCCCATTAATATCACCTTGCATGGCAGTAGTTCTCTTGTGTTGTCTGTGACTCATTTGTGTTTGTGTTATTTTGTCGATTCCAAGGCTTCTAGGATGTACCATCAGCATTGGGTTGTTTCCTTTGCTGAACGAGTGTTTTGCTGCTGACCGGTTGTCAGCAGTATATTTTGAGAGTTGCAGTACAGTGTGTAATCCCTCGAATTGTGACTTGTGATACAGGTGTCCGTGTCTTCACTGGGGATGAGATGATAGTTCCATACACAGAATCAATTCAACAGTGGTGGTAACACTTTTGCATCTATGTACTCTGGACATCCCATATATTTTGACATATGCAATAGATTAATTTAACCAACAGTGAGACGCTTACATTTTGCAAGGTGACAATTAGCCACACTTCTCCATATGTTGTGATCATTGATGTCTTAACATTTGACTGTACACTAATTTCACATGTGTGACAAGTTCACTGCAAACATATTTCTCTTCCCTTGGCAAGTTGACTCAGGTTGTAAAGTCTACCTAGACTAATGCACATGGTCTAGTTCAGCTGGCTAACTTGGTTGTGAGGTTGTCGTTTTGAGTTTCAGAAGGTCCGTATGGCAGTACATCTGTTGTGTGTGTGTTAATTTGTCACAATGCGTATGTGTAGGAATGTGCACCTTTCATATAGTACCATCAAGATGTGTTCTTCCCACAGTCCACTTGCCTCTAGGTAGTGGGCAATGTGAGAACAGAAGTGATGTGAGATATTGGAATGGCCTCAATGATTGCATGGGACCTTGATTGTAGTCATCATCATGCTACGTGAGTCACGGTGTTTGACCTGCAGCAAATTACATTCCACACCCCGTACACAGTACGTATTGGCTGGAAGGGTGTTTGATTGGGTGTTATTGGTGTGTTATTGGAGTTTTATCCTCACAGATGTAATGCCAGTTGGCACCATGTGTTTGTCATTGTGTTGTTTTACATTTTCCCCTTGTGTCTGTGGAGTGGCATCAGTTTTTATTTGTAACGATACTTTATCCCTAGGTGTGTCTCCCATTGGGTGAGGATATCAAACATGCCTAGCGGTGTCACAACCTCAGTGTGTTCCTGTCCACATGTCGCTGCTGTGGTGTATGTGTTTTTTGTCCTAGAGGGTTGCTGTGCAGTGTGTATATAAGTAGGTTTCTGTACTTAACAACAAGTAGTCCTTTTCCATATCGTCCATCCTGGAAGTGTTGATTAATGGTACAGTGATGGAAGGTGAATGACTCATGAACACTCCCAGGATACTTTGCCACGATGTTGGTGATCAATCCCTGGTGATCCACAATGGCCTGCATATTGATGGAGTGTGTGTGCTTCCTGTTGCGGTATAGATGTTCAGTTGCAGCAGGTGGCACAAGGCGTACATGTGTGCAGTCAATGGCACCAAGGACGTGTGGATCCATTAATGAGGTAAAACCCCTGTTTGGTCTCCTGCTGCTTTTGCTGTGTGTTGGGGAAGCAGATGTGGTGGGGTGTGAGTGTGATGATGGCATCCAGTACCTTGGGCAGGAAGGCGGAGAATGATGGCTGTGAGATCCCAGCAACCAGGGCACCAGTGGTTTGAAAGGAGCCACTTGCCAACATATGTAATACAGCTAGCAGCTTGGTTTCTGGTGGGATGGTGCAGGGCGTCTGCAAGCTGGGTACCAGCTGTGGTTCAATGTTGCGCAGCAGCTGCTCAATGGCTTGCCAGTTCAACCTTTACCTCTGGATGATGTCATGTTCCCTAAGGCCATGAAGGGTTGTCCTGGTGCGGAATATCCTCTCCTGACTTCTGGTTTGCCTTTGGGGTCCCTGCTGGTGTTGTGGAAGCTGCTGTTGCTGGTCCTGTGCTCTACGTCTGCATGTACGCTGGATGAAAAGCACCTCCATGTCTGTAATTTTTTACGCAAATCGGGCTGTGCATCATTTTCCGACTCCGCGTCCCAGCAGTGCAGGATTTTTGCGTGGTAGCATAAATAAGGCGCACAGGTGTTTGTGAAATTTTTTGGACTGGAACGCCTACCTTGCATATCATTAACACAAGGTGGTTTCCCGCATCCAGAAAATGACGCACATGGCGGGATTTTGACATCCTTGGGCTCGGGCGTCAAAGTTTAAATTCACTTTCACCTCCACCCACACCACAAGAGACCGCAACAGGCCTCGAGTGAGGGGGGCTCCGGGGACTTCCACCGTCGTATGATAAGGTGTTTGCCCATCAGTAGGCCTAAGTCTAGGAATCTCGAGGTCGCCTTTTGTTTTTTCGCTCTAGGAAACATTCCAAATATACATACCTCCCATGTGTACAGTAGTGGGCACGCCGTGCAGGCAGAGAGGAATCAATACACCCTGCTAATAGGAGTGCAGATATGGGAGGACCAGAACATGTGAAGCAGGTCCGCTGCCACCAATGCACATCGGAGACACGCTGCGTCAGTGCAATGGAAGTACAGATGAATTTTGTCAGGGGTGAGATAGGCCCTGTGTAATATGTAGAACTGAATCAATCGAAATCTCGTGTTGCACGGTATGTTAGTAGGGCCCTCCAGAACTGCTACCCATTATTTATCTGTGTACGGTCAAGCAAGGTCGACCTCCCCTCTGGCTCACAGGGCAGCGTGTGTGGGGCAATGTGAAGGCATAGCGAGCTTGTGAGCCATCGCGCCAAATGCCTCCCTGGTCCTATGACCTGCAGATATGGTACCACTAAGTGTGTCGATGTTTTGGTGGAGAGGTCCCCTCAGTGTCGAGTCAGTGATGCCAATAAGGAATTGTACAGGAGAACCTGACCTGGCGACAAACCTGTGTCCTCCACCAGCTCTACGAAGGGGTTAGTGTGCCATCTCTATACAGATCTCCCAGGTTGTGTATTCCAACAGCATGCCAGGGCTCCAGCTCTGCCACAGATGTCTAGGTGTGCCCAGGCGCATAAGGAACTGTCAACCGCCTGAGACATAGGCTCCTACGCTAGCAGTGATGTGCCACACCCAACAGCAGGGGGCCCAGCGCTCCCGCATGTGTGGTTGGATGGAACAGGTGAGACACCCTAGACAAGTCTACATTGAGGCAGGACAGTAGCTGTGTCTGACAGCTGTAAGCCAGAGAGCCCTTAGCCACCCATTGCAGTTGTGAGGCCAAATAATATTGCTCCAGGTTCAGAACCGCAAGGACACCCTGATCAGACAGCAAATACAATTTCACTAGTGCCACTCTACAGCATCCCTTGATCCAAATAAATTCTCTAAACCTGAGTTCTGATTCCCAGAAGCATCTGGCTGGAATGCATAGTGGTAAGTTTGCAAAGTAATATAATAGCCATCGGCGGATCACCATTCTCAGAAGGGCTACCTGCCCCATCACCGATAGCGGCAGCATTTGCCAGAAGGCCATCTGAGCTTAGATAGATATGACCGCATGCTTAAGATTCCCATTGTCTAAATCCTCAAAAGAGTGATACACTTGAACACCCAGGTATTGAAACGTCCAAGGAATAAGCACACCATAGAGCACGAGGCCAGCAGAGTCTACTGTGAAAGGGAATAAGCATGAGTTTTCCCAGTTCACACGCAGACCAGACACAGCGACAAAATGCTGCAGTGTGACAACGACTGCATGGGAACATTGGAAATGTCTCTGAAATACAGAAGTGGGACATTCCAGGGGTCTCCTATGCTTCGGAGCTCCGCTGCCAGGGGCTCCATTGCCAGTGAAAATAGCAATTGGGAAAGAGGGCAGCCCTGGCAGGTCTCGCTATTAATCAAAACCAGCTCAGAAATGTTAGAGATAGTCCTAAATGCGGTCAGGGGCTGAGAATACAGAAGCTGTACCAGCTATAGAAAGCAGGGCCCAAGCCCATTGAAAAGCCCATTCCAGCAAATCAAAGGCCTTTTCAAGGTCCAGCACTAAACAGCCGGCCTCAGGCTAGTTCTGTGTAGAATACTTCATAATGTGGAAGAACCGCCTGAGATTCAGAGAAGTGCTGTGTGCCGACACAAACCCATTCTGGTCCAGGTGAACCAATTGAGGCACCAGGGATGCCAATGGGACCTCCAGGATTTTAGCCAGGATCTTGTAATCTGTATTAAGCATTGCTAATGGCCTATAAGAGCTCATCTCCGTTGGATCACTACCAGGCTTAGGGAGGGAAATCAGTAAAGCCTTCCGTTGTGAAGCACACAGGGTGGGCGCCGACAGAGCCTACTCGTACAGCCACAGTAAGCGGGTGCAATCAGAGATGAGTAAGCTTTATAAAATTCCGCCAGGAGGGCATCAGGACCCGGAGTTTTACCAGTAGACAGGGCATGCACGCTGTCCTGTACCTGAAACAGCGTTATGGGTTTGTCTAACTCTGCCTGCTGTTCAGCCGTAAGGCTGGGCAGGGAGAGTGGGGAGAAAAACTTTTCAAGGTCTGCATTACTCACCGACACAGTTGACTTGTATAAGAGTGTATATGTCTTGTAAGTTCATCATGTATTTCACTTTGGGTGTAAAGCTTGTGGCCGGTTACCAAGTGTAACACCAAAATAGGAGTACAGGCTTGTTCCTGGCGTCTCAACCAAGCTAGCAGTCAGCCAGATCTATCTTCTGCAGAATGTGTGAGAGCTATGTGCTGCATAATTGAGGCAGCGCAATCTCTCTAACAGGGACACGTGCTCCCTATGCCTGTCTGTAAGTCGGCGTTTTTCTACAAGATCATGGATTGCACTATTCTGGTACTTCAAAATAGTACCCTCCACTTGGGTTAAATTGCTTTCAATAGATTTGTGCATGTTTCACTGCCTGCCCAAGCAATGTCTTGCATGGTAACCTTGAATGCATCCCACTCAAGGACCCTCGAGATTGCAGTGCCATCATTACAATCAAAGTATTTGGTTATGAAAGTGCCCAGAGCCGCCCAGAGCCGCCCAGAAGGGGGCGTCCTCCAGCATCTCAGGCTGTAGCCACCAAATGGGGATAACAGTGGCAGAGTTATCCTGCATTAGCTGGAAGTATTGTGTATTGTGATCCTAGTGGGTGCCACCTAGATAGCCAGTTTGCAACACGGCATGAATCAGGATAATAGTGCATAGGATTCTGTCAAGTCGCACATGCAATTGGTGTGGGGCAGAGAAAAATTAGTAAACCATTACCATGGTATTTCACTTGCTCCAGATGTCTATCATTTGCCACTGATGGATCCAGTCCTGCAATGTTTGAGCAGTGGCTATTGCAAGTGCTGTATGCAATGGGGGGAGAGAGCGACCGAGCCTCGGATCAAGGACACTGTTGAAATCCTCTCGGATAAGTCATGGGAGGCCACTTTATTGGGAAAGAAGGAAGCTTGGTCTGTGTTTGGTGCATAAATGGAACCTAATAATAGTGCACGGCCCTCCAAATGTCCACGAGCAAACACATATCGACCCTCAATGTCAATATTGTGTTCCCTGGCCACAAAAGGGGTGCCTGGTCAGATCCATACAAGGGCCCCTCTAGCATAGGAGGAGAAGTGAGTTGCAAACAGTTGCCCTTGCCAGCACCGCTGTAGCCTAATGCTCTCCAGACGCACAAGGTGTGTTTCCTGCAGGTGTGCAATGTGCACCAAATGCTTTTTAAGGAGGAGTAACTGGAGTACCTGCGCATGTGTGTGTGTATTCCTCTCACATTCCATGAGAAAATGTTAGTGTGGGTCATTGGTAGATATTGCGGTGTAAAAATATATATTACCACTGCATGGATACTATAGTGCCCCACAGTCGGCAACCAGACTACGGGGGTGAGAAGATCTGGCTCCATGGAACCACAAACAGTTGCAGCAAGAACCAAACATATACCACAAGTCCAAAACAGAAGAGTACCATTAGTACAGAGGGACCACTGGTAGGTGCCCAAACTACTGAACCTCTCGATCCGGCACAACCAAACTATAGAAGAAGTACCTACGGGGTGGCTGTCTAATAAGCCCAGTAGTGGAAGCCCCAGATGTAGTGTAAATGTAGGCAAGGGTCGGATACTTAGCACAGCATGTTCATAACAGTACAATGAAATGCATGCAGATTTCCAGTAGGGAACCTAATTGGAAGAAATGAACAGTTGGGAGACAGAAGGTGGGAGGAGATGAGGGGCAGGTATGGAAGACAAGGAAGAAATAAAAGATGGAGGGGACAAGCAAATGTAAGCCCCCTTACAGTGGCACTAGATAATTTCAGGCAGTTGACACAGCAATATTAATCAATTCAGATTATGTAGTCTGCTGTGTCACATCAGGGTGAGCCGGGAAGTTGGTTTCAGAGAGTTCTCCACTGAGCGATTCATCTCCACTACTGGAACCATTGGGTCTCCCTCATGGTCTGCGGCAGCCGACGGCTGCAGATTGCAGAACGCGGCAGCAGTTTTGTATGATCTGTTCTAAGTCTGGAGCACGGCCCGACCTCGAAGGGGGAGTCTCGCAATGTCGTCAACCCCTACAATGGTCAGGCCTTGACTCCCACGACTTGCCTTGACCCATCTGTGGGGCCCGCTGTCGCGTCAAGGATGTCGATTACAGCAATTCCCAGGCAGGTTCAGTAGTACCAAAAACTGTGTTTTTCCTTGGGCCACCATGTGCAGCCTGGCAGAGAAAAAGAAAGAGTATTTCAAGTTGTGGGTTCGCAGCTTATGCTTCACTGATAAAAAAAGGTGCTCCTCTGTCTCTGTACCACCATGGTGTAATCAAGGAACATCATTAGCTTGGATTGCCCACCTGGAGGGATGGGAGAGTCCTCACGTCTTGCAGTATAACATCTCTGTCTACGTAATGAAGCAAGCGGACTCGACGCGGGGGCGAAAGCCATGATGGGACGCGATGCGCTCACTCAACAGAAAAAAACAGCATGCACGACTCAGCCAGGCTCAGCTCATGCATGCACTTCTCTATGTAGGTAGCATAAGTGCCCTCCAACCCTCTGGGAGGCCCGCAATGCAGACGTTGTCCTCCTTTTGCTCCCTTCTACATCTTCTGCTTGGTGTTTCAACGCTGTTATTCGAGCAACCAATGACTACATAGAGGCTTCCATCTTTTACTCTTATGGGTAAGGTAATTCAAACTACACTCTAGTAAGTGAGTCCTGTTTGCCAGCTTGCGGTGATTAGGATGAAGCGAGATGAGGTTGGAGGCCACTTTGTCTATCTTGTTCTCTAGTGATGCTCTCATTTGATCTAAAGACGCCCCAAATAGCACCACTGACATCAGTACAGCATCCACTTTTTGGCCAGTGGATGCTCAAGCATCAGGCCCTGATGCCAGGGGTTTGCCCCCAGTGCCACAGCGTAGACGCCGCATGGCGCAGTCTCTAATGACCTGTGGCCCAGGTCAATGAAACTGGGTACTGCGGGCCATGGGGCAGCGACAGCCAACCCCCAGTACACCAGTCAGCTACAGTTTGCATCTCAGAAAAGGTGGGTAGCTCAACAAGTCAAATGGTAAATGTGCGCCAGCGGGATAACCGCTATGGCGAAGATCCAAAGGATGAGGACCCGCTTGCATGCCCCACGCATCAGCCAGCAAAGCGCACCAGCATGATCTGTCCCACCTCTCAGGCGGCAGCTGCAGTTGTGTCAGCTCAGGGGATCACTCCATTAACCCCTTCACACGCAGGCCCTCGCCAACCAGTTTGGCGCCATCCTGACTTCAGGCCCAGGCCACAGTGCTCAACGTGCTCCATCTGCCCGCTGCCAATGCTGCTCCTTCTACGGAGGCAAAGCGTCCCTCAATGGCCGGTCTGCACCTCTTTCGAGCAGGGGGAGTCTGTATCACAACCAGGCCTGACCACCACAAGCCACCAACTCCATCCTTGCAGTCACAGCGAGTCAGACTCAGTGCCCCCGTCTCCAGAGGATGCCAGTACACTGCAGGGTTCAGACTCCCTCCTTTGTAACAAAGTCCAGTAGGAGAACAGGCCCAGGTTCGCCCCGCCGGTCCAGCACATGCCAAGAATTGTGTGTCCTCTTACCTCCTCCTCCTCTCCGGGAGGGCTGCCAATCAATGCCCCCCTCCCATAATGTCTCCTTCCTTCTCCTGGGGGCAGGATCTCTGTCGCCTCCCTCCCCTCAGATTCTTCCACCGGGGCAGCAGTGGGCTAAGCGAGTAGCAGCCTCCCCCCTCTCTAGCAGAGCCTGGGGGAGCGAGTTGTCCGCTCCAAATTCAGGACCCAGGAGCATGTCCAACAGTGTGGTGTAGGCAACAGAGGTGCTCACCCATGTCAATTGTGCCTCCGCGTGGTTTTCTCGCGTCCTGGGACCACTCACCTCCACATCCGGGATGCTTCACTCTCTTCCACCTGGGGCTAGGTAGGGACACCTCCTGCTCTGGCCCCCTGAATTCACAGATCAATGCAGCCACCATGGCCTCCCTCATCCATTGACAGCCCCAGGGCTCCTCCGTCTCAGCACCCGTTCTTCTGCCCACGCTACAGGCACCCACAGAGGTTAGCAGCACAACCGCAATAATCCACTGTGCAGCGTATGAAGCGGATATCTTTAGGATAATCGTGGCTTCATGGCAGAGCTCCATTAGATTCCGTCCGCCATCTTGGCTCTTCAAACCACGCCCCTTAATGGATGGATATCATATCAGTGATACAGGGAAAAAAGGGAGCAAATAGAGGAAATGGAGTCAGACAGGAGTGAATGAAAGAGAGGGTGAGAGATAGCAAGAGAAGGAAAAAGGAAAACAGACAAAGTATATGGGTGAAGAGGAAGAATGAGAGAATGTGATAGAAGATTAACATGATATTTGTATGCCAGCTCGGCTTACTCTTTGGCTCTCAGAGCCAGGCCTAGACTTCTGGCTTGGCTCTGGCTCAGCTCTTAAAGTAAATTCTCCCACACACCCACCTCTACAAAGTAGAAGCATCCATTAAAGCTTTTTGTTGGAAGATGGCACTGGAAATATATAGAATCCCTACAATGCATCACAGAGGAACAATTTCTGGTGGGATGAGAAAACATTTCACTTTATGATACTTATTTGTAGGATTTGGTTTACTGTTGCTGATTCAAAGGGGAGGTAAACTAGTGGCAGGTAGAGATTCAATCATAGATGCTATGCTAACACGTTGTAAACAGTATTGGGCCAGATAGTGGTGAGCTGAAAATTGTGTGGAAATATTGAAGAAAAAGAGGACTAGCATAGTTTTACAAAGACCTATTCCTTTTGTTGATGCTAGTAACATGTCTAGGTTGGGATTTGCAAACCAAACCAAAAGCACTACCTTGGATTACTTTAGGTCAAGGGGGCTCTCCCTGGGTGGCGCATGGGTTTTCCTGTACAAACACCAATGTGATTTGACACAAAACCCTATCTACAGAGAGCTGTTGACAGGGATTTGCAAAAATTTCAAAAATATCTCAAACCTCCCTGAGGCAGGCATAACGAGGAGAAATATTCGTATATGCTTCATTTTTTCCTCTTTGCATTCTGCAGTACACACACAAAGAGAAAAAGAAATTGCCATTAAGCATAGGAATCGTTCCTGTACGAAAACAATGCTACCCACCACACAGACACCCCTGGACTATGAAGCAAGAAGTGTGCCAGCGAAGGGAGGGGGTTGAACTGTGCCACTTCTTAGCAGATAGGGACAAAGAGTCTGACCTCTTCCATTCGCACAACATAGTGTAGCAACTTTAATTGCTGCCCTGTGTTGCGCAAACTGTTTGCAAATCTGGGCCATAATATATATATTGTCTTTAATAAAAAAAGTTTCACTCTTACTCAGTATCATACAAATTGATTGGCATTAATTTTTACATGAAGACATGAAGATGTCATGGGGATACAGACCAATGGGGACTGAGATAACCAGGGGACTGTTGGAAGGTTGGGTCAGGTTGATAGATAGATGGAGGATGATTAAAGTGGAATGTTAGAAGCAAATAGGAATATGTATATCTTGGGAGACCATTCTTTTTGGTTGGAGAAGTCTTAAACAGTTTTGGAACCTTCAGTGCTTCTGAAATCATTGGAAGAAGGAAACGTATCTCTTAGTCCCTCAGCAGCAAACAGGAGGAAGCTGTTAGGGGATGAAGGGTCTGGCAAACAGTGATATCATCAGAGGTCAATTCCTAAGTTATCTCAGTTCCACTACATCTGTCATTTTGGTAAATCAACGTCGATGAGCAGACACTATGATCTATATGTTATTTGGAGTTTTTAATTGTTCTATTTATTTCAATTAAACATGTATTACTGTCTGTTAGCAATTTCAGGTAATAAAATATAGGTATAACTGGATATGAACCTTTTCAACACATAGCCAGGTAACAGCACAAGTGGGAAAACATTTTTTAAAAACTGCAGGCTTCAGTTTGGTCAGTGAAAAGAAATTGTGGATTCACTCTTGTTAGAAATGGGGTCCTTGGTTGGCAGTCATGGTGCCCCCTGTCCAAGCAAGGATCCTCACTCTAGTCAGGGTAAGTCACACGCAATCCAAATTATGCTGTGCCCACCCTCTGGTAGCTTGGCACTGAGCAGTCAGGCTTAACTTAGAAGGCAATGTATAAAGTATTTGTGCAATAAATCATACAATAACACAATATAGACCACAAAAATACACCACACAGTGTTTAGAAAAATATATAATATTTATCTGATAAGAAGCAGGTCGAAATGATTAAAATGCAATAAGTAGATGTTGATATATCACTGTAAAAGTGATATAAAGTGTCTTAGGTCTTTTAAAAACAAGTAAATGTCTCTTAAAAATTATAAAGGTCTTTTGCAAGCACAAAGTACCTGGTTCCCATGCAAAAGCTCCGCAAGGGACCGCCGAGGAGGCGATGCGTGGAAGATGGAGAAGTGTGTAACGGTTTCGCCCCTTCGCACACGGACTTGTGTCGTTATTTTCCATGCAGGGGAAGGCTGTGAGTCGCTTTCCGGCATGCGGACTTGGTTCCTCTTCGGGTTGCGGGGTTTTCTGGCGCCCCGGGGCCTGTGCATGGAATCCTGTGTTTGTGCAGCGAAGTCACAAGCTCTGCGTTGATCCAGTGGGCGTTGCAGGGAAATTTCTCCTGCACGCGGGCACTGGGTCGATCCTCTCTGGAAGTCAGGCTGCGTCGTCCCGGGTCAGCTGTGCATCGATCCGGTGGGCCGTGTATCAAAGTTCCAGTCGCAACGCAGGCGCCGCGTCGATCTTCTCCTTGCGAAGTCACGCAGCATCATCCCGGTTCGGCGTGCAGTGAATTTCTCACCGCAGGGCAGGCTGTGCATCGTTTTTTTGCAGGCTGTACAGCTGCAGGAGTGAAGTCTTTTTGGTCCTGAGACTTCAGGGAACAGGAGGCAAGCTCTATCCAAGCCCTTGGAGAGCACTTCTCAGCACATGCAGGGAGCAGCAAGGCAGCAGGGCAACAGCAAGCGAACAGTCCTTGTCAGAAAAGTAGTCCCAGTGAGTCCTTTGGGCAGCCAGGCAGTTTCCCTTGGCAGGTCTGGTTCAGGGACTCTTCACCAGCAGGTTTCTTGTCCAGAACTGTCTGTGAGGTAGAGTGTCTACCCCAAGAAGTGTCTAAAGTCTGTGGCTTCCGGTGCTCTTCATATTCCCATTTTGGCCTTTGAAGTAGGCTTACTTCAAAGGAAAGTCTCACTTGATTGTGAAATCCTGCCTTCGCCAGGCAAGGCCTCAGACACACACCAGGGGGTTGGAGTCTGCTTTGTGTGAGGGCAGGCACACCCCTTTCAGGTGCGAGTGACCACTCCTCCCCTCCCTCCTAGCACAGATGGCTCATCAGAATAGGCAGGCTACACCCCAGCCCGCTTTGTGTCACTGTCTGGAGAGAGATGCAAACAGCCCAACTGTCAAACTAACCTAAACAGGGAATCCACAAACAGGCAGAGTCACAAAAATGGTTCAAGCAAGAAAATGCCCACTTTCTAAAAGTGGCATTTTCAAACACACAATCTTAAAGCCAACTTTACTAAAAGATGTATTTTTAAATTGTGAGTTCAGAGGTCCCAAACTCCACATGTCTATCTACCCTCAAAGGGAAGCTACGCTTTAATCATGTTTAAAGGCAGCCCCCAGATTAACCTACGAGAGAGATAGGCCTTTTATCAGTGAAAACCGAATTCGGCAGTATTTGCCTGTCAGGACATATAAAACACATTATTATATGTCCTACCCTAACCATACACGGCACCTTGCCCATGGAGCTACCTAGGGCCTACCTTAGGGGTGTCTTACGTGTAGGAAAAGGGAAGGGTTAGGCCTGGGAAGTGGGTACACTTGCCAAGGCGAATTTACAGTTTAAAACTGCACACACAGTCACTGCAGTGGCAGGTCTGAGACATGATTACAGTGTTACTTATGTGAGTGGCACAATCAGTGCTGCAGGCCCGCTAGTAGCATTTGATTTACAGGCCCTGGGCACCTCTAGTGCCCTATACTAAGGACTTACTAGTAAATCAAATATGCCAATCATGGATAAAATCAACAGTACAATTTACACAGAGAGCATATGCACTTTAGCACTGGTTAGCAGTGGTAAAGTGCTCAGAGTTCAAAAGCCAACAAAAACAGGTAAGGAAAAAGAGGAGGAAGGAGGCAAAAGGATTGGGGATGACCCTGTGAAAAGGTCCAGGTCCAACAACTCTTCACTGTGAAGGACCAGTGTCTTACAAAGATGACGGGACCTCGCCCTCCTCTGCCCACGTGCTACCAGACCAAAGTGCCACTCAAGAAAGTTTCCTATGATGTGTGAAAAGACGTGGAATGGAAGGGCCCCTAGGGGAAAGTGAAGTATGAGCACTGGTAAGAAAGGAAACATTAACGACTATTCTAGGGAAAAGGGGTAGGTTCGTTTCTGAATGTCCCACCAATGTTTAGTTCGAACCCACAAATGCACTAACTTTGGTGTGGAAATAATAGCATTTCATACAAAGTGTCCGCAGTCATTCCTTAAATATGGTAATCCCAGGGCCCTTTATATACATCTCTCTTGACTAAATTACAGTGCTGAGTGTAACTGATCATATAAGTAAGCGTTTACTGAGATTTGTTTATACAATGTTTTCGTTTAGAGGTCGTCATAGTGGCAACATTTTGCGCAAATGAATTTTACGTCTGTTTTTACTGTTGTCCAATGATCACCGAGTGCAAACAGCACCTGCCCCCAACAAGATTCGCACATACGATCCGCTATTTGTCCTAAGTAAACGCAAGCGCAAAACAAAGCATAATGTAGGCAAATAGATCCTAAAATGTTTGAGCACGCGAGTTCCCGTTTTTAGCGACAATCAGAAGAAAATAGTGCCAAAGGGAGAAAGCAGGGATGAGAAAGAACTTTAAGTGAGAAATAAAGAGACTGGAAGTACAGTGTGGTGAAGTAAAGACTCCGCCTATTTTTTTAATGAACTAAGCACTGCCAAAGGCCTATAAAAGTTCCTATACTTTGCAGGATGCACCTGAGAAAATATAAACAATTTGAGAAAATGCTGATTTATTTTTCACCTCCATTTTTAGGTCTGGCTTAACTGGATTGACAGCTGAACAATTACTTAAAGTCACACTTTAAAATGTAGGGCGTGGGCTCTGATTGTAAACAGTAGAACTCTATCACCATGTGCTATTCGTTCTTTGGTATATCCTTCTCCCCCTGCAGAGTCCTTGAAATGTAATGGATAAGGGACTCTTTTGCACTTCAAAAATACACAAAATAAAGTTCAGTATATCATATTACTTTTTGTTTTATTTTACCATCACAGCAAGCGTTTTAACATTTTAGTCAGGTCTCAGAATGAAAGCTAGGCTTATTGGATTTGCTAGTGCTTGTTTTGCTTTAGTAGATATAAACTAAGAATTGTTAAATACGGTTCAAATGATCTCAAATGAATCCAACGTGCGGAGATACCAGAGTGAAAGTAAGCTACTGGAAAATTATAAAAGATTAAACATATTTAGAATCATATGGCATCTTTCACAGACACTTACACACCACTTTACCACACACTTGTGCCTGGGAATTGTTCGCGCTGTAATGACGTGTCCTTCTGCCTCCAGGCGATAAAAACAGCCTGGTTTCCAAAGCCCAGAAATTGTAATTGGCCTATGAAGCATGTCTCCTCTAATGAATACCATCATTTTGTCATGTTACCTGCATTCAAAGACCTGGTTTTAATATCATACATTTTTCAGAGCAAAGAAACGAAATCCCTAAAGTTCTACACCATGTGTTTTCGACAATCCAATGCAGCGGACCTCTTAAAGGATGTTTAATGTCTTGCATTTTGATTTGCACAGCCGGTGAATCTCCTGTGGCTCAATGAGAGTGTTTACAAATGTTTTACGGTGCTAAACCGAATGATTCAGTTTGGCATCTGAATGCAGCCAGAGCTCAAACTGGCAGCAGAGAGGAAGAGTTTGCTTCCTAACTAAGCAAATTATTGCACGTGCTGTATTGTGTAAACTGCAAGCTTGGTCGCCACTCGGCCCTTTCTTACTGTCTACATGAAGGCACAGGGCCCGCGTCTGGGCATATCCTTCGCCACTTAGGGCCAAGCAACTGATTGTGTGTGGCTAGGTCTAATCTGAAGTGACATGGTGGTCAGAAGAGTGAAGGGTTGGAATGCTATCCTCAGCAATTGCCATAATTCAAGCATTCCTCCAGTCATCCTTTATGTGTTTGATGTAATACCCTAACTGGCAAAGGAAATCTTCAGTTGTGGGTGCCTTGCTCACTGTGACGCAGGAACCAAGCGCTACTTGACTGAAGAGGATCATTCAGGCCAAAACTGATCTTGGGTTGCTTGTGTTCCAGTTCAGTGAGGACCTGGCTTGGCAGTTCGGCCGGACTGTACCTATTGGAGCAGGACATAGAATGATTTGCATATTGCTTGTCTAATGTGAGGTGGCATGGTGAGGTGAAGACAGTGGTTTTGAATGTTCCCCCGAGGAATTGCCAGTGTTAGGCTTAATACAAGCATTTCTCCCATCACTTTTGGAATGTTTGATATAATGCCTTAAGTGTCTAAGGATATGCCCAAACATGGGTCTCCAGCTCACTGTGCCACTAGAACCAAACTACACTGGACTGAAGAGACCCAATCAGGCCAAAACCAGTCTTGGGCTGCTTGTGTGCTGATTCAGAGAGGCCCTCGCTTGGACGTTAAGGTTGGACTCTTCCTATTGATGCAGGACCAAGAGTGAATTGCATGTGGCTGGCTCTAATCTTAGGTGGCGTGGAGGGCAAAAGAATGACAGGTTGTTATGCTATCCTGAGTGATTGACAGTGGTTAGATTTGTTGCAAGCATTCCTCCTGACATTAACCATCTTCCAGGGCCTTTTCAGATTGGCAAAAGTCTTCAGCCACACTAAATTTGGGCTCTGAGGGTGGGAGTAGGGGGCAGTGCATATGGAAATCGCCTGTGTCCTCCCACTTCTAACACTAAAATTAATTTTAAGCAGGCTGTGTATCTAGAACAAGCCCAGAGACAGATGTCTGGTAGGACAACATAGGGTCCATCAGAAACCACATGGAGGATACTCAAGAATGATCTTGACATTGTGTTCTCTCCCTTTTAAGGGCATCCCAAGTGTTACATGTGGCTCAACAGACCCACACAAGCAGGATTTGATGAGTGTGGTGTCAAGAGGATGACCACGCCCCCACTCTTAATATTCTGTGGAGTTCAGAGGAATCATCTCTTACCATTAAGGTCAGTGCATTGGTTTTTTACTAGGAGGCATTTCATACCTCTTTCACTCATATTCCACAGCGTGAGCATAAGCTGGGATCTGTCAGAGGCTTCTAGTAATTCTTTACCTGTTTGACACTTCATGCAAATAAAAGGTAATTTTCTAAAAGTTACTTTTCCTTCCAATTTAATCAAAATCCAAATTCACCACTAAACTCGATTGTTAATACCTTGTAAAAGTAGTGGTATACTCATTTGTCTAGCTTGTCCTATTACCAAGATAGCAGCTTTAGTATTTTAATTTGAACTTTAGTTTTCCATATAGGAGTGTTAGGCCTGCCACAATGAAAATAGCTTCTAAGGCCTTGGCACTGTAGAGGAAGGGTAACTTAAAGTTTTCACATGTCCCACTTTTAACTGTCATGCACATTACCTTGTGGGATACAAGGCTTACATAGGTCTGACTTACTGATGTTTAAAAGAGAGGTTTTTATCGGTTAGAAAAGTTTACTATTACATAGCTCAGAGCAGGCATTAAAATGACGCACCCATTTAAATCAATGGGACTCTGCACTTTGCTGCAGTAGCGTCAACTTTTTTGACAATAGTGTAGCAAAGCGTCAACAATTTCGATGCTGTTGTTCTAACTAGCACCATGGTGCACCGTATCTTAAATACAGCACACACATTGTTGTGTTAGGGGGTGCAGGGAGGCACAAGAAAAGTGGTGCTGCATTGGATGCAGCCCCACATTTCTTAAATTCTGCCCTTACGACGAGCAGTTGGCAGTATTTGGCTGGAACTCCACTTTACAAGGATAATGCATTGTGGTCAGTATTCCACCAATTCCTCCGGCAAAGCGGAATATATCGCCCACCACTACTTTACACATTGATTCCAAGTTAAGCCTGACTGCTTTGTGCCAACCTATTAGAGAATTAAGCACGTTTATTAAGTGACTTTTGTTGTTCTCCCTGACAAGGATTGTGATTATTATTTGAGGATGGTTCTCATCCTCCTCAACTAATGCTCCATTTTATTACATCTATATATTTAATCTTTGTAGCTGAGTTAATACATTTATTTATGGTACTGCAGTCTATCCTGATTGAGCTCTAGATAATTAACAGCAAGGTTTAAGCCTGATTTTCAGCAGCAAATCATATTTAATGCAGATGGTTTGCCTGCTGTGCTCTTTATGCTAATTGACATAGTTGTAATTGTGGCTTCTTGTTCTTTTTTTCAGAAACACCTATGTTGATGCAAATTTCCAATTCTTGGAGATATTCATTACTTAATTCCAGCTCCATGAAAGAGTACTTTTTTCTGCTGAATCCACTTACAGATGTATTACTCTACTTGAAATTGAACTGACAATTTCAGCGTTTGTCACCACATTCTCAGCATTTTCGTTTCTTTAGAATTTACAGATTTTTCGTAAAGGCATGCCAAAAGAGGGTTTATTTTATTTATTTTTTGTATATTTGTAAAGAACATAACAGCCACCCACATGAGGTGTTTTGGGTTGAAAAGCCCATGCAAGTGGTTGATGATGCATTTATTAACTGTTGGGGTAAATTTATCTCCATCCAAGATGAGCATGCTAGCGAAGCGAGTTAGACCAGTTCCTTTCACACACACATTCCACCATGGGCTTATCTGGGAGAAGCATCATCCTCTTGTCCTGCATCTGTCTTTGGCTGTTTCTGATCATGCACATCAACACACTGAAGAACTACAATGGAATATTGTCTTAGATGGCTGTCTGTGTGTCCAAGTGCAGAAATCACAGAGCTATCTAGCAACAGAGCTGAGAGCCCATACAAAAGAGACTCTCCAAGCACAGAAAGTGCTACATTACTAGGTGAAACTGTACTAACAAACTCAAGCATTGCCACGAGGACAGCCATCTAAGCCTCGCAGTTGTAGAGCTCGCTGAGTTACCAAAAACAGAGCCTAGAAGCCTGCAATGGAGAGATAATCCTGAATCTCCTCATAGAAGTGAGCTAGTAGTAAGGTACAAGAAAACAGGTAAAATTGATCAGGTTATTAACAGGCACAGGGTCCATGGGACAGTAATGAACAGATCCACCTTCATTAATGTACAGGTATTTAAGCTTGGTGAAGTAGTCACACCAGTCCCATAAGCCATCCCCGAGAAGGGTGCTATGCTCTCCGAGGCACAGATACCAGAGAGCGGCAGGTGCAGTATTGTTTCTCGGATCTGCTGTGTTTTCATGTCATAGCAAATGTGCCACCGACCCTAAGACAAGCAGGACCCGCTGCTCCCTCATTCTGTAGCAAAAAGCCGCCAAAATTAGGATTCAATGGGGTTTTCACACACCTGGACACTGGTGTCGATGCACCTGCTGCACAACTGATAGTTGAAGCCCTGTGTAATTTCCTCACTGAGCTCCATTTCAGACTGGGCAAGCAATGGCAATTATCCTGTCAAGTAAACTGAGACTTATTTTTGAAAGCTGGCTTAACCAGCAATGATTCCAGAAATAATGATGACAATGTGAACGATTACGAGTGTTTTAACACTGCGTTTTTTAAAAAAAAACTTTGAATTTTCACTTTATTCTTGGGCTGTTGAATTATCTGGTCTGGCTTTTTGTGACGAAAATATGAGTACAATCTTTTATGTGCAAACAAACATGCTTGGTGCACACTTATTTTCTCTAACAAAACTGGGATAGTTTAGACAGACATTTCCTTTTAGAGTAAAGACTTTGCCATAGATCATGTTTACGAAAACCTTGCTTCAGTGAAAGCCGTAAAATGGAGCTGACTCCCCACCCAGCCTTCCCTGACAAGAATCCAGGGCCTGTAGTTGTTTATCCCACTGACCTATCCAGGTGCATCTGCTAGACAGAGCCTGGGACAGAATGACAGAAGACACCAATAAAGGGAATAGCGTCATTCCCTCCTCGTTCTTCCACGTATGAGAAGACCAGGGTCGACATTTAGGGAGTTGTGTGAGACAAAATGATAGGAGCAACTGAAATTCAGAAGGCAAGTAGTGCAAAGCCTTACAACGATGTAGGCTCCTCCATGACTTTTCTCTGCCGGCAGGCTGCGTGTGCCAGACCATCTCTACATGAGAAGCCGGCTCAGTGATGATAGCCCTACCAAAAGTCAGGATAGAGCTAGTGGGTGATTTTTCTCTCTTCTACTTTATCCTGAGTTCAGATAGTTCAGGGGACAAACTTGCATCATTGGCCCCGCAGGATTCCTTATTTAGAAAGGCTGCACAGCATTGGGCATGGCAGCACACTTTGGGACTGTGAATGCATGACTGGACTGATTTGCACAGCGTCCTCACATATGCACACTCCACAGAACTCTGCAGAGGCTCCTTTGCCAGTGTGGCCAACATGTGCACTTTGCCTTGTCAGCACACAGGTCTTGAAAAGGTAAGCAGACTAAGGGCCTGATCATGATCTTGGCGGACAGGGCTACTCCATCACAAACATGATATCCAGTCTGCCGTATTATGATTTTATTACATCCTATGAAAATTGCAATACGGAGGACGGAATTTAGTATTCCATTCTCCAGGATTGTAATCAGGCCCTAACTGACTGACCATTCAGTTTGGCAGTTTCATCTGTCTACTGCTTAAAAATGTTAAGAGCAGTGTCTCTTCTTTTCTTTACTAGAGCTGGAGGGTCAGCACACTAGAGCCCCCACACAGGAGCCGCTCCTCCCTCATGCCAGAGTCAACTCACTGAAATTAGTATCAGAAGACAAACAGGAGAACAACCAGGTTTTCAAACGTTTATGGAATTTTAAGAAGTTTAATTTCTGTCAGAGAAAGAGAGCTAACCTTTTCCATCTTGTGCCAGACATCAAAGAACATGCCTAGCCACCAACTGCCTTTAATCAAACTTTTGGGACTTCAAAGAGTGTGACCTTGGATCTTAGAAGTCAACATGGTTAGCACCACTGAAACCTATAACTGAAACATAATAATGATCTATAATTTAACATAGCTCTATGAAACAAGCACATTGGTTTAAACACTACTAACTCCTTGGCTGTCATCCAATGAAGAGAATATATTTGAGGAGCTTCTGACCTTAGAACTAGAGAAACAGGGCCGAATCTTGGCATCAGCTCAACATCCTGTAATTCTAGGCAAATCATTTAACCTCCCTCTACCTAAAAAAAAAAAAAAAAAGAATGTGACCTTGTCTAATGTAACTGGTGTCCATTTAAAGCACACCAATGCCCTTAGGCCATGTTTGTAGTATATAAAAAAAGAAATAAAATACGTTTGAAATAGTTCAAGTTTCATGTAATTTCTGGACCGAAGATGAAGAAGAACAAATCTGGATGCAAAGTTATGCATCATCTGAAGTGTGAAGAAGAAGTAATCAGGGAAGTCAAGAAACATCATTTTGCAGTGATCTAGTCAAAAAGATATAAAAACATTTATTAGTCGAGTCTTGTGGGAAAAAGCAGAGAATGTTTCAGAGTAAACAATTGGAAAAAAAAGCAAGGTTTAGGTACAGCTTTTACCTGAGATGTCAATTTTAGAACTGATCTAGCTGATTGATCAGGTTTATGTCAACTGATACTGGAAAGGAAATTGTTTTAGGGAAAAGAGTATCTCTGGTTTTCCTCTTTGTAGGAGGCTGGACTGGCTTGTAGTGAGTACCAAGGGGTACTTGCACCTTGCACCAGGCCCAGTTATCCCTTATTAGTGTATAGGGTGTCTAGCAGCTTAGGCTGATAGATAATGGTAGCTTAGCAGAGCAGCTTAGGCTGAACTAGGAGACGTGTGAAGCTACTACAGTACCACTTAGTGTCATATGCACAATATCATAAGAAAACACAATACACAGTTATACTAAAAATAAAGGTACTTTATTTTTATGACAATATGCCAAAGTATCTTAGAGTGTACCCTCAGTGAGAGGATAGGAAATATACACAAGATATATATACACAATAGCAAAAATATGCAGTATAGTCTTAGAAAACAGTGCAAACAATGTATAGTTACAATAGGATGCAATGGGGAAACATAGGGATAGGGGCAACACAAACCATATACTCCAAAAGTGGAATGTGAACCACGAATGGACCCCAAACCTATGTGACCTTGTAGAGGGTCGCTGGGACTATTAGAAAATAGTGAGAGTTAGAAAAATAACCCTCCCCAAGACCCTGAAAAGTGAGTGCAAAGTGCACTAAAGTTCCCCTAAGGACAAAAGAGTCGTGTTAGAGGAATAATGCAGGAAAGACACAAACCAGCAATGCAACAACTGTGGATTTCCAATCTAGGGTACCTGTGGAACAAGGGGACCAAGTCCAAAAGTCACAAGCAAGTCGTAGATGGGCAGATGCCCAGGAAATGCCAGCTGCGGGTGCAAATAAGCTTCGACTGGACAGAAGAAGCTGAGGTTTCTGCAAGAACGAAAAGGGCTAGAGACTTCCCCTTTGGTGGACGGATCCCTCTCGCCTTGGAGAGTCGTGCAGAAGTGTTTACCCGCCGGAAGGATGCCAACAAGCCTTGCTACACGCAAATCGTGCGTTTGGCGTTTTTTGACGCTGCTGGGGCCCAGGAGGGACCAGGAGGTCGCAAATTGGACCTGCAGAGAGAAGGGACGTCGAGCAAGACAAATAGCCCTCACTGAAGCAGGTAGTACCCGGAGAAGTGCCAGAACCAGGCACTACAAGGATGCGTGAAACGGTGCTTGCCGAAGTTGCACAAAGGAGTCCCACGTCGCCGGAGACCAACTTAGAAAGTCGTGCAATGCAGGTTAGAGTGCCGTGGACCCAGGCTTGGCTGTGCACGAAGGATTTCCACCGGAAGTGCACAGGGGCCGGAGTAGCTGCAAAGTCGCGGATGCAGCCCAGCGAGGTGAGGCAAGGACTTACCTCCACCAAACTTGGGCTGAAGAGTCACTGGACTGTGGGGGTCACTTGGACAGCGTCGCTGGATTCGAGGGACCTCGCTCGTCGTTCCGAGAGGAGACCCAAGGGACCGGTAATGCAGCTTTTTGGTGCCTGCGGTTGCAGGGGGAAGATTCCGTCGACCCACGGGAGATTTCTTCGGAGCTTCTGGTGCAGAGAGGAGGCAGACTACCCCCACAGCATGCACAAGCAGGAAAACAGTCGAGAAGGCGGCAGGATCAGCGTTACAGAGTTGCAGTAGTCGTCTTTGCTACTATGTTGCAGGTTTGCAGGCTTCCAGCGCGGTCAGCGGTCGATTCCTTATCAGAAGGTGAAGAGGGAGATGCAGAGGAACTCGGCTGAGCTCATGCATTCGTTATCTAAAGTTTCCCCAGAGACAGAGACCCTAAATAGCCAGAAAAGAGGGTTTGGCTACCTAGGAGAGAGGAAAGGCTACTAACACCTGAAGGAGCCTATCACAAGGAGTCTCTGACGTCACCTGGTGGCACTGGCCACTCAGAGCAGTCCAGTGTGCCAGCAGCACCTCTGTTTCCAAGATGGCAGAGGTCTGGAGCACACTGGAGGAGCTCTGGACACCTCCCAGGGGAGGTGCAGGTCAGGGGAGTGGTCACTCCCCTTTCCTTTGTCCAGTTTCGCGCCAGAGCGGGGGCTAAGGGGTCCCTGAACCGGTGTAGACTGGCTTATGCAGAATTGGGCACATCTGTGCCCAACAAAGCATTTCCAGAGGCTGGGGGAGGCTACTCCTCCCCTGCCTTCACACCATTTTCCAAAGGGAGAGGGTGTCACACCCTCTCTCAGAGGAAGTTCTTTGTTCTGCCATCCTGGGCCAGGCCTGGCTGGACCCCAGGAGGGCAGCTGCCTGTCTGAGGGGTTGGCAGCAGCAGCAGCTGCAGTGAAACCCCAGGAAGGGCAGTCTGGCAGTACCAGGGTCTGTGCTACAGACCACTGGGATCATGGAATTGTACCTACAATGCCAGGATGGCATAGAGGGGGCAATTCCATGATCATAGACATGTTACATGGCCATATTCGGAGTTACCATGGTGAAGCTACATATAGGTAGTGACCTATATGTAGTGCACGCGTGTAATGTTGTCCCCGCACTCACAAAGTTCAGTGAATTGGCTCTGAACAATGTGGGGGCACCTTGGCTAGTGCCAGGGTGCCCTCACACTAAGTAACTTTGCACCTAACCTTTACCAGGTAAAGGTTAGACATATAGGTGACTTATAAGTTACTTAAGTGCAGTGTAAAATGGCTGTGAAATAACGTGGACGTTATTTCACTCAGGCTGCAGTGGCAGGCCTGTGTAAGAATTGTCAGAGCTCCCTCTGGGTGGCAAAAGAAATGCTGCAGCCCATAGGGATCTCCTGGAACCCCAATACCCTGGGTACCTCAGTACCATATACTAGGGAATTATAAGGGTGTTCCAGTAAGCCAATGTAAATTGGTAAAATTGGTCACTAGCCTGTTAGTGACAATTTAGAAAGAAATGAGAGAGCATAACCACTGAGGTTCTGATTAGCAGAGCCTCAGTGAGACAGTTAGTCACTACACAGGTAACACATTCAGGCACACTTATGAGCACTGGGGCCCTGGGTTACTAGGGTCCCAGTGACACATACAACTAAAACAACATATATACAGTGAAAAAATGGGGGTAACATGCCAGGCAAGATGGTACTTTCCTACACAACCCCCCCCCAAACGAAGGACAATAAGACTAGCCATTACCTGATGAGTCTTCATTGTCTAAGTGGAAATATCTGGAGAGTCCATCTGCATTGGAGTGGCTACTCCCAGGTCTATGTTCCACTGTATAGTCCATTCCCTGTAGGGATATGGACCACCTCAACAATTTAGGATTTTCACCTTTCATTTGTTTTAGCCAAAGTAGAGGTTTGTGGTCTGTCTGAACAATGAAGTGAGTGCCAAAGAGGTATGGCCTCAACTTCTTCAGAGCCCAGACCACAGCAAAGGCCTCCCTCTCAATGGCAGACCAACGCTTTTCTCTAGGGGTCAACCTTCTACTAATAAAAGCAACAGGTTGATCCTGGCCCTCAGAATTAAGTTGTGATAGGACTGCCCCTACTCCTAATTCAGATGCATCAGTTTGGACATAGAATTTTTTAGAGTAACAAGGGCTTTTCAGGACAGGTGCAGAGCACATGGCCTGCTTCAGCTCCTCAAAAGCTTTCTGACAGCTTGCTGTCCATAATACCTTTTTAGGCATTTTCTTGGAAGTGAGGTCATTAAGAGGGGCTGCAATGGAGCCATAGTTCTTAATGAACCTCCTGTAATACCCAGTGAGGCCTAGGAAGGCTCTCACCTGAGTCTGAGTGGTAGGGGGAACCCAATCAATAATTGTTTGGATTTTCCCCTGAAGTGGTGCAATCTGTTCCCCACCAACAAGGTGTCCCAGATAAACCACCTTACCCTGCCCTATCTGGCACTTTGAAGCCTTGATAGTGAGGCCTGCCTTTTGCAGGGCCTCCAAAACTTTCCATAGGTGGACCAGGTGATCATCCCAGCTGGAGCTAAAGACAGCTATATCGTCCAAATATGCTGCACTGAAAGCTTCCAGCCCTTGCAGGACTGTGTTCACCAACCTCTGAAAAGTGGCAGGTGCATTTTTCAAACCAAAAGGCATTACAGTAAACTGGTAATGTCCTCCAATGGTAGAAAATGCAGTCTTAGGTTTAGCATCTTCTGACAATTTGATCTGCCAATACCCTGCAGTCAAATCAAAAGTGCTTAGATACTTGGCAGATGCCAGTGTATCTATGAGCTCATCTGCCCTGGGTATAGGGTGAGCATCAGTTTTGGTTACCAAGTTGAGACCTCTATAGTCTACACAAAACCGCATTTCTTTCTTTCCATCTTTAGAATTGGGTTTTGGTACCAGTACCACAGGAGAAGCCCATGGACTGTCAGAGTGCTCAACCACTCCTAGTTCCAACATTTTCTGAACTTCTTGCTTTATGCAGTCCCTGACATGGTCAGGCTGCCTATAGATCTTACTTTTGACAGGTAAACTGTCTCCAGTATCTATAGTGTGCTCACACCACGAAGTGGTGCCTGGCACAATAGAGAATAGTTCTGAAAGTTGTCCTAGGAGATTTATGCAATTGTCTTTCTGCTCAGCAGTAAGACAATCAGCCAAAACTACACCTTCCACAAGAGCATCTTGTTCTGTGGAAGAGAAGAGATCAGGTAGAGGATCACTGTCTTCTTCCTGTCCCTCATCTGTTGCCATGAGCAGGGTGAGATCAGCCCTGTCATAGTAGGGTTTCAGGCGGTTGACATGGAGCACCCTAAGGGGACTCCTGGCAGTGCCTAAGTCAACCAAGTAGGTGACTTCACCCTTCTTTTCAACAATTGTGTGGGGTCCACTCCATTTATCTTGGAGTGCTCTTGGGGCCACAGGCTCCAAGACCCACACTTTCTGCCCTGGTTGGTACTGAACCAAAACAGCCTTCTGATCATGCCATTGCTTCTGGAGCTCTTGGCTGGCCTGAAGGTTTTTACTGGCCTTTTTCATGTACTCAGCCATCCTTGATCTGAGGCCAAGTACATAATCCACAATATCCTGCTTAGGAGCTTTTAAAGGTTGTTCCCAACCCTCCTTTACAAGTGTGAGTGGACCCCTAACAGGGTGTCCAAAAAGAAGTTCAAAGGGGCTGAAGCCCACTCCTTTCTGGGGTACCTCCCTGTAGGCAAAAAGGAGGCATGGTAGAAAGATATCCCATCTCCTGCGGAGTTTTTCAGGGAGTCCCATAATCATGCCTTTGAGAGTTTTATTAAATCTCTCCACCAGTCCATTTGTTTGTGGATGATAGGGTGTTGTGAACTTGTAAGTTACACCACACTCCTTCCACATGGCCTTTAAGTATGCAGACATGAAATTGCTTCCTCTGTCTGATACTACTTCCTTTGGGAAGCCCACCCTGGAAAATATTCCCAGGAGGGCCTTTGCCACTGCAGGAGCTGTAGTGGTCCTTAAAGGAATAGCTTCAGGATATCTTGTGGCATGGTCCACTACCACCAAGATAAACCTATTGCCTGAAGCAGTAGGAGGGTCAAGGGGGCCAACAATGTCAACCCCTACCCTTTCAAAGGGAACCCCAACCACAGGCAGTGGGATAAGGGGTGCCTTTGGAGTGCCACCTGTCTTGCCACTGGTTTGACAGGTTTCACAGGACTTAAAAAATTCCTTTGTGTCCTCAGAAATCCTAGGCCAATGAAACAATGGAACCAATCTGTCCCAAGTTTTCATTTGACCCAGGTGCCCAGCTAGGGGAATGTCATGTGCCAGTGTTAGGAGGAACTTTCTGTACTCCTGAGGAATCACTAATCTCCTGGCAGCTCCAGGTTTAGGATCCCTATGCTCAGTGTACAAGAGGTTGTCCTCCCAGTAAACTCTGTGAGAGTCACTGACATCCCCATTAGCCTGTTTGACAGCTTGCTGTCTGAGACCCTCTAATGTGGGACAGGTTTGCTGTGCCACACTCAGCTCCTCCCTGGCAGGCCCCCCTTCACCCAAAAGCTCAGTAGTGTCTGCTTCCAGCTCCTCTGGTGTAGGTTCTGCACAGGGAGGGAATTCTTCTTCCTCTGAAGTTGAATCCACTGTAGAGGGAGGGATAGTAGGAAGTGGTTTGCTTCTACTAGCCCTAGCTTTAGGGAGCACTTGGTCCATTGTTCCAGGATCCAAGCTTCCCTGTCCTTTTTGCTTTTTGGCCTGAGCCCTTGTCAAAGCAAAAATATGCCCTGGGATGCCTAGCATTGCTGCATGGGCCTCCAACTCCACATCTGACCAAGCTGATGTCTCCAAATCATTCCCTAATAGACAGTCTACAGGTAAATCTGAAGCTACCACAACTTTCTTTGGACCAGTTACCCCCCCCCAGTTGAGATTTACAACAGCCATGGGGTGGCTTTGTGTTATGTTGTGAGCATCGGTTACTTGGTACTGGTGTCCAAGTATGTGTTGTTCAGGGTGCACCAGTTTCTCAACCACCATTGTGACACTGGCACCTTTGTCCCTGTAGGCCTGGACCTCAACACCATTTATTAGGGTTAGTTGCTTGTACTTCTCCAAGTTATGGGGGCAAGCAACCAAAGTGGCTAAATCAATAGCCCCTTCAGAGACTAAAGTAGCCTCTGTGGTCTTCCTAATCAGACCAACCCCAACTAAATTACCAAAAGTGAGCCCAGCTACTCCCTTGGATTGGCTATTAGTAGGTTTGCTCCCACCACCACTGCTATTAGTAGGGACACTAGGTGTAGCAGTAGGGGTTGTAGTGGTAGGAGCTGTGGTGCCTTTCTTTGGACAACTGGGATCTGTTTTCCAATGGCCTTTTATTTTACATAAATAGCACCATGGTTTCTTTTCCTTGTTCTGATTAAAGGAGGATTTGGGCCCACCACCCCCACCAGAGTGTTTTTGTGGGCCTGATGAAGACTCATTTTTAGATTTGTCCCCACCCTTGTCAGAAGACTTACCATCCTTCTTTTTGTTGCCATCTTTGTCACCCCCTGTATGAACTTTTCTGTTCACTCTTGTTCTGACCCATTTGTCTGCCTTCTTTCCCAATTCTTGGGGAGAGGTCAGATCAGAGTCTACCAAGTACTGGTGCAACAAATCAGACACACAATTATTAAGAATATGCTCTCTCAGGATTAAGTTATACAGGCTGTCATAATCAGTAACTTTACTGCCATGTAACCACCCCTCCAAGGCCTTCACTGAATGGTCAATGAAATCAACCCAGTCTTGTGAAGACTCCTTTTTGGTATCTCTGAACTTTATCCTGTACTGTTCAGTGGTTAAGCCATAACCATCCAGGAGTGCATTCTTAAGAACTTGGAAATTATTGGCATCATTTTCTTTCACTGTAAGGAGCCTATCCCTACCTTTTCCACTAAATGATAGCCATAGGATAGCAGCCCACTGCTTTTGAGGGACATCCTGTACAGCACAGGCCCTCTCAAGTGCAGCAAACCACTTGTTAATGTCATCCCCCTCCTTATAAGGGGGAACTATCTTGTGCAGATTCCTGGAATCATGCTCTTTTGCAGGATGACTATGGGGAATACTGCTGCTGCCACCATGGGTATCTAAACCCAACTTCTGTCTTTCCCTCTCTATTTCTAAAGACTGTCTATCCAAATCCAGCTGTTGCTTCTTGAGCTTCAGTCTGGTTTGTTCCACTCTCAATCTATTGAGCTCCCTTTCTAACAATCTGTCATCAGGGTGGGTGGGAGGGACATTTCTAGATACAGAGGTATGATGGGAATGAACAGAAGGAGACCTGTCCCTTACAGAGGGCACCCTAACAGCTTGGCTACCAGCATAATGTGAGAGCACACCATCAGTATGGTGTGATTCAACCTCTGTACCAACTATGCTAGACTGTCTAGTAATGGGCAGGCTGAGAAGTTTCTTTCCTGAACCTTTTCCTGGGGGAGTCCCTGGATCAGATTGAGAACCATTAGCTACTTTTTCACCAGATTGGGCACTTATGGCCTTATCCTGTACTCTAAGCATATTAATTAACAGTTCTAAGGAAGGATTTTTCCCTACACTCAAACCTCTCTCTATGCAGAGACTCCTTGCTCCTTTCCAGCTAAGGTGATCATATGCAATTTTGGACAGTTCAACATTTTGGCCTGTACCAGACATTTTTTAGAGAGAGTTAAAGTGATAGAAAAAGAGAAAAAAAGTTTTCAGAACTTTTTGGAAAGACAGAAAAAAAACTTTTTAAACTTTTAAGAACTTTTTGAAAGTTTAGGAGTACTTTTCAGCACTTAGAAAAGAGTGAAAAGAGGAAATGCTAAACTTTTTGGCTATGTGTATATACACTGACCTTGTTTTGTATATTTTTCTCTTATGAAAAGTACAATGACAAGAGTGGTAAGCAGTCTCAAGCACTTATCCCACCACTGCACAACCAATGTAGGAGGCTGGACTGGCTTGTAGTGAGTACCAAGGGGTACTTGCACCTTGCACCAGGCCCAGTTATCCCTTATTAGTGTATAGGGTGTCTAGCAGCTTAGGCTGATAGATAATGGTAGCTTAGCAGAGCAGCTTAGGCTGAACTAGGAGACGTGTGAAGCTACTACAGTACCACTTAGTGTCATATGCACAATATCATAAGAAAACACAATACACAGTTATACTAAAAATAAAGGTACTTTATTTTTATGACAATATGCCAAAGTATCTTAGAGTGTACCCTCAGTGAGAGGATAGGAAATATACACAAGATATATATACACAATAGCAAAAATATGCAGTATAGTCTTAGAAAACAGTGCAAACAATGTATAGTTACAATAGGATGCAATGGGGAAACATAGGGATAGGGGCAACACAAACCATATACTCCAAAAGTGGAATGTGAACCACGAATGGACCCCAAACCTATGTGACCTTGTAGAGGGTCGCTGGGACTATTAGAAAATAGTGAGAGTTAGAAAAATAACCCTCCCCAAGACCCTGAAAAGTGAGTGCAAAGTGCACTAAAGTTCCCCTAAGGACAAAAGAGTCGTGTTAGAGGAATAATGCAGGAAAGACACAAACCAGCAATGCAACAACTGTGGATTTCCAATCTAGGGTACCTGTGGAACAAGGGGACCAAGTCCAAAAGTCACAAGCAAGTCGTAGATGGGCAGATGCCCAGGAAATGCCAGCTGCGGGTGCAAAGAAGCTTCGACTGGACAGAAGAAGCTGAGGTTTCTGCAAGAATGAAAAGGGCTAGAGACTTCCCCTTTGGTGGACGGATCCCTCTCGCCTTGGAGAGTCGTGCAGAAGTGTTTTCCCGCCGGAAGGATGCCAACAAACCTTGTTACATGCAAATCGTGCGTTTGGAGTTTTTGGACGCTGCTGGGGCCCAGGAGAGACCAGGAGGTCGCAAATTGGACCTGCAGAGAGAAGGGATGTCGAGCAAGACAAAGAGCCCTAACTGAAGCAGGTAGCACCCGGAGAAGTGCCAGAACCAGGCACTACGAGGATGCATGAAACGGTGCTCGCCGAAGTTGCACAAAGGAGTCCCACGTCGCCGGAGACCAACTTAGAAAGTCGTGCAATGCAGGTTAGAGTGCCGTGGACCCAGGCTTGGCTGTGCACGAAGGATTTCCGCCGGAAGTGCACAGGGGCCGGAGTAGCTGCAAAGTCGCGGTTCCCAGCAATGCAGCCCAGCGAGGTGAGGCAAGGACTTACCTCCACCAAACTTGGGCTGAAGAGTCACTGGACTGTGGGGGTCACTTGGACAGCATCGCTGGATTCGAGGGACCTCGCTCGTCGTTCCGAGAGGAGACCCAAGGGACCGGTAATGCAGCTTTTTGGTGCCTGCGGTTGCAGGGGGAAGATTCCGTCGACCCACGGGAGATTTCTTCGGAGCTTCTGGTGCAGAGAGGAGGCAGACTACCCCCACAGCATGCACAAGCAGGAAAACAGTCGAGAAGGCGGCAGGATCAGCGTTACAGAGTTGCAGTAGTCGTCTTTGCTACTATGTTGCAGGTTTGCAGGCTTCCAGCGCGGTCAGCGGTCGATTCCTTATCAGAAGGTGAAGAGGGAGATGCAGAGGAACTCGGCTGAGCTCATGCATTCGTTATCTAAAGTTTCCCCAGAGACAGAGACCCTAAATAGCCAGAAAAGAGGGTTTGGCTACCTAGGAGAGAGGAAAGGCTACTAACACCTGAAGGAGCCTATCACAAGGAGTCTCTGACGTCACCTGGTGGCACTGGCCACTCAGAGCAGTCCAGTGTGCCAGCAGCACCTCTGTTTCCAAGATGGCAGAGGTCTGGAGCACACTGGAGGAGCTCTGGACACCTCCCAGGGGAGGTGCAGGTCAGGGGAGTGGTCACTCCCCTTTCCTTTGTCCAGTTTCGCGCCAGAGCAGGGGCTAAGGGGTCCCTGAACCGGTGTAGACTGGCTTATGCAGAATTGGGCACATCTGTGCCCAACAAAGCATTTCCAGAGGCTGGGGGAGGCTACTCCTCCCCTGCCTTCACACCATTTTCCAAAGGGAGAGGGTGTCACACCCTCTCTCAGAGGAAGTTCTTTGTTCTGCCATCCTGGGCCAGGCCTGGCTGGACCCCAGGAGGGCAGCTGCCTGTCTGAGGGGTTGGCAGCAGCAGCAGCTGCAGTGAAACCCCAGGAAGGGCAGTCTGGCAGTACCAGGGTCTGTGCTACAGACCACTGGGATCATGGAATTGTACCAACAATGCCAGGATGGCATAGAGGGGGCAATTCCATGATCATAGACATGTTACATGGCCATATTCGGAGTTACCATGGTGAAGCTACATATAGGTAGTGACCTATATGTAGTGCACGCGTGTAATGGTGTCCCCGCACTCACAAAGTTCAGTGAATTGGCTCTGAACAATGTGGGGGCACCTTGGCTAGTGCCAGGGTGCCCTCACACTAAGTAACTTTGCACCTAACCTTTACCAGGTAAAGGTTAGACATATAGGTGACTTATAAGTTACTTAAGTGCAGTGTAAAATGGCTGTGAAATAACGTGGACGTTATTTCACTCAGGCTGCAGTGGCAGGCCTGTGTAAGAATTGTCAGAGCTCCCTCTGGGTGGCAAAAGAAATGCTGCAGCCCATAGGGATCTCCTGGAACCCCAATACCCTGGGTACCTCAGTACCATATACTAGGGAATTATAAGGGTGTTCCAGTAAGCCAATGTAAATTGGTAAAATTGGTCACTAGCCTGTTAGTGACAATTTAGAAAGAAATGAGAGAGCATAACCACTGAGGTTCTGATTAGCAGAGCCTCAGTGAGACAGTTAGTCACTACACGGGTAACACATTCAGGCACACTTATGAGCACTGGGGCCCTGGGTTACTAGGGTCCCAGTGACACATACAACTAAAACAACATATATACAGTGAAAAAATGGGGGTAACATGCCAGGCAAGATGGTACTTTCCTACATTCTTCATTTTCAAGTGGTTAAATGTCATCCTCTGAACAGCTTTAGGCATTGACTGAGGTGCTTTGCCGCAACATAAACCTCTCTCAAAATCTTGACAACAATGTGCATACCGTCAGCATAAAGGAAGAGATGAAGAATGTAACACTGACTAAGGTGTGCCAAAGGGGTCTTATAAAATATTAGTATTTGATCCTATTCATCAAAATATCTTTTATGGAGAAAATATGCCCAAAACCTATGAGGAAGAAGTTCCATTCACACCCTTCACATACTTTATTGGTGCAATTTGAGGTCAATACTACTATGCCACCTGTTATTTAAAAATTACAGCTAAACCAACTACAAGAAATGCACTGGTTGTGAAGCCCACTCTGATTAGTGAGGCAAAACCTATAAACATATGTCTAAACTACCACAAATATTGTGTGCTTATCCTATAAAATTCATTTTAGGGCGCAGGTGAATAGAAACCCTAATCACTCTCCTGAAATGGTATTTACAGCCTATGCACTTAACATTCACCATATTCACCTACACCATTTAAATATATATATGAACATTTATGTATATACTTAGAGAGAGAGAGAGAGAATAGGCTAATTTTGAATTCCACATATAGAGATGTGCAGTTTAGAGCACAGTTTTTAATTGAGAATTTTCCTGATAAAATGTTTTCATGAAATAGACTTCTCCTGGTAATTTCTTTTTTTAACTTAAATATTCTTCTACAAGTTGTATTCCCTTCAGAGATCTTTAGCTTAGTATTTGTTCACTAATGCAGAAAAATGCTGGCAAAGTTTTCAAATGAAATTATCAAAGAAGATGTAGACAATATTGGGTAAATGTGTCAATATCTGTTTTAAATCCAACAAGGTATGTATTACTTGTACGTTTTAAAAACACCTCACTTATCACTTGCTCGTTAGATGTCATGTGGGAGAGTCATCACACGTCTGTAAAGATACCTTTTAACCCTATCAAGTTTTTCTTTCACAGTGCAACTGTGCTTCACAATATAAGTGTCTTAATGTCCCTATGTTAAAATGCTTGAATAGTTGATGTGTGCTTCAAAATTCATCAGTTACCACGTATGTGAACATACATTCATTGAGAGAGAAAAAAACTATTACTCGACGTGTCTGACTATCTGTATAGGGTAGTAAAATTAATAGTCTACCAATGAAAGCATATGTGCTGATAATTCAAGGATTACCTTGCTTGGGACATTGGGACATTCTTACCCCTAGAGAGATTGAAACTGTGTGGTGAGCTTTGTGACAACTTTTCAAGTACACTATGGAAGTTTTAACCGTTCTAATGAGGGTATTCTACATATGAAGAGTAGGTTGTTGCTTGAATGTATAACCGGGGAACAAATGGATTCTGAAGGTGAGATATTTCATTAAATCCAGAATCAAAAGGGATTATTGATTGAGATACATAAACAGTGAGATCTTTTCATTCTTGTGGCATGAGTTCATTTCTTGATTGGAATGTTGAGAGTTTTGCCCAGGGTCAAGAAAAGTGGTGATAACACAAACAAGACTTGCCTTCACCTATTTGTAACAGAATATCATCTACAGAAATATCGCCTGGCATAAGTATTGTTTCCTAAATATTGTTGGCAAACATCATCTACCTTTGGTAGTCGTTTTCCTTTTTTAAACTCCAATGGGGCGATATTTTTGTAACCTATATTAATGGTGCTATGATGATGTCCTGTCTACAATATTCTGGTACCAGGCCCTTGCCTTCAAATATCTCATCTTATGACAAGACACCAAATATCAAATCAAATGAATGTGAGCTGTTACTCTATGATCCAGTAGGGCTTCATATTTCTAATAATTATCTTTTCACATCAGAAGCAAATATATCAGCTGGACAGTTTTCTAGAGTGTGTAAAGGAGTCTCAGCTAACTATAATCAGTCATCCACGGCCATATTTGTAAGAAATGGGGTTGGTGGTTGAGAGGGGCGTGAGCCGAGGTCAAGCAGCAACCACAGACCTTGTCAGAGTGGTGCACAAACCAACCAACCCTGAATTAACCTGTGCTCCACCCTCTGGTAGCTTGGCACAGAACAGTCAGGAATAACTAAGAGGCAATTTGTGAAGTATTTGTGTAACTTGAAACAGTAATCAAATAAAAAAAAAAACACAAAAAGGATCCTACAGCAGAATAGAAAAATAGAAAGAATTTTAATAAATGAAACAAGACAAAAACAACAAAAATGTAATCAGTAGGACCAGAGGTATGCAGCTCGAAAGATTTTAGGGGAAATAGTGCTAAAAAAAGCAACACACCAACTGTGGATATCTGGTCGAGCCAGACTGGGACAACGTAACAAGTTTAAGTCAACTGCATTTGAGTGCGGGCAGCTCAAGTGGCCCAATTAGGCCCACTGAACAAAGCACATTAAATCCTACGACTATCCAATTTGAAGATGCGTTGCACAACTGATGGGATGTGTGGGTTTGATGACCTGCATCTTCATCAAGGATCCAGAAAAGCATCCAACCAACCATTCGAGTCACTGTAGAGTTTTGAATTCAAGAAATATAGGTCCAGCCTTTCTCCCCCAGGCAAGAGGGGTGCAGGCAGCATTTCAGCACAGCAGGGCAGCAGTCCTTCAGAGCAGCAGTCCAACAGAGAGGAAGTCCATTCAGTAGCGCAATAGTATTTATTCCAGGCAGATTATCCAGAGGTCCAGAAGCAGTACATGAAATTTCCTGACTCCCCTCCTTGGCTCCAAGCTGGCTACAGTGACAGTGTGGAGGTGATAGATCCTTTGTGTGAAGGTAGAGCATTCACTATTCAGTTGCAAGTGGGGCCGTGCTCAGTTCCACCCTCCACCCTCCTAGCAGATGGCCCATCCAGGCACACTTAACCCCTCTAATGTGTGACTGTCTGGATTTCACAAATTCTGTTAATTACATCCAGTCACGTGACCCAAGACAGGCTAAAAGTAGCATCTTCAAAATTGTAATTTAAAATCTGAATTCATTATGAGTTGGTATTTTTCATTACAATTCCAGCGACATCAGACATGAACTGGTTACCTGTTCAATTTGCAAAAAGGTAATTCCAGTGTTATCCTATTGGAGAGATGCTGTAGTGAAAAACAACTTTTAGATTTTTTTCACTACCAGGACATGTAAGACTTAAAGCATATGTCCAACTTTTTAAATACAGTGCATATTGCCCTCTGGGCTGTCCAGGGCGTACCCTAGGGGTGCCTTATATCTATTAAAAAGGTAGGTTTTGGCCTGGCAAAAGGTTACATTTGCCAGGTAGACACAACAGTTCAGAACTGCACACACACAGGCTACAATGGCATACATGAGACACATTTGAAGAGCTACTTAAGTGGGTGGCACAATCAGTGCTACAGGCCTAGTAGTAGCATTTAATTTACTAGCTGTGGGCATAGGTGGTGCAACTTAACTAGGGACTTACAAGTACTTTCACTATGCCAATTGGGTATAAGCCAATCTTACCATATTTTAAGGAGAGAGCACAAGCATTCTAGCACTGGTTAGCAGTGGCAAAGAATGCAGCATCCTACAACCAGCAAAAACAAAGTCAGCAGAATAGGAGTTCTGAAAGCAAAAAGTTAGAGGGGAAACCAGATCAAGGGTACCAGGTCCAAAAGTACTTACATAATTGTCTGCTATCAGTGCTGAATGACTTCAGCTAGGTTGCTTCCTTTGTTAAGCAAACATTGGCTGCAGTATTAAACAACTGTGTATATTAAATTATACTGTGCACAATAATGTTCCTGTGCATTCTCAGCTTTCCTGAAGGTCCGTCTTCTTTCTCCATTTTCTCTAATTCCTTGTCATTACTCAACACATTATAGCCATTTACCGAAAAATGTTTCTACAATCATACCTCGTCCCTATTCTTGCCAATAAACATTCATATCACCATACCAGATACTTTCCCACTAAATCTGCCAATACTAACAATTATATTCAAACCCATAACACTCCTCTCTGATGTTCATGCGAAATACCTTCATGTTTCCCAGACATCATCCTCTTTCCATGATCTCAATTTACTCTGCATTATAGAAGAATGGCTTGACCTTATTACCAATGTAGCCTTTTGTTTTGCAAGGATTCACAATCTTCAGCACTGACATAAACAAAGGAGTGATATTCCTGTCATCTGCAAAGATACTCAACTGCCAATCTGTTCTAGCCACTGACTTTGAAACATAACTCACACCACCTCAATTTAAAGATAGAATATAGGACCCCCTTAGTCCTGATCCTTTGGTTTTTAACAACTTCCAAAGGATAGATATCAACCTGCTTGAATCAATTTGCCATAACCTTGGACATTTCAGTCATCCAATAACTTACTCCTACCAGAAGTGTCTTATCACAAATTTGGATATGTTCATTAAAAAAATATGATGCTTATCATATTTCTAGATATCACATCACTAAAATTAATTTCAACACCCGTCTCACTCCCCACTATAACTTTCATCCTCTAAATGTGAGCAATTCCTTGTCCATTTGACTGCTATGATCAGCTCATTCACAGGACAATTCAAGCCTGAGTCAAGTCTAGTGAATGCCATCCCTCAATACAACTCTCACATGGAACTTCTTCATAACTATTGACAATAGTGATCCTTCCTTCATTGCCAAACAACTAACTCTGACTAACTATTACTTAAACATCATAAAGGATATTTGTTTCCTCTGAATCAGAATTGTGTTATACAAGCAATGCATGTCTAGACTAAAGAAAATTTGCTGGTTTGCTAAAAATAGGCCTAAATTAAAACACATCATGGCCCTCATTACAACCCTGGCGGTCGGTGATAAAGCGGCAGTAAGACCGCCAACAGGCAGGTGGAAAAAAAAAATTGAATCACGACTGTGGCGGAAACCGCCAACATAGACAGCCACTTTAACACTCTGACCCCAACGGCGGTACAAACAAACAGCATTGCGGCCACCACTAACAGACAGGTGGAGGACAATGTACCGCCCACAGTATCACAACAGTCCAATCCGCCACCTTTTCCAGGGCGGATTCACCGCGAACAAAAACACGGCGGAAACAGGACTTCGAAGGGAAACGCTCACCTCTACACACCCCACGAGGAATCCGGACGCCATAGAACCCAAGCTCCAGATCCTGCCAGCCCTTATCTTCTTGCTCCTCTACCAGGAGCACGAACGCCGGCGGCGAAGACCACGGTGAGTACTGCACCTACGAAACAGGGGAGGGGGGAGGGAAAAAACAGGGACACAGACACGCAACACCCCCACCCTCACCCACTACAACACACACTAATACAGCATGATACATTACAGTTACATCTCCCAAACCCCCCGGAAGAATGCAAAGACAAAAGGAAATGAGTGTAACCATTGTAATATATTAAAATCTAGTACGCAAAAATATATATACACTATAAACAAATATATACACCAAGAATAGTAGTCCAGGTAGTGCTCCATTGAAGTCCGTGGAAGATTGGGCCCACACGGCATGGGCAAGGCTCACACTCAATCCCCGAACATGACGGAGAGAACACTGCACAGGCATCAGACAGCAATAAAACAGGCATCTCAGGGGGAAGGGAAAGGGGGGGCACCTCAGCCGGTTGAGTGCACAATGCCAAATCCACGAGGGGGCCACATGCCCACTGTTCAATCCTGGGGAGTGCAAAGCCACAGTTTCTTAAGTCTCTACAGTGGGTGGGTTGCCCACTGTTCCATCCTGGGGAGTGCAAAGCCACAGTCTCTCAAGTCTCTACAGTGGGTGGGTTGCCCACTGTTCAATCCTGGGGAGTGCAAAGCCACAGTCTCTCAAGTGGATAACAGTCTCCACTGGTTCTGGAGGGGGCCTTGTGCCCAGAGTGCTTCATCCTGCCAAGGACTGAGGTAGTGGATGTCATTCTCTGCTGGTTCTGGAGGGGGCCTTGTGCCCAGAATGCTTCATCCTGCCAAGGACTGAGGTAGTGGATGTCATTCTCCACTGGTTCTGGAGGGGGCCTTGTGCCCAGAGTGCTTCATCCTGCCAAGGACTGAGGTAGTGGATGCCTTACTCCACTGGTTCTGGAGCGGGCCTTGTGCCCAGAGTGCTTCATCCTGCCGAGGACTGAGGTAGTGGATGTATCTCTCCATTGGTTCTGGAGGGTGCCTTGTGCTCAGAGTGCTTCATCCTGCCAAGGACTGAGGTAGTGGATGTATCTCTCCACTGGTTCTGGAGGGGGCCTTGTGCCCAGAGTGCTTCATCCTGCATGTGACGGACTCAGTAGCGTCAGTGCCCTTGGCGTTCATGGGCCAGCGGTGCTTGTTGCGGTGGTGTCCTTGCCAGAGGTGCTTGTGGCAGCAGTGTCCTGTTCAGCGGTGCTTGTGGCGGCGGTGTACTTGGCAGCGGTGCTTGTGGCGGCAGTGTCCTGTTCAGCGGTGCTTGTGGCGGCGGAGTCCTAGGCAGTGACTCAGCTGCTGGCGGTCCTGTCGGGCCCAGCGGGGCTGGTGGTCCTTTATGGCCCAGCGGGGATGGCGGTCCCTTATGGCCCAGCGGGGCTGGTGTTGGCGGTCCTTTATGGCCCAGTGGGGCTGGTGCTGGCTGTCCTGTCCTGGACAGGTGGGCTGGTGCTGGCGGACCTGTCCTGGCAGCTGGGCTGGTGCTGGCGGTCCTGTCCTGGCCAGCTGGGCTGGTGCTGGCGGTCCTGTCCTGGGCAGCTGGGCTGGTGCTGGCGGTCCTGTCCTGGGCAGCTGGGCTGGTGCTGGCGGTCCTGTCCTGGTGCTGGCGGTCCTGTCCTGGGCAGCAGGGCTGGTGCTGGCGATGGGCTCCTGGGCAGCAGGGCTGGTGCTGGTGGTGGCCTCCTGGGCAGCGGGGATGATGGTGGTGGCCTTCTGGGCAGCTGGGATGATGGCGGTGGCCTCCTGGGCAGCGGGGATGATGGCGGTCTTCTCCGCCGTGCTGCTCTTCCCAGACTTGCTGAGTTTCTTGTGCCCCTTCCCCACCTTGGAAGGTGTCGCAGCTGACTCCACACTCCCACCTGTACCCCTGGGAGCGGCTTTGGTGGCTGGAGTCTTCCCCCTCTCCCGCCGGACACTGGCCAACTTTTGATGCTTGACAGGTGGGGACTGTCCGTGCTGTGGCTCCGTGCCACACTGGCTGCCCTGCTGCCCGGTGCACTCCAGATTCCGGTGACTACAGGCACCACTGGTCCCGGAGATGTTGTGGCTGAGGTGCTAGGTTGGGACCTGGAGAGTCGGGACCTAGGAGACTGACGGGCTGGGGGAGGTGAGGGAAAGAGGTCAAGGGTGGACAGGAAAAGTTTCTTGGGAACACTGGGACGGGTAGCTGGAGGGGGTTTGGGAGTGGAGGAAGAGGTTGTGGTTGTAGGAGGTGTTCGTTTGGTGACTTTGGGTGAAGGTGCATGCGATGTAGGCTGTCATGAGGTGGATGGCTGCTGGGTGGGTGTGTGGCTGCGTTTGTGTATCTTGGGAGGTGGCGTCACAGACACACTGGGAGAGGACACAGGGGACGTGTGAATGGTAGTGGGGGTGGTGACTGCACATGAGCGGGGTGTGGTGGTGCGTGTGCTGGTGATGGAAGTAGTGGCTGTAGATGTAGTGCATGCAGGTGTGAGTGTAGACGAGACTAGGAGGATGGAGGTAGACGAGGAGGATGGGGAGGCAGTGGATGTTGGTGTGTCAGCATGTGTGTGATGCTTGCGTGAGTGCCTGTGGGATGTGTGGTGCTTATGTTTGCCTGAGCTTCCCTTGTGTGTTGACGTGTGTGCATGATGGTCTGAGGGTGTGCTTGGGAAAGGCTGAGGTAGAGGGGATTGGGTCTGGGTGGAGGAAGTTGGAGGGGGGAGGCTAGAGACAGGGACAATAGCTGCCATCAGTGCTGAGGCCAGAGTCTGAAAAGCTTGCTGAAGGGCCGCCTGACCAGAATGAATGCCCTCCAGGAATGCATTTGTTTGTTGCAACTGTCTTTCTACACCCTGGATGGCATTCAAAATGGTAGACTGCCCAACAGAGAGGGACCTGAGGAGGTCAATGGCCTCCTCACTGAGGGCAGCAGGGGTGACTGGGGCAGGGCCTGGGGTGCCTGGGGCCAAGGTGATGCCCACCCTCCTGGGTGAGCGGGCACAGGGCAAAGGCTGAGGGGCTGCTGGGAGGGCGGTGCTGGTGGGGGGGTGGCGGCCATACCTGTAGATGCGGGGGGCACAGATGTGGCCGCCACCACAAGGGAGCTCCCATCAGAGGACGAGTCCGTATCACTGCTGTCAGCTCCTGTCCCCGCCGTGGAGCTCCCCTCAGCCTGCGTCCCACTGGTGAATTCCGAGTCCGTAGTCTCGCCCTCCAGGGCCATGTGGGATGCAGCTCCCTCCTGCTCCGGTACAACTGCTCCTCCGCCTGATGATGCTAATGCACACAAGAACAGGGAGACCACAAAAAGGGGGGGAACAACAGAAGAAAGACATGTTGAGTGCATGCCTTACCGCTACGGTTGGCAGACACGACAGACACAGAAGCCCCCTGCACTACGCCACGCACTTGGGGTCCACTGTTCAATCCCTGGGACATGGCCTACAAGGCTATGGCCGACATCTGCACGCATGGATGTCACAGGAGCCTGACTAGGTGTACTTGGCACTGTACACAGGTGGGGTGGGGTGCCACAGGGTCTGCCAGAACAAGGGGACCAAATTAGCACACTCGCCCTGGCCTAGGGAAACCCACAGCCCACCTCCCCCACCTAGACACCTCCACTGCATGCAAAATCAGCAGAATGAGAGAGTACTCACCCCCTTGTGGCTGCTGTGATGCCCTCAAGCGCCCATCCAACTCCGGGTACGCCACCGCCAGGATCCTGAACATCAGGGGGGTCATGGTGCGACGGACACCCCTCCCACGTTGGGAGGCCATCCCCAGCTGGGCCTCCGCCGTCTTCTTGCTCCGTCGGCGAATGTCCTCCCATCTTTTACGGCAGTGGGTGCTCCGTCTGTGGTAGACCCCCAGGGTCCGGACTTCCTTGGCGATGGCACGCCAAATATCCTTCTTCTGGTGGGCGCTGACCTACAGGAATAGTAGAGGGGAAAAGGAGAAGATATAACCGTCCGCACCATCACAGTCATGGGCCCCCATCCCTAACCTTGCCATGTGGCACATGCACTCACCGTCGTTTCATGCACGCCTCAATCTCCCCCCCCCATCTTTCATCCACCCCATTCCACACAGGCACAGCCCATACAGCATGCTCCCAGTGTACTTACCTGTTTGTCTGGAGGACCGTAGAGTAGCGTGTACTGGGGGAGGACCCCATCCACAAGTTTCTCCAACTCCTCCGATGTGAAGGCAGGGGCCCTTTCCCCAGACGCACGAGCCATTGTCTCTTCCAGACCGAGGTCACAGCAGCACTTGTAGTGTAGGTCCTCTCCTGTCGAAGATCAGGTATTGAGTGATCGAACAGATAGAAAATGGCGGTCACGTCCGCGACGGTGCGTACCGTCACCGCCAGCGTACATCGTCATTGGCTCCTGGGACCCATAGGGTCCAATGTTAACCAATGCAGGCGGACCTGTCAACAATGGAGGAAAGACATGTGATCATCACCTACAGGCTTGATCGTGCCAAAATCCGGGAACTGTGTGCCCAGCTGGAGCAAGACCTGATGTCAGCTATCCGCAATCCCACAGGAATCCCCCCTCTAGTGCAGGTGCTGTCAGTACTCCATTTCCATGCAAGTGGGTCATTTCAAACTACAGTGGCCATAGCATCAGGGATGTCCCAGCCTATGTTTTCCAGCGTGTTGTCCAGAGTATTGTCTGCCCTGCTGAAACACATGCAGAGCTACATCGTTTTCCCTCAGGTGGAGGATTTGCCTACAGTGAAGGGTGACTTCTATGCCCTGGGACATATCCCCAACATCATAGGTGCCATTGATGTGGCTTTGGTACCCCCACCGCAGGAGTGAACAGGTGTTCAGAAACCGGAAGAGTTATCATTCCATAAATGTTCAGATGGTGTGTTTGGCCGACCAGTACATCTCCCATGTGACTGCCAAATTCCCTGGCTCAGTGCATGACGCTTACATCCTGCGGAATAGCAGCATCCCTTATGTGATGGGTCAACTCCAGAGGCACCGTGTGTGGCTATTAGGTGAGCACCTGGAAGCAAGTCAGTGGGAATGGTTGTCTGGGTCTGGGGATATCCCTACAGGTTAGTGTGTGTCTAACAGTTGCCCTCGCCATTTGCAGGTGACTCTGGTTACCCCAACCTATCATGGCTACTGACCCCAGTGAGGAATCCCAGGACAAGGGCAGAGGAACGCTACAATGAGGCCCATGGGCGAACTCGGCGGATTATAGAGCGGACCTTCGACCTTCTGAAGGCCAGGTTCAGGTGCCTCCATATGACAGGTGGCATCCCTATTCTACTCACCAAAGAAGGTGTGCCAGATCATCGTGGCCTGCTGTATGCTTCACAACTTAGCTTTGCGACGACAGGTGCCTTTTCTGCAGGAGGATGCTCCAGATGGCGGTGTTGTGGCAGCTGTGGAGCCTGTGGACAGTGAAGATGAGGAAGCAGAAGAAGAGGACATCCACAACAGGAACTCAGTTATCCTGCAATACTTCCAGTGAGACACAGGTAAGAATACAAACCTGCCTACTACATGTACTTTAACACTACTACATCTCTACTGTCTGTCCTTTTCACCCAGTGTATGGTCCCTGAGTTTTCACTTTCCCTTACTATTTCACAGATGTGGTCCCACTGTGTGACATCTGCTTTGTTTCCTCATGGACTAGAGCTGTGTGACATAGGTATGTTGACATTACAATTGAAAGAGCATTTTGTCACTGTAATTGCTAATACACAAGGATGACATTCAGGGTGGTCTCATTTCTCGGCGGGGGTCTTGGCATCGTTCTCTTTCTGTGTCCTGGATCTCAGGGACCGTTTGCTGGTTGGTTCTCCCTCTGCAGGGGGTGGGGTGCTGGTGTGGTGGTTCTGTGGCGGTGCCTTCTGTCCACTAGCGCCGGCAGAGGTGGTGGGCAGTTCATCATCCAGGCTAGTGTCAGGGCCCCTTGTTGTGCCACAGTGTCCCTCCTGGTGTTGAGGACTTCCTTCAGCACCCCCACGATGGTGCCCAGGGTGGAATTGATGGATCTGAGTTCCTCCCTGAAGCCCAAATACTGTTCCTCCTGCAAGCGCTGGGTCTCCTGAAACTTGGCCAGTACCATTGCCATCGTCTCCTGGGAATGGTGGTAGGCTCCCATGATGTTGGAGAGGGCCTCGTGGAGAGTGGGTTCCCTTGGCCTGTCCTCCCCCTGTCGCACAGCAGCCCTCCTAGTTCCCCTGTGTTCCTGTGCCTCCGTCCCCTGGACCGTGTGCCCACTGCCACTGCCCCCAGGTCCCTGTTGTTGTTGGGGTGGTGGGTTAGCCTGGGTTCCCTGTAGTGGTGGACACACTGCTGCTTGACGTGTCCTGGGGACAGAGGTATGGGCCCGCTGGGTGGGTGCTGTGCTGGTGTTTCCAGAGGGGAGAAGCTCTGTGGTGGCCTGTGACTGTGTCAGGGGAACCGACTGTCCCGAGGTCCCCGATGGGCCGGGCTGGTCATCTAGATCCAGTTGGACAGAGCTGCTGTCCTCACTGTGGGCCTCTTCTGTTGGTGGTGTGGACATGTGTGGACCCTCCTGTCTGGTGACGTTGGGTAGGGGTCCTGCAGTGGTATAAAAATATGTTTATTACATCTGTGTGTGCAATGGATGGGTGACCGTGTACCCCAGTGCTTGCCATCCTGTGTGGGTCCTTGTGTGATGGTGGTTTAGGGGGGTGTATGGGTATGTGCAGTGGCCATGCTTTGGTGATGGGTGTCCATGCTTTGTTGTTGCATGCACAGCTTGGTGTTAGGATGTGTGGTTTGTGATGTTGGGACATTTGTGAGGAGTTGGAGTGATGGGGTGAGGGTGAGGGTGGGGGTATGTGATAGCATGCAAGTAGGATGGGGGATGTAATAGTTAAGATTTGACTTACCAGAGTCCATTCCTCCATCTAGTCCTGCGAGGCCCTCAGGATGCAGAATCGCCAAGACCTGCTCATCCCATGTTGTTAGTTGTGGGGGAGGAGGTGGGTGTCCGCCGCCAGTCCGCTGAACCGCAAGGTGGTGTCTTGAGACCACGGAATGCACCTTCCCCCTTAGGTCGTTCCACCACTTCCTGATGTCATCCCTATTTCTTGGGTGCTGTCCCACTGCGTTAACCCTGTCCACTATTCTGCGCCATAGCTCCATCTTCCTAGCTATGAAGGAGTGGGGGAGTATCTGGTATGGTGATATGAATGTTTATTGGCACCTGTGATCCGAAAAGCTGTGGCTCTACCCGGATGATTTCCTCCACCATGACCCTGAGCTCCTCCTCAGAGAACCTGGGGTGTCTTTGCCGTGCCATGGGGTGGTGTGGTGATGTGTGGGGTGGTGTGTGGGGTGGTGTGGTAAGTGATAAGGGGGGTGATATTTAGTGGTGTGTTGTGTGAGGTGCATGGAAGTTATGTGGGTGATGGAATTGTGTGCCTGTGGATGCTTGGAAGTTGTTTGTAGTGTCTCTCTCTGGCCTTCTCTCTGTAATTTTGTCATTGGGGTTTGTGGGTGATGTGGGTGTGTGTTTTATATTGTAATGGGTGTGTGGGAGTGGTGTGTGTATGTGTATTAGGTGTGTGTATTTGGAATTGTCCAATGTGGTAGTGTTTTGTAAATGTGTGTGTATTTTGAGCGCAGCGCTGTGTACCCCCAATGGAATACCGCGGTTGAAAGACTGCCGCGTGGATTCGTGTGTCGTGATAGTGTGGGCGTATTTCTGTTGGCGTGACGGTGGAGGTTTTGTTTTCGCCAGTTTATCACTGACCTTTGGTGTGGTGGACTTGTGTGGGTGTCTGAATTTTGGTGGATTCCGAGCAGTGGGTCATAATGACCGTGGCGGAATTCCGCTGCTGCGGCGGTGTGTTGGCGGGCTTCTGCACGGCGGTAAACGGCTTTTGCCACCAATGTTGTAATGACCACCCATATCCCTATGACTAAACTACTCGCCAACTTTAGACATGTTTCAAGTTTACCCTGGCTTGGGAAAGCAGTTAAGAGATGTATTGCCAACCATCTGATCATCATCTTTGACAAAGAAGGTCCGCTGGAAGATCCATGTCTAGTTTTCATTGAATCTACTACATTGAAAAACGTGGATAATAAGCAGCAAACATTATGCAGGCTTAATTAAATCCACTTGGGAGGGCAGGCAACCAAAGTCAGCTTCTCCCACCCATGTGCTAGCTCTTGCAGAGGTTTCAAAATATTAATTGCATGCAGTGATCCTTACAGAAAATCTCAATTCACTAAATTAAAACTTACTTATGATGAATACGTGCTGCCTAAATGAGGTGTCTGCTTAATTACATTATCTTTACCAAATAAAAACCTCTGCCTGAATTGTTACATGATTTTGCCTAATGTTGTTTTAAATTGTCATTATTTCTAAGATTGTAGCATTTCCTCAAGGTTTCTGAATGCAGAGATTCTCCTCGTTGTTTTACATTTTCTAGATTAGATGTTTACTTGTCTCAGCATTTGTTAGAACTCTCCTGCAGTTGCTTGGCATTATCATTTTTTGAATTACCTTTAAGCTGTTGTTTAGTTGGGCTGGCCCCCAGACTATACCAGACTACTAGCATAAGGCTCAGTGATAATCTTTGGTTGCTCGTGTTCCCGGTCTATTTGTGGAATGTCTCTGAGCAGCAGGCATATTGCCAATGATGCTTCTTTACCTTTAATGTTATGTAAAATGATTGAGGAGACTGTGTCGAAATTGCTCATCAATTTCATCTCCAAATCTAGGGTGTTTATTTTGAATTTGTTTCAGCACATCCGGTAAATTTGCCAGTGTTGGTATACCACTTGTTTTGGTGTAAATTGCAGCAAATACTGCACCGCAGTCATCTATGGAGGGAACCATTCCAAATGCCAAGCCTCTTGTGAGTATTATGTGTTCATTTTCGGGTCCCACATGAGGAAACACTACTTCCAGCTGATTTGTTTTTGTGCAATTCAAAACGGAATTTATTCACGATTGGTGGGAGCCTTACCCAAAATTGCATTGATGGTTACTGGGTTTATCCCAGATGTAGCCACTTGTGCAGCAGCTGAAGCAGCCCTCGCTGGGGCAGTATTTAGAGTTCACATTCTGAATTGTATAAAGCATCTATATAAGTTTACTAAATTATTACATAATGGGCACAGATCCGCTTGCTGTAAATTTTTTATATTTGGAAATATTTTATGTGTAGCGAATTCTGGCCATATAGGTCAGTCAGTACATAGGGGACCTAATCTAACATGTTGAATTACATGTGAATGGGTGCCTTGAAACCAAGTTTAGTGTTCTTGATATGTGAATGGCATTTCTAAATATTGATCAGCGAACTGTGTAGGGGTGTTTGCTACAGAGTATGTATGAAAAGTCTTTGTATTTGCATCAACTGCAGGAAATGTGACCCATGAGTAGAAGATATCTGTTCTATATACACGGTGCACATCAACCACAAATGTAACATCTCCACTTCCATTAGCAAGCCCATGTGCAAGTTAATGCTGTGTGACAGGTTATATACAATTAACTGGAATTACCACTGGTTGTGGTTGTGCCATATTTAAATGGCACAACCAAAATTTAAATTCAGAGATAGAATCACTGTTAGACTTTTCATCCTTGGCATGGTCTCCTTTAACTTTTTGCCTCCGTTCCCCAGGTTGTTGATGTGTGCTGGACTCTGATTTTGCTGTTTTTGTTACTCTGGGCACTTTACCACTGCAAACCAGTGCTAAAGTGCAAGTGCACCTTTACAAAATGTGTATGTAATTGGCTTATCCATGATTGGCATATTTGATTTATTAGTAAGTCCCTAGTACAGTGCACTAGAGGTGCCCAGGGCCTGTAAATCAAATGCTACTAGTGGGCCTGCAGCACTGGTTGTGCCACCCACATAAGTAGCTCTGTAATCATGTCTCAGACCTGCCATTGCAGTGTCTGTGTGTGCAGTTTTAACTGTAAATTCGACTTGGCAAGTGTACCCACTTGCCAGGCCTAAACCTTTCCTTTTCTTACATGTCAGACACCCCTAAGGTAGGCCGTAGGTAGCCCCAAGGGCAGGGTGCAGTGTATGGTTAAGGTAGGACATATAGGCCCTCATTACAACCTTGGCGGGCGGCGGAGGCCCCCCCCCCAAGTTTAGACCGCCGAGTGTCCGCCTATGCAGCCGCAAACCTTCTGGCTGCATTACAACATCCCCGCTAGGCTGGCGGTAACATTGCAGCCTAATGGAGCCAGTGGTGTTGCCGCCGTGCGACGGGTGCAGCAGACAGTGAAAAGCAGGGTGGAGCTGTGCCTGGCGGCCCCTGCACTGCCCATGCCAAGTGCATGGGCAGTGCAGGGGCCCCCAGGGGCCCCACAACTCCCCATCCTGCCAGCCTTTCCATGGTGGTCTCTACCACCATGGAAAGGCTGGCGGGAAGGGGAGTCATAATCCCCAGGGCAGCCCTGGTTGATTATAACCGCCGGGACAACCGACAGCCTGTTGGCAGTACATTCGCCAAAACAACCCTGGCGGTTTTTGACCACCAGGGTTGTAATGAGGGCCATAGTAATGTGTTTTATATGTCCTGACAGTGAAATATTGCTAAATTCGTTTTTCACTTTTGCAAGGCATGTCCCTCTCATAGGTTAACAAGGGGGCTACCTTTAAATCTGATTAAAGTGTAGATTCCCTTTGGGAGCAGATGGACATGTGGAGTTTGGGGTCTCTGAGCTCACAATTAAAAAATACATTTTTTAGTAAAGTTGATTTTAAGATTGTGTGTTTGAAAATTCCCCTTTTAGAAAGTGAGCATTTTCTTGCTTATACCATTTCTGTGACTCTGCCTGTTTGTGGATTCCCTGTCTGGGTCAATTTGACAGTTGGGCTGGTTGCACCTCACACTAGACATTGCCACAAAGGGAGCTGGGGTGTAGCATGCATATCCTGATGAGCCATCTGTGCTAGGAGGGAGGGGAGGAGTGATCACTCACACCTGAAAGGGCTGTGCCTGCCCTCACACAGTCCAGTCTCCAACCCCCTGGTGAGTGTCTGTGGCCTGGTCTGGGCAAGGCAGGATTTCACATTCAGAAGAGAATTTGCTTTGAAGTAGGCCTACTTCAAAGGAGAAATTGGGTATAAGAAGGGCACCCAAAACCACAGACTTTAGAACTGCCTGGAGAAGAGCTGAATAGCTGAAGAGCTGAGGAAGAAGAGCTGCCCTGCCTGTGACTTTGCTTTGTGGAGCTATCCTACAGTTGCTGCTTCTGCCAGAGTAAGAGGGCAAAGATTGGACTTTGTATGCCTTCCATCTTGAGAAGAAATCTCCAAGGGCTTGATTTAGAGCTTGCCTCCTGTTGTTTGAAGTCTCAGGAACAGCAAAGACTTCTCTCTGCCAGCACCTGGAGTCTCTGGAGCGACTCCTGCCCTGACAAGTGGTGCCCTATCCAGTCCCTGGGCCCTTAAAAGGAAAAGCTGATGAAAATTCAAGGAAATCGACTTCGGATGACTCCGGACCGATGCCGCTGCTGAATCCGGTGACGCTGCCTGCCACCGACTTAGTGATCTTCGCTGGAACGTGACAACCTTTGCAAGCCCGACACCGATGCAGCCCTGTCAAAGTCAGTGACTCCGTAGAAGTCGCAGCACCTCGTCGTGACCGACGCTGCTCGAAGTGTGCAGATTCAACGTTTCGCACAGACGCCGCGATCCCCGACTTCGCGCATCGGCTTCTTTTTCATTCTTCACCAAGGTACTGTACCTGGGGGTCTGCATGACTCCATGGCCGGTGCCGCTGGTGTTGGATTGTTGGAAACGACTCCGTCACAACACTGTGTTAACACCTCATTGAAGCATTTTGTGTTTCTAAGTGCTATTTTTGGATTTAATCTTTAAAAATTCATAACTTGACTTGTGTATTGTGGATTTTTGTCGTCTTGGTCTTGTTTTGTTTAGATAAATAATCCCTATTTTTCTAAACATGTGTTGTGTCATTTTGTAGTGTTTTCATTTACTGTGTGTGTTGGTACAAATACTTTACACCTAGCACTGTGAAGTTAAGCCTACTGCTCTGCCAAGCTACCAAGGGGGTAAGCAGGGGCTAGCTGAGGGTGACTCTCTTTTACCCTGACTAGAATGAGGGTCCTTGCTTGAACAGGTGGTAACCTGACTGTCAACCAAACACCCCATTTCTAACATTGGTGATCAGCAGCTGGGATTTGTACTTGGATTTGTACTTGATACACAGTAATTAAGTGTACACTACTGTTTTGAGTGCAGGCCACTACTTGACCACATACTACTTGTTTGGTTATCTCCAAGAAGGAGGAGCTGCAAAAGGTGCCTGAGCGACAGCCAAGAGCACTGACGGGCACACAGAGGATGAGGAGGAGGAGGAGGAAGGGCAGGCCATACACAATGGTATTGTGGGTGGGCCTGTTATGTCCAGAGAGAGGGTCTCCGGGGCAGGTAGCAGTGTCTAATCTAAGGGTCTGACCCCTGAGGAATTACAGGACAGACAGGCAGAGAGGGAGAACCAGAGGGAGTTGGAGCAAATGAGGATGGCCATTTAAGAGAAGAAGTTGTTGTCTCATAGGCTTAGCTTGAGGGAGCTGGATCAGATGAGCCAGTCTAGTAGGGATGGTGGCAGCCACATCACAGTGCAGCCTGAAAGGAGGGTGCACATTCCTAAAGATCTTGTGAAGGATTATGAAAGAGAGGACAACATATACTTGTGGTTTAAGGGGTATGAGTCTGCTCTCCATATGAATCTGGTCCCTGAAGCTCATTGGGGGCGGGTCTGTGGAAGCACTTTGAGGGAGAGGGGAGGGATACACTGACACCCTTATGGGATGCTCAGAATCTCACCTACTCTAGCATGAAGGATGCCTTGCTTACGAGGTATGGTCTTACCCCTAAGCAGTACAATGATAAGTTTAGATCCTACAAGAAGAAGGAATCCCAAACATGGTTGGAATGTGTTGATTCTTATTGCAGGTCACTGTATGGTTGGGTGAGGGGCAGTAAGGTAACTACATATGAGGGGCTTCACAATCTGATTGCTTGGGAGCACTTGTACAGTTTATGTTTTCCAGAGCTGCACCAGCACCTGATTGACAGCAAGCTGACTGACCCCAGGAAACTTGCGCAGGAAGCGGACCGCTCGAAGAGCACCAGGGTCCAGAAGAGGTATGGGGGAAACCACGCCAAGGGTGGGCAGGGTCCCTCTCAGAAGAAAGGGGGGTAAGGGTAAACAGGGGGAGTTCTCTAAAGGGCCTCAAACTGCTTCCCAGGGTAAGGATTCCCAACCCCCAAGTGAAAAGAAGCCATGGATCTCCAAAGGGAAGCCAGTGGCAGGTGGGACCCCACGTAAGTGCTATGCATGTGACCAGGTGGGTCATGTGAGGAGGGACCCCAAATGCCCCAAAAGTACACCGGCACCCACTGGTGTGCCGTCCTAGGGTTTGGCCAGTGTAGCGCTTGGGGAGGAGTTGGTTTCAGGTGCATGGGAACCAGCTGAGATGACCATTGTCTCACTAGGGGACAGTGAGATGGTCCAAAGAACCCTAGTGCCTGAAAACACTAAGAAGTACAGGCAGTGGGTGACCATCAATGAACAGAGGGTGGAGGCTCTGAGAGACACAGCAGCCAGTGTGACTACAGTGAGGAGTCAGCTTGTGTCTGAAGAGCAGATTGATCCCCGGGTACTTCACCAAGTAGCTGCAGTGGACAACTCAGAGCACCTGTGCAGAGTGGCGCTGGTTCCCTTTGAATGGGGGGGTGGTCTCAGGTTCCTTGAAGGTAGCTGTGAGTCCAACCATGCCTGCTGATTGTTTGGTAGGCAATGACCTGGAGGATTCCCCTTGGAAGGAGGTGGAACACAGGTCTCACTTGAAGATGTTGGGTCTGCCTGGGTGGGTATGCATATCCACCCGGTCAGTGGCAGCCCATCAGGGTAATCAAGAGCCGCTGGAGCCTGGAACAGTGGCCCAGGGGACCGCCAAGAAGAGGAAGGGCAGGGGACGTGGGAAACCGGCCCCAGAAGATCGCACAGTCCGGGAGGAGGCGGAGTCTGTGGGTGACGCCCGGAGCCTACATGGGAACAGGTGGCTAAACTGGGGGAGGTCCCTGAGCTGTCCCAGTGGCAGCAGGAAGGGGGGGCCCACCAGGGAAGCATTCTGTGCAGCACAGAAAACATGCCCTACTTTCGAGGGTTTGCAGCAGCAGGCTGCAGACCAGGCGGCTGGCAAGGAGCCAGGATCACACCTGATTTATTGGGAGGATGACCTCCTGTATAGCGAGCCTAAGGTTCCTGAGCCTGGGTCAGCCCGTGTGCTGGTGGTATTCTAGTGCTTCAGGGCCTTCCTACTGGGGTTGGCTCATGATGTGCCTTTAGCTGGACATTTGGGGCAGGACAAGACCTTTGAGAGTCTTGTCACCCACTTTTACTGGCCCCTAACGTGCAGGCACTCAGATACACATTGCAGTTCGTGTCAGACTTGCCAGTCAAGTAGGAAGAGTGGGAGGAAATGTTAGGCTCCCCTCCAGCCTTTGCCTGTTGTCAGTACTGCCTTTGAGAGGGTAGGCATTGACATCGTGGGGCCTGTAGATCCCAAGACAGCCATGGGCAACAGGTTTATCCTGGTCTTGGTGGACCATGCCACCCGGTACCCAGAAGCCATTCCTTTGAGATCAATCACTTCCCCTGTGGTGGGTCGTGCTTTGATAGGGGTTTTTACATGCAAGTGGTTCCCCAAGGAAGTGGTATCTGATAGGGATATCATCTTCATATCCACGTATATGAAGTCTCTGTGGAAGGAGTGTGGGGTAACCTACAAGTCCACCATCCCTTAACACCCCCAAAGTAATGGTCTGGTTGAGAGATTCAACTGCACCTTAAAAGGTATGATCATGGGCCCGTCAGAGCCCTTGAGGTGGAAGTGGGACGTTCTCTTGCCGTGCCTTCTGTTCGCCTAGAGGGAAGTGCCTCAAAAGGGACTTGGGTTTAGTCCCTTTGAGCTGATTTATGGCCACCCTGTTTGGGGACCTTTGAGTCTGGTTAAGGAAGATTTGGAGAAAGCTCCTAGTAAACCCCCCCAGGATGTATTCAGTTACATGCTGGCTTTGAGAAATCAGACTGCCCGCTTCAGGAGTCTCGCTCAGGAGGACCTGGAAGCAAGCCAGTAGGACATGAAACTCTGGTATGACCAGAATACCACTCTGGTTGAGTTTTAACCTGGACAAAACGTGTGGGTGATGGCACCAGTGGAGCCTAGGTCGCTCCAGGATAAGTGGACTGGACCATTTGAGGTGGTGGAGCACAAGAGTGAAGTCACCTACCTGGTGGACTTGCGGTCTCCAAGGAACCCTTTAACCCCTTCGCTGCCAGGCCTTTTCCCCTCCTGTGCCGATCTTTTTTTGGGGCTATTTGGGGCAGTTCGTGCTTAGGCCCTCATAACGTTTTGTTCACATAAGCTACCCACTCCAAATTTGCATCCTTTTTTCCCAACATCCTAGGGATTCTAGTGGTACCGAGACATTGTGGGTTCCCCTGAAGGAGACCAAGAAATTAGCTAAAATACAGCAAAAAATCATTTTTTTTTTAAAATGGGAAAAAAGGGCTGCAGAAGAAGGCTTGTGTTTTTTCCCCTGAAAATGGCATCAACAAAGGGTTTGCTGTGGTAAAATCACCATCTTCCCAGCTTTAAGGAACAGGCAGACTTAAATTAGAAAACCCCATTTTTCAACACAATTTTGACATTTTAGTGGGACATGCCCCATTTTTACTATTTGTTGTGCTTTCAGCCTCCTTCCAGTTAGTGACAGAAATGGGTGAGAAACCAATGCTGGATCCCAGAAAGCTAAACATCTCTGAAAAGTATACAAACTTCTAAATTCAGCAAGGGGTCATTTGTGTAGATCCTACAAGTGTTTCCTACAGACAATAACAGCTGAAATAAAAGAATATTTAAATTGAGGTAAAAAACCAGCAATTTTTCTCCACGTTTTACTCTGTAACTTTTTCCTGCAATGTCAAATTTTTGAAAGCAATATACAGTTAGGTCAACTGGACTCTTCTGGTTGTGGGGATATATAGGGCTTGTAGGTTCATCAAGAACCCTAGGTACCCAGAGCCAATAAATGAGCTGCACCTTGCAATGGGTTTTCATTCTATACCCGGTATTCAGCAATTAATTTGCTGAAATATAAAAAGTGAAAAATAGGTATCAAGAAAACCTTTGAATTTCCAAAATGGGCACAAGATAAGGTGTTGAGAAGCAGTGGTTATTTGCACATCTCTGAATTCCGGGGTGCCCATACTAGCATGTGAATTACAGCGCATTTCTCAAATAGATGTCTTTTTTACACACTGTCTTACATTTGGAAGGACAAAATGTAGAGAAAGACAAGAGGCAATAAAACTTGTTTTGCTATTCTGCGTTCCCCCAAGTCTCCCGATATCAATGGTACCTAAGTTGCATGGGTAGGCCTAGTGCCCGCGACAGGAAATGCCCCAAAACACAACGTGGACACATCACATTTTCACAAAGAAAACAGAGCTGTTTTTTGCAAAGTGCCTAGCTGTGGATTTTGGCCTCTAGCTCAGCCGGCACTTAGGGAAACCTAGTGAACCTGCACAGTTTTAAAAATTAGAAATCTAGGGGAATCCAAGCTGGGGTGACTTGTGGGGCTCTCACCAGGTTCTGTTACCCAGAATCCTTTGCAAACTTCACAATTTGGCCCAAAAAAACACTTTTTTCTCTCATTTTGGTGACAGAAAGTTCTGGAATCAGAGAGGAGCTGCAAATGTCCATACACCCAGTGTTCCCCCAAGTCTCCCGATAAAAATGGTACCTCACTTGTGGGGGTAGGCGTAGCGCCCACGACAGGAAATGCCCCAAAACTCAACGTGGACACATCACATTTTCACAAAGAAAACAGAGCTGATGTTTGCAAAGTGCCTAGCTGTGGATTTTGGCCCCTAGCTCAGCCGGCACCTAGGGAAACCTGTGCAGTTTTGAAAACCAGACACCTAGGGCATTCCAAGATTGGGTGACTTGTGGGGCTCTGGCCATGTTCTTTTACCCAGAATCCTTTGCAAACCTCAAATTTTGGCCAAAAAACACTTTTTCCTCTCATTTCGGTGACAGAAAGTTCTGGAATCAGAGAGGAGCCACAATTTTCCTTCCACCCAGCGTTCCCTCAAGTCCCCCGATAAAAATGGTACCTCACTTGTGGGGGTAGGCCTAGCGCCCACAACAGGAAATGCCCCAAAACACAATGTGGACACATCACATTTTTACAAAGAAAACAAAGCTGTTTTTTGCAAAGTGCCTAGCTGTGGATTTTGGCCTCTAGCTCAATCGGCACCTAGGGATACCTAGAAAAACTGCGAATTTTTGAAAACTAGACACCTAGGAGGTCACGTCTCCATCTGCTGACTACCATTATCCACTATAACGTGCACACTAGAATCAGCCACTCCATGATGGCCGCCGGAACTTTTTGTCCCCCTTTTATTTTCACTACTCTCCCCACGTAGTTACTAGAGAGTAGCATCTTTTCTAAATCTAACTTTTATTAGCTATTTGAAGATGGCCGCCGGAAATCTTTTGTCCCCCCTTTTTTATTTCTACCACTCTCTCCACGAAGCTACTGGAGATGACCATTTCTTTTGTTTCTAACTTGTATTAGCTATTTAAAGATGGCCGCCGGAATACTTTTCCTTGCCCCTCTTCTATTTCTATTACTCATTCCAAGAAGTCTCTGGAGTTGAGTCTTTCTTTAGTTTTAATCACTCTCGCCATTTCCTGCCCGGGAAAAAAAAAACCTTAAAAGACTCGTATCGAGTCAGGATGTTTACAATGCGGGACAGCACGCCAGGGTAGGTTACCCCGTGGATTGTCGGCACATACTAAGTAAGTGGCCCTGATTTAACGCTGTATTTTTTGCTTTAAAGGGGTAGACAACGAGCTCTGTTAAGTCAGCTTACACAGACTTACAGATGCTCGTTTTTTAAGTTCCTTAGTGATACATGGATGTCCAGACTGGGTCCGGGTGATTCTCAGCCTGTAAATCACCGCTGACAATAATTCATAGACTCCGAATATACCTATCTGTTTGGTATTTTCATTCCCTCTCCGCATTCTACTTTATTATATTTACTAGAGAAGGGATTTTTTCTGAATAACTAAGTTACACAGATCAATATATATTTGACAATCATTCTGATCACTTGTACTTCAGTAGTGAGCTTGACTGTGTTTGATTCCATTGTTTGTGTCAAATTCATTGTGTTTAATTTCTCTATTAGTAGTGACCGCTTTCGGCATGCTACTTCCCAAGGGGCTCACCATATAACAAGGGATGGTAAGCATACTGGCTTGTTATTCCACACGACTGGTTACTACACACTGTTGTGCCACGGGTGTTCCCTCTAATTTTTCAGTGTGTATTGATAAAATGATTTGTTTTCTAGGGCGACCGTAATTTTTTGACAAACAGTGAACTTCAATGTAAGTGACTGCATGTACTCATTTGACAAATTAAATTGCGCAAACTTTCTAAATATAGACAGTAGAAGTTTTGTTAGTAATTGGTCCTGAAGAAGCGTAATAGGATCTTGTTAGACCACTATACGTGAAACATGTTGACCATGTTTTAGGAGACCTGCGATAATTTTCTCAGCTCCAACACTAGGTAGAAAGTGGTTGAGCATTATTTCTCACTTTACACTTTCCTTATGTTTTTAATCTTGGTCCCAGTCTTATCTTTCGATTTATTAAATGTATTTACTCCATTAGGACTGGGAACTAATTTTATGAGTCACTCTCCTGACCTAGGAATAGTGCCTGACCGTGATACTAGTGTCCTCCACTACGGCAGCCACCTATAAAGATCTCCGGCAAAGAGCCCCCTTTATGGGGAGCCCGTCAGACATTGCAGCGCCGGTCTGACGAGGAGCTACCCGATGATGAAGCATGACATCCTCTTGGACGTGTGAGGGCTCTTGCTCTTGAACATTATTGTCCCCCTAGGTTTCATCATCTTTGGAACAGTGTACACTTGTTTTTGCATATTTAGGTATTAGGGAGACCGTACACTGGACCATCAACCTCCCAGTCCCTCTCTTTGTTGATACTTGTGGATTTTTCTACATGGCGGCGTCCCAAAGTCTATAAAGTGCAGCCCTCACCATTCCAAGTGGGACGAATTTGAGAGTCAGCCAAGCTCTCATGACCCAAATGTAAAACCAAAACCCAAAATAATCAATTGTCTTCTCGCTTGCTATGGGATAAGATGTTTTAGAGTGCAGGGGAGAGCTAAAAGACTGTTACCCCCTTCAGTTGGGGTGGGGGCTTAACCAGGCCCATACTGGTTGGTAGCCACCACCCCACTAGTTTTTTTTATTTTTATTTCCTGGCATCTAGTAGACTTTCTGCCCCCTTGGGGTGTGGATCAGGGGAAATTGCCCCATTTGCCCACTGGTAGGCAGAACAACTTTGGCCCCATTTATTTGGGGTGGGGGTATGGCCATACCCCACCCTCTTATTTTGGAAAAAATAAACTTCCCTGGTATCTGGTGGTCTTTCTGCTCCCCCTTGGGGGCAGATGGGCCTTCCAAGAATAGGCCAATCTGCCCCCAAGGGGAGCAGATTTGGCCAACAGTAATGTGCCCCCACGGGGAGTGACCCTTACCCAAGGGCTGCCCCCCTAAAGAAAACACACACATACACACAGACCAATCCCTGGTGCCTAAGTGGTTTCTGCCCCCCCGGGGGCAGATTGGCCTAATAGAAATACACCGATCTGCCCCCAAGGGGAGCAGAAATGGCCAAAAATAAATTTGCCTCGCCAGGTCAGTCCCCACCTCTAAAAAACAACCCCCCCAAAAGAAAAACCCAAATAAAATGATCCTTGGTGCCTAGAGGTTTCTGCACCCCCAGAGACAGATCGGCCTAATAACAATAGGCAGAAATGGCCTAAAATAAATTTGCCTTCCCCCCCCCCGGGAGCGACCCTTGCCTAAGGGGTCGCTCCCATTGAGTGAAATTGGTGCAAAAAATAAATCCCTGATGCTTAGTGGTTTCTGCCCCCCCCTTGGGAGCAGATCGGCCTAACAAAAAGCGGCCGATCTGCCCCCGGGGGAGCAGAAATGGCCTAAAATAAATTCCCCCCTCGGGGATTGACCCTTGCCTAGGGGGTTGCTCCCCACCTCTAAAAAACAAACCCCCTTCCCAAAATAAAAACAAATAAAATGATCCGCCGCGCCTAGAGGTTTCTGCCCCCCCCTATAACAATAGGCCAACCTGCCCCCGGGGGGGGGCAGAACAGAAATGGCCTAAAATAAATTTCCCCGGGGGTCGCTTCTTTTGTGTGAAATTGGCGTAAAAAAATAAATCCCCGGTGCCTAGTGGTTTCTGCCCCTTCTGGGGGCAGATCGGCCTAATAAAAATAGGCTGATGAAATGGCCTAAAATAAATCCCCCCCCCCCCGGGGAGCGACCCTTGCCTAGGGGGTCGCTCCCCTTGCGTGAAATTGGCGAGAAAAAAAAAGCCCCGGTGCCTAATGGTTTCTGCCCCCCTTGGGTTCAGATTGGCCTAACAAAAATCAGCCGATCTGCCCCCAAGGGGGGCAGAAATGGTCTAAATACAATTTGCCCCCCAGGGGAGCGACCCTTGCCTAAGGGGTCGCTCCCCACCTCTAAAAAACAAAACAACCCAAATATAATCCCTGGCGCCTAGAGGTTTCTGCCCCCCCCGGGGGCAGATTGGCCTAATAACAATAGCCTGATCTGCCCCCGGCGAGGCAGAAATGGCCTAAATTAAATGTGCCCTCCCCCGGGGAGCCACCCTTAACTAAGGAGTCACTCCCATTCTGTTAATTCGCCATAAAAAAACTCCCTGGTGTCTAGTGGTTTCTACCCCCCTTGACGGGCAGACTGGCCTCATAGAAATAGGCTGATCTTCCCCCAAGGGGGGGCAGAAATGGCCTAAATATAATTTGCCCCCTAGGGGAGCGACCCTTGCCGAAGGTGTCGCTCCCCAACTCTAAAAAACAAAAAAAACACACAAAAAAACAAAATAACAAAAAAGATCCCTGGCGCTTTGTGGTTTCTGCCCCCCCTGGGGGCAGATAAGGCCTTGAAAAATATTGTTCCCCTGGGGAGCGACCCTTGCCCAAGGGGTCACTCCCCTCATGCCAATTTCCACCACAAAAATAAATCCTTGGGATGTAGTGGGCATTTCAGAAGCCGGATCGCTTTACGATCCGGCTTCTGAAAGGCTCTGAGAGACTTCAAAGGGAAGGAAATTCCTTTCCTTCCCTTTAAAGCCTCTCAGGCCCCTATCACATGATCGGAAGAGAAATGCTTTGCATTTCTCTTTCGATCACGCTGAAAGCTGAGCTTCATATGCACGCTGACATCATCAGACGTCACTGGGGGGGCCAGGTGGGGTTCGGGGGGGTCAGGGGTGGAAGGGGAAGGGCTTCCCCTTCCATCCCTGCCTTGGGGGGGGTGGTAGGGAAGCCCACCGAGGGAGCGCTAGCGCTACTTTGAGCTCAGTGCCGAGGACGTAATGGTTACATCCTCAGCACATGAGCACTGTGCCGTTGGACGTAACCATTACGTCCACAGCACAGAAGGGGTTAAGGGTTCTGCATGTCAACCGCCTCAAGCTGCACTTTGAGCAGAATGAGCTGACAATGCTTCACGCAACAGATGATGGGGTAGAGGAGGAGAGTGAGTCTCTTGCTGACCTCCTGTCTGCAGGAGAAAAAGATGGGTCATTGGAAGTAGTGATCCTCTCCCCCTCACTGACTGAGGAGCAGCAAGGTGACTGTCGCCATGTGTTGGGACAGTTTTCCTCACTATTTTCCCTGAACCCAGGAGTCACACACCTGTGTACACATGATGTGGACACTGGGGACAGTACACCCATTAAACAGAAGGTTTACAGGGTGACTGACAGGGTCAGGGCATGCATTAAGGATGAGGTATCCAAAATGCTTACCCTAGGGGTTATTGAGCACTCCAGCAGTCCTTGGGGCAGCCCAGTGGTATTGGTCCCAAAGGCTGCTGCACCTGGTGCCACTCCAGAACTCAGGTTCTGTGTGGACTACCGGGGACTCAATGCGGTCAGCAAGACTGACGCACACCTAATCCCCCGAGCTGATGAGCTCACTGACCGGTTAGGCGCTGCCAAGTACCTCAGTATGTTTGATTTAACGTCTGGGTACTGGCAGATTGCCTTAACTGAGGGAGCCAAGGAGAGGTCAGCATTCTCTACCCCAGATGGACACTTTCAATTGAAAGTGATGCTATTTGGGATGAAGAATGCCCCTGCCACCTTTCAGAGGTTGGTCAACCAGGTGTTGGCTGGGCTGAATGAGTTCAGTGCCACCTGCCTAGATGACATTGCTGTGTTTAGTTCCACATGGGAGGAACACCTGCAACACCTCTGGAGAGTGTTGGAGGTCCTTTAGAAGGCAGGCCTCACTATTAAGGCAAGCGAGTGCTAAATAGGGCAGGGTTTGGTACTGTACCTAGGACACCAGGTGGGGATTGGCCAGGTGGCACCCCTACAGCCTAAGATCGATACAATTATGGCTTGGGAGCCTCCCAAGACCCAGACTGAAGTGAGAGCCTTTTTAGGTCTCACAGGATATTACAGGAGGTTTGTTAAGGGATATGGTACCATTGTTACCCCTTTAATCGAGTTGACTTCTAAGAAGCAACCCAGGAAAGTGACCAGGACAGAGGCTTGCCAGAATGCTTTTGATGCCCTGAAGGCTGCCATGTGCACAGCACCTGTGCTGAAGGCACCTGACTACTCCAAGGAGTTTGTTGTGCACACAGACGCCTCAGAGCATGGTATTGGAGCAGTACTCTCAAAGCTTAATGAAGAGGGCCTAGGTCAACCCGTAGCCTTCATTAGCAGGTGCTTACGACCCAGGGAACGTTGGTGGAGTGTCATAGAACGTGAAACATTTGCTGTGGTCTGGGCACTGAAGAAGCTAAGACCCCACTTGTTCGGGACTCGCTTCCGAGTTCAGACCAACCACAGGCCCCTCAGATGGTTAATGCAGATGAATGGTGAGAATCCAAAATTGTTGAGGTGGTCTATTTCCCTACAGGGGATGGACTTTACGGTGGAACACCATCCTGGTACAGAGCACGCCAATGCTGGGTCTGTCCAGGTTCTTCCGCCTTAGTGATGAGAACTCCCATGAGGTTGGGTAGTTGCTCCCCACTTTCAGCTGGGGGGGACATGTGTTAGACTTTTCATCCTTGGCGTAGTCTCCCTTAACTTTTTGACTCTGTTTCCCAGGTTGTTGATGTGTGCTGGACTCTGATTTTACTGTTTTTGTTAATCCGGGCACTTTACCACTGCTAACCAGTGCTAAAGTGCAAGTGCTCCTTTCCAAAATGTGTATGTAATTGGCTTATCCATGATTGGCATATTTGATTTACTAGTAAGTCCCTAGTACAGTGCACTAGAGGTGCCCAGGGCCTGTAAATCAAATGCTACTAGTGGGCCTGCAGCACTGGTTGTGCCACCCACACAAGTAGCTCTGTAATCATGTCTCAGACCTGCCATTGAAGTGTCTGTGTGTGCAGTTTTAACTGTAAATTCGACTTGGCAAGTGTACCCACTTGCCAAGCCTAAACCTTCCCTTTTCTTACATGTCAGATACCCCTAAGGTAGGCCCTAGGTAGCCCCAAGGGCAGGGTACAGCGTCCGGTTAGGGTAGGACATATAGGGCCTGATTACAACTTTGGAGGAGGTGTTAATCCGTCCCAAAAGTGACGGTAAAGTAACGGATATACCACCAGCCGTATTACGAGTCCATTATATCCTATGGAACTCGTAATACGGCTGGTGGTATATCCGTCACATTTGTGACGGATTAACACCTCCTCCAAAGTTGTAATCAGGCCCATAGTAATGTGTTTTATATGTCCTGAGAGTGAAATATTGCTAAATTTGTTTTTCACTGTTGCAAGGCCTGTCCCTCTTGTAGGTTAACATGGGGGCTACCTTTAAATCTGATTAAAGTGTAGATTCCCTTTGGGAGCGGATGGGCATGTGGAGTTTGGGGTCACTGAGCTCACAATTTAAAAATACATCTTTTAGTAAAGTTGATTTTAAGACTGTGTGTTTGAAAATTCCACTTTTAGAAAGTGAGCATTTTCTTGCTTATACCATTTCTGTGACTCTGCCTGTTTGTGGATTCCCTGTCTGGGTCAGTTTGACAGTTGGGCTGGTTGCACCTCACACTTTTGCGTAGCCATTTTAGTTATAGCTCCATGCACGTTAGTTTAATGCACTAGACCGCTGTGCACCTTGACCTAGATATATTTTATTCAGCTTTGCATTGTTATTTTTACAATAACCAGTTTTACGGTCTTGTTTTAATTTCTTCTATCTAACTGTTTTGCTTAGCCCAGCACTGTGTTCTCAAACAACACATTCTTGATCACTTTGTGCTTCAGTCAAGGCTACAGTTTGGTACCTTGCCCGTGAACGTGGTAGAAGTTTAGTCTCCAACATTCGTAGAAAATACACATCCATCGTAGGGACATTTTATTAGAAAATTAGCTGTGTTATTATAAAAACACTTCCTAGTCCCATTACACTTTAAGAGGGAAATTCCAGCTAGGGAACCACAACTGTATGCTGAATGCTTCGCTGCAGATGCTAACGCAGACTACAGGCCTTTGCTCAGGTATGAAGGTTGATGTCCTCCCAGGGGAACCTGAAAGGCAGGATTAGAGCTTAATATGCCGTGCTCAAATTATGATTCAGATAGAAAATAGTCCATCAACTTTAGTGGCAATATGATAGCATTATTCTTATGCTTCACTCTCATCGTCACCATTTTAATATTGTTATGCTGTGTCGTTCTGGTTATTGCAGCTCAAGCTTTGCTATCTAAAATGGAGTCGTTTTATTAAACCAGTCTTTAAAACTTATACTGCTTTCATTGTCATTTATATATGAGACCGAATTGTGAATGAGAGAACCGGATGCAACCTGAGTGACCACGACTTCCCTGAGAAGTATGATATGTCATGTCGGGAGAGATGAGGCAGTGCTAGTTAGCCGGAGCAAAACCCGGATTTGGAGCGACAGGTGTCACCCACCGTGGGTCAGACTCAGTCTCCCACACTGTAGCCGATCTTGCTGCTCAAAATCCAGTAGTCTCATTAGAATGATGAGAGCCTACGCGACAACACCAGACAGTGACACAAAGGGAGCTGGGGTGTAGCCTGCGTATCCTGATGAGCCATCTGTGCTAGGAGGGAGGGGAGGAGTGGTCACTCACACCTGAAAGGGCTGTGCCTGCCCTCACACAGTCCAGTCTCCAACCCCCTGGTGAGTGTCTGTGGCCTGGTCTGGGCAAGGCAGGATTTCACATTCACAAGAGACTTTGCTTTGAATTAGGCCTACTTCAAAGGAGAAATTGGGTATAGGAAGGGCACCCAAAACCACAGACTTTAGAACACTTCTGGATACAAGAGGAACCTCTGCCTGGAGAAGAGCTGAAGAGCTGAGGAAGAAAAGCTGCCCTGCCTGTGACTGTGCTTTGTGGAGCTATCCTGCAGTTGCTGCTTCTGCCAGAGTAAGAGGGCAAAGACTGGACTTTGTGTGCCTTCTATATTGAGAAGAAATCTCCAAGGGCTTGATTTAGAGCTTGCCTCCTGTTGTTTGAATTCTCAGGAACAGCAAAGACTTCTCTATGCCAGCACCTGGAGTCTCTGGAGTGACTCCTGCCCTGACAAGTGGTGCCCTATCCAGTCCCTGGGCTCTTGAAAGCAAAAGCTGATGAAAATTCAAGGAAATCGACTTCGGACGACTCCGGACCATCGCCACTGCTGAATCCGGTGACGCCGCCTGCAACCGACTCCGTGATCTTCGCTGGAACACGACGACCTTCGCAGCCCTGACACCTCTGCAGCCCCGCCGAAGTCCGCGACTCCATGGAAGTCGCCGCACTACGTCATGACCGACGCTGCTCGAAGTGCACAGATTCAACTTTTCGCACAAACGCCGTGATCCCCGACTTCGCGCATCGACTTGTTTTCATTCTTCACCAAGGTACTGTACCTGGGGGTCTGCGTGACTCCGTGGCCAGCGCCACTGGTGTCGGATTTTTGGGAACGACTCTGTCACAATGCTGTGTTAACACCTCATCACAGCATTTTGTGTTTCTAAGCGCTATTTTGGGATTTAATCTTTAAAAATTCATAACTTGACTAGTGTATTGTGGATTTTTGTTGTTTTGGTCTTGTTTTGTTTAGATAAATATTTCCTATTTTTCTAAACCTGTGTTGTGTCACTTTGTAGTGTTTTCATTAAGTTACTGTGTGTGTTGGTACAAATACTTTACACCTAGCACTGTGAAGTTAATCCTACTGCTCTGCCAAGCTACCAAGGGGGTAAGCAAGGGTTAGCTGAGGGTGATTCTCTTTTACCCTGACTAAAGTGAGGGTCCTTGCTTGAATAGGGGGTAACCGGACTGTCAACCAAAGACCCCATTTCTAACAATCACCACATGGGGAATCCTTTTAAAGTTCAAGCTTGAACAACCTGCAGACTAAAATAGGTGCTACCTATTTAGATGAGAACTATTTTCCCTGATACTACAGATGACTCCATAAAAAGTACGGGTGGGCAGTGAGCTATGCCCTGCTGCTGGAGTTAACAGAGATTTTGGCACTTCATGCTCCACTTGGAGCATGGAGTTCAACCAAAAACTCCACTAGCCTGGGCTACGGAGTGGAGCACACCAGCGTTCACAGTAACCCAGTTATGGGCCACACAGCACAAACGCAGACTCGCAAGTACAGTCTGCACTTGTGCTGTGTGTCCCATAACTGGGCTGCCCTTTACACTTGGCCCAAAATGAAGACAACAATTGCCAAACGACAGGCTGTGCTTTCTGTCGGTCAGTGGCGTGGCACTGCTGCAAACTGCTGCTAAAGGGCTGCAGCAGTGCCAGATCAGGATCCAGGCCTCCCTCCTTTCACTGTCCTTAGCAGCCTGGAAGTATAGGGCAGAGGGAGGCAGAGAGCTAGGCCGCTGCAAACTGGGACCAGGGAACCAGGTCAGACCCTCGTTTTGCTTTATTTCTATGTGGACAGGGGGGCTGGCACTTGGCATGGACTGTATTTCCACATGATGGGGTCTGTGCTTGGAAAAAAGGAAACTTCCAGTCTGAGCACCACTTGAATAAAGCCTGTCCCCCAGAGTCCCTAGGAAAGAAAGTGGTGTTATGGGGTACGGTGCTGAAGACAGCAGGGAGAGCTGGAGACTGGGGGAGCATCAGCTGCTAACTGGTAGTCCGCCAGCTCCCGCCAGATAGAGATTTGTGTGGCCTGAGAGAGTGCCTTAGAGCCCAGTGGCAAGCAAGGCTAGGCATGTAATGAAAATACCATCCTGCTGATGCTGGTAAGCTGGTTTGCTGCTGCTAGTGCTGGGCCCTAAAGAAAGGGCGGTCTGAGGCTATGTGTAAGTGCAGAGGAAGTGATTGCAAGGCTTGTGCAAGACAGAGGATGTGCTTGGCCCTCCGTAGCAAGTTTGTGAAGGAGGGAAGTTGGTGAAGGGAAGAGTGCAAGTGTGGTTGAAAGCAGCAAGTTCCAGGCCGGTGGGCACAAGAGGGGCCTGAAATGGCAGCTTTCGCTGCCTGCAGCGTACCACCCTGGCCTAAATGTGCCCAATCTTGGAAGTGCAAAGCAGGGCCGGGCGCATTCAAGCCAGGGTGGTGAAAGGCTAGGCGGCATTCCTCCGCACGCGGAACTCCATGGAATTCCATGAAGTTTTTAGTCAAATCCACAGAATTCCATGGAGTAGAACACCGTGAGCTCTGCCCACCCTTAATATAAAGGTGATTAGGGTACTTTTGGCATGCAGGAGACAGTTACTCAGAAGATACGTTAAATTTGTATCTGACCAATGTTGGTAGTGCCATGACATATGATTCCAATTATTTATATGATTTAGGGTGGCAGCACCGCAGAGTGTGGGAGACTGAATCAACAGCACCATTTGGAAGCTGTCAGCCTGACTCCTGGCTAGCCAGCAGTGCCTCACCTAACCCCAAGAAGGATAAGGTGATTTGGGGCAACTTGACACTCTGATTCCTAAGGGAAGTCGTGGTGAACAGATCATATCACTTTCACTCCGTTACTCAGTGACTCAAACATGCCAAAGCAGACCATGCGATGCGAACCAGGTTTCAATGCATTTAGTGAAGCAATTTCATCCTAGTATTCAAAGAATGAGCTGCAATAATAAGACAGATGAAACATAGTACAGTAACCATCATTACAACCAGTATGAAGAGGATAAACACCCCAACCATGCTTTATGATTCTAGACAGTTTAAAGATTAATTCCTTACATCCTATGTCTAGGTCTGAGAGCATAGCGGTGGTAACCCTGCTTGTCCCAATCTAAGGGAGTAGCCCCAAACCCATACCTGAATGTGATAGCAAGGGTCTGCCTGTTGTCCAGATGGCAGTACTCTTTGGGAAGCTGAAGGGTCAGCGTCAGGATCAGCAAAGCTGTCTGAGGAATGTTGTGCATCCCAGGACAGACACGACTAGAATGCTCTCTGCCTCCCTTAGGCCTATGTGTCATTTATATAACAACTCATACAAAGTTCTAAGAACAGGCCTGATGTAGTGATGTGTCTAGAAAATGGGAACCGACTCCTGAACTCCTGGATTGGCAATATGAGTTAGAATATCCTTTACTGAACATGACAGCCTTGAACAGGGCATTGTGTACAAAGGGCTAATAAAATATGCAGCATCAACAACTATGGCTTCTTGGAAAGAAGTAGCTAATTCAAATATTTAAAAACGATCTAAAAGCTGGCTGTGCTCAAAAATATGAAATTAATAAAATGTGTCTAAGTGTAAAAGCATAGGCTATGGGCCCAACCTAGATGCTAAGGGCGTCCCACAACAGAGTCACATCCAGCCTTGTTGGAAGATGATACATGCTTATCATCTTTCTACTACTGACTGTGATGCTGAACACTGTCCACACCATTCATGGTTCTGCATGGGTTGGGATGCTCCTGTCCCTGCAGTGATCTCACTGAGTTGGGATCTGCACCTGGTAAAACAGTTGCAAGTGTCTCTGGGTCTGAAATTACTTGGTGACAGAGATACTGGGTTACTCCTAGGGGCCTAAAGAGATACGCCTGTAAGAAATTGGGTAATGGGTTGTGGGGGGTGAAAGTCCCAGGAGGCACCAATCATAATGTTTATTAAGGTGAACCACAAAAATTCACTAAATTAAGCTGTGCTTACCCTTCCAGTAGCTTGGCACAAAGCAGTCAGGCTTAACTTAGAGGCAAAGTGTGAAGTATTTATGCAGCACACAACCAACAATAAAGTGAAATACAATACAAGACAATCTGAAACCAATTTAAAAAATAGAGTGAATTTCCATAAATAAAATGATCCCAGGATGACAAATATCCAATCAGTATAACCAGAGATATGACATTTTAAAACTTTAGGTAGATGTAGCACCTAAAAGCAAAGAGTGCCACTTGTGGTCATGTGGTTGTGCTAGACAGGGGGAGAGTCAAAAGTTCAGGATGACCACAATGGAGCATGAGTAGGCTACAGATACAAGGTTAGTCTTGCTGAAAAGGTTACCACTCAAAGCCTAAGTTGAAAACGTCTCATGATGGAGGAGGTTGCACGGAGCGAGATGAGCGTCTTCGATGATTGTTGCTGTAGCGTAAAGCGCAGACCTGATGGCATGAATGGTCATTACTCTTGTGTGAAGAGCTGGTTGGGTATTGCAGACAGTCAATGTTGGACCTTTGCATTGGTGGTCACCGCAGGCTTTCATTGATGTAGCGCAAAGTGCAAATCTTGTGTTGCCCGTCTTCACTGGCAGTTGCTGTAGCACAAAGAGTTGGGTTCACCATAGCTTCATGCTGGCGTCATCACATGCAGCAAGTCTCAGCAAGAACAGTCCCTTTCTGCAGTTTTGAAGAGCTCAAAACTTTAGGATTTCACTTTTACTTCTATAGGAGTGTTATCTGATTCCAGCCAAGGGTCCAGCACCTGGGTGGGGCACCTCTTGGGGATCAGCAACTCTTTCTATGAGAGGCTTAGGCAGGTCCAGTTGCAGGTCCAGGCAGGTCCAGTTGTAACAGCTAACTGACCCTTAGAGCCACTCAGGTATGGAGGTACTCAGGGATGAAGGGAGCAGATCCAGTCTTCCTTCTCGCAGGGCAGGCCTCAAGCAGCAGGGCAGTCCTCTGGGGAACAAGGCAGCCTTTCTTCTGTAATATCAACAGGTTCAGGGGTATACCGAAGAGTGGCTCTGGAGCCAGTCTTTGAAGTGGGGGAAATCGCTATACTACCCCCACAGAGTTATGAAAAGTTATTCCCTTCCCATGTCAAGGCTTCAAGATATCCGAGGTGACAAACAGCTTTGTGACTGGGATGACTTTCTGTATTATGGATACAAAGTCCTCTCCAACCATACTGGCAGGATGGCCCATTGCGTCCATACCCAATCCCCTTCTGTGTCACTAGCTGGAAGGAATACACATACCCCAAAAGCAGGGCAATTCATAGTCTTGTGACCCAGAATACTGGCTGAAGAAAAACATTGTTAGGAAAAGAAAATGTAAACTTTCTGTAAGTGTCATTTTCATAATTGTGACTTAAAATCTAACCTTACCATTTAAGAGGATGTTAAATTACAATTCATTTGAGTCTAAACAACATATCACGTTCTGCTCCCAACCAAGTGTTATCATTACTAAATATAATAAGGTAACCCAGTGTTTGTCATTGGGAGAGATAGGCTTAACAGTAGTGAAAAACTACTTTTGGAGCTTTTCATTACCATGACTTGTAAAACTTAAGCCCATATGTCCTATTTTTTAAATACAGGGCACCCTACCCTATGAGACATTAGGGCCTACCTTAGGGGTATTTTATATGTATTCAAAAGGAATAATTAAGCATGACAAAAGTTCATTTTTGCGTGGTCAAAATGGCAGATTTAGACTGCACTACAGGCTGCAGTGGCAAGCCTAAGACAGATTTTAAAAGGTTACCTCAGTGGGTGGCACAATGAGTGCTACAGGCTCACTATTAACATTTAATTTACATGGGACCAACTAATAAATTAAATGAACCAAGGAGGAATACATTAATTTTACTATGGGGGTGATTCTAAGTCTGGCGGGCGGCGGAGGCCGCCCGCCAGACTTCCCCCTCCAAAATACCGCTCCGCGGTCGGAAGACCGCTGAGGGTATTCTGGGTTTTGCACTGGGCTGGCGGGCGACCGCCAAAAGGCCACCCGCCAGCCCAGTGCAAAACTACCTTCCCACGAGGACGCCGGCTCCGAATGGAGCCGGCGGAGTGGGAAGGTGCGACGGGTGCAGTGGCACCCGTCGCGAATTTCACTGTCTGCAATGCAGACAGTGAAATTCTTTGTGGGGCCCTCTTACAGGGGCCCCTGCAGTGCCCATGCCATTGGCATGGGCACTGCAGGGGCCCCCAGGGGCCCCACGACAACCCATACCGCCATCCTGTTCCTGGCGGGCGAACCGCCAGGAACAGGATGGCGGTATGGGCTGTCAGAATCCCCATGGCGGCGCAGCGAGCTGCGCCGCCATGGAGGATTCAAATGGGCAGCGGAAAACTGGCGGGAGACCGCCGGTTTTCCACTTCTGACCGCGGTCAAACCGCCGCGGTCAGAATGCCCAGCGGGGCACCGCCAGCCTGTTGGCGGTGCCCCCGTCATTTTAGCCCTGGCGGTCTTGGACCGCCAGGGTTAGAATGACCCCCTATGTTTGGAAGAGAGAGAGCACACACACTTTAGCATTGGTTAGCAAAGGTAAAGGGTGCAGAGTCCTAAAGTCAACAAAAAAATAAATTTAGCAAATAGCAGGAGTTTGGGAGAATACCATGCCAGGGATATCAGGTCTAACACACTTCTAGAGTTACCACTTGGGTCTGGGATACCACAAATTGTAGTGAGGGTCAAAGTAGTACCGGAGGACATAATTCCCAAATGATATGCATATGAAGGTAATGTTACAATCTGGACCACCAACTGTATTTAATATCTACTGGATAAGAGACTACTGAGCTTTTATTGAAGTATAAACAGTACTAGTTGTTGCCATCATGTGTTCTTTCAACTGTATTACCATATTAACAACATAACAAAATGATCTCATTAGGCACCTGCACGCATGTTAAATTTAATTATGTGCTAAGGACCATAGCAGTCCCCAAATTCTTCAGTTTCCTGTAATTTATTCTGCTTTGAACCCACGTTCTAAGAATATACTGTATGATGTATAAAATAACTTGAAGCATCTAAGAAACTATTAGTCCCCTAACAGAAAAATATTAGTAATTTGAAACATTATAATATTTATATAGTTTCACCTCACCTCAACAATATGAACATGCAGAACTATTCTCTATTTAGTTTTTATTATAGTACACCTGATAGATACTCAGTTAAATACAAATTATCAATCAGATATTTTTCATCTTCGTAACCTCCTGATGGATTATGCCCGAGTTGTCTGTTTGGTAACAATATTTAGTATAATTGAACATGCGTACATCAGCTAATGGTTTGGTTGAGGGACATAAATCTAGACCTTCTTCAGGATTAATGCTAACAGGAGGTGACGTCTCTGGTGTCTAAATTTCTATGCTTCTGTCTCTTGCAAACTCCACATCTACTACTGCAGCTGATGTTGCTGATATCCCTTTGGCAGCTATAGAAGGGTTTCTGCTCCAAGCTCCCTGGTATAAATACTATCCATGTACCTTTCCATCCTATGTATTCACAGAGTTGCTTACTTCTTAGCTGAATATCAGTTTCCTATTCGAGAAACTTTCTGTCTGGGCTAGTAGAGCAGGGAACCAGTCGCGGCTCGTGACCAGCAGAAGGGGCGGGGTGGGGTGGCATGCGGTGGAGGGACCAGGGCACACCCAGGCAAACTGGGAGCCTGTGCAGCCTCTCTCCAGCCCTGCAACTGAGTTGCTGGGTTGGAAAGAGCCCACTGCGCATTTGTGTTTGGCTGGCCCAAGCCAAACACACATGTGTTCTGAGGGGAGTGATCTGTGCCCTCCCCTCAAGTGCTCGTTACAGGCTGTGGTCTGCCCCTTTTTAAGAAAATGATAATAAACACTGTTTATTATTGTTTTCTTGAAAAGGTTTGCAGCTGCTGCTGCTGCTGGGGGTGACGCTCCTCCGCCTTCATGGAGGAGCCGCCCCCTGCAAGGGACACATTTCAGAGTGTGCCCCGGGGGTAGGGGGCAATTGGCAAGCACACCTCTTTGTGCTCCCGGGGCATTGCAGTATTACAGAAGGGGCCTCAAACACTTCCTCTTCTACAATACTGATATACACGTAGTACCAGTACTACCTTAACAGGACATTCCGTCATTAATTTGGGGTTGTGGAACTGTACAAATGAACCTGCGCTGATTGTCACAAAGAGATGCACAATAGTCAGGGAACCCTGTGAGGGGCCTCTCTGGAGGGGTAAGGAGGGTTCCAATGACCTCCCAGGCAGCCTCAGGCAGGTGGGTGCAGTTATGCATTGCACCCGTTTACAGGTGGATCTCTGTTCCCTACAAAGTGCAGGCCAGATTCCACCTGCGTTGTGAAAGACAGACTGGCAGCTTCAATCCGAAGGTCCATTCTTTCACTAATGCGAGTTAAGGGCTAGCCAGGGGCCAGCACGTTATCAGTATTTGGACACACTGTACCATTTGCATCCAGTGCATCTAACTAAAGGTGTGCAACAATGGAAACAGGGCTAGAGAGCCTTTATTACGACCCCAGAGGTCAAAGTGGATTTAGTCAATCAAATTAAACATTGAAGAAATTATTTTATCTTAGTAACTTTTTGCAGTGACAATGTTTTTATTGCCTCTTCTTGAGTGAATCAATAGAGGTGACACACACTGCTGTCTCAAAGGTCGCTTTGTTATTGTATGAGAGCGCAGACTGTGGTATTATCATCCTTGAGCACATTTATGTGTTACAACCTCAGTTGAGGCAACCTTTACATTGAAATGTTATATACCTTCTTGTTTCAATATATTGGTCGCGTACGGTTCCTAGAATGTCAAAAGCCTGCACGAGTTACAAACAACGGTAAATTTAGCCTTTAATCGATTTATGTGATGCACCCTGTATAATATAGGGGACTGCACTTATGTAAGAAAATGCCTACATTATAACTTTTCTCATTTGAAAAAGGAGAATTTTTATTTCTGTTTATGATGGTTGTTCATTAGGTGAATCATAGCAAAATGTGGTACATGTCGTTCAATCAATCAATCAATCAATCAAATAAATTTCTTAAGCGTGCTACTCACCCTGTAGGGTCTCAAGGCGCTGGGAGGAGGGGTGGCCGGTTCCTGCTCGAAAAGCCATGTTTTGAGGTGCTTTCTGATGGTTAGGAGGTCCTGGGTCTTGCGTAGGTTGGTGGGAAGGGAGTTCCTGGTCTTGGTGGCAAGGTGGGAGAAGGATCTGTCGCCGGAGGTGGTGCGTTGGATGTGGAGGACTGTCGCAAGGGTGAGGTCGGCGGAGCAGAGCTGTCGAGTTGGTATGTGGAAGTTGATTTGTTCGTTGAGGTAGGCCAGTCCAGTGTCGTGGAGGGCTTTGTGAGCGTGGACAAGGATTTTGAAAATGATCCTTTTGTTGATGGGCAGCCAGTGTAGGAAGCTGAGGTGGTTGGAAATGTGTTTGTGGCGAGGGCGGTTGAGGATGAGACGTGCGGCTGCGTTCTGGATTCGCTGGAGTTTTGTTTGAAGCTTGGCTGTGGTCCCTGAGCAGAGGGCGTTGCCGTAGTCCAGTCTTCTGCTTATGAGTGCGTGGGTGACTGTTCTTCTTGCTTCTAGCCACAGCTATTATGACCCACAACACGGAACCCGCCAAAATTCAGACACCCACACAACTCCGCCACACCGAAGGTCAGTGATAAACTGCCGAAAACAAAACCTCCACCGCCACGCCAACAGAAATACGCCGACACCATCACGACCCACGATCCACACGGCGGTCTTTCAACCGCGGTATTCCATTGGTGGTACACACCGCCGCGCTCAAAATACACACACATCTCCAAAACACAGCCACATTGGACAAATCAAAATACACACACCTGATACACATACACACACCACTCCCACACACCCAATACAATATAAAACACACACCCACATCACCGACAAACCCCTACGACCACAATTACTGAGAGAAGGCCAGAGAGAGACACCACCATCAACAATACTAGCATTCACAGGCACACAACACCATCACCCACATAACTTCTATGCACCTCACACAACACACCACTACATATCAGCACACTTATCACTACACACACCACCCCACACATCACCTACACCACCCCATGGCACGGCAAAGACACCCCAGGTTCTCGGAGGAGGAGCTCAGGGTCATGGTGGAGGAAATCGTCCGGGTAGAGCCACAGCTATTCGGAGCACAGGTGCAGCACACCTCCATTGCAAGGAAGATGGAGCAGTGGCGAAGAATAGTGGACAGGGTCAACGCAGTGGGACAGCATCCAAGAAATCTCAAGGACATCAGGAAGAGGTGGAACAGCCTACGGGGGAAGGTGCGTTCCGTGGTCTCAAGACACCACCTTGCGGTACAGCGAACTGGCGGCGGACCCACACCTTCTCCCCCACAACTAACAACATGGGAGGAGCAGGTCTTGGCGATTCTGCATCCTGAGGGCCTCGCAGGAGTAGGTGGAGGAATGGACTCTGGTAAGTCAAATCTTAACTATTATATCCCCCACCCTACCTGCATGCCAGCACATACCCCCACCCTCACCCCCATCACTCTAACTCCTCACAAATGTCCCAACATCACAAACCACACATCCTAACACCAAGCCCTGCATGCAACAACAAAGCATGGACACCCATCACTAAAGCATGGCCACTGCACATACCCATACACTCCCCTAAACCATCATCACACAAGGTCCCACACAGGAATGCAAGCACTGAGGTACACGGTCACCCACCCATTGCACACCATGCCACACACAGATGTAATAAACATCCTTTTATACCCCTGCAGGACCCCTACCCAACGTCACCGGACAGGAGGGTCCACACATGTCCACACCACCAACAGAAGAGGCCCACAATGATGATAGCACCTCTGTCCAACTGGATCTAGATGACCAGCCTGGCCCATCGGGGACCTCGGGACAGTCGGTTCCCCTCACACCAGCACAGCACCCACCCAGCGGGCCCATACCTCCGTACCCAGGACACGTCAATCAGCAGTGTGTCCACCACTACAGGGAACCCAGGCTAACCCACCACCCCAACAACAGGGACCTGGGGGCAGTGGTAGTGGGCACACGGTCCAGGGGACGGAGGCACAGGAACACAGGGGAACTGGGAGGGGTGCTGTGCGACAGGGGTAGGACAGGCCAAGGGAACCCACTCTCCACGAGGCCCTCTCCAACATCATGGGGGCCTACCACCACTCCCAGGAGACGATGGCAACGGTACTGGCCAAGTTTCAGGAGACCCAGCGCCTGCAGGAGGAACAGTATTTGGGCTTCAGGGAGGAACTCAGAGCCATCTATTCCACCCTGGGCACCATCGTAGGGGTGCTGAAGGAAGTACTCAACACCAGGAGGGACACTGTGGCTCTACAAGGGACCCCTGACACTAGCCTGGACGATGAACTGCCCACCACCTCCGCCGGCGCTAGTGGACAGGAGGCACCGCCACAGGACCACCACACCAGCACCCCACCCCCTGCAGAGGGAGAACCACCTCGCAAACGGTCCCTGAGATCCAGGACAAAGACAGAGAACGATGCCAAGACATCCGGCAAGAAATGAGACCACCCTGAATGTCATCCTTCTGTCCCACTTTGTCACCCTGTCCATCCTTAAACTGCCCCAGCTCCACTTCCTATGCCCATTTGGGCAATGCACCTGTGAGACTAATAGACTGGACTCTGCCATGGACATTCCTCCGCCATCACCCCTCACCATTTTGCTACCCCCTCCAATATTGAGCACTTAAATAAACACCCTTAAAGCACAAAACAATCTGGAGTCAGTCTGTGATTTCAAAATAGTGTATTAGCAATTACTCTGGCAAAAAGCTCTTTCATTTGTAATGTCAACATACCTATGTCACACAGCTCTAGTCTATGATGAATCAAAGCAGAAGTCACACTGTGGGACACACATCTGTGAAATCGTAAGGGAAAGTGACAACTCAGTGACCATACACAGGGTGAAAACGACAGACAGTAGAGAGGTAGTAGTGTTGAAGTACATGTAGTAGGCAGGTTTGTATTCTTACCTGTGTTTCACTGGAAATATTGCTGATTCACTGAGTCCCTGTTGTTCCTGTCTTCTTCTTTTGCTTCCTCTTCTTCACTGTCCACAGGCTCCACAGCTGCAACAACACTGCCATCTGGACCATCCTCCTGCAGAAAATGCACCTGTCGTCGCAAAGCCAAGTTGTGAAGCATACAGCAGGCCACGATGATCTGGCACACATTCTTTGGTGAGTAGAATAGGGATCCACCTGTCATATGGAGGCACCTGAACCTGGCCTTCAGGAGGCCGAAGGTCCGTTCGATCACCCTCCTAGTTCGCCCATGGGCCTCATTGTAGCGTTCCTCTGCCCTTGTCCTGGGATTCTTCACTGGGGTCAGTAGCCATGACAGGTTGGGGTAACCAGAGTCACCTGCAAATGGCGAGGGACAACTGTTAGACACACACTAACCTGTAGGGATATCCCCAGACCCACACAACCATTCCCACTGACTTGCTTACAGGTGCTCACCTAATAGCCACACACAGTGTCTCTGGAGTTGCCCCATCACATAAGGGATGCTGCTATTCCGCAGGATGTAGGCGTCATGCACTGAGCCAGGGAACTTGGCATTCACATGGAAGATGTACTGGTCGGCCAAACATACCATCTGTACATTCATCGAATGATAACTCTTCCGGTTTCTGTACACCTATTCACTCCTGTGGGGGGGGGGACCATAGCTACATGTGTCCCATCAATGGCACCTATGATGTTGGGGATATGTTCCAGGGCATAGAAATCATCTTTCACTGTAGGCAAATCCTCCACCTGAGGGAAAACGATGTAGCTCCGCATGTGTTTCAGCAGGGCAGACAACACTCTGGACAACACATTGGAAAACTGTCAACACCAGAGCAATACGCTCTCTATTGGCGACAAAAATGCAAAAACCCAGCACTCTCAAAACAAAGTAATTTATGCATTGTGCTGGTATGTTGTGGTTTAACCTTTTGCATTGCAGAGTTCAATCCTGAAAACTTATTTTTAATATGCTTACAAATACTGTTCCTTTGCAATGTATTGCTGCAGGTTTTAAGAGTGTGTTAGGGTGTGGCCCCTTTCCAGGGCCTTCCAGAGACTTTCCCTGCAACATGCCTGGGCGTGGTTCTGGGCTGGGCCAAGACTCTATAAAAGAGAGCCAGCCCAACTCCCAGTGCTCACTATTCAGAGGTCCCGGTGCAGAGCAGCAGCTTCTTCCTGAGCTCCTGTCCCAGCGGCCTATTTGGATCTTCCAGTCTTCTGCCCTAATCCTTCATTAGTGATCATTGTTCCAGGTGGTAAGACGGTGGTTGGACTGTCCCGACACCGTTATTTAGAATTTTCATATTCTTGGTTTAAATTCTTAAATGAGTAACAGATTACTTGTGCGCTACCATTTCTTGACATTTATATGGTAGTTTACAAATAGGCAAGCCGTGCGATTTATTTCATAAAGGTTTGACTTTGTTATTCATTGCGCGCTACCATTTCTTGACATTTACATTGTGGCTTAAGAATCGGCAAGACGCGCGATTCGTTTTATGGTGTTTAAACATTGTTGTCCATTGCGCGCTACTATTTCTTGACATTTACATGATGTTTTACAAATTGGCAAGACGCACAACTCGTTTCATGAGCATTTAACTTTGTTGTTCATTGTGCACTGCCAATTCTTGACATTTTACATGGTAGCTTAAGAATCGGCAAAAGAAGCGCGATTCGTTTCATTGTACTTTGATCTTGTTATTTATTGTGAGCTGTTATTTCTTGACATTTACATAGTGTTTTCGAATCGGCAAGACGCGCGATTCGATTAATGATGATTTGACTTTGAAATTCATTGCGTGCTACCATTTCTTGGTATTTTACATGGTAACACTCGAATTGGCAAGACGCACTATTCTCTCATCGAGTTTAATTCATGTTGTTTATTGTATGCTACTATTCTAAGATATTTATTATGTAATATTCGAGTTGACAAGTTATGTGATTTTTTTCCTGAATCCATATTGTGTTATTCATGGTGCACAATTCTTTTATGGTGTTTACTATATATATATAGCTGCAATATGCGCAATTTGTGTTGAAACATTTTAAGAGTACACAGAAGGCCAGAGTTTATATATGCAATATTGTATGGTCCTAGTATACATTCTCAAAACAGGATTTATATGACTGGATTAAAATTTAGTCAGAATGTTTTTTTTATTCTCATGTAAAGGAAAGTACTTGAATAAGAAAGTTTTCATTTAATTCATCTTGATTCCCCTGCAGGTATCCGGCCATCTTGAAACTTAGTCATTTTAAATTTAACTCTTAGATTGATTATGTTTTCAGAGTGACTAGGCTTAGAATCATAGTCTACTATTGATTTCAGGAGATATAATTTTCATATTGTGTGTTCTAACCTTTTTCTTACTACAGGTCTCCTTCCCAGCTGTTCCCTTCCTAATCCCCTCTTCCCCTCTTGGACTCTCTCAGTCTCTGTGATTTATCTATCAGAGTCTTGGAGCTGTTCAGTGGTGGACGTGTTGGGAACGTGCACAGACCCTGAGGATCTGGTGACTGACAGAATAGTGAGCCCACAAATTATTATCCTCCTGGCTTGTGTATGTTCTCAGCATGGCCACGCTAGATGAGTTAGTCAAGGCTATCACCCAGCTCCAAGCAGAGGTGGTATCATCCAAAGAATTGACAACTAGCTTAGCAGAGAGAGTGAGTCAGTTGCAAGATAAGGTAGAGAAGAAGGAACAAAGTCCCACAGGTGTGTCTTGGCCAAGTACTTCTTCTCAGGCTTCTGGAAGTAATCCGATTTCTCTAAATGTTCCTTCTGCCACTCCTTTAGCTCCCCCAGAAAGTTTCTCAGGTGACCCTTTGAAAGCGCAATCTTTCCTGGTTCAAGTGGAACCACACTTCACCTGCAAACCAAATACTTTTCCCGATGCCCAGTCGAAAGTAGCTTTCTTGTTATCATATCTGTCTGGGGATGCAGCTACTTGGGCAATTCCTCTTGTGCGTAAAAATAGTCCCTTGTTGTATAACTGGAGAAATTTTGTTCGTGAATTTGAGAGAGTTTTTGATCGTAGAACTATAACACAGTCAGCAGATCGTGAATTATTAGATTTATGCCAAGGAAATCAAGACCTAGTGTCGTATTTAGCCAACTTTAACCGGCTGGTTGCAGAGACATCCTGGCCTGAAGAAAAACAAACGGTCTTGTTTTACAAGGGACTCAAAGAGGAATTAAAAGATATCTTAGCCCAAATCGATCCACAACCTACAGACTGTCAAGAATTAATAAATCTTGTCTTGAGACTTGATCATCGTTTAGCAGAACGTAAAGGAACGCGCAAAAAGATTTAAAAATATTCATGGCGCGTTCATGATAACAGAGACTCAAGAAATCCGAAAGAAAGAACGCTGGATCCGATGGAAATTGGAACCATTAGAAGACCTTTGACCAAAGATGAAAAGGACCTCCACAGAAAAAATGGACAATGTCTTTATTGTGTGCGAAAAGGTCATTTTGCCAAAGATTGTCCAATCAAACCAAAGAACAAGCAAGGTCCAGTTCAGAAGGTCGCAGCCAATGCACCAGTCGAGTTGGAAAACTAAAACACCCGAGATGCAGAGAAGGGTTGATCTTGGGTGTCACCGTGGACCCTTCACAATCTAGACATCTTAAACTGGAAATAAGGGTTCAGGTCAAGAAAAAGATCTATTTAAAAAAAGCTCTAGTCGATTCTGGGGCTACTGGGAATTTTGTTGATGTCCAATTGGTTCGTGCATGGGGGATCCCATGTATTGAAAAGAAGACCCCAGAAATCATCCAGGCAGTCCATGGAAAACTCTTGACTGGAGGTCCGGTAACTCTTCAGACTATCCCCTTGTCGATGATTTGTGAAGATAAGATTCAAAGAAAGAAACATAAAGAGAAAATCATCTTTGACGTGATCCATGCTCCCCATTACGGGATTATCCTCGGCTTGCCATGGTTAACTCATCACAATCCGGAGATCAATTGGGCAGAACAAAAAATTGTGTTCTCATCTGCGCTATGTAACGAATAATGTCTCCAAAAGATTCAAGTACCAAAAGTTTGCAACTCTTACATAGCTACTGCCGCGGAGAAAGAAATTCAGCTGCCCAAACAGTATTCATCTTACAAAGATGTATTTGATGAGAAAGGAGCAGAGACTCTACCCCCTCATAGATCTTATGACTGTCAAATTGATCTAGCCCCAGGTGCGATATTTCCCAACTGTCGTGTATATGTCCTGTCAGAACATGAAAATCAACATTTACGAAAATACCTAGATCAATTTTTGGAGAATGGCTTCATTCGCCCCTCTAAGTCTCCTGCAGCTTCGCCTTTGTTTTTTGTTACAAAAGCTAATGGAGAACTTCGAACTTGCATCGACTATAGGGGTTTGAACAAAGTCACCATCAAGAATAAATATCCTTTGCCCCTAATTCCGGTCTTAATTAACAAGTAAAGAAAGCAAAATTCTACATGCAGCTTGACCTTCGAGGTGCTTATCATTTGGTCAGAATGAGAGAGGGTGACGAATGGAAAACAGCGTTCAAGACAAGATATGGCCTTTTTGAATACACCGTCATGCCTTTTGGTCTGTGTAATGCTCCAGCAGCATTTCAATTTTTCTTGAATGACGTTCTTAGAGAGTACCTCGACATATTTGCCATAGTCTACATCGATGACATTTTGATCTACTCAGACAATGAAAACGAACATGTCCAACATGTCAAGAAAATTCTTGCAGCCCTTCGAAAACACCATTTATATTGCAAACTAACCAAGTGTGAGTTTCATGTTACCACAGTTGAGTTTTTAGGGGTTATTCTTACCCCTCAAGGTATGGTGATGGCAGAAAAGAAAGTAAAAGCCGTAACTGATTGGCCCACCCCAAAGACAGTTCGTGATGTACAATGTTTCCTGGGGTTTGCAAATTTTTACCGGAGGTTCATAAATCATTTCTCCCAGACAGTGGCTCCAATCACTAAGCTACTAAGAAAGAAAGAAAAGTTTGTATGGTCCCCAGAAGCTGATCAAGCCTTCTCGACTTTGAAGGAAGCTTTCTCCACTGCCCCAGTCTTGACTCATCCTGATGCGAATCAACCTTTCATAGTGGAAGCTGGTGCTTCAGATGTAGCAATAGGAGCCGTCTTATCACAACGAAATAAAGACACTGGTCAACTTCATCCTGTAGCTTATATGTCACGGAAGTTGAACTAAGCAAAACAGAACTATGTAATTTCTGAATAAGAGCTTCTGGCGATTCGTGACGCCTTTAAAGAATGGAGACATCATTTGTTGGGTGCCAAATACACTGTTACAGTATATACTGATCATTGTAATCTTAAATCCATGAGTTCTGCCAGACTTTTGACCCCTCGGCAATTACGCTGGATGCTTTTTTTTGCCGAATTTGATTTTTCTAGTAACTTTACGGCCTGGTAAAGATAATCGCAAGGCTGACGCCTTGTCCCGTCAGGAGTCTACCACGTTGCCTGCATTTCAAGCCTCCAGAGCTATCATTGCTCCTGACAAGGTTCTATGTATCATAAAAACTGAAGATTTCTTTGAAGAAATTCGAAACTCTTTCACTGTTGAAAAATGGCAAACATGGGCCCAAGCAGATCCCAAAAGGTCAATCAAGCAAGGTTTACCCTTTCATGACGCTCGTTTGTTCGTACCCACTACCAAACTTCGCAAGATAGTGTTTCATTGGTTGCATGTTATACCTACGGCAGGTCACCCACGTACCCTTAAAACTCTTGAACTGATCCAACGCTATTTTTGGTGGCCTACCCTAACAAAAGATGTAAAAGCAATGTTAAACAACTGTGAAGTTTGTGCTCGCATTAAAACAAGTCATTCAAAACCAAAAGGGTTGTTACATCCACTTCCAACCCCTGGTCGTCCATGGGAGCACATTTCTTTAGACTTTATTACGGGTCTGCCAGTGGTTCAAAAGCATTCAGTAATTCTGGTGGTAGTAGATAGTCTCCCGAAATATGGACATTTCATCGCCTGTAAAAAATTGCCCACTTCTAGTGAATTGGCAACTATTTTACTGAACAGTGTGGTTCGCTATCATGGACTGCCAAAGGTTATCCTCTCCGATCGGGGGTCACAATTTTCCTGCAATTTCTGGAAGACATGGTGTAAAACACTCCAAGTGACATCTACGCTATCTACTAGTCACCATCCTCAAACAGATGGTCAAACAGAGAGACTAAATCAGACTTTGAAACAATACCTACGTGCCTACGCTGAAAAGGCACTTCATTCTTGGACATCTATGCTCTGGTTGGCTGAGTTAGCTTACAATAACTCATTCCACACTTCTATTGGCGTTACACCCTTTTTTGGTTTATTTGGCTATCATCCTGACACCTTGCCCATTACAATTCCTCAAGAAAGTTCTCTTACTCCAGCTGTGGCAGAAACCATTCAGCATTTACATCAAACCCAGAAACTGATTCAACAGCATTTAGAAAAAGCCAAACAAAAATATAAAAGGCATTATGACAAGAAACATTGTGAGGGCCCGCCATATCAACCAGGTGACAAAGTGTGGCTTTCCACAAAACATATAGACTTCAAGAAGAAGCACATGTTTAACCCTAAATTCATAGGTCCTTATACTGTCCTTCAGCAAATCAATCCGGTGACCTATAAACTACAATTGCCCAGAACCTTACGGATTCATCCAGTGTTCCACACTTCCCTCTTGAAAAAGGCAGTCCAAAAGGTCCACCCTCATCCAGCTCCTGTTCTAGTACAAGGGGAAGAAGAATACGAAGTCAAGAAAGTGTTGGATTCTAAACTGAGAGGGCGTAATCTATGGTACTTAATCTCATGTAAAGGTTATGGTCCTGAAAGTAACTCATGGGTTTCCGCATCTGATGTTCATGCTCCAGTACTTGTGAGACGCTTTCATCGTCTTAATCCAAGCAAACCAGGCCCTAGAGTGCGTCTGGGAGAGGGGAGTACTGTCAACACCAGAGCAATACGTGCTCTATTGGCGACAAAAATGCAAAAACCCAGCGCTCTCAAAACAAAGTAATTTATGCATTGTGCTGATATGTTGTGGTTTAATCCTTTGCATTGCAGAATTCAATCCTGAAAACTTATTTTTAATATGCTTACAAATACTGTTCCTTTGCAATGTATTGCTGCAGGTTTTCAGAGTGTGTTAGGGTGTGGCCCCTTTCCAGGGCCTTCCAGAGACTTTCCCTGCAACATGCCTGGGCATGGTTCTGGGCTGGGCCAAGACTCTATAAAAGAGAGCCAGCCCAACTCCCAGTGCTCACTATTCAGAGGTCCCGGTGCAGAGCAGCAGCTTCTTCCTGAGCTCCTGTCCCGGCGGCCTATTTGGATCTTCCAGTCTTCTGCCCTAATCCTTCATTAGTGATCATTGTTCCAGGCGGTAAGACGGTGGTCAGACTGTCCCGACACCGTTATTTAGAATTTTCATATTCTTGGTTTAAATTCTTAAATGAGTAACAGATTACTTGCGCGCTACCATTTCTTGACATTTATATGGTAGTTTACAAATAGGCAAGCTGTGCGATTTATTTCATAAAGGTTTGACTTTGTTATTCATTGCGCGCTACCATTTCTTGACATTTACATGGTGGCTTAAGAATCGGCAAGACGCGCGATTCGTTTTATGGTGTTTAAACATTGTTGTCCATTACGCGCTACTATTTCTTGACATTTACATGATGTTTTACGAATTGGCAAGACGCACAACTTGTTTCATGGGCTTTTAACTTTGTTGTTCATTGCGCGCTACCATTTCTTGACATTTTACATGGTAGCTTAAGAATCGGCAAAAGAAGTGCGATTCGTTTCATTGTACTTTGATCTTGTTATTTATTGTGAGCTGTTATTCCTTGACATTTACATCGTGTTTTACGAATCGGCAAGACGTGCAATTCGAATAATGATGATTTGACTTTGATATTCATTGCGTGCTACCATTTCTTGGTATTTTACATGGTAACACTCGAATTGGCAAGACGCACCATTCTCTCCTCGAGTTTAATTCATGTTGTTTATTGTATGCTACTATTCTAAGATATTTATTATGTAATATTCAAGTTGACAAGTTATGTGATTTGTTTCCTGAATCCATATTGTGTTATTCATGGTGCACAATCCTTTTATGGTGTTTACTATATATCCATACATATGCAATATGCGCAATTTGTGTTTTAAGAGTACACAGAAGGCCAGAGTTTCTAGATGCAATATTGTATGGTCCTAGTATACATTCTCAAAACAGGATTTATATGACTGGTTTAAAATTTAGTCAGAATGTTTTTTCTGATTCTCATGTAAAGGAAAGTATTTGAATAAGAAAGTTTTCATTTAATTCATCTTGATTCCCCTACAGGTATCCGGCCATCTTGAAACTTAGTCATTTTAAACTTAACTCTTAGATTGATTATGTTTTCAGAGTGACTAGGCTTAGAATCAAAGTCTAGTATTGATTTCAGGAGATATAATTTTCATATTGTGTGTTCTAACGTTTTTCTTACTACAGGTCTCCTTCCCAGCTGTTCCCTTCCTAATCCCCTCTTCTCCTCTTGGACTCTCTCAGTCTCTGTGATTTATCTATCAGAGTCTTGGAGCTGTTCAGTGGTGGACGTGTTGGGAACGTGCACAGACCCTGAGGATCTGGTGACTCTGACAAAAACATAGGCTGGGACATCCCTGATGCTATGGCCACTGTTGTTTGAAATTACCCACTTGCAAGGAAATGGAGCACGGACAGCACCTGCACTTGAGGGGGGATTCCTGTGGGATGGCGGATAGCTGACATCAGGTCTGGCTCCAGCTGGGTACACAGTTCCTGGATTGTGGCACGGTCAAGCCTGTAGGTGATGATCACATGTCTTTCTTCCATTGTCGACAGGTCCACCAACGGTCGGTACACCGGAGGATGCCGCCATCTCCTCACATGTCCCAGCGGACGGTGCCCTTGAAGGACAACAGCGAACACAGAGTCAAACAACTCAGAGGTACGTACCCACAGCTTACACAGAACACCAATCATAATCCAAAAAGTGGCTTGTATGTGTGTAGAGTTTAGGCCACGGTATGTGTCACACAGTTAAAAATGAAGCCATGTGGGCCCCTGAAATGGTGGCGGCCTGACCTGTAAAGTGGGACAATAGGATGTGAGGTAACTGCGCTGGCGTTGTACACCGTCGCGGTAGGCGGTTGAAGACTGCGGCGCTATGCTGCATTGGTTAACAGTGGACCCTATGGGTCCCAGGAGCCAATGACTATGTACGCCGGCGGTGACGGTATGCACCGCCGCGGATGTGACCGCCATTTTCTATCTGTTCAGTCGCTCGATACCCGATCTTCGACAGGAGAGGACCTACACTGCAAGTGCTGCTGTGAGCTCGGTCTGGAAGAGACAATGGCTCGAGTGTCTTGGGAAAGGGCCCCTGCCTTCACATCGGAGGAGTTGGAGAAACTCGTGGATGGGGTCCTCCCCCAGTACACGCTACTCTACGGTCCTCCAGACAAACAGGTAAGTACTCTGGGAGCATGCTGTATGGGCTATGCCTGTGTGGAGAGGGGTGGATGTAAGAAGGAAGGGTGTAGAGTGCGGCGTGCATGAAACGACTGTAAGTGCATGTGCCACATGCCAAGGGTAGGGATGGGGGTCAATAACTGTGACAGTGCAGTTGGTAATACATTTCTCTTCCCACTGTACAAATCATGTAGGTCAGCGCACACTAGAAAAAAGATATTTGGCGTGCCATCGCCAAGGACGTCCGGACCCTGGGGGTCTACCACAGACGGAGCACCCACTGCCGGAAAAGATGGGAGGACATTCGCCGCTGGAGCAAGAAGACGGTGGAGGCTCAGCTGGGGATGGACTCCCAACGTGGGAGGGGTGCCCGTCGCACCATGACCCCCCTGATGTTCAGGATCCTGGCGGTGGCGTACCCGGAGTTGGATGGGCGCTTGAGGGCATCACAGCAGCCACAAGGGGGTGAGTACACTCTCATTCTGCTGATTTAGCGCGCAGTGGAGGTGTCTGGGTGGGGGAGGTGGGCTGTGGGGTTCCCTAGGCCAGGGCGAGTTTAGTAGGCAAGGTCCCTCCGTGAGGCAGGCCATGTGGCTCCCCACCCCACCTCTGTAGAGTGCCAAGTACACCTAGTCATGCCCCTGTGTCATCCAAGTGTGCAGATGTCGTCCTTAGCCTTGTAGGCCATTTCCCTGGAATTGAACAGTGGAGCCCAAGAGCGCGGCGTAGTGCAGGGGGCTTCTGTGTCTGTCGTGTCCGCCAACGGTAGCGGTAATGCATGCACTCAACATGTCTTTCTTCTCTCGTCGTCCCCCTTTTTGTGGTCTCCCTGTTCTTGTGGGCATTAGCATCATCAGGCGGAGGAGCAGTGGCACCGTAGCACAAGGGAGCTGCATCCCACATGGCCCTGGAGGGCAAAACTACAGACTCGGAGTTCACCAGTGGGACGTAGGGCAAGGGGAGCTCCAGGGCAGGGACAGGAGCTGACACCAGCGACACGGACTCGTCCTCTGATGGGAGCTCCCTTGTGGTGGCGGCAACATCTGTGTCCCCCGCATCTACAGGTACAGCCGCCATCCCCCCTACCAGCACCACCCTCCCAGCAGCCCCTCAGCCTTTGCCCCGTGCCCACTCACCCAGGAGGATGGGCATCACCTTCGTCCCAGGCATCTCAGGCCCTGTCCCAGTCAGCCCTGCTGCCCTCAGTGAGGAGGCCATTGACCTCCTCTAGTCCCTCACTGTTGGGCAGTCTACCATTTTGAATGCCATCCAGGGTGTAGAAAGGCAGTTGCAACAAACAAATGCATTCCTGGAGGGCATTCATTGTGGTCAGGCGGCCCTTCAGTGAGCTTTTCAGACTCTGGCCTCAGCACTGATGGCAGCCATTGTCCCTGTGTCTAGCCTCCCCCCTCCAACTTCCTCCACCCAGACCCAATCCCCTGTACCCCAGCCTATCCCAAGCACACCCTCAGACCAGCATGCACACACGTCAACACACAAGGGAAGCTCAGGCAGACATAAGCACGACACATCCCACAGGCACTCACGCAAGCATCAGACACATGCAGGCACACCAACATCCACTGCCTCCACTGTGTCCCCCTCCTCCTCGTCTCCCTCCTCCCTCCCAGTCTCGTCTCCACTCACACCTGCATGCACTACATCAACAGCCATTACTGCCATCACCAGCACACCCACCACCACACCCGCTAACGTGCAGTCACCACCACCACTACCATTCACACGTCCCCTGTGCCCTCCCCCACTGTGTCTGTGACGCCCCCTCCCAAGATACAAAAACGCAGGCACACACCCGCCCAACAGTCATCCACCTCACGACAGCCTCCAGCGCATGCACCTTCACCCAAAGTCAGCAAACGAACACCTCCTACAACCACAACCTCTTCCTCCACTCCCAAACCCCCTCCAGCTACCCGTACCAGTGTCTCTAAAAAACTTTTCCTGTCCAACCTTGACCTCTTTCCCACACCTCCCCCACCCCGTCCATCTCCTAGGTCCCGAACTAGCACCTCAGCCACAACATCTCTGGGACCAGTGGTGCCTGTAGTCATCGGAATCTGGAGTGCACCAGCCACCAGGGCAGCCAATGTGGCACGGAGCCACAGCACAGACAGTCCCCCACCTGTGAAGCATCAAAGGTTGGCCAGTGCCCGGCGGGAGAGAGGGAAGACTCCAGCCACCTAAGCCGCTCCCAGGGGTCCCGGTGGGAGTGTGGAGTCAGCTGTGACACCACCCAAGGTGGGGAAGGGACACAAGAAACCAGGAAAGTCTGGGAAGAGCAGCACGGCGGAGGAGACCCCCATCATCCCCGCTGCCCAGGAGGCCACAGCCGTCATCCCCGCTGCCCAGGAGGGCACAGCCATCTTCCCCGCTGCCCAGGAGGCCACCGCCATCATCCCCGCAGGGCCAGAGAGGACCGCCAGCACAAGCCCCGCTGTGCTAGAGAGGGCCGCCAGCACAAGCCCCGCTGGGCCAGAGAGGACCGCCAGCACAAGCCCCGCTGGGCTAGAGAGGACCGCCAGCACAAGCCCCGCTGGGCTAGAGAGGACCGCCAGCACAGGCCCTGCTAGGACAGAGAGGACCGCCAGCACAAGCCCCGCTGGGCCAGAGAGGACCGCAAGCACAAGCCCCGCTGGGACAGAGAGGACCGCCAGCACAAGCCCCGCTGGGCTAGAGAGGACCGCCAGCACAAGCCCCGCTGGGCCAGAGAGGACTGCCAGCACAAGCCCAGCTGGGCCAGAGAGGACCGCCAGCACAAGCCCCGCTGGGCTAGAGAGCACCGCCAGCACAAGACCCGCTGGGACACAGAGGACCGCCAGCAGCTGAGTCACTGCAAAGGAGCCCGCCGCTCCAAGCACCGCTGAACAGGGCACCGCCGCTCCAAGCACCGCTGAACAGGGCACCACCGCCAGCAGCTGAGTCACTGCAAAGGAGCCCGCCACTCCAAGCACCGCTGAACAGGGCACCGCCGCTCCAAGCACCGCTGAACAGGGCACCGCTGCCTCAAGAACCGCTGAACAGGTCTCCGCCGCTCCAAGCCCCACTGAACAGGGCACCGCCGCCTCAAGCACCGCTGAACAGGGTACCGGCGCTCCAAGCACCGCTGAATAGGGCACCGCCGCCTCAAGTACCGCTGAACAGGGCACCGCCGCTCCAAGCACCGCTGAACAAGGTACCGCCGCCTCAAGCACCGCTGAACAGGGCACCGCCGCCTCAAGCACCGCTGAACAGGGCACCGCCGCTCCAAGCACCGCTGAACAGGGCACCGCCGCCTCAAGCACCGCTGAACAGGGCACTGCTGCCTCAAGCACCGCTGGCCTATGAGCACCAAGGGCACTGACGCTACTGAGTCCGTCACGTGCAGGATGTAGCACTCTGGGCACAAAGCCCCCTCCAGAACCAGTGGAGAGATACATCCACTACCTCTATCCTTAGCAGGATGAAGCACTCTGGGCACAAAGCCACCTCCAGTACCAGTGGAGAGATACATCCACTACCTCTGTCCTTAGCAGGATGAAGCACTCTGGGCACAAAGCCCCCTCCAGAACCAGTAAAGAGAGACATCCACTACCTCAGTCCTTAGCAGGATGAAGCACTCTGGGCACAAAGCCCCCTCCAGAACCAGTGGAGAGATACATCCACTACCTCTGTCCTTAGCAGGATGAGGTACTCTGGGCACAATGCCTCCTCCAGAACCAGTGGAGACTGTTATCCACTTGAGAGACTGTGGCTTTGCACTCCCCAGGATGGCACAGTGGTCAACCCACCCACCTTAGAGACTTGAGAGACTGTGGCTTTGCACTCCCCAGGATGGAACATTGGGCATGTGGCCCTCACGTGGATTTGGCGTTGTGCACTCAACCGGCTGAGATGGCCCCCTTTCCCTCCCCCTGAGGTGCCTGTTTTCTTGCTCTCTGATGCCCCTGCAGTGTTCTCTCCGTCATGGTCGGGGATCTTGTGTGGGCCTTGCCCATACCGTGTGGGACCAATGTTCTGCGTACTTAATTGGAGCACTACCTGGACTGCTATGCTTGGTGTATATTTTGTTTCTGGTGTATATATTTATTTTTGCCTACTTGATTTTGATATATTACAATGGTTCCACTAATTTCCTTTTGTCTTTGCATTCATCCAGGGGAGTTGGGGGGTGTGACTATCATGTATTAATATGTATTAGTGTGTGTGTTATAGTGGGTGAGGGTGGGGGTGTTGCGTGTGTGTGTCCCTGTTTTTTCCCTCCCCCCTCCCCTGTGTCGTAGGTGCAGTACTCACCATGGTCTTCGCCGCTGGCGTTCGTGTTCCTGGTAGAGGAGCAGGAAGACTATCACAGGAAGAATTTGGAGTTCCGGCTCCATGGTGTCCTAGTTCCTCGTGGGGTGTGTAGAGGTGAGCGTTTTCCCTTCGGAATCCTGTTTCCGCCGTGTTTTTATCCGCTGTGAATCCGCCCCGGAAAAGGTGGCGGATTGGCCTGTTGTGATACTGTGGGCGGTACTTTGGGGGTCATTCTGACCCCGGCCGGCGGCGGACGCCGCCGGCCTGGCTGGGACCGCCAGAATACCATTGCGCGGTCAAAAGACCGCCGCGGGTATTCTGGGTTTCCCGCTGGGCTGGCGGGCGACCGCCAGAAGGCCGCCCGCCAGCCCAGCGGGAAACACCCTTCCATGAGGATGCCGGCTCCGAATGGAGCCGGCCAAGTGGAAGGGGTGCGACGGGTGCAGTTGCACCCGTCGCGATTTTCAGTGTATGGCAGACACTGAAAATCTTTGTGGGGCCCTGTTACGGGGGCCCCTGCAGTGCCCATGCCATTGGCCCCCAAGGGCCCCATGACACCCCATACGCCATTCGCCATTCTGTTCCTGGCGGCCAAAACCGCCAGGAACAGGATGGCGGTCGGAATTCCCATGGAGGATTCCCCAGGGCAGCGGGAAACCGGCGGTACACCGCCGGTTTTCCGTTTCTGACTGCGGCTGTACCACCGCGGTCATGCCCATGGGAGCACCGCCAGCCTGTTGGCGGTGCTCCCGCGGTCGTTGGCCCTGGCGGATTTTACCGCCAGGGTCAGAATGACCCCCCTTTGTCTTCTGCCTGTCTGTTGGCGGTGACCGCCAAGCTATTTGTTTGTACCGCCGTGGCGGTCGGAGTGTTAAAGTGGCTGTCTTTGTTGGCAGTTTCCGGCACGGTCATAATTGCTATTTTTTTACCGCCGGCCTGTTGGCGGTCTTACCGCCGCTTTAAAAATTTTTACCGCCGGCCTGTTGGCGGTCTTACCGCCGCTTTAACACCGACCGCCAGGGTTGTAATGACCACCTCAGTTTCGTTTTGCACGATGGATTGCATAAAAAGAGATCAGTGTCAGGTTTAGCAAGAGTTGTCTGCTGACGTCATGGGCTGCGGCCAGCCGTGTCAATAAACATATTTTGGTCTCCGCAGTCACACAAACATTAAACCGAGGCAGGAAACAAGATTCAGAGTAACATACCGAGAGAACGCGTCGAAGTTATGTTGCTTTTACTAGCATTACAACGACCCTATCTGGCCAGCAGCAAATAACACAATAAGCTTTTCACATCATTTTGAAAAAGCTTCAATAACTATTTATTGCGTTGTTATTGCGACGTTGAGTTCACTATAGGGCGCGCTGGGATTTCCGACAGGTTTATTTATTGCTGTGCGCTCGCTGAATCTGGTTCCGGGGGCGAAGGGGAACATACTCAGAGCTCATATTCCTCTAGCAATGCTACGCCACCCTGGCGGAGTAAATCCACTTGTTAGTGGAAGGATTTGTTAGATCGAAGAATTCATTCCACAAATGAAAATAGAAGAACGCTGGCTGCTTTTACAAAGCTTCTCAGGCACGGTGCATCGCGTCACGTACTTAAACGGTGTCTTCATTCACCACCAGGCAGCTGTGCTGAGGGAATCGCGCCTATTGTGAGAGACATTATCATATCAATGGACGAGCGAGTGGGAAAGATGAATGCACATTGCAACAGAAAACGAATCTTTTATTCATGTGAGCTCCGCGAAAAGAGAAGGTGAAGTCACAGGGACAGATGATCAGCTATTCTGGGGGCATTCAGAGTGCTACATCTCTGAAAATACAAACACAATAAATGTGTCAATCCTGTCTGTTTCGTCTCGATGTGGATTTGTAAAGATTGTGTCCAGAGGTATGATGAGGCTTTCTTTCATAAACTCATACAATCTGGTTTTTTTCAATTCCATCAATGTGTGCTGATTTGTTCTCTTGAGCTACGTCTTACCTAATTTAGATTTCGAATGTTAGTATTTGCTTTTCATTTGCTGCAGAACACTCTTAATACCACTACAGTACAGTGCACCTTGAGCTGGTTTGGTTTTTAGGTCGAATCCTACCAGACAGCACAGCTGCTTGGTTTGCAAATACTTCCTGGGGACTTTCTGAAAGCTGCCTTGTAAATGCATTCCACCCATTGCTTACTAAGGGCTTTGTGGTTTGTAACTTGCAGATGCTTGCTTTCTATTTTCTGGCTTTATTTGTTTTAGGCTGTCCATAATGTCTTTGTCCCTCCTATGGAGCATACCCTGTTTGTCATTCAATCAATCAATCAAGGATTTATAGAGCGCACCAATCACCCGTTAGGGTCTCAAGGCTCTGGGTGGGGAGCTACTGGTCGTAGAGCCATGTCTTGAGGCGTTTCCTGAATGTCAAGAGGTCTTGGGTCTGGCGAAGGTGGAGCGGTAGGGAGTTCCAGGTCTTGGCGGCTAGGTGAGAGAAGGATCTTCCTCCGGCGGTGGTGTGGCGGATGCGGGGGATGGAGGCGAGGGCGAGGCTGGCGGAGCGAAGATTGCGGGTGGGGGTGTGGAAGGTGAGTCTGTCGTTGAGGTAGGCTGGGCCTGTTTTGTGGAGGGCCTTGTGTGCATGGATGAGGAGTTTGAAGGTGATCCTCCTTGATCCTGATAGCCAGTGAAGGTCTCTGAGGTGGGGGGAAATGTGGTCACGGCGTGGGATGTCCAGAATGAGGCGGGCGGATGCGTTCTGGATTCTTTGCAGTTTTGTTAGGAGTTTGGTTGTTATTCCTGCATATAGGGCGTTTCCGTAGTCCAATCGGCTTCTGACCAGGGCGTGGGTGACAGTTTTCCTGGTTTCGACGGGAATCCACTTGAAGATTTTGCGGAGCATGCGGAGAGTGTTGTAGCAGGAAGAGGAGATGGTATTGACCTGCTGAGCCATGCTGAGTGTGGAGTCCAAGATGAAGCCTAGGTTGCGTGCGTGGGTGGTGGGTGAGGGCGCGGTTCCTAGGGAGGTGGGCCACCAGGAGTCATTCCAAGTTGAGGGGTTGGTGCCAAAGATGAGGATTTCTGTCTTGTCTGTGTTTAACTTGAGGTGGCTTGATTCCATCCAGCTGGTGATGGCGTGAAGTCCGTTGTGGAGGTTGTTCTTTGCAGTTGTAGGGTCTTTCGTGAGGGAGAGGATAAGCTGAGTGTCGTCTGCGTAGGAAACTATGTTGATGTGGTGGGTTCGTGCGATGTTGGCGAGGGGGCCATGTAAACGTTGAAGAGCGTGGGGCTGAGCGAAGATCCTTGGGGAACGCCACAGATGATTCTGGAAGCTTCTGACAGGAACGGTGGGAGGCGGACTCTCTGGGTTCTGCCTGAGAGAAATGACGAGATCCAGTCCAGTGCCTTGTCGCGGATTCCAGCTTTGTGTAGGCGTGTGCGGAGAGTGTGATGACATACCGTGTCGAAAGCTGCGGAGAGGTCCAGGAGGATGAGTGCTGTTGTTTCTCCTTCGTCGAGCATGGTCTTAATGTCGTCTGTGGCAGCAATGAGTGCAGTCTCAGTGCTGTGGTTTCTGCAGAATCCGGATTGGGAGGTGTCGAGTACCTTACTGTCTTCCAGGAACCGGGATAGTTGGCTGTTTACAATTTTTTCGATGACCTTGGCTGGGAAGGGGAGATCGGCCGGTAGTTCTTGGGGTCGTCTGGGTCTGCCTTTGGTTTCTTTAGCAGGGCGTTGACTTCTGCGTGCTTCCATCTTTCTGGGAAGGTGGCTGACTCGAAGGAGCTGTTGATGGTTTTGCAGAGGTGGGGGGCGATGATGATGTTTGTCTTATTGAAGATATGGTGTGGGCAGGGGTCCGATGGTGATCCAGAGTGGATGGAGGCCATGGTGGTGGTGGTGTCCTCTATGTTGATGGGGTCCAGGTGTGGATGAGGTGGGTGTTGCTTGGAGCGTTGGGTTCTTGGGTGTTTGTAGTCAGCTGGTGGGTCTGGGGTTTGAAGCTATTGTGGATTTCTTCTATCTTTCGACGGAAGTGGGTTGCCAGTGAGTTGGAGAACTCCTGTGATGGCAGGGGTTCGTTGGAGCAGGTCCTGGGGGTGGAGAGCTCATTGACGATGCTGAAGAGCTCTTTACTGTTGTGAGCGTTGGTGTTGATGCGGTTTTTTAAGTGGGTCCTTTTGGTGGTGCGGATCAGTTGGGGATGTTTGCATAGGGCATCCTTGAAAGCGAAGTGGTTGGAGTTAGTAGGGTCAAGGTGCCAGGTTTTTTTCATTCTGCGACATAGCCGTTTGGATTCCTGTAATTATGGGGTGAACCAGCTGGCCTTGATTCTGTGGGAGGTGTTTGTTTTTTTTTTGAGCGGTGCGAGGGTGTTGGCGCAATCTTCTATCCAGCGATGCAGGTTGGTGGTGGCTATGTTGGGGTCTAGGGTTCCAGGGGGTGGGGCCCAGGCGAGAGTGGAGATCAGTTGATCCGTTGATATTTTGTTCCAGTTGCGTCGGGGGTTGTGTGCGGTGGTGGTGAGTGACTGGTTTTTGGTAGGAGAAGTGGATGGAGCAGTGGTCTGTCCAACTGAGTTCGGTGGTGTGGCTGAAAGAGACGTGGTTGCTGGCTGAGAAGATGGGGTCGAGTGTGTGGCCTGTGGAGTGGGTGGGTGTAGTGACGAGTTGCTTGAGGCCGAAGTTGCTGAGGTTGTCGATTAGGTTGGTGGTGTTGATATCGTTATTTTCTAGGTGGAAGTTTAGGTCACCAAGGAGGATGTAGTCTGTTAAGGCAAGGGCTTGGGAGCTGATGGCGTCAGCGATGTCATCACAGAACTGCGGTCTGGGTCCAGGGGGTCTGTAGACCAGTGTTCCTCTGAGTGTGTTGTTGGCGTTGATGTGCATTTTGAAGTGGAGGTGCTTGGTGGAGTTGATGGTGTCGTGGGAGTTGGTGGAGACTCTTATGGTGTTTTTGTGGACTAAGGCGATTCCTCCTCCTGATCTGTTGATTCAGTCTCTTCTGGTGATCTTGTCGTTTCTGGTATGGCTATGGCTACGTCTGGTTCTGACGCCGAATTCATCCAGGTTTCGGTGAGGAATGCGATGTCGGGCGAGTATGAGGGCAGGAGGTCCCAGAGTTCAATTGCATGTTTGTGGACGGAGCGGGTGTTAAGTAGGATGCATCTTAGGCGGTTGTCTGTTTTGATTTGGAATTTAGAGGTTAGGTTGCAGGTGAAATTGCAGGCTTTGCAGGAGAAGGGTCCTTTGGTGCGCGTCGGTGTGTACTGGAAGCAGATGGAGGAGTGTCCTGGATTAAGGGCGTGGAGTTCGTTGGCAATGTAAAGGTGTTTGGTAGCGCGGGAGGCGTGTTGGCCAGGGGGTCTGGCGCTGGGTGCGGTCTATGCGCAGACGGGCGCAGACGGGCTTGCCTTTGGCACGCCTTCGGTGTGCCAGCGGCACACCCGTTGTGTGCGCCCACTGCGTGCGCCCGCTGCGCGCGTCCGCTGTGCATCCACACTGCAGCCGGCATAAGAGGGGAGGTGGGAGGGAGTGGCAGCTGGGAGGAGGGAGGGAAACCTCCAATGGGAGTGCAGGGGGCGGGGGCAGCAGGAGTCAGGAGCGGGAAGAGCTCCGAGGAGGAGGTAGGGGGGTGGGGCCTTCTGGGAGAGGAGAAGCCAAGAAGCCCAAACAAGCCCAAACAAACCCAGACAAGCCCAAAGAAGCCCAAAACAATGGCAGCACTTACCGGAGCAGTGGTGAGGAGGAAGCGACCTGCCTGCAAGGATGCAGGGTCAGAGGTCAGAGAATTCATTGTTCCTTGAATTCTTCCACAAGTGTTCCCTTTCTGCAAATAGGCCTTTACATTTTGTTATTATCTTGTCACATTTGCTGTGCATTTAAATAGAGACGTCAAAGGTTGGGCTCTGTAATTGTTCTGGATGAAGGCTGTACAATGTTATTTTTTTAGCACACAACAAAACCAACAAAACTTAAATGTCTATAAACAAACTGTGCAAATATCTCAGAATATATCAGAAATAGGAAAGAAGAAATGAAGCAAATTTTTTGTAATCCTGAAGTGAGGTGGAAACAAATATTTTAATATGATCACAATGCCATTTTCACACATTAACATTGGTGTGCTGTGGAGTTTTATCAGTAAAACTGTTTGTCTTTACAAATGTAATGGTCACTTCAATTAAAAATGTGCTGTCTGTCATTGCAGTGCACTATCACTCCATGCATTCTCTACCACACTGTATTCCATGACACTCTGAGACATTCTATTTTCCTCTACACTACTCCACCCTGCTAATTGCCACTCCATACCACTCTACGTAACTCCACTCCATTACACTTACTCTACACTACTCCACCACATTCTACTCCACTCTACAACACTCTACTCCATTCTAAACATTACACTCTACATCACTCTGCTCACTCTATGCCACTCTACTCCACTCTTTGTCACTCTACTTCACTCTACAGCACTCCACTCTGTCTCGTCACTCTGCGAACTCCCCTCCACTCCAGTCACTGTGCAACACTATTCTCCACTCTATGCCATCCTATGCCACTCCACTCTATGACACTCTACTCCACTCTGCATCTTCACTTTATGCCACCCTATGCTACTCTATGCCATTTCACTTTAGGGCTTTCCACTCCACTCTACAGTACTCCTATCCACACCACTCCACTCAATTCCACTCTACTCTATGACATTCAACAATACTACACTGGATGACACTATGCTCATTCAACTCTACAACACTGTACTCCAGTCTACATAACTCCACTCAATGAGACTCTACTTCACTCAATGACACTCTACTCCATTCTATGACACTCAATGCCATTCTAGGCCACTGTATAACAGTCCACTATATGACACTCCACACCACCGTGTGCCACTCTTTTCAACGCCATGCCACTCTGCGTCACTCTTTGCCCTTTTTCTCCACTCTACACCGGTGTACTCTAACACATTACTCCATTCTACACTATGCCACTCCTCTCTACTCCACTCTATGACACTCTACTTCACTCTACTGAACTCCACTCTACTCCACTCTACCACACTGTACTCCTCTCTATGCCACTCTATGCCACTCCACTCTGTGCACCTCCACTGTACATCACTCCACTCTATGACACTCTATTCCACTGGGCACTGTATGCCACTCTATACCTCTCCTATCCATGAGACTTTACAACACTCTATGGCCCTCCAATCCACACCACTCTATGCCACTCCACTCTATGACCCTCTTCCCCACTCTGTCTCACTCTACACCACTCTGATCCACTATACACCACTCTATGACACTCTATGACCCTCCCCTCTATGACACTGAGCTCTACGATCCTCAACTTTGTGACCCTCTACAACACTGTACAATGCTCTACAGCACTCCACTCTATGACATTTTTCTGTACAACACTTCACTCTATGCCACACCACACCATGCCACTCCACTCTACGACATTCTTCTCCACTTCACGACACTGCACCAGTCCACTGTATACTACTCTCCTCTCCTCTATGCCACTCTTCTCCACTCTGTACTGCTCTATTGTGCTCTACACCACTTCACTACACTCCAATCTACACCACTTCCATTCCCCTCTATGGCACTCCACTCTACGGCACTCTACACCACTCTACCCCACTCTATGCAACTCTACTCCACTCTACGCAATTCTTCTACACTCTATGCCACTCAAGTTCACTCTACATCATTCCACAACACTCTATCAACCTCCACTCTATGACACTGAGCTCTACGACCCCCCACTCAGTGACCTTCCATGACACTTTACAACACACTACATAACTCTACTCAAATGTACAACACTTTACTGTATGCACTCCGCTCTACACCGCACTACTCCACTATAAAACACTCTGGCACTCTACGCCACTCCATTCTATGCCACTCTACTCCACTCTACACCCTTCCACTCCACACTATGTCACCGCACTCTATGCCACCCCACTTTACAACACTCTACTCCACTCCACTCGTCAACACTCTGCTCCACTGTATGCCACTCCATTCCACAACATATGTATGTACATGAATTTGGAAAATTCACAGTCAAATCAACCAAAGGTAAGAGTAAATTAAGCATCAAACTTTGATATATCTTCATACAATACTCTACTTGTAGCTTCATTAACGTGCCCAGGAGATGTCACAGTGTGTGACAAAAAACAGGTGCAATAGTGTGTCTAAAAATAAATCCAGGATTTTTAAAGTGCAGCAAATCACCCATTAGGGTCTGAAGGTGCTGAATTGTAGGCACAGGGAGATTATGTGATTTGCCCAGGTTCACAGGATGTTGACTCAACGCCAACAGTCTAACCTGGACACCCAGCTCGACAGTTGGCAGCTTAGGCAGTTACACCATACAAATAACTGATTAGCTGAGTTATGTAAGGAACAATTGCTAGGACTTGATGATTCAGGCACATATTCAGTGTTATAACTATTTAGTTCCAACTGTCAGAATTGCAGCCGGTGTTTTGACCCTTACTAATGTTGGTGTCATCATCAGGACAAAAGCATTTTATTTGAAGCAAGAGCACAGCGATGTGCTGGGAACAATCAGACTGAGTCCCTATTGTATATACAGAGGAATTGAGAGAAGAACCCAACATTTCTTGCAGTACATTTTTAAATAGACTGTAATTTGCCATATAGATGCAAAGTACTAGACATCACCTCCTTGGTGTGGTAGTCACCAAACCTTTTGCCTTCACTCCTCCTGTTTGCAGAATTAATTTGTTTTGGCTTTAGGACTCTGGGCGCTTTAACACTGGCAAACAGTACTAAAGTGCTTGTGCTTATTCCTTAAAACATGATAAAATTGGCCTGCACCTAATCAGCACATTTAAATTATTATAAGTCCCTAGTAAAGTGGGCCCAGAGCCTGGAAATTAAGGGCCATATTTATACTTTTTGACGAAAAACTGCGCTAACGCAGTTTTGCGCCAAAAAAATTAGCGCCAGCTAATGCCATTCTGAAGCGCCATGCGGGCACCGTATTTATTCAATGACGTTAGCCGGCGTTAGCCGACCGGCGCTGCCAGGTGTGCGTGAAAAAAAACGACGTACACCAGGCAGCGCCGGCGTAGGGAAAAATGGCGTTTGGGCGTCCCAAAATGGGGCAAGTCAGGCTGAGGCAAAAAAATCGTCTTAACCCGATTTGCGCCATTTTTTTTGGGCGCCCAGACGCCATTAACATGACTCCTGTCTTAGCAAAGACAGGAGTCATGCCCCCTTGCCCAATGGCATAGTGGCATGTAGGGGGGCACAAATCAGGCCCCCCTATGCCACAAAATGTTTAAAAAAAAATACTTACCACAACTTACCTTTTCTTCCCTGGGATGGGTCCCTCCATCCTTGGGTGTCCTCCTGGGGTGGGCAAGGGTGGCAGGGGGTGTCCCTGGGGGCAGGGGAGGGCACCTCTGGGCTCATTCTGAGCCCACAGGTCCCTTAACGCCTGCCCTGACCCAGGCGTTAAAAAGAGGCGCAAATGCGGGGTTTTTTGCCCCGCCCACTCCCGGGCATCATTTTTGCCCGGGAGTATAAATACCACGCACATGCCTGGGAGTCATTTTTTAAGACGGGAACGCCTACCTTGCATCTCATTAACGCAAGGAAGGTGTTCACGCCAAAAAATGACGCTGACTCCATGAACTTTGGCGCTAGACGCGTCTAACGCCAAAGTATAAATATGGAGTTAGTTTTGCGTTGAATTTGCGTAAAAAAAAACGACACAAATTCGGCGCAAATGGAGTATAAATATGCCCCTAAATGCTACTAGTGTGCGTCATCACTTCTTGTGCTGGTGTGCACCTACTTAAGTAGCCTTTTAAAACATGTCTGAGGACTACCATTGTAGCCTGTGTGCAGTCTTAAACTGTCAATTCGACCTGACATATTAATTATTTTTAATACATATGAGTCACCCCTGATGTAAGCCCTAAATAGCCCTTAGTGCAGTGTGCAGTGTATGTAAAAAGTTGGATATGTATTTTTAAGTTTTACATGTCCTGGTACTGAAAAACTCCTAAATACATTTGTCACTACTGTGAGGCTACTCCCACAGGGTGAAAACTTGGTTACAATATTACATTTAATAAGAGCAAATCTTTGATTGAGAACAGATAGAAAAGTCATGCTTGGTCTCTAGAGGGTTGTAATTCAAAATCCTCTTTAAGGGTAAAGTCAGAACGAAGTCACAATTCTGAAAATTCCACTTTTAGAAAGTTTGCATTTTCTAGTCCTAATCTTTTGGTGCCTGCAGTCCTCGTCCAAGGTCACATGACTGTGAATTGTTGGTAGTTGGCCACCTTTGTGTCATGCTCCCAGACAGAAACTCACAGAAGGACTGGGCTTTGGCAGCATGGGCCATCCTGCCATGATATGAGGGCGAAGCTGTTCCCTGCCCAAATTACATTTCAAAGGAGTTGCCTTCAGCCACTGACAAAGAACTTTGCACCAGTCTTTTGTCACCTTAGACCACTTGCAGCCTGGGAAGGGGAGGAAGGTAAATTCACGAATCAGATGTTGGGGGTGGAAGTTTCTTCCATTTTAATGGCTGGAACCAGGTATAAATCTTGGACCTTCAGACCAACTCTTCAGTTCACTCTGAGACCAGTGGGAGGATGCCCAGAAAGACTGCCTTTCATTTCAGATGAGAGCCTTGCTGGTTGAGGCCTGGGTTGTACTTAAGAGAAATACCATGATGTTAAAAGAGCACTGCCCTGCTACTTAAAGCCTGCCTTGTCCCATCAGAAAACTTCCCTGCTGCCTGAGGTCTGCCTAGCTGCTTGATCTCAGGATTATCAGAGGGACCCTAAGGGCTAGTTGGCTGGCCTTCTTTTCTGAGATACAGGGACACAAAAATCTCCAACAATCTTGAACCCACACCTGGACTCTGCCTGAAGTGAGTCTTGCCCTCTATTCCTGGTCCCTTGCAAGTGTTGCTAAAGGTACCCAAACAGCCAAAAATGAAAACTTAGGACTTCCACTAAAAAACTGGTTTGGGAAACCAACAGTAAATTGGTACTTAACCATTCACTGATCTGCCAAAGGTTCATCGCCGGTTAGCCTGAAGTTGTAGTAGCTCCCGCTACATTCTTCTCTGCACCAGCAAATCGTGTTCTGCAGCTCCTTTTTGCAAGAGTATCCTACCTTGGGAGCTCTTGTTGGCTACAGGCAGCTGTAGCTTCATACCCCTTGAGATTTTTGAATTCTAAAAATGTAGAAAGTCCACACACAAAAATCACTGTGACTTCGTCCAGTAGCTACCTAACAACAATGCCTCCTCCTCGGACACTGCTGGCTGCCTTCCCCAGCTGAATGTTACCACGTTCTATCACAGTCAGCTATAACTTTTGACTTTGCCCCGGTCTCGAATGACTAGATGTCCATAGTTGGTGATTTGATCATTTATGAGCTATTTTCACCAAAAACTTTAAAATTTAATGACTCTGGTTCTACTATTTGGAGTTAATTTGTTTTGGTGTCATATTTGATTTAATTCATTTTGGTGCATTGATTAAAATGCTCTCTATTTTCCTAAATTAACGTGTGATTTCTCTTGTGTTGTGTATTTGGTTTATTGCAGTTTGAGTGCTACATAAATAACTATACACATTGCCCCTATGTTAAGCTTGACCCCTTTTGTGCCAAGCTACCAGAAGGTTAAGCACAGGTTGATTAAGTGACTTTTGTGGTTCACCATGACAAGGATTGTGGTTGTTGCTTCAGAAGGGTTTTCACTCCCCTGTCAGTTGGCTGACCTCCTGTTGAGCAACAGGGCCATAGCAAACTGCAAGAAGCCTCTTCCTGAAGAGCTCAACTGCCCAGTTCCAACTGCACCTTCCCTGAAACCTCCTGGTGGCTTCTGCTGGAGTGAGTCTTGACCCAAATGCACGGTTCCTGAGGTTCTGGGACCATTGGTTGTGTCAAATGTATAATCCTCCTAACATCCCTGAAACACCTGAATCTTAGAAATGTCTTGGTTTAAAATACATTGTTAGGAGGTGGACTAATCTGTCAAGCAGATCTGCTGAGATGTGTTGCCACAGGGCTGAAAGAAACATGTTTCCCCGAGTCGTAACTTTCTGCAGCAGTAAGTCTGGTTCAGCTGGACCTTGCTAAGAAGGTATCCAACCTCACTGAGCCCTCTTCACAAAAGCTCACAGCCTTACCTTGCTGGAGGAGTCCAAGTTCTGAAAAAGAGACTTAGGGCCTCTTTTTGGAGATATCATGTCAACTAAAATCTATGGGCCTGATTACGAGTCTGGCGGTCTCAAGACCGCCAGACTCGTGGTGACAGTTGAATCGCCTTTATATTCATGACTCTCGCTTTTACAATTCTGTTTCTTGCATTGCTCGTTATGCTAATCATTGCTGCCCGTACAATTTACAGTAGATTGCAGTCTTGTTAATAAAACCTGTTGAAAACTCTACTGCATCTCCTTCATTGCCTGTGTGTGAATGAGACTTGTTGCTCATGTGAGAAAAGGGTAATCTCCTTTTAACCACAACTCTCCTTAGTCCATGTGTAAAGGCTGCCAGAAATCACCTTTTACTATTTGGGTTTTTGGTGAGGTACTGCTTGTGAAGCAGGAGAGTTGGGCCCTCAGTTGCGACTTGATGTAGCATTGGCCTAGTCATCTACAAACAAAACTGCTGTCATCCCTAAACCAGCAGTCTTCCCTAGAGCAAGAGTCCAACTAGGATAACACACCTGGGTTTAGGTGACAGCTACATTTGTGCATGCACTCCAGAAAGCCACAAACAGGAAGGGCTGGGTGTGACAGGAGATACATATGCATACTGATAATCTTCCTGGGCAGGGAGAGGCAGTTCACACTTACATCTGATTAGACTGCATCCAGCCTTCATACAAAGGGATGATTACCCCCTACTTGTATGCTGTAGCCAGAGTCGGGTTCAAAGGGATCCTTGTGCACTTCAGGGAATTCTTATGAAGCTACTCCTACATCAAAAACCTTTTTGGGTATAAATACTGGCCCTCTGACATTATATACTCAGAAAACTTCTGTTTTCAGAACATTCTACCAGAAAGCAGGACTGCTGCGCTGTCAGGAGGGACTGCCACTTTGCTGTTTGTTCTGCTGTGTTGGTCTGCTGCCTGCTACTTCTTGCCTGGGAGTGCGAGGACTGAATCTAACTTTCTACCTCCTGAAATCTAAAGTTTTTCCAAGGGCCTGACTGAGCTTGCCTCATTTATCTGTAGTCTCAGGGATATCAAAGACGTCACCTGTGTCTTGCTACTACCACTTGGGCTCCTCTGCTGAAAGTCCTGCTCTACCAAGGGGCGCCAAATCCAATCCTAGGCCCTTGGAAGTGAGTGTGGTGCTGCAATAAAGAACTGACACATCAACACCAGCGCGTTCCTTGGAACCGACACATCCTGCTGCAGAAATGCTGGTTTGCCACTGCCTGCACTTAAGCCGTGGACACCGATAATGCAACAATCTGACTGACAACATAGCCCTGGCTTGGCCGATGCAGCACAAACACATCAGAACTGTTACTCATTGCTTCTGGATATCGACACATCAATGACGTTGCCCAACAACTTATCACCTACAGGTGCGACGCATCCTCTCCTTTGGATCAAAGCATTGTCACCGATCATCGATGCAACAAAGGTATTGTCAGTGGGTCTGTGTGACTCCTGTACCAGGCCTATGCTCTATCATGGTCAGACTGCACTTTTTGATTTGCCCTTGTCCAGCACAACCAGATATCTTTGGTTGGAGCTATTGTCTTCTAAGCACTGTATTTTGATTTAAACTTTAAAAATTCATAACTTGACTTGTGTATGTTGGATTTGTGTCATTTTGGTCTTGTTTGACTCAGATAAATATTGCCTATATATAGGCATATATATATATATAATATATATATATGTATATATATATATATATATATATATATATCAATCAAAACAAGACCCTTTCAGGGTTAGAGTGACGCATAAATTATGCAAAATAGTTCTTTTGGGTAGTTCTCAAATTTAGGTGGAGAGCAGCTCCAATAAAGAGCACTCTACAACACCAGCGACACTCTAGATTTGCTCACCCTTAATGTCTGTTTATCTAGCAAAGTTTTTAAGTATAGTATCTGCATAGTGCTATCCGCGCCGAGCTAGATAAAGACAAAGGGGGTCATTACAACCCTGGCGGTACAAGACTGCCAGGGCTGTTATGACGAAAGCACCGCCTACAGGCTGGTGGTCCTTCACAGGTCATTACGACCGCGGCGGAAGCGCCGCGGTCGCACCGCCGGGGCCGGCGGTTTCCCGCCACAATGGCCGGCGGCGGTAGCTATCCGCCAGGGCAGCGCTGCCCAGGGGATTACGAGTCCCCCTACTGCCAGCCTTTTCCTGGCGGTTTGAACCGCCGAAAAGGCTGGCGGTACGGGGAGTCGTGGGGCCCCCTGACAGGGCCCCGTGCAGCTTTTCACTGTCTGCATAGCAGACAGTGAAAAGCGCGACGGGTGGAACTGCACCCGTCGCACGGCCGCAACACCGCTGGCTCCATTTGGAGCCGGCTCCTGTGTTGCGTCTGAGATCCCCACTGGGCCGGCGGGCGGAAACTAGGTTTCCGCCCGCCGGCCCAGCGTGGATCTCCAAATGGCTGCGGCGGGGGTGCGGCTGCATTGGCGGCCGCACGGCGGTCCGATCGTAATGAGGGCCAAAGTCTTTTGCCATTTGTACAGCAAAATCTTTAAGCATAGGATTGACACAGTGTCATCCTTGCCGAGCTGTAAAATGGCAAAAGCCACATACCACTCCAGGCACAGTATTTACAGCTTTGGACTGGTCAAATACTATCCAAACCAACCTGGAATGTGTAAAGCAACCCCTTTCACTCTCATTAGAGCTCTTCAGAGGGGTTTAGCTTTGTCCAGACACAAGAGAGCACCCAGTATAAACCAAAACAAGACCCTTTCAGGGTTAGAGTGACGCATAAATTATGCAAAATACAAATATTTAATAGGCATCAAAATGTACAAAGTGAAACATGAACACATAGATAACAGATGCTCACCATTCACATTTCTTAAAATGTCATATATTCATGTATTAAAAATGTCAATCTGGTTCATGTAGGGAAGATTGTTGTGAGGCGTACCAGCCCCCTTAATATCACGACTTTAGTGAGAACTCAGACAAGAAGACAGAAATGACAGTTGTTTATTTATCATAATCCCAGAAGTACAAACGTTGTACAGTCAGATACTGATAGACGATAAAACTGTCATGTGTTACACAAGGGAAGGCATTGTATGTATTAGTGAAGAGGTCTCTGAACTCACAAATCTCCTGCATTTGTTTGGAATGCAAGTGTTGTCAATTACAATAATCGTGCCGGCAGAGGGTGGTTTGAATGTGCTCTATGACTCGAAGCCTCTAGGGAAAACTGGCCATGCCCTTTAATGTCAATTCACCAAACTGCTAGGGGTAGCGGAAGTGACGTCACACACCCATTTTGACCTTCAATTCCACTCACACACATATGCCAACACATAAACACATTTAAGCACACACAAGTCCATCTAAGTACACTCACCCTCAAGCATGCACACAATATACATAAAAAGCATTTTTTTGCTTAGCTCAGCAATGAGGGAGTGTCTAATCCAGCTAATTGTACTCCATGTTTTTATCAAACTAACAGTGAAGAATTAAACATTATTCACTATCTGTGTAATTAAAAAAATGAGAGAAAACAAAGAGAAAGGAGCCCCAAACATCCATAACGACGTGCTGCCACTGTGTGTCGGGCACTGCTTTTGCCAACTCTGAAGCCAGGGGTTGCAAACACAGTGCCAGAGGTAGCAAGGGGCAAGCCAGGGGTTGCAGCTGCGACCCCTGGTCGACTCCTAAATGACGTCCATGGCCATGCCATAGAGTTGCAAACTTGACACAGTAACTGTAGCATGGTAAAGCAATGCTGATGCATTTCAATACCTGATGCATTCATGTCGATTTTTTTCAGAGCTGCTAGTCCTGGATCCACTGGATCTTCGGAATTATACATTGGCCAGGAATTTGTATGCAGTGACATGGGAATGTTTCATGGAAATGATCACTCGTGGATAGAAGTGGTACCACTACCACTTCCTCAAACATTCAGTGGCAGATTTAAGAGCCCCTAGAACCTCCTCGCACCACATTAGCATCATTTGTTTTATGCTAATGTGTTCCAATGAGACCGAAATGGAAGCACCAAATTTACAAAGTGGCACAATGCATAGATTGCACCACTTTTTAATACTTTGCGCTACATTATGCCTGCGCCAGACATAATGTATTCAATAGGGGCGCTCCCCCATTACCAAATAAAAAAAATGGCACAAAGAAATCTAAGAGATTTCTTTGCGTCCTTTGCCTGCTCAGAGCAGGCGTTAAAAGGAGGAAACCATTGTTTACAATAGGCCTCAATGGGCTTTGCAGGATTAGCGTCAACATTTTTGATGCTAATCCTGCAAGGCTCAGAACTAGTGTAAAAGATGTTGACGCTAGTTCCCTAACTACCACCATGGTGCACCGTATCTTAGATACGGCGCACACATGGTGGTGTTGGGGGGGGGGCGCTAAGGGTTACAAGGATCTTTCCTTAAATCAGGCCCTCAGGTTACATGCCTCCTCAAACAGCTATTCATCAGGATGAGGGGCTGTGCAACAAACATCAATCCCATTACTTTGTTAAGTTTATTGTGCCTGTGGCTAGTTTTCTTTCACTGCTAAGTTGTGTATGATTGGTTGTTAATTTGATGAGGTACAATTGTTAAAATGTGTGGTAGAAGTGTAAGCACATTAATAAGACCATCTGTGGTTTGGCAAGTGTTTGCAGTTTCAGTTGTTTTTCGTGCAATGCATTTTGCTGATTTCTGGGGGCATATTTACTAATCTTTCACGCAGTGGAGAGCAAGAAGCAAAGTTTCTGCTCTGTGTTGCTGAGACACAGAGAGCAGAAGTGCTCCATATTTACAAGGATATGGAGCATTTCTGCTATCTTCTTGCGCTGGTACACTGTGTGCAGCCTATGTGCGAAGGCAGGCACCTTTGCCCTGTAGTGCAACGGTGCCTGTGTTACAGGCAGGATTGTTTTTGTGCAGGAAAGCATTCCTTCTTGCACAAAAAACATTCCTTAGATGCATTTCCCTCCTTCTATCTGTACTGCAGAATGCAGCACACATGGAAAGAGAAAATAATGAGGTAAAATAAAGATATTTCTCCTTAATACATCTCACTGGGGAATGTGTAGCATTCTAACTCATTCATAGGTTTACTAGCTTTAGTTAATCTGGGAATGCAGGATAATCCATGGATGAATGCGTGGAAATGCTCATGCTCCATCCATGGAAGGTCTCCCAAGTTGAAGTGTAATGTAAAGCAGCACAAGCAGCTGCATTGCGTTTCATTTCATTACAAAGCCATGCAAAGCAGTGCAAATCGACCCTTGTGGGGCTTTGCCAATATCGCTGAAGCCTTCCGTTGTTCTTGCATTGTCTTGTGTGTAGCAAGGACAACACAAAGCCTTGATAAATCTGGGTTTTGATGTGTATGTGGGTATGATCTGTCGTTGTGAGTTAATGTGGGCAGTAATGTGGTATTTATGATTACTAATTCATGTCAAAATATTGTTTTCATCTTTTCCTGGTGGTGTTACTTCCAGCCTCACGGCTTTTTGTGTGAACCCATTATAGTTGATCTGAGTTGGCTTGGCTGGTTCATCTGAATGCGACATATGTCAATGCTGAGATAGTTTTTTACCCTTTAATACTGAGTAGCTTTCGGCATTCCTTGGTCCGTGGATTTGCACAGGCAACCCTGTGGCTTCTTTAATTCTCCCCTTACCACTGCATTTGTGGTATATATTCTAATCTTTTTAGATTTATTTCTCTGCACACGTTTACACTATAGAACTTTGTCTTGTATATATTAGTTTTGCACACTTGGTAACTGCAGTGGAAAAGTAACTATTAAAATGTGTAATTTGCTGTGCTTGAAAGCCTACTGTAAATAAGCTAGTTCTGATATCTCCCTTTTTTTTCATTAACTGTAATAATTATTCCAATTAGGAATGCCATTCTGCTTGCTAAAGAACAATGCAGCCAAGTCCAATGCCTGGAAGAGGGCTGTAGTGCCATTACATTTTGAACTTCCAGCTTGGATGGGAGAAGCATGGAACACACAATGTCACAAAGAACTTCAAGAATAACATATATACTCACTGAAAAAACCAAGGTTAAAGTAACATTGTAGTAAGGTGGGAATTTAAGTGCCAACATAACAATTTAAGCATGCTATAAGTGCACCCATTCCACAATGGGTGATTCTGGCGCGACTTCACAATAACATGGCTGTGGCAGAGGCATCAGCTAAAGGGCAGGTCATACTCTCACTTGATGCAAATAAGGCTTTTGACTCTGTGGAATGGCCACACTTGTTTGGGGTCTTAACTAAGATGGCCAGTAGATGGGTCAAACTGCTTTATGACAGACCGTGCACCAAAGTTAAAGTCAACGATTGCTCCTCCCAGGAGGTTGAGGTGCAAAGAGGTACTAGGAAATGGTGCTCACTTTCGCCGTTGCTGTTCGCACTGGCAATAAAAGTATTGGCAGAATGGGTACGGATTGATGCACAGGTCTGGGGATGGCTGGGAGCCACTGGTTGGGAAGAGTGCATTTTGTTATACGCTGATTATATTCTGTTGCACTTGGTACAAACAGACCAGACACTGTACAGACTGCTGCACATATTCTGCGTCTTCAGCAAACATACTGGATTTGCCAATAATTGGGAGAAATCCCTACTCTTTTCCATTTGGGGCCTGGGAGCAGAATGTTGTGTTAGCCTTGCTGCTTCATTTGGACAATAAACAGTTTAAATATCTTGGGATGTCAATCACATAGGACTCTGATTTACCTTATGAGGCAAATCTAGGTCCCATGCTGAAGAGGCTTGATTGGGATGCGAAACACTGCCATACATTGCCAATTTCGTTACTGGGCAAGGCACGGCAATGATTAAGATGAAAACTTTTTTGGGGGATTTCTTTTATGACTCTGGACTGAGGGCTTGATTTAGAACTCTGCAGACTGGTTACTCCGTCACAACAATGACAGATATCCTGTTCCCCCGAGATCTTAATCCCATTATATCCAATGGGATTTGTATTTCGGCGGATGAGAAATCCTTCATCGTTGTGACGGAGTAACCCTTCCGCTGAGTTCTAAATGAGGCCCTGAATCTTGAGTCCTAAGCTGGCTGCCACCACTTCCTGGTTGGTGTGGTGGCAGGCAATGAGATTTCAGCAGGAGATCTGTCGACTTTGTTGATTCTCTGTGATGTGAATTATACAAAGTTTCTGAGCCTTAACTGCTCAAAATCTACTAAATGGATTTACACCACACCAATAAAAGCACTCCTTTTGGACAAATTTCTAGCTTTCTGCAAAATTTAGATCCAGATTTAAGAGAGCCTAGAGTCACTTTGGTAATGCCTTAGCATCATTTGTTCGACGCTAAGATGGCCTTTTCCCTTCGCCATGTTTAGAAAGTGGCGCAGTGCATGCATTGCACCACTTTGTAACACTTGTGCTACTTTATGCCTGCGCTAGGCATAATGTATGCAAAGGGGCATTACCTCTCTGATACAAATTGGGACCTAGCCCCTCAAACTTCCCCCTCTGCTTGTCCTCCAAATAAATTTGTGCTGAAATCATGTCGCAATCATAACCCCTAAGTGGACTCGGAGCCCCAGCCACACCAAATTTCCACTGACAGCCTTGTCCCTTGTAGACCTCACTTTCTATCAATTTACAATGTGTCTTGCCAGCCTCCCAGTCATGGTACAGAGGATGTGTCCCATTGACCCATTTTTGGGCAATATCTTGTTTTACCATCATGCAAGGTAGGTTCACCACAATCTTCTAGAACTATGACATATCTGTTGGTCCCCAATTGCCTGGTAGAACCAATCGCGGTTGTAATTCCAAGTGTAGCCCTGTGGTATACTCTAATGAACCTTGTACCACCTCACAGAAGGCTTGCAGTTGGGGACAACTCCAAAGGGGATGCAGTGGTGTGCCTTCCATTCCACAACCTCTCAAACAGGCCATACTCTCTGTCCTAACAATCCTATGCAGCAGTAGTCTTGCTTGTGTAATATGTCCTGTGTAGAATTTTAAGTTGGATGAGTCAAAAGCTTGTCTTTCTAACCAACTCTGCAGGGAATTCTAATGCCATCTGCAAGTCTTCCTCTTCTAGCTCTCTCAGATCCTAGTCCTGGTGTATCTTTTAGGGGGAGGGGCTGTGCAGCCCACCTCCATGAGCTTCTGAAGCCCCTGAGGAGATCATCCTCCCAGGGTCAGGAAACAAAGTGTAAGGGAGCCATTCACTCAGTGGGGCCGGCTTACTAGCCATGTCCAGGAGGGCCCACACCAGGGATGTAGTGTCACGGTCTGTCACGGCTCCGGGCGGTTCCATCAGGACTCCGGGCTGAGCACCCCTTGAGGACAAGGAATATCTCCTATGGATGTAGTGTACCGAAGCAGAGGAGCAGATAAAGGCATACACCAGGAATGAACAGCTATAGTAAAGCACAGAAACAGGATAGTGAAAGCAGAGCAACCTTAGTGTGAACAAACAGGGAACTAATCATAAATGAACAACCACACTGGGGTTACCACTAAGGTTGTACATAGGTAAGGCTCAGAACTTCCCACAGCAACAGGGAACATCAATGCCTCTGTGCAGATTACTCTTGCAGATAGTCACCCCACAAGCCCCATAGAAAGGAGGCAGCAGACGTGATTCTCTCTCTGGACCCTTAGGGCACAAACAGGGATTTTACTTACGTACATGAGACAAGCCCTTGTGGGTCCAGTTGGAGACACAGTGGCAATTCCTGGAAAACAGCAATGGCACACTGTCACAGAAATGCACTTAAGACTACACACAACACAAGACAAAGGACGGGACAGGAATTGCCTCCTGGAAACCTGGAGCCAACCCCTGTACAAAGGAAATCACATATGCTCAGTATGCTTTCCAAACACAATAACCCAAAGGGAAACTACAGAGCCAGAGCTGGAAAGGAGCCTAAGAACTGGAGCTCATAGTCAGGGGCAAGCTATGCAAGGAGCACTGAAGGATGGGCAAATATACACAGGAATTCTAGGAACCTGTAACAAGCAAGAGACTAACTACAAGAGAATTACAGATTGCAAGAATCACAGAGAAAGAGAACAGAAACTAGGGGCCAAGTCTGAGGTACAGAAGAGAAATTACAGGCGCTAAGGTAGAAGCGAAAGGAATAAGTAAGGGGAAATAATACCAGGAACAGAAGGAACAAAATAGGAAGCAAGGCAAGAACAGGATTGGAAACAGGGCACAGGCTCTGGTTGAAGCAAGCAGGAACAGGACTGGAAAACAGGCCAACAAGAGGTCTGGTACACAAAGGAAACAAACTCCAATGCACGACAGTGAGCTTCAGGGGATAGCAGCTTATAAGAAGTTCCGGGCAGCAGCAAACCCAGGGTAGAGTCACATGACTGGGCTGCACAAGAGTGGTCACAGGTGTGTGCGGTTCCTGTCTCTCACACGTCCTGAAGGAGAGAATACAGTACAAAGAAACAGCAGGACTATTCCCATAAGAAGGAATGGACAGCAGAATCCAGGACTTACTGACTACTAGGCAGTGCATTATGGGACCTTAAGTCCATTGAAGCATGTAGGTCTTTAATATTACACAATATCGAAATGGGAAGCAAGCAGAAGTCGGAAAGGGACACTAGATGAGTGTTAATGGTGATTTCCAGGCTGCAGATCATCCGTGTACAGTGCCCCGTCTTACACTGCATGTGGAGTGTCAGCTAGGGCCTTGGGGGTCTTGAGTCTCCCCCAGCTGCCCCCAATGAGTATAGTGTGGGTTAATATTTAGTAATGGCCCTGGGGGATGGTGTCCTCAGGGCCTAAGAAAGCTTGTGGAGGGGGACCACAGGGCTCCCTGCCATTTAATGAAAATAAACAGCCCTGGCGGATGGGGTCTCCATGACCTAATAAGGCTGGGGATGGGGGATACGCATCCTCCCTCCCCTTTAAAATAAGTAAGGCCCGAGGGATACCGTCCCTAGGGTCTAATTGGGCTCTGGGAGAGGGGACCACACAGCTTCTCCTCTATAAAAGCATAAACAGCACTGGGTGATGGGGTCCCCAGGCCCATGATGGGTTTGGGGTGGGGTGCCACCCCCCTTCCTCTTAATAAGAAGGCCCAGGGGTATGAGACCTCAGGGCCAGACTTTGTGGCCCACCGCTTATGGCCAAAAGCTGTGCACTCCGTGGGGTTGGCTTTCGTGGGGGGGTTGGCCGCAGGCTCTGTGGCCAACCCCTCCCTGTGCATGACCAAAGGCCCTATACAGTGTGAGGTTGGAAGGCTTTAAGGGGTAAGCGTCAGGGCCTGGCAACAGGGGATTGTATTCACGATTGGCAATTAAATATTACTTTATGTTAAAAAAAACCTAAAAATTCACTGAAAGAAACAAACTTTAAAGTAACCTTATAGTTAGGTGAAGTGTTCAGTAAAACCTGAAGTTTTAGTCTCTTAAAACCTTAAAACCACACAAATTCACCATTTATAGTTATCTCAACTAACTACAACTCGTGCTCTAAGATAACTATGCTATGCCCTCACCATGCACTGCTAATTAGCCTACATCTGACATCACTCATGACATCTTCTATGACATAATTGATAATACTAATGCAACAATTGCAGACAAATTATTGATGAGAAAACTGCATAATAATAATGTTACTTTAAACTTTAGTTTTTCAGTGAATATATACAGTGGGAGCCATCCATTTGTTGTTTTTGAGAGTGTCCCAGTGCCCCCCCAAAAATATTATGTTGCATCACTCCCCAGTCACTGGCTCACCATATAGAGTTTAAAAAAGGGTAGATCCTCCACAAGTTTTTGGTAAATATATATTTTTAAAATTTAGTTTTTGGCCCAGGGCTAGGTAGGCACAGTATCCCTACTTTGCTCTCCCATTTTTACTTTGCCTAACCCTTTTGCAGGAGAGGGGGCCTGAGTCTCTGAATCCTAAAATGTTTACTACCACATCTTAGTTGATGTGGTAGCAGCCAATCAGATCTTATCCTGAGATCTGTCAGCTTTCCAGATACTCCCCAGAGTCATATGTGCATACATTTTGAAGCTTAATGTCTCAAAAATAACTGAACAGATTTCCACCAAATCACTAAAGGTAAGCTTCCTGGACTAAGAAGTAGCTTTCTGCCATTTTGTTGTAATTCTGTTCAGCTGTTTTTACAATTGTGAATTATATGGGGAAAATACGTTTTGGGACCCCACTCCTTTTTCTTAGCCTGTGCTTTATGAATTAGTCTAACCTTTCCAGGAAGGAGCTGAGATGGATGAGACTTTTTCATTTCATGAAGATTCATCAACCAGCACTAAATTCATTAGCAAACCAGAAAATCAATTTCCTATGCATGGCGACAGTCTCTGGGCCACACTTATCTTACCCATACTTGCCATGTGTTTTAAAGGCATGTGTGGTAATTGCATTTGCATGGTAAGGGCTTGTGTGGTAAAGGCATGCATGATTAAGGCATTCATGGAAAAGACTGCGCATTCGTGGAAAATAATGTTTTCCCACTTGGAGCCTTGCACCCCAAAACTCGACACTTCAGCAGGAGCTTGACAATGATGTATCTATATTTTGGGGACCCATGCCAGTTTGAGAATCTTGCCTTTCCATTATGATGAATATTGAAACTAAATGAAGTAGCAAAATCTCAATATAAACATTATGACCAATGTAACTTGCTAGGCTTACCCAAACTCTGCTTCACTGAGGTTGCCCTGAATTGGTCCGAGTCTACAGCACATACTGACTTTCATTGCTGCTTTCTTGTTTCCTGACTATTTCTACCTTAGAACTTCAAATAGTTATATCCTCTGTTCTGGAAAATGCATTTTGTTCTATTTATTTGTTTTCCCTAAACATTTCTTAGGGGAATTGCTTCATGCCTCTGTCATAGTTAGCAATTGGTAAGCAGATGTCCTCTTGTCCTCTTTGAGCAGTACTGCGACCTAACCATATTTGAATTGTTAAGTAGGTGGGGTATAGACACCGTAACTAACAATTTCTTGCAATAGCTATTGTGCTCATACTTCATAGTATAACCTCCAGCTAAAATGTAGCAATGGTGTTATGCAATGATTCAAGGTGATTGTCTCAGATTATACTGGGTGGATGCATTGGGCTCTTGTCTCCAATCTAGAAACATGTTTCTCTCTTCTTTGGTTGACCCTTAGAAATAGTTCCATGCCCTACATTTTCGAAGGTCTGGGAAGTACTGTTTTTGTGGCAATCCTTTGATTGAGAGTCATATACAATTTTGTATTCCAGGGCTGTTTGGAACTCTGTATGCTCTTTGACACTCTTCAGTTCACCCCAAGAGGGGACTGCGCACTACCAGGCCCACACACCTGGTAGTGCGTGCCTGGAGGCACATATAGCACAGCAGTACTTCCCGCTGTGTGGGACACTCTTCAATTCTCCCTGGGGGGTGTGCACTACCAGGCCCAGACACCTTTGCGGCAGGACGACACTGAAGCAGACTTTCACGCTAATCGCACAACAGCACTTCCTGCTGCATAGGTCGTGCCTGGGCGCCTGCCCTGGTGAAGATCGGGCGAAGATGGGCCCGTCTTAGCCCGTCAGAGGCTGGGCTGGGCCCACACTCTTTTGAAGTTATTTTCCTGACCTGGTAAGCTTTTGGCTATTTTGTTGTAGGCATCTTCTGTCCCCCCCCCCTTGTGAAGTTTGGACAATATTGGGAAAAGGAAAGTTACCACTGGCTCCACTTCTACTTTGCAAACTCATCCTTGGTCCTCTATTGATAATTTTTAAGTACGGGCTGTGGATTTGGTATCAAACGAAATCAAGCTGGTGGAGCGTTGTCTTTCTTTAGTGGTGGAGGACATTGAATCCATGCCCCTTATTAAGCCATCAAGTCCCGCTGTTACATGCAATATTGGTTCTGCTGGAAGTACACAGCGAAGCATTTCTCCAGCCACCTCTGTCACTCAAACCCCTTGTATGGACTCAGGTGTAGCTCTTATAGGTGACCAAGTTGTGGAAGAAGGTCTGAATGTGGCTGACTGTTCTGGTGTCTCAGGTGGCTCTTCAGACTCTGGCCCATTATCAAAAAAGCGAAGGAGGGCCTTAAAGCCTAAGCCAACTCGACCCTTGCAGCTCCCGACCTACAAAAAATAAGTTAGTCTGGTGCCATTGCACCCATCAAATGTACATCCCTGGGCATTGATGAAGACTTGGTTTATTGACTTGTTGGACTCCAAGTTGCAACATACACACAGACAATTAACCTCATTAGAATCTAGCTTGGGCAATTTATTGTCTGTGGTAGGGAAGGAACCCATTCAACTACAGTCAGTAGCAACTCAGTAAATGGTTTCTGATTGGTCCCTATCATGGTAGTGGCTCCTGGACCTAGTTATTCATCTGAGGTAGTAGCTCAGAGCCTCTCTTCCAGCTTACAGAATTAGCTTACAGAATTGCAGTACAGAAGATGACCTAGTTAATCAGTTAGCCACAATTTCGGGTAACCCCTACCCACAGGTGCCAATCCCCCAAACTTCTAATAAGATGTTACATCTTGTTAGGCAATGTAGGCAACAATTGGTAAAGCACCCCCAATCTCATCTCCCGGTCATCGATTTGCCCCCAGCTTCATGTCCCTATGTGGTTGTCCTTGATAATGTACCTAGGCTTCAAGGGCGGCAAGAAAGGTGAGAGCTCCAAAGGTCCAAACAATACCCTTCTGTTAGAAATGGGGTTTTTGGTTGGCAGTCAGGTTCCCCTCTGTCCAAGCAAGAACCCTCACTCTAGTCAGGGTAAGTCACACACAATCCAAATTATCCTGTGCCCATCCTCTGGTAGCTTGGCACTGAGCAGTCAGGCTTAACTTAGAAGGCAATGTGTAAAGTATTTATGCAATAAATCGTACAATAACACAATATAGCACCACAAAAATACACCACACAGTGTTTAGAAAAATATATAATATTTATCTGGATATTTGCAGGTCAAAACGAATAAAGATGCAATATGAAATTGTAGAGATATCACTGAAAAGTGATAGAAAGTGTCTTAAGTCTTTAAAAAGCAAACAAAGTCTCTTTCAAGAACAAAGTACCTGGTTTAAAGTGGGAAATCTCCGCAAAGGGCCGCAGAGGAGGAGATACGTGGGAAAATGGTGTGTGCGTCGGTTTCGCCCCTACACACACAGACTTGCGTCGTTATTTTTCACGCGGGGAAGTCGTGCATCGTTTTCCGGCGCGAGGACAGTCTCCTTCTGTGGTTCGCGGGATTACCAGATGTCCCGGGGTCTGTGCGTGGAATCCTAGGCTTGTTTTCCGGCTGCGTGTCGTTCCGGTGGGCTGTGCGTGGAATCTTCTCCCTCACGGCAGGCGTCACGTCGATTTCCTCCCTGAAGTCGGGCGGCGTTGTCCAGGCGAGGCCGTGCGTCGAAGTTCCGGTCGCACCGCAGGCGTCGCATCGAACGGTGTTTTTCCGGATCGGCGTGCGGTGAATTTTTCACTGCGGAGCAAGCTGTGCGTCATATTTTTCGTCACACAAGGCGTCCAGTTGAAAAAGAGAAGTCTTTTTGGTCCTGAGACTTCAGGGAACAGGAGGCAAGCTCTATCCAAGCCCTTGGAGAGCACTTCAGCCACAAGGCAAGAGTTCAGCAAGGCAGCAGGGCAACAGCAAGGCAGCAGTCCTTTGTAGAAAGCAGTCAGGTGAGTCCTTTAGGCAGCCAGGCAGTTCTTCTTGGCAGGATACAGGTTCTGGTTTAGGTTTCTTCTCCAGCAAGTGTCTGAGGTGGTAGGGCAGAGGCCCTGTTTTATACTAAAGTGTGCCTTTGAAGTGGGGGTGACTTCAAAGAGTGGCTAAGAAGTGCACCAGGTCCCCTTTCAGTTCAATCCTGTCTGCCAGGGTCCCAGTAGGGGGTGTGGCAGTCCTTTGTGTGAGGGCAGACCCTCCACCCTCCCAGCTCAGGAAGACCCATTCAAAATGCAGATGTATGCAAGTGAGGCTGAGTACCCTGTGTTTGGGGTGTGTCTGAGTGAATGCACAAGGAGCTGTCAACTAAACCTAGCCAGACGTGGATTGTAAGGCACAGAAAGATTTAAGTGGAAAGAAATGCTCACTTTCTAAAAGTGGCATTTCTAGAATAGTAATATTACATCCGACTTCACCAGTCAGCAGCCAACGCAGTTTTGCGTCAAAAAAATTAGCGCCGGCTAACGCCATTCTGAAGCGCCATGCGGGCGCCGTATTTATTGAATGACGTTAGCCGGCATTAGCCGCCGGCGCCGTCTGGTGTGCGTTAAAAAAAACGACGTACACCAGGCAGCGTCGGCGTAGGGGGATATGGGGTTTGGGCGTCAAGAAATGGGGCAAGTCAGGTTGAGGCAATTTTTTACGACTCCCAACCCCCATAGAAATGACTCCTGTCTTAGCAAAGACAGGAGTCATGCCCCCTTGCCCAATGGCCATGCCCAGGGGACTTCAGTCCCCTGGGCATGGTCATTGGGCATAGTGGCATGTAGGGGGGCACAAATCAGGCCCCCCTATGCCACAAAAAAAAAAAAACACTTACCTGAACTTACCTTAATGTCCCTGGGATGGGTCCCTCCAGCCTTGGGTGTCCTCCTGGGGTGGGCAAGGGTGACAGGGGGTGTCCCTGGGGGCATGGGAGGGCACCTCTGGGCTCCTTCAGAGCCCACAGGTCCCTTAACGCCTGCCTTTTGCAGGCGCTAAAAAACGTTGCAAAAGCGGCCGTACGTAATTTTTTTTGACCCGCCCACTCCCGGGCGTGAATTTTGCCCGGGAGTATAAATCCGACGCACATGCCTCGGAGTCGATTTTTTAGACGGGAACGCCTACCTTGCATATAATTAACGCAAAGTAGGTGTCCACGCTAAAAAATGACGCTAACTCCATGGACTTTGGCGCTAGACGCGTCTAACGCCAAAGTATAAATATGGAGTTAGTTTTGCGTCGAAATTGCGTCAAAAAAAACGACGCAATTCCGGCGCAAACGGAGTATAAATATGCCCCAAAGTATTTGTACCAACACACACAGTAACTTATTGAAAACACTACAAAATGACACAACACCGGTTTAGAAAAATAGGAAATATTTATCTAAACAAAACAAGACCAAAACGACAACAATCCGACATACACGAGTCAAGTTATGAATTTTTAAAGATTAAACTCAAAAATAGCGCTTAGAAACAAAAATGCTTCGATGAGATGTTAACACAGCGTCGTGACGGAGTCGTTCCCAACAAGCCGACACCAGCGGCGCCGGACACGGAGTCGTGTAGCCCCCCAAGTACAGTACCTTTGGTGAAGAGTGAAAACAAGCCGATTCACGAAGTCGGGGATCGCGGCGTCTGTGCGAAACATTGAATCCGTGCACTTCGAGCGGCGTCGGTCACGACGTGGTGTGGCGACTTCCACGGAGTCGCGGACTTCAGCGGGGCTGCTGCGGCGTCGGGCCTGCGAAGAGCGTCGCGTTCCTGCAAAGGTCACGGCGTCGGGTGCAGGCGGGGATACCGGATTCAGCAGTGGCGTCGGTCCGGAGTCGTCCGAAGTTGATTTCCTTGGATTTCCACCAGCTTTCCTTTCAAGGGCCCAGGGACTGGATATGGCACCACTTGTCAGAGCAGGGATCTCTCCAGAGACTCCAGGTGCTGGCAGAGAGTCTTTGCTGTCCCTGAGACTTCAAACAACAGGAGGCAAGCTCTAAATCAAGCCCTTGGAGATTTCTTCACAAGATGGAAGGCACACAAAGTCCAGTCTTTGCCCTCTTACTCTGGCAGAAGCAGCACTGCAGGAAAGCTCCACAAAGCACAGTCACATGCAGGCCAGCACTTCTTCCTCAGCTATCAGCTCTTCTCCAGGCAGAGGTTCCTCTTGGTTCCAGAAGTGTTTCTAAAGTCTGTAGATTTGGGTGCCCTTCTTATACCCATTTTAGTCTTTGAAGTCACCTTTCTTCAAAGGGGACTCACACCTACTTGTGAAATCCTGCCTTGCCCAGGCAAGGCCTCAGACACACACCAGGGGGTTGGAGTCTGCATTGTCAGAGGCAGACACAGTCCTTTCAGATGAGAGTGACTACTCCACCCCTCCCTCCTAGCAGAGATGGCTAATCAGGAAATGCAGGTTACACCCCAGCTCCCTTTGTGTCACTGTCTAGTGTGAGGTGAAAAACAACCCAACTGTCAAACTGACCCAGACAGGGAGTCCACAAACACAGCAGAGTCACAGAATGGTTTAAGCAAGAAAATGCTCACTTTCTAAAAGTGGCATTTTCAAACGCACAATCTCAAAATCAACTTTACTAAAAGATGTATTTTTAAATTGTGAGTTCAGGGACCCCAAACTCCACCTGTCCATCTACTCTCTAGGGGAATCTACACTTTAATCATTTTTAAAGGTAGCCCCCATATTATCCTATGAGAGAGACAGGCCTTGCAACAGTGAAAAACGAAGTTGGCAGTATTTCACTGTCAGGACATATAAACCACATTACTATATGTCCTACCTTATCCATACACTGCACCCTGCCCTTGGGGCTACGTAGGGCCTACCTTAGGGGTGCCTTACATGTAAGAAAAGGGAAGGCTTAGGCCTGGCAAGTGGGTACACTTGCCAAGTCGAATTTACAGTGTAAAATACACTTACAGACACGGCAGTGGCAGGTCTGAGACATGATTACAGGGTTACTTGTGTGGGTGGCACAATCAGTGCTGCAGGCCCACTAGTAACATTTGATTTACAGGCCCTGTGCACCTCTAGTGCACTTTACTAGGGACTTAACAGTAAAACAAATATGCCAATCATGGAGAACCAATTACGTACACATTTTAAACAGGAGCACTTGCACTTTAGCACTGGTTAGCAGTGGTAAAGTGCCCAGAGTAACAAAACAGTAAAATCAGAGTCCAGCCCACATCAACAACCTGGGGAACAGAGGCAAAAAGTTAAGGGAGACCACGCCAAGGATGAAAAGTCTAACAGTGGTCTATTGCTAAGTGTAGGTACTTACCTGCCCTTACCAATAACCCATCTTCCAAAACATTTCAATTCACCCAAATAAGGCAAGTGATACATTGAAGTCATAAAATTAATCCCGGACTAAGGGGGTGATTTTAACCTTGGCGGACGGCGGAGGCCGTCCGCCAAGGTACCGCCGCCAAATGACGGCACCGCGGTCAAAAGACCGCGGCGGCCATTCAAACATTTCCTCTGGGCCGGCGGGCGCTCTCCAAAAGAGCGCCCGACGGCCCAGAGGAAATGCCCCTGCAACGAGGACGCCGGCTCAGAATTGAGCCGGCGTAGTTGCAGGGGTGCGACGGGTGCAGTTTGCACCCGTCGCGTATTTCAGTGTCTGCATTGCAGACACTGAAATACACAGTGGGGCCCTCTTACGGGGGCCCCTGCAGTGCCCATGCCATTGGCATGGGCACTGCAGGGGCCCCCAGGGGCCCCGCGGCACCCCCTACCGCCATCCTGTTCCTGGCGGGAGACCCGCCAGGAACAGGATGGCGGTAGGGGGTGTCAGAATCCCCATGGCGGCGGAGCGCGCTCCGCCACCATGGAGGATTCCCCCGAGCAGCGGGAAGTCGGCGGGAGACCGCCGACTTTCCGCTTCTGACCGCGGCTGAACCGCCGCGGTCAGAATGCTCGTGGGAGCACCGCCAGCCTGTTGGCAGTGCTCCCGTGGTCGGTGGCCCGTCAGAATGACCCCCTAAATGTTGTACGAGTCTGGCAGCACTTCGAAGTGCTTTTTAAAACTATTGTTAGTCTAAGCTGTTCATTCTTAAAAAGAGTGAGGGTTCGATCAATTAAAATGTTGAGTGATTCATGCGCAAATAGATTGAGGGGTTTATTTACAAGTGGCCTGTGCTACCGGTGTGTCAATTTTTGTGACGCACTGGCACTTCAGGCTGCTGACCCATATGTACAAGGCCATGCCAGGCCACTTTGCATGGTTTTTCATGGCCTTGTAAATATGGAGTAAGGCAAAACAGCACAAGTTGCTGTGTTGCCTTACTTTTCGTCAAAGGGGCTTTTTCAAGGGTTTTGCATGGATGTTCCCACACAACATCCATGGATTTTGATGCATTCCCAGGTTTGTGTAAACCTGGGAATGCATCAAAAGCCAACGCCACCCTAGGGGTGGTGTAAGGATGATGCAACAGGGAGAAATATATTTATCTTCATTTCTCCCTGTTTTTCCTCTTTCTACAGCTGCTGATTTTTGCAGCACACATAGAAAGAGGAATATGCCTCTCTCATGATTGTTTTTGTGCAGGAAGGCACTCCTTCCTGCACAAAAACAATCAACCCCGCAATGTAGGCACCTTTGCACAGTGCTGCAAGGGTGCCTGCATTGGCGTATGTCAGCAAGTTGTGCACCAGCGCAGTAGAAAAGATCAGGAATGCGCCGTATCTTGTAGAAACGGCACATTCCTACCCTTTTTTTTTTATGCAGGGCAGCGTCGCAAGAAGACTTGCGGCGCTGCCTTGCTGTCAAAACGTTGTAAATGAATTCTATGTCAGGACCGGAGGCGAGGATTATGCTTCTCTTTCCATGCTTTATTTTTAACAGCAGCCAATGAACATCATGGAAAGTAAAAAACTACATCACCCAATATTAGTCATAACACGTGATCAACCATAGAGGAGGAAGCCTATAAAGTGTTGAATCACACCAAGCCACTCCTCTTTCTTTGCTGCTTCGCAGCCAGATAAGTGTGATTTTCGTTTTTATTACTGTTACTTTCTAAGGTATTGGAGCAGGCTTTTCCCCTCCTTAAAAGCGTCCTTTGGAACGCTTTCTCAACAAGTGGAGAGGGAGCGAGGGCTCGCGCTTCCTGCGCAGCCCTTTTTTATGCCGGTGAGGTTCTTTTCTTTTCTTCATTTCCTTCGTTCAAGTTAATTTTATGACCCGCGCTCAACGTGAGCGCGTTCTATGGGTCTACGTTTGCTTTGTTTTCTCCCCTCTTCTTCGCGTGGCATACGCGCGAGGGAGCCTGTCGAGCAATCATCTTCCGTTCCATCCCGTCCTTTTGTTTCCGACTTCCCCGGGAGGCCTGGTATTCAACGCTCATTTCGGAGCGTTTATCTTCCCCCCTCCGCACGCTCGATCGGAGCGCTGCCTGTTTCTTTTGTCTATTCCCCAGGGGGGCCCGATTACAGTGCTCGTCCCGGAGCGCGGCTGGGGCCTAATTTCTTTAGTGAATTCCTTCCTTTGTGCACTCAAGGGCAATTTCTAGAGGCTCTGCCTCAGGCGATTAGAGCGCATTTGCGCTGTTTACCCCCTCATTACGAGGGCCTTATTAGAGGCTCTGCCTCATAAAATTCAAAGCGTTTTTAGCGCTTTTAAGCCCTCTGTAGTTCCCCCACCGGCTTAGCTCCCAATTACGCCCCAGTGCTGGGACACTGGGGTTGAAATAATTCTAATTCAGGCTGTGCCTGGCGTAAGGGTCTTTAACCCCTTCAGGGCTGCTCCCTCCACATCTTAAAATTCTGATAATTGGTTACTGCCCTGATTTATTTTAATATATACTGATTATACTGTTTCTCCAACAGTATGGCTGGCTATGATGAGCAAGCTGATGACTTGTACTATATTGACGATACTGCTGGCTTTTTTGACCAGGATTTAGTGTATGCTCTAGACGCGGGCGTGCGTCATTCAGTTAATCAGGCCTTGGTTCAGGCCATTCAGCCCATCAACATCACCTCTTGGGCTTGGTTGATCAACAAGCTCGGGCAGCGCCCGTGGGCGCACCTTCCTTGGAAGATCCTTCCTTTGCGGCAGGCCCGCAATCTGCAAAACAGCCTTCTAATCCGCACGCTGCGGATTTCCAATCCCTTTTAAGGAATATGGCTAGAGAGCATGATTACAATGCGGGATCACAAAAGAAAGCTGTGGATGATCCAGCTTCTTCTTCTTCATCTGACCACTCTTCCGAGCAGGAGGACACACCTCCTCGTAAACGCAAGAAGAAAGCCCACCACCAGGAGGTCTCTACCCCTAAGGTGTTGACTTTCGAGCCAGAAGACATTGTGCATCCCATATCCTCTCTGTGGTTACCACCCCCTGAGGTGGCAGATTATGTAGAAGCACATATCAGACACGGATTTGATAAGCATATCCGATCTAGATTAAGGTCTGAGTGTCCCAGACCTGATTTTCCCTCTAAGGTTACAGAGACTCCGGAGTTAGAACCTACCCTTGTTACAGTCCTCAAAAAAACGACTAAGGATCCTAAGAAGGGTATCGATCGCGCTTGGCGTGGATATCAAGATAAACTTTTAGACATTTCCGGACCTCTAACTAAGATTCTGGAATTGGCCTTTCAAGCCAAGGAATCGGGTGACCCCATTAACCCGGATATTCTGGTAGGCTGGGCTCAGAGAGCTCTATGTTTCTTGGGCAATGCTAATTGCACTATCTCATCTGAACGACGCAGATCGGTTTTGATGAAACTGGATCCCAAACTGGCGGACCTCGCCGCATCGGAATCGGGCCCAGTGGCCCAGGGTTTACTATTTGGTTCGCCCTTCATGAAAGAACTTGCTAAGTTCGTATCCACCTACGCCAGTCTGGACAAGGCACAAGGATCCATCCGGAGAGTGCTGCGTCCACTTTTTCGAGGGGCCGGACACTACAGAGGGCGTGCCTTCGGCCGTTTCAATCAGCAAGGCCCCCATTGTGGATCCTTCCAGCAAGGAAGAGGGGGTTATCAAGGTTACGACTCCTCCTCGTCTACCTTCTACCCGTCAAGACCTAGGTATGGTCGAGGCAGATTCCGCAGAGGAAGAGCCAAAGGACAACAATCTTTCTCCCAGGAGTCGGGAGCCACAGGTGAGATTGGTCTTGAGTTCAGAAGTAATTTTGGGGGGCAGAACTCAGAAGTTTTTGGAGAATTGGCATCTAATTTCATCGGATGCTTGGGTCTTGGAGACCGTACAGGGGTTCAAACTAGAATTTTACTAGACCCCTTATCAAACATTCCTTCCCAGGCAGGGATATTTTTCCCTTCAAGAACACAGTCTTATTTCCGCAGAAATTGCAGCCCTGCTCAAAAAGGGTGCCGTTATCAGAGCTCCTCTTCACCCTTCAGGGTTTGTCAGTCCAGTGTTTCTAGTAGACAAGAAAGGGGGAGGCTTGCGCCTAGTTCTAAAATTAAAAGACTTCAACGGTTTTTTGCTATATCGTCATTTCAAAATGGAAGGTATCCATTTACTAAGAGATGTTCTCCAAGAGGGAGACTGGTTAGTTTGCTTAGATCTAAAAGATGCTTACTTGACCATCCCTATTTTTCCTCCACATCGGAGGTTCCTTCAGTTCTTTTGGGAGACCGAATATTACAAGTACAAGGTCCTTCCCTTTGTCCTGTCCTCCGCCCCTTGGTGTTTCACGAAGGTTATGTGTCCAGTAGTAGAATTCCTTCGCTCCCAGGGAGTCAGGCTGATTGTATACCTAGACGACATTCTGATCATGGCTCAAGATCGAGACCTTCTGTTAGACCACCTCAATTGGTCGGTGTCTCTTCTTCAGAGTCTGGGTTTCATAATCAATGTTCAAAAATCCGTTCTGGTCCCCTTGCATCAGATAGACTTTCTGGGGTTCCAGATAGACTCATTACGGTCTCTCCTGATTCTTCTTTCCAGGAAGATCCGGTCAATCAAGAGAGAATTGAAGTCTCTATTATCCAGACAGACTGTTTCCTTGAGAGCGATTGCTCACATGGTGGGCCTGCTATCTTCTTCGATTCAGGCGATTTTCCCGGGTCCTTTGCATTACCGAGCCCTTCAACGTTTGAAGATTTCTCATCTTCAGAAGGGTCTCAGTTATGCAGACCAAGTTCCCTTGTCGGAGGAGTCCCGTGCGGAGATGCATTGGTGGCTCGATCATATGGAAGCCTGGAACGGCAGAGCCATTTTCAACTCTCTCCCGGATGTAGTGATAGAGTCCGACGCCAGTCGTTGGGGCTGGGGAGCCCGGTGCGGCTCAGTGTCCACGGGAGGCAGATGGTCCAGCTTGGAGTTGAGTCTCCACATAAATTGCTTGGAACTCCTAGCAGGCTCTTTTGCAATCAAGAGTCTTTCCCCCATCAGAGCGAATTGTTGCATCCTTCTTCGCATGAACAATATCTCAGCAGTGAGGTATGTCAACAAGTTGGGGGAACTCGTTCCCGCATCCTGGCGGAAATAGCCAAGGAATTCTGGCACTTTTGTCTTCAGCACAGGATTTCTGTGGTGGCAGAATACCTCCCTGGGGCCAGCAACTTAGTGGCCGATTGGAACTCTCGTCACCTGAGAGACTTCAGCGATTGGAGGTTACATCCCAGAGTTTTCCGAACTCTGTCTGCGAAGTGGGGTCCTTTTTTGATAGATCTGTTTGCATCTCGCCTCAATCGGCAGATGAAACGTTTTTTCAGTTGGAGACCAGATCCAGAGGCATCAATGACGGATGCGTTCCTTCAGGACTGGTCTCAGGAACTGAGTTATGCATTTCCTCCCTTCTTGATGATTCCCAGGGTTTTGACCCAGATCAGGCGTCAGCAAGCGGAGTTGGTTCTAGTGACGCCCCTTTGGAGATCGCAAGCTTGGTTTCCGATAGCAATGGAATTGAGTTGCGACCATCCGATCCTTCTTCCTTTCCGGGAGAATCTCCTCCAGGACCCTCAGGGCTTGTTACATCCATTGATCCTGGCAGGCAAGCTATCCCTGATGGCATGGCGTCTTTCAGGCAAAGATGGGTCATCCCAGGACTTTCGCAGGAGTCTTCCGACTTCATTGCAGGTTCCTGGTCCTCCAGTAGTCACAAGAGATACGCTTCGGCATGGAAGCGATGGAGTGCTTGGTGTAGTTCTAGGAGTGCAGCTCCTTCTTCAGCAGGTAGCTGTCTGGTCCTGAATTTCCTTGAAAAATTCTTAGCGCAAATGCTAGAATTTTTTTTATCCCTAAGTTTTCAACGTCCATTGAAGACAGGTGCTGTTGTGGATGACACAGCCACGGGCAACTGACATTTGTGTTTTATCACCATAACACAGAAAAAAGTAACTTGGTTAAATATTCATAGAGTAAGATCTGTAAAACAATGTGTGAAATGCACCAATCCCACATAGAAAAGTGTAACCTCTCTTAAAAAAAAAACATATTTACATACTAGAAGTGAGATCTGATGACAGTGCTTAAGAAACAAAAATAACTTCCCCTTTAAAAATTTAACAGGCAACTAATACCAATTACCTCCGGCTCCTTAGGTCTTGCACAAAGTAGAGACAGTGAAATGACAGGCAGGCAGCTGTCATCTGCTCACTGTTTTGTTTTTCTGAAGGCGGAACAAGGTTTCAACTTGAAATTAATTTCCAAAGAATACCAAAGAAAATGCTTACACTGTGACCGTGACACATGAGCAAACCTCCTCTGCAAACACGAAGCCGATTGATCCTGTCATCAAGTGTTTGCATGATTCCTCTAACTCTGAGACCGTTCTCCAGCACATGAAAAAGCGTTGGACAGAGGTCAATGTTTGTTTGTTTTTTAAACTATCAGTGCAGGCTGTACCAGAACATGCACTTAGTGTGTCTAGTGTTGTGTAAGCATGGCAAAATAATGTTTACATTCCTGATGTTTTCCAATAAAGCTCTGCTGATTGTGTACAATACCTCAAACGCTGAAATTCTAAAGTGAAATTTTGGTGCGGAATGACCGATTTCACAATAATAAATTGTATGTAAGTTATACGCACATCAGGGGATTATGCAACATGGTATTCACAAGTTCTGGGAACACACGTTTGTAATAAATCTTAAAGATGTATATGTAGAATGTTTGCATATATCATTAATGGTATTTCTTTTCATCTAAAGAAATGAATAATGTTGCTATTAGAAGTCGACCAAAAGTTCTAATGCCTTATCAAGACACTCAGGTGCTCATTCCAAGTTTGGCAGTAACTGAACCGCCACACCGATGGCGTTTTTGTGACCGCCGGCAGGGTGGCGATGCAGACCGCCAAATAACGAGTAAGGTGGTGAACCCAACGCAATACAGAAAACTCACTGCAAGCCCACCACCGCCGACGAGCAGCATCCGCCAGCGGAAAACAACTTCAGGCTGGAGGCAGCCAACATCCCGCCCTCCATATTCCGAGTAACCACTCCGCCAGGATATCCAGTGAGGCCTCACCGCCATGAAAAACCTGGCAGAAACAGAACGTATAAAAGGAAACACCCACCTCCAGGCACAGAGATGCCGTCGCAGCCGCCATGGCAAATGAACTGCTAGTCTTCCCACCATTGTATCTCGCCATACACCTTCAGGACCATCGACGATGACGATGATGACAACTGTAAGTAAACCTAGCACAGAGGTGAGGGAAATGGCAGTGATACACTCCCTCACAGAACATACATACCCCACACACACAGTGAGGGCCAGACACATGCACACACAACATACGTCAATGCCAAATACCCAATACACACACCAAGCCATGCAGATACATGCCAAACACACAGCACAACACACAACAACACCAACATACCCCATAACCACACAACAACAAGTTCCCCACAAACACCTCAACGATGGTATAGACAGGCATGTTGTGCGACACCACACATACACACCATGAACTCAATTTAGCAATGACACACAATCAATAGCTGTGAATACAAATCCAGACAATCATACAGGTGACACGACACATACAATCAACAATCAAGGATAAACACACATGCAGCACTAGACACACGGACACACACAACACCACATACAAACACACAAGCAAGCAAGCACACACATCACAACATCCCCATGGCCCAACCCATCCACCAAGCGCATACAACAATACAGACACAATCCACACACAGACGTCACACACCTTTTGCACACAGATGTCACACCACCATCTAGAAGGAAACCAGGACAAGCACCTTATCTTGCCAACCACAGAAATGTGGGCAGAAGTATTCAAACAATGAATAAACTATATACAAAAATGTGCCAATGGCAAGTCCAAATGTCCAATTCAGCAGGACACATTGTCCATCAATATGGGCCCAACTTGACTCCTGATTGAAAACAGGCCTCCACTTCATAGAGGCAGCAATGGGGCAGGCAGGCACCCCAGGTGTGTGGAGGTGGTGGGGGAGGCTTGGGTGTGGAAGGGGCACGTTTCAGCTTGGGCTTGGGAGGGGTGATCTTGGCACTGGGAGGGGTGGCTTTTCTGCTGGGTGGAGGAGCTGGGGAAACACCACAGTGTCGACCCAAGGAATGGGAGGTGGAAGGGCCTGAGAGGGGCAGGGGGACATGCTGTTTACAGGGAAGATGGGGTGGGAGAGGAGTAGGGAAGAGTTAAAGGGCAGCAAGGAAAACTCTTAGGTACACGGGGTGGTCACATGATTGAGGGTTGGGAGTGGAGGTAGAGGGAGTGCTCGTCTGACGTGTCTGTGTTCTGTACGTGGATGCTGGTGTGTGCAGTGTCTGGATGTGTGTGGTGGCTGAATGTTGGGTGGGTGAGTGGGTACGTTTGCATTTCTTGGGGGTGGGCAGAGATGCAGAGAGAGGGAATGGTAGATGTGTGAGTGGATGTTGTGATGGTGTGTGCAAGTGAGGTGGATGTGCAGCAGGTGGCAGAGACGGTAGTCGTGGTAAGTGTGGATGTGGTGTGTGGGGTGTATGACTGTGAGCCTGCTGTTGTGGTGATTGAGGGGATGACAGGAATGACAACATGACCAATGTGTGATGATGGTGTGCTGGCAGGTATGAGTGGAGATGTGACTGTATGGGAGGAGGTGGTGGTAGAAGTGCCTGTTGTTGTGTCTGCAGATGTTTGTTGTGTGTGCATGCCTGTGTGAACGTTTGTGATGCCCTTGTCTGTCTTTGCGCACCTTGTCTGTTGTGGGTGTATGCATGTGTGTTGGTGTGCCATGGATGGGTGTAGGGGGAGGGCTTGTGGATTGGGAACAGGTAGCTGGAGGGGGGGACAGAAGACAAAGGGACACTGGTTGCCATCAACGAGGAGGCCAGAGCCTGAAACGATCTCTGGAGGCCAGACAAGGCACAATGAATGCCTTCCAGGAACGCATTGCTCTGCTGCATCTGGGATGCCAATCCCTGGATGGCATTCACAATTGTTGTCTGCCCAACAGAGATGGACCTCAGGAGGTCAATAGTCTCCTCAGTCAGTGCAGCAGGGCTTACTGGGGCAGAGGTGCCTGCGGCGAAGGAGATGCCCACCCTCCTGGGTGAGTGGGCACGGGCAACTGGTTGGGGTGCTACAGAGAGGGCGGTGCTGGAAAGGGGGCTGGCGGACAACGATGATATTGGTGTGGTACCAGAAGGGTCCGCCACTGCCAGAGAGCCACCATTGGAGGAGGTATCTGAGTCAAATGTTGGGGTAGCTCCAGTTTCCCCCGAGGTGCTCCCCTCGCCCTCTGTTCCACTGCTTTCCTTGGCTTCACTGCTGGCCGCCTTCTGGGTCCTGTGAGCTGCAGCATCCCCACTCGCCGGTGCCCTTCTTCTCTCACCAGATAATGCTAAAGCACACATAGACAGAGGAGGAGAGAGAAAAGGAGAGTGGCAGAAACAGAAAGGCAGGAAAATATTAGAATCCACACATCCACTTCACATACAAACAATGCAAATAACAGTCGCTGCCTGCAAAACAATAGACCATTAGCAGTCGTTCCCAAATAGAGTCATGCAAGCTATGTCCAAACCCATCTCAACCCTGCAGACCAAACTCCTGCATGAAGACAACTGCATGCCCATCAATGCCAAAATGAATACTCCTAGGTTCAAGCCCAGGACTATACCCAATCACATGTCATCCATTACAGGATGATACTAATCTAAGCAGAGAGGGATTCAGGACACTAACTAACTGATAGGAATGTGAGGAGTACATGTGGTACAGAAGATCCATTGATCTAGGAAGTGATGCAACTGCAACCTTCACGTAAGATGCCTGTCATTACCCATATACAGTGAAATAATGACCACTTCGTACTACTACAGTACACGCAGAGATGATGGATGCAGCCATTGTCATGATAGAAGACTTGAGAGACCCTTACCTATAACTGAATATGTATCATTGTACACATGTACCACCACTTCTCATCCTACATGGGTCAACATAGCAACCGTCACACACTCCTACTTGATGGGTGTGGCAACCAGGAATGTACATCCCCTAAATCACATCTGACTATGTTCATTCCAAGTCCAAGGAGGGTGACAGTGCACAACCATGCAGTAGTGACCTGACACACATTACCCATATACAGTGAAATAATGACCACTTCGTACTACTACAGTACACGCAGAGATGATGGATGCAGCCATTGTCATGATAGAAGACTTGAGAGACCCTTACCTATAACTGAACATGTATCATTGTACACATGTACCACCACTTCTCATCCTACATGGGTCAACATAGCAACCGTCACACACTCCTACTTGATGGGTGTGGCAACCAGGAATGTACATCCCCTAAATCACATCTGACTATGTTCATTCCAAGTCCAAGGAGGGTGACAGTGCACAACCATGCAGTAGTGACCTGACACACTTCCCCCCTTGTGGCTGCTGTGTTGCCTTCAAGCACCCCTCCAAGTCAGGGTACGCCTCTGCCAGTATGTGAGCCATTAGGAGGGCCAGAGTCCGACGTGTATCCCTCCCACATTGGGAGGCCGTCCCCAGCTGGGCCTCTGCGGTCTTCCGGGCCCTGCGTCGCAGGTCCTCCCACCGCTTCCTGCAGTGGCTACTCCGCCGCCAATGGACCCCTAGGGTCAGCACTTCCCTGGTGGTGGCCCGCCACAACCCTTTCTTCTGGTGGGCGCTGACCTGATTGGGAAACAGTGAGAAAAGAGGAGACAAGATGTAAATGATACCAATCCAGCAGTAAGCTTTGGCGACACACAACGAGCACTGCTCATGCACACTAGCAATACCCCACACATATCATGTGCATGCTACAGACCTGATCAATCATGACATGTCAGTGTGCGCACACATACATCGTCAAACACCACCCAACTTGTGGGACAAAGGAGGTTGTAGTGACGTGTTGCCCTGGAGCTCTGTACAACCACCCATACAGGGGTAGGACCCCTTCCACAAGTTTTTCCAGCTGCTCTAATGAGAAGGCTGGGGCCCTTTCCCCTGCAGTGCGTGCCATCATTGCTCCGAGAGACAGGACACAGCAGCACACAAAGTGGAGGGCTGTCTATCCCGAATGCCAGGAGTCAAGTGAGCTGTCCCATACAAAATGGCAGTTACCAGCGCAGCGGTCATGACCGTTACCACCTGCGGTGATCGTCATTGGTCCCAGTCTCCCAGTAACATCAGTGTTAACCAATGAGGAGTTGCACGGCGGTTCTGACCGCACTCCGCCATGATGACTTCTGCCACCATAACGAGGTCACTTCCAGCAGTCCAATGCATGCCGGACACGCGGATGCCATTTTAGTCTGTGACATTACTGTCCTACGTTTACACAGCGTAACTACCTGCCTGTCGTCACAAATACATACTCTAGGTCTGACATGGTGAATATAGACACATGTAGTGCGTGTCTAGTGACATTTACAGACTTGTCACAATAATTGTCAGCATATTTGATCAGTATGGTAAAACACAGGGAAGGTGTAGGTGTACATATCCTGTATACGTCCATTAGCACAGGAATCATGTGCCATCATCTGATTAGGTACGGAGAGTAAAGTAATGTGTTCTCCCACATTACAGGCAACTTGCATGACTATTACATAATGACTGTTGTATGTCATACTGAAAAGCCTACATTGTGACAGATACCCTTATTGTTGCTTGTATCTCCGCACGGATTTGGCCACACTGGAGTGATGAAGAATGCACCAATTTACCAGCTACTCGTAGACCTTGAAACCATGGAAGAGAGCCACATCATTCTGACCTATCGACTAAACCGTTTGGGCATCAGGTAACTAGTCACCCATTTGAAGGCTGACCTCCTGCTGGATTTGAGGAATCCCCATGCCATCCCTCAAACAGTCCAGGTGTTGTCAGTCCTGCATTTCCTGGCGAGTGGCTCTTTTCAGAGCCCAGCGGGACTGGCTGCAGGCTTTTCGCAGCCCAAGCTCTGTAAGGTGTTGCAGGATGTGCTGGATGCCCTACTCAATCATGTGCACAGGTACATTAGGTTCCCACTACCTCCAGATTTTTCCACTGTGAAAGCAGCGTTCTACAACATCTCAAATGTCTCACATGTAATTGGGGACATTGATGGGACTCACATTGCCCTGGTACCTCCGAGGATCAATGAACAGGTCTACAGAAACAGGAAAAGTACATAATCACTCAATGCACAAGTGCAGACTAATACATTTCACATGTGCACGCTAAATTCCCAGAATCAGTACATGATTCCTGAGGAACAGAAGTGTCCCTGCAATGATGTCACAACTACAGGGAGAAAGGGCCTGGCTCATAGGTATGGTTACTGCTCTCCATGTCAGACATCTATACCCCTCATGACACAGTCAGCACTCCCCCTAGTACTGTTACACAGGACCATGTTTCCTTTTCCACACAGTGACTCCTGATACCCCAATCTGCCCTGGATGAGGCATGTGATTGAATGGTCTCTTGAAAGCCAGATTTCGTTCTCTTCATGTGTCTGGTGGTGCTCTACAGTACAATCCAGGGAAAATCTGCAAAATCATTGTTGCTTGCTACATACTCCATAATTTGGCCCACAGAAGGCACATCCCACTTTTGAAGGAGGGGGATGTTAATGCGGGAGCAGTGTTTGTGGCCGGTGACTCTGATGCTGAGGAGTGGCTGATGAGGATGAGGCACATGACAACAGGGCTGACATGATTCATCACTACTTTCCTTGATTTACAGGTATGTCTACATTACATATCATCTGTGCATGGGAGATGTATTGCTGAAGCCAATCTGTAGCCAGTATTTGCATGCATCAAGGTATGTGTGGGGACTGGAGACTTACACATTGGGTAACAAACTTGAAGGGTAGGTGACTCACCATGAGGGGTAGTGGAAATGCACAGCTGCTAAGTTCATTTGTGGAATGCTGGTGCCATTGCGGTACACCCCTCTAGTTGTACTAAAGGTTGAGAGTCCTCGGGCTGCCTATTTGGGGATATGTTAGGGGGACTTATCAGTCTTGTTCTGCTGCGTAGGCATGCCATGCATTGTCATCTGCTGGGTATCAAGTACCTGTTCATGACTACTCAGGGAGTTGTGCAATTGAGGATGTTACCTATGTTTCATCTTTCCTGCCCTACACATGTGTGAATGCCAATGCAGACCCTTACATATGGTGTGACATAGCTGCTGGGACACTCATCCTGTGTTTGTGTTCAACTGCTATTGATGTATGACTGTGGATTACATTCCTTACAACCTTATACCTCATTCCATTTATTTATCCCTCTTCAGGTGACATCTCTGTTGGCCGTCTGCTTCCTGATTTGCCTGTTGGCATAGTTGACCGTGGATGTTAAACAAAATGCATGTACTTACACACCTGCTGGAGTAGCCCACTACATCTGTAACTTGGACATTTAGGTTGTGTAAACCTGTGTATCATTTTGTTGTTCTTCAACATATTTGGCAATACTAACAATAAAGAGACATGCACCATGACTTGTGATAATAGGTGTTTATTTAGTGTTGCATTTCACAGTCCAGAGGAGTGGGGTAGTACTCTAGGTGATGAACAGAGTGGGTGGTCCAGCTGTTAGGTTCATAGGTCCTGTGTCCATTTGCCTCAGAATGATGTGTCCTTGGTATTGGACAGCAAACAGGGTGTAACAGTGACACACAAGGGTGACATTTCAGAAGCGGGATCTCTTCCTGGTGGGGGGATTGGTCTTGGCCTGGGGTCCTGCAGGATGTTTTGATGGGCAAACTCTTTACGGGGGGTTCCTCAGCTGCATGGGTAGGGGTGCTGTTGTCCTGTGGGTCCTCCTGCTGTGCCTCCATTCAGTAGCAGGTGCTGATGTTGAGGGCAGTGGTGTTGACTGACCACTGGATGGGGCCTGCTGTTGGGTGCAGAATGTCCGCAGGACACAGTTGAGTTCCTTGAACTCCCCTAATATGGAGGCCATGGTCGCATTATGTGCCTGGCCTGGCCTCCTGGCGGTATTCCTCCTGCAGCCTTTGTGTGTCTTGCAAGGTGGTGAGTATCTGGCACAACTGGTCCTGGGTTTGCTGCTAGGCTCCCAGGACCCTGGAGACAGCCTCCTGGACAGTCATGTCCTTTATCTGCCTCGTCCCTTGTCACACAATTGGTTTCCCACTGGCCCCCACCCCCTGTGCCTGTGCCCCTGGTGCAGTGTGCCCCCTGAGACTGACACCAGGACCGTCATTGTCTTGGGTTTGCACCGTTGACTCCTGCCCCTGTCCTGTAGGGCACACTGATGATTGATGTGACCTTGGGACACAGGTATGGGAAGGTGGGCTCCTCTGTGCACTGGCTGCCACAGGGGAGGTGGTTTGAGTTGTGGCAGGGTGAGGCTGGTGGTGGACTTACCACTCATGCCTGATGGGACAGGTTCATTGCCCAAATCCAGACTTGCATGTGAATCTTCCCCTATTGGTGCTGCATCCAGGCTTGGGCTTCCTGTCACTGGTCTCCTCTGCTGTTTGTCAGTACTTGGGAAACCTGTGAGATGAGAAGTATTGTGTCCGATTATGGTATTTGTGCGGTAACACACATGGTTGTGTTCCCTCATTCACTGTATTCGCAGGGCAGTAATGGCATTAACAGTTTCCAGTCCACTGCTTGTGTTCCCATCAGTGGAAGGTTGCAATGGCCCTAATTTGCAGTTCAGTTTAGATGTGTCTTGCTACTGTCATTGCCATGTACTGATGTGCATTCCTACCACATATTGGTGATGGGGCGTGACATGGTTTAATGTGCAATTGCAGAGATGTGATATGGACGTAGCAGTCAGACAAGGGTAGGGAGTGTTATATTGTGGTAGTCGTGGGACTTCCTGCTGTGTGAGGCATACATGCACTAGGTTGGGCTGTGAGGGAATGGCGTCAGTGGGGAGATGTGGCATGCAGGTGTGGGTATAGGGCCAATGATGGGATTGTGCATGTCCGGGTTGTTTGAGGGGTTGAGAAGATGGTGGGGGTACATGCTGTGCACAGGGAAATGGTGGGCAGTGAGTACAGTGGACTTACCAGTGTCCAGTCCAGTAGCAATTCCCATCAGCCCTTCCGGATGTAGTATGGCCAGGACCATCTCCTCCCTTGGTGCCATTTCTGGGGGCGGTGGTGGGGGTCTGCCATCAGTCCTCATGATGGCTACTTGGTGCCTTGAAGCCATGTGGGGGTGTACTGTGTGCAGGGATTCTGGGTATGCTGTAGTTGTGATTATGTGTAATGGTATGTGTGTGTGCTCTGTGGTGTTTGTGTGCAGTGGTGTGTTGTGTGGTGCATGCTTAGTATTATGGTGCTTGTGATATCTAGGTGCAGTGCCTCCTTTTACTGTGCTCTTCTCTCGCTCTGTCAGGGTTTCTAGTTGCAAAGGGTTCTTGGTATGTGTAGGGGTGTGTTTTGTATGCGGTGGGCAGGTGTGTGTGTGTTTCAGGTGTTGCTATTGGTGTTATCCTATCTGGTGCAGTGTTGCTGCGGTGGTGGCTACTTTTTTTTTCCAGCAACAGTTTGGACTGCCAATGGATTACCGCTGTGTTGGTTTCCGCGATGCTGATATGTGATTCGAAATTTGGCAGGCAGCATTTTCTCGGCGTGGCGGTGGTGCAGCCACCTCCTTCATACTGTTGTTTGGGCTGACGTGTTGTTTTTCGGTCTAAATTTGCACGGTGGTGTTCGGTAATGACCGCCAAACTCGGAATGAGCACCTCAGCCTTTGGCTTTTTGTCTATTCATGGTACTATGGGACTCTTTGCGATTTAAAATATCAAAATACGTACAATTGGGCATACCTTATTCAATATACTACCTACTGTTATCCTTTAGTAATGGATATAGTAAGATGTTTTGGCAAAATGTATTTATTTTTGTAAAGTACAAATGAATTGCGCATCTCACCGATGATGCTGACCTCAGAGAGTAAGTAGGGTGTGAGAAGAACCTGGGCTCACAGTGATGGATATCACTAATGAGCAGCTAAAGCAGCTGTCATCCTTCTCAAAGCCAGTTCTCTAATGTAGTGACTGATGTGAGGATTTTGAGCTTGCTCAGGTTTCTTCCAAAAACATTTCTAATCATAACCCCAATTTGGGTTGCTCAGTGAAGTTACAGCAGGTTGTTTTACCTACTTGTCCTTTTTACATAGCTTGGGCTGCAATGTGCCCCCAGTATACATTTCGTAATGCAAAGTAACTAGGGTGACCACCTGTCTGTAATTTTCATGACTGCCCGTAATTTCGCCCTGCCATCTGTTGTCTGTGATGAAAGGCTTATAGGACAGCATTTGTTCCTAATTTTAGCCTTTAGCCTTTCGCCTAAAGGACAAAATGTAATTGGGACAGATCAGTTTCCCCAGCTGGATTGAAAGGCAGAGAGTCTCCTGTGCTCTGAGGGAGGGAGGAGCAGACAGATAAGAAAAGGCCTTCTTGCCAGGGTATCTCCTTCCCTAAAGAAATGCAAATGTGCACAAATGGTAAATCTGCAAATGTAAAGGGGCTTGGAAACCTGTATTGACTTTAATCAAAGGAGTCACTCAAAGCTTTCTGATGCAAAGATTTTCTTTTAGAGAGGTACTGTAAGGGTGTTCCAAGGTGAGCTGTGGAGTGTGTGGTTTTATTGGAATGTTGTAAAAAATGTTAGTACAAGGTATACACTATATTATTGAAATCTGTATTTTGGAAGGCATTTTGTTTTTAACAGAAATGTATTTGCACATTTTGTAGCAGCCTATATTGTGATGTGTGTAATGTATGTTTAAAATAAGGACTTATACGTTCACAGTTCATTCATGGACCTCAGTACCTCATAGTACTAACAAACATTGGCAAAGCCAATAGGTCTCGTCTACACAAGAGTTATTGGCTTTGCCAATGTGTTTTAGCCATGTTATACACCAGAGTGGCTGCTGTTCAGCATGGCTAAAGGTTAGTGGCATAGTGGTGTAGAGTGGAGTAGAGTGCCATAGGAGCAGTGGCATACAGTACAGTGGTGCAGAGTAGAATGCAGTGGGGTACAGTGCAGTTGTTTAGAGTGCATTGGCCTAGAGTGCAGTGGTTTAGAGTGCAGTGGCATGGAGTGGTGTGGAGCAGAGTAGAGTGGCATAGAGTGCAGTGGAGTATAGTGGCATACACTAGAGTGGCAGAGAGTGCAGTAGTGTGGAGTGGTGCAGTGGCATAGAGTGCAGAGTAGACTTGCATGGCATAGAGAGAGGTGGCGTAGAGTGGTGCAGATTGGTGTTGTGTTGAGTGGTGCAGAGTAGAGTATAGAGCTGTAGAGGGCAGTGGCATAGAATGGAGTAATGCAGAGTTCAGTAGTTCAGTGTAGAGTGGAGTAGAGTACAGTGGTGAAGAGTGCAATGTTGCAGAGTAGAGTGTCAGTGCAGTGGTGTAGAGTGGCGTAGAGTGGTACAGAGATCAGTGGTGTGCACAATAGAGTAGCAGAGAGTGAAGTAGTGTAGAGTGGTGCAGTGACATAGAGTGCATAGTAGACTCAAGTGGCATAGAGTGCAGTCTCATATAGTGGTGCAGAGTGGAGTAGATTAGCGTGGTGCAGTACAGAGCAGAGTGTAGTGCTGTAAAGTGCACTGACGTAGAGTGGAGTTATGCAGAGTAGAGTGGTATAGACTGCAGTGGAATAGAGTGTATAGTTGCAGAATGCAGTAGTACAGAGTAGAGTGCTGCAGAGTATACTGGCGGCCAGTGCAGTGTTGCAGAGTAGAGTGTCATTGTGCATTGGCGTAGAGTGCATTGAAGTGGAATGCAGTGGTTTTGAGTGCAGAGGAGCAGCGTTACTTAGAGTGCAGTGGCGTACAAATGGATTGTTTTAGAGTAGAGTGCAGTGGCATGGAGTAGAGAGGTGTAGGGTAGAGTGTAGTGGCTAGAATGCAGTGGCACAGAGTGCAGTGGCGTAAAGAAGATTGTTTCACAGTAGAGTGAAATGGCTTAGAGTGTAGAGGTGCAATCAATCAATCAATCAATCAAAAAGTTTATTAAGCGCACTCCTCACCCGTTAGGGTCTCAAGTAGCTGAGGGGGGGAGGGTTGCTGTTTACTGCTAAAAAAGCCATGTCTTGAGGTGCTTTCTGAAAGTTAGGAGGTCCTGGGTCTTGGGGAGGGAGTTCCAGGTCTTGGCGGCGAGCAGGGAGAAGGATCTGCCGCCGGAGGTGGTGCGTTGGATGCGGGGGACTGTGGGGAGGGCGAGGTCAGCGGAGCGGAGAAGTCGAGTAGGTGTGTGGAAGTTTACTTGTTCGTTAAGGTAGGCTGGTCCAGTGTCGTGGAGGGATTTGTGAGAGTGGATAAGGACTTTGAAGATGATCCTTTTGCTGATGGGCAGCCAGTGTAGGGATCTGAGGTGAGTGGAGATGTGTTTGTGGCGGGGGATGTTTGAGGATGAGACGAGCATCTGCGTTCTGGATTCACTGGAGTTTTTTCTGAAGCTTGGTTGTGGTACCGGCATAGAGGGCGTTGCCGTAAAGGTGCAGGGTAGAGTGGAGTTGCATAGAGTGGCATAGAGTGTGATGGCATAGAGTAAAGTGTTGTAGAGTGTCGTGGCATAGAGTAGATTAGAGTGACATACAGTGTATTGATGTAGAGTGCAGGGGCACAGAGTTGAGAGTAAAGTATACTAGCAAAGAGTGTGTTAACTGAGTGCAGTGGAGTACAGTGCAGTGTTGCAGAGTGGCATATAGTGGGGTTTTGCAGACTAGATTGGTTTTGCCTATACTGGAGTGTTATAGCGTTCAGAGTCGCCAAGCGCAGTGGTGTAGAGAGACGTAAAGTGCATTGGCATAGAGTTGAGTAGAGAGGCTTAGTGTGAAGTAGCATAGAGAGCAGTTGCATAGAGTGGAGTGGTTCAGATTGGAGAAGAGTGCAGTGTCCCACAGTGAAGTGGCTTAGAGTGGTGTAAAGTGGAATGATGCAGAGTAGGGTACAGTGGTGTGGAGTGGTGCAGAGCAGAGTGGAGTGGAGTATGCATGGTGTGGTAACACATTGCCATTACAGACAACATGTTTTTGATTGAAATGACCATTACACTGCACAGACACAGTTTTTCAAATAAAACTATAAAGTGCAGAGACGATGATGTGTGGAAATTGCATCACCTAATGCAATGATTTATTTTAATCATATAAAGGTATTTGTTTCCAGCACAGTTCAGAATTAACAAAAATGTGCTTCATTTGTATTCCTAATTCTGAAATATTCTCAAGTTTATTTACATGTTGTCCTGGTATAGAAAAAACTCTTTACTAACCCCAGTATCCAGCAAGATTGTCCATTGAAACCTCTCACTTTGAAGTCAGAGAACAAAAAGTAAACACTAAGGCCCTCATTACAACCCTGGCAGTAAATCCCGCTGCCCGCTGTGCCGACGGCAGCCAACATTCCGTGTCCGCGGCAGAAATCCACAACAGACATTATGACCCACACTAACAATTCTGCCACTACACAGACACCCACACAAGTCTGCCAGCCCAAAGGTCAGTGATAAACTGCTGATAGCAAAACCCACCCCGTTACGCCAACAGGAATATACCCACAGTATGACGACCCACAAATCAACGCAGCAGTCTTTCAACCCCGGTAAACCATTGGCGGTACACACCGCCGCGCTCAAAATACACACACACTTACAAAACTACACCACATTGGACAATTCAAAATACACACACCTGCCACACATACACACACCACACCCACACATCCACACCACTATAAAACACCCACCCACATTACCCACAACCCCTTACATTGAAAGATTTTAAAGCAGAGAGAGAGAAAAGCAAAGACCACACCAGCATCCAGAGGCACACAACACCATCACTCATACACCATCCACGCACAACACCCACACATCACATCAACCCTCACCTCACACATCATTCACACCACATCATTGCACCTCAAAGACACCCCAGGTTTTCTGAGGAGGAGCTCAGGGTTATGGTGGAGGAAATCATCCGGGTAGAGCCACAGCTATTCAGATCACAGGTGCAGCAGACATCCATTGCAAGGAAGATGGAGCTAAGGCGGAGAATTGTCGACAGGGTCAACGCAGTGGGACAGCATCCAAGAACAAGGGATGACATCAGGAAGAGGTGGAACGACCTATGGGGGAAGGTGCATTCCGTGGTATCCAGACACCAGGTAGCAGTACAGAGAACTGGCGGTGGACCTCCACCTCCTCCCCCACAACTAGCAACATGGGAGGAGCAAGTCTTGGCGATAATGCTTCCTGAGGGCCGCGCAGGAGTAGCAGGAGGACTGGACTCTGGTAAGTCAAATCTTTACTATTATATCCCCCACCCTACCTGCAAAGCCTCACATACTCCCACCCTCACCCTCACTCCCATGACTCCACCATCTCCTACACACCCCACCATCACGCCCCACCACTCCCTCAACCAAGCCCTGCATGCAACAACAATGCATTGACACCCATCACAGACATGCATGGACACCCATCACCAAAGCATGTCCAATAGAGAGACTCTCCCAGGGCACACAATCGCCACTCACACAAGGGCCAAGGAGATAGTGCAAGCACAGTAATAGAGGGAAACACACCCATTGCACAAGATGGCACACACAGATAAAATAACAATGCATTTACAACCCAACAAAACCCCTACCCAACGTCACTGGACAGGAAGTGCCAGCCATATCCAGTCCCCCCACAGAAGAGGCCCACAGTGGCGACAGCATCTCTGCACGCCTGGTTCAAGATGACCAGCCTGGCCCATCAGGGACCTCTAGACATTCGGTTCCCCTGCCACAGTCCCAAGCCACCACAGAACCTCCCCCCTCAGGAAACACCAGCACAGCACCCACCCAGCGGTCCCATGCCACTGTCCCTAGGACACGTCAATCAGCAGTGTGTCCACCACTACAGGGACCCCAGGCAACCCCAGAAACCCAGGACGATCAGGGACCTGGGGTCAGTGGGCACACAGTTCAGGGGACGGAGGCACAGGACAACAGGGAAGCTGGGAGGACTGCTGTGCGACAGTGGAGGACAGGCCCAGGGAACTGACCCTCCACGAGGCACTATCAAACATCATGGGAGCATACCACCATTCCCCTGAGACCATGGGCACGGTACTGGCCTAATTTCAGGAGACCCAGCGGCTGCAGGAGGGACACTACATGGGGATCAGGCAGGACCTCACGAACATCTACACCATCCTGGTCACCATAGCAGGGGTGCTGGCTGACATAGGCAAGGGCAGACAACACTCTGGGCAACACATTAGAAAACACTGGCTGAGACATCCCAGATGCCATGGCCACTGTAGTTTGAAAGAAGCCACTTGCCAGGATATGGAGCACTGATAGGACCTGCACTAGAGGGGGGATTCCTGTGGGATGGCGTATAGCTGACATCAGGTCTGGCTCCAATTGGGCACACAGGTCTTGGATTGTGGCACGATTAAGTCTGTAGGTGATAATGATGTGTCTGTCTTCCATTGTCGACAGGTCCACCAGACGTCTGTACACCGGAGGATGACGCCATCTCATCATCTGCCCCAGCGGATGTGCCATATGGAGGAGAATGATGAACACAGGGTCATGTACCACATAGGTTGCACAAGTGTGTTGGCAGTGATGTGAGTAAATCCGTGTGTGGCATAGTTTGTCCGTATATCTGCCAAATTGTGCTGTGACACAGTTAGGTGCCATGCCATGTGCCCCCCTGAAATGGTGGCTGCCTGACTTGTGAGGAGGGACAAGGGGAAATGAGGTAACTGCGCTGGTGTTGTGCAGCGTCGCGGTAGGCAGACAAAGACCGCTGCGCAATTCAGCATTGGTTATCATTGGGCCCTATGGGTTCCAGGAGCCAATGACGATGTACGCCGGCGGTGACGGTACGCACCGCAGCAGACGTGACCTGCACTTTCTATCTGTTCACTCACTTGATACATGACCTTCATGAACTTCAACAGGAGAGGACCTACACTGCAAGTGCTGCTGTGACCTGAGTCTGGAAGCGACAATGGCTACAGTGTCTGGGGAAAGGACCCCTGCCTTCACTGCAGAGGAGTTGGACAAACTGGTGGATGGGGTCCTCCCCTAGTACACGCTACTCTACGGTCCTCCAGACAAACAGGTGAGTACACTGTGAGCATGATGCATGGGCAATGCCTGTTTGGAGTGGTGTGGATGGAAGATATATGTGGGGGGGCTGAGGCCTGCATGTGAGGATGGTGAGTATATGTGCGTCAGGGCATGGGTGGGAACTGGTGGGCAATGAGTATGATGGTCCGGACGGGTGAGTAATTTCCTTTCCTCCTGTACCTTTCCTCTAGGTCAGCGCCCACCAGAAGAAGGGTATTTGGCGTGCCATCGCCAAGGAAGTGCGGACCCTGGGGGTCTATCATAGACGGAGCACCCACTGTTGCAAGAGATGGGAGGACCTGCGCTGCTGGAGCAAGAAGACGGCAGAGGCCCATGTGGGGCTGGCCTCCCAACGTGGAAGGGGTGCCTTTCGCACCATGACCCCCCTAATGTTCCGGATCCTGACGGTGGCATATCCGGAGTTGGATGGGAGCTTGAGGGCATCACAGCAGCCACAAGGGGGTAAGTACAATGTCATTAAGCTGACTCTGTGCGCTTTACGAATTGTCTGGGTGGGGGATCTGGGCTGTGGGTTCCCCTAGGCCAGGGCCAACTTGGTAGGGTAGGTCCCATGTTGGGCAGGCTCTGCGGCACTCCAACCCCAATATTTTTAGTGGGCATGTACAACTCGGCAGGATCCTGTGGGTTCCAGGTGTGCAGCAAATGGTGTTAGGCATAGTACCCCATGGCCTGGTGAATTTCCTACTAACTGCCAGTGCATAGGGCTGCTCCTTGTGTGTTGTGTCCGCCAACGGTAGTGGTGTTGCTGGCATTGACCATGTTCGTATTCTGTCTCCCCCCCTTCTTGTTTTGTTACCCTCTCCTTGTGTGCATTAGCATCAACTGGCCGAGGAGCAGAGGCATCAGCGACGGAGGAAGTTTCATCCCACATGGCCCTGGAGGGTTAATCTACGGAGGGTGAAGGCACCAGTGGGACGGAGGGTGAGGGGAGCTCCATGACGGGGACAGGAGGGGATACCAGCGACAGCGACTCCTCCTCTGATGGAAACTCCCTGGCGGTGGCGGACACCTCTGTGCCCACCCCAACAACAGGTACAGCCGCCACCCCCTTCAAGAACCGCCCTCCCAGCAGCCCCTCAGCGTGTTTCCCGTGCCTGCTCATCCAGGAGAGTGGGCATCTCCTTCGCCCCAGGCACCTCAGGCCCTGCCCCAGTCAGCCCTGCTGCCCTCAGTGAGGAGACTATTGACCTCCTGAGATCCCTCACTGTTAGGCAGTCAACCATTCTGAATGCCATCCAGGGTGTCAAGAGGCATTTGCAGCAAACAAATGCATACCTGGAGGGCATTCATTCTGGTGTGGCGGCCCAACAAAGAGCATTTCAGGCTCTGGCCTCAGCACTGATGGCAGCCATTGTCCCTGTGTCCAGCCTCCCCCTCCAACTTCCACTACCTAGACCCAATCCTCTCTACCTCAGCCTATCCCAAGCACACCATCAGACCAGCATGCACACCCATCAACACACAAAAGTGGCTCAGGCAAACATAAGCACCACACATCCCACAGGCACTCACACAAGCACCATACCCATGCACACATACCAACATCCACTTCCTCCATTGTGACCCCCTCCTCCACGTCATCCATCTCCCTCCCAGTCTCGTCTCCACTCACACCTGCATGCACTACATCATCAGCCACTGACTCCATCACCACCACGCCCATCACTACACACCGCTCACGTGCAATCACCACCCCCACTACCATTCACATGTCCCCTGTGTACTCTCCCAGTGTGTCTGTAAGCCCTCCTCCCAAAGAACACAAACGCAGGCACACACCCACTCAACAGCCATCCACCTCACAACAGCCTCCAATCCATGCACCTTCACCCAAACTCAGCAGATGTACACCTCCTACAACCACTACCTCTTCCTCCACTCCCACACCCCCTCATCTTCCCATCCCAGTGTGTCTAAAAAACTTTTCCTAGCTAACTTTGACCTCTTCCCTACACCACCCCACCCCGTCCTTCCCCTAGGGCCAGGATGTCTAGATCCCAGCCCAGCACCTCAGCCACCAAATCTGCATCCGCTGTGGTCCCTGCTACTCCAGTACGGTTTAAGGGGGCACCCGTCAGAGCTGCCAGTGTGCCACCAACAGAAAAGAAGGACCACCCTATTCCACCACCTGCAAAAGTCGAAAAGGGGCCGGCTTCCAGCAGGGGACAGTCACATCACCCACCCAGCAAGGCCTCGCCCAAACACCGAGTGGAGAGTGCCAAGGTCCCTGCAGCGACTGTCAAGAAGAGGAAGGGCCACAAGCCAAAGGGCACATCACCTCTGGGCACGATGTCTCCTGGTGAGGGACAGGGGACCACCATATTATCAGGGATGGCAGCCACATGCACTACAGTCACCACCGCCGCTCCGACTGCCACCTGCACCGCCACCTGCACTTCCACCTGCACCGCCACTGCCACAAAGTCAGTCTGCAGCATCCTCCCCAAAGATCAGCCATCCGGGGCTGCCAGAGACAATATGGTGTCTCCATCCACCACAACAGTCACTTACACCACGGCCAGCACTGGCAGCATCTCCGCCGTATACACCGCCACCTGCACCACCATCAGCACTGCCACGTGCACAGTCGATGCCACTCTGTCGGACGTCAGCCCCATCCCCAGTGTGCAGCCGTCAGAGTCTGCAGGTGACGTCCTTGACCCTGGACACGCCACTTGAGACACCACCTCCAGCACTGACACGAACCAGCAATTGGCAGCCTAAGTCGCCGCAGGATGGCGTGTGGCTCTACCTCCATGAAGTATCATGCTACCTGTTCCAGGTACATCGCGTGGCTGAGACACCCAGGTGAGACGAAGTCAACTGCCACACCCCAAGTGCAGCATCACTAGGCACAAAGCCCCCTCCAGAACCAGTGGAGAGATACATCCACTCACCCAGTCCTTGGCAGGATGAAGCACTCTGGACACAAAGCCCCCTCCAGAACCAATGGAGGAAGGCATCCACTAACTCTGTCCTTGGCAGGATGAAGCACTCTGGGCACAAAGCCCCCTCCAGAACCACTGGAGAAAGGCATCCACTCACCCAATCCTTGGCAGAATGAAGCACTCTGGGTACAAACCCCCCTCCAGAACCAGTGGAGAAAGGCATCCATTCTCCCAATCCTTGGCAGGATGAAGCACTCTGGGCCCAAAGCCCCATCCAGGACCAGTGGAGAAAGGCAGCCATTTGGGAGGCTGTGGCTTTGCACTTCCCAGGACCAAGCAGTGGACAAACCACCCGCTTGAGAGACTTGAGAGACCGTGGCTTTGCACTCCCCAGGACCAAGCAGTGGGCAGTAGGCCCACTTCAGAGACTTGAGACACTGTGGTTTTGCACTCCTAGGACCAGGCAGGGGGCATGGAGCCTCCTCGAGGAGCAGTGGCGTCGTATCATCATCCGGTTGAGGTGCCCACCCACCTTCCCCCTGAGGTGCCTGTTTTTTTTTTTGACCTGATGCCCCTGCAGTGTTCTCTCCGTTTTGAGGCAGGTGTCATGTGTGGGTTTCGCCCATGCTTATTGGGACCATTGGCCCACGGACATTTCATGGGATAGTGTTCAGACTTGTGTACTTGCTGTACATATTTGTGTATACTGATTATTTGCTGTTCTCTTGATCTGATTGTTTGAATATTACACTAGTTAAACTCATTTCGTTTGGTCCTTGCGTTCTTACAGGGGGTGACGGGGTGTATCTGTGATGTTATTGGATATGTGTGTGTGTATGTTGTTGTGGGTGGGGGGTGGGAGTGTTGCGTGTCGCATGTATGTATCACTCTCTTTTCCCTCCTCCCCTCCCCTGTGTGCCAGGTGCAGTACTCACCATCGTCGTCACCGCCTTCTTTCCACTTCGTGGTGTATTAAGAGATACAGCAACATGGGTAGGATCTGCAATTTGGGCTCCATGGCGTCCTAGTTCTTCCTTGGGTGTCGAGAGGTGAGTGGTTTCCCTTCTGTTTGCTGTTTTCGCCGTGCTTTTGATGGCGTTGGTACCGCCCAGGAAAAGCTGGCGGATTGGTGCCTTGTAATAGTGTGGGCAGTACATTGTCTTCCGCCTGTCTGTTGGCAGTTACCGCCGCGGTGTTTGTTGCTACCACCGTGGTGGTCGGAGTGTTAAAGTGGCTGTCTGTGTTGGCAGTTTCTGCCATGGTCGTGATCCCATTTTTTTTTCCGCCGGCATGTTGGTGGTATTACCGCCACTTTAACACCGACCGCCAGGGATGTAATGAGGGCCTAAGTTCCCACTGAAGACAGAGCCTGACATTTGACCTTGTTCTTTGAATGCACAGCAAATGTGATGAAATAGGAACAAGATTTCTAGGCCTGTTTACAGAAAGAGAGCACTCAGAATAATTAAGGTTTGGGCAAGGGAAGGGACAAACTTAAGTTGCATAGCCTAATACAAATAAAGCCAGCAAAGTGAAAACATGAAATGTGAGTTACAAACCACAAAGCCAATGGCAAGCAACGGGTGGAATGCATTCCCAAGGAACCTCTATGAATGTACTTAAAATGACAGCCGTGGGATACTTTGTGGGGAAAGTCCAGTATTTTAGTCCAATCTGGATCTTGCAGAGGTTTGGCCACATCAGTCACCCAGGTAGTATGATGAGAAGACCTGGAATGGTCTCAATGTTGCAGGAAAGGTCTGTACACCCATTCGATCAGTTTGCCACCAGTCCCTATGATGTAGAGCTTCTGGCACACCTCATGTATGGTTAGTGTTAGGTGGCAGACATGAAATAGGGCATTTAATGATTATTTAAGGTGGTTGTAAGTAAGGAGTTGACTCGGGTGCAGATGGTAGTCTGCCTCAAGGGTTTTGAAATTTAGTAGCGTTCATCCAGAAACAAATACCCCAATTTAAGACACCTGCAGCGTGTCACTGATGAAGTTACTCTGAGCACAGCCGTCCTGTGTGAGCGAGAAGGCTTAGCAAAGGTAGTGCAGGAGAACAGGGTTTCTTCCTGTCAGTGAGTTCACAGGTTCTAGCAAAGCAGGAGAAAGCTCTGCATGACAACCCTGGATGGTGATCTGTAGAATGGTCCGTAGGAAATAATGAGCAGTGCAGTAAGCCCTCCTTAAAAGTCTTTACGGATAAACCCCATTTCGTGCAGGGGGCCGGCAGAAAGCCAGCGAGCCACCCATTGGACCTCTGCAGCGGAATAATAGCGTTCTAAGTCCAGAAGGTCTAATCCACCCGCAGTCCCGGGTAGCTTTAGGGTGGAAAGAGCTACCCGATGGCGCCCCAGCGACCAAACCAGATGTGTGGCATGTCTGAAGAAGGATGAGCAGGGGAAGGTTTGCAAAATAATACTATCATTGGGGTCGCACACAATCTTCACTAGTGCCACGTGACCCACTACAGAAAGCAGAAGAAAAGACCAAAAAGCAAACTGGGCTCGGAGGGACCGTGACACTCTGCCGAAAATTCCCTTCTGCAAATCAGAGGGAGAATGGTAGATATTAATAACTAGGTATCAGAAGGTAACTGGTTCCCAGTTCAATCTGAGGTCTAATTCTTTATAAAGGGGAAAACAGTTCCATATGTTTAAGAAACAGTAATTACATTTAAAAAATGTTACATTTTGTTTGTGCAATTTACATCCCAAATATTTTGAAAATTCTGTGTGTACTTGACACTTAGGGATAACCCAGATCACTAGTTTGGCTTTTGCTCAAATTCAAAACCATATTAAAGCATGGACAAAGCTGGCAATTGCCTTGCACAACCTTGCAAAGGGTCTGGCCCCTGCTTACCATTCACAAGCACGAACAGCGGACAATTGCACCAGAAGAGTTTTACACGGTGGGTGGGTGCTGCTTGTTCAACCACTTGCCAAGTGCCTCTTCTGTTTCTGCAGAGACAACTGCCCAGGTACCCAATACCTTCTGATAGTCTTGGTGGGCCCATCTTGTCTGATTTTAGGAATTGTCACACCTTGTTCTTCACTTCCTTTTTTGTCCGATTCTTAGCAACAACCTCCCATTTGATCTCAGTTTCATCCTCCTAACAGGGCCCCATAATTATTTTAGCAGACACTGAAAATCGCGACGGGTGCTACTGCACCCGTCGCACCCCTACAACTTGAAGCCAGCTTCATTGTTGAGGGGGGTTTCTCGCTGGGCCGGCGGGTGGCCTTCTGGCGGTCGCCCGCCGGCCCAGCGGGAAAGCCAGAATGGCCGCCGCGGTCCTTTGACCGCGGTGCGGTCATTCGGCGGTTCCCTCCAGGCGGGCGGCTCCCGCCGCCCGCCGGGATCAGAATGACCCCCATAGTCTCCATATGCTTCCACAAGAGGTATTGTTTGCATGTTTTTTTGCAACAAAGCAGAAGCTGAGCACAAGTGACTCCTCCGTTCTCCATAAGACATCATTAGTGATAAATGTATATAAGGTACTGGTGTAAGGGCAGAGTTAGAGACATAGGGCCTCATTATGAGTTTGGTAGTCCGCTGTATTACGAGTCATGTGGGCCTATGGAACAAAGAACGGTGTGGTTCCTCCGGGACAGCCATGCAGCACACACTGCCGCTGTCATGAGGCAGCACAAACAGGACGGTGAGCCTGTGTTTCCGCCGGACACATTATGAGGTTGCACAACGCCAAAGTGACCGTGTCGGTCCAACCACCACATCTCAGCAGGCGGAAACGGAGAGTATAAAGGAAGAAACTCAACTGAAGGCAACATTACATGTCCTGTGCCACCATGGAGCCCATCACACACGTCCTGCCACTGCTTCTGATCATTGACAGAGCCAAAAATCCACACCACCATGGATGCAACTGACTATAAGTGCACACACCTAGCTGTGTCATTAACCATAACAACAGATCGGCTCGCCGTCATCCACATCATATGGGGATCACGCAACAGGCACCAAGTACACATGTCATTGTGTATACAGTCGGAGCCATTCACAAAGAAGGACACATACAGAGCAATAAACACTTTGGGCAGGTCACTCACACTGCACCACAGCACTACACAAAAAACACACATCTGACCATCTTAGACACAGGCACAGGATGCTTTTCCACTCAGCTGTGGCCTGTCTCTTTTGCATCCTGAGCTGCTGCTGCAAATACAAAGTAAAATAGAGTCATCACATATCCATGATCACACTTGAACAACATCTCTGATTAGCAAACATTACGATGATGTCAAGTAGGCCCCAACAACAAACTTCAGCTAAGTGTCTCCTACACATACCACACCATAAGCATGCATGCCATCTGATCTATCAATAGTGGCCCACAGGAAAATCAGGGTCTCAGACAACTACAATTGCATGTGTGAAGTTGTGCAATCACAGTAACCATTGAACAAGTAGGAGATCGCATCACATTTGAAGCTTTGCCTCATGGAGCATACATCACTTACCTGTTGTCATACACTAGTATTCATTGTCACAGAGTTATGCAGACATCTATTTGTCACATACACAATAACACAACAAAAAGAAGTGATGATCCCAGAACATGCCTTGTTGCTGACAACAGTAAAATATCCAGGAGAAGATGACATGGAAATACTCATGTCATACTAGAAACATATCAACAATGCACACTTCACCAAGTTAAATTTGGCCCAGTGGAGTCATTGAGGTAGAACTAATGTTGCTCAGACATGCCACACATTTGGCATGGAAATGCACACTGTAGACATCATGCGCAAAATGTCAGGGGGATATGTCCCTAAAACCACAACACAATGATTCAGCAAGTCTCAGGGAAATCACCACTAATGCCTGAAATTCTTTACAATGACATACCCTGATTGCATCAGTAGATGCCATTAGTCACTTGTATGTTGGAGAGGCCCAGAGATTTGCAAGTGGTAGTAGAAGGCCCTCAACATGTTGCCCAATGGAAAGCTACATAACTGTCTCCATTTTGGTCCTGCAAACCCAGATGTCTCTGGATGAATGGTAGTACCCAACCACATATGATTCCATCATAACTGCAAGTCACTCCATGATGCATGCCAACAGTCAGGTTACAAACCTTCCCCATTCAAAATGTGCTACATAATGTCACATCAATCACATGTCACTGCACATTGTGGCTACAATATCTAGTCATAAATGTCTTGTCCCTCATTGCTACTACAGATATACATGCCAAATGACATGCTATGGTGGGTGAGGGTATGTATCAGCCAAAAACCAAGTGACACACTCCTGTATGTGGCACCTCATGAAATGTAGCCCATTGTAAATGTCCTATTCAACACACAGGTTGGCATGCACATATATGTGAGGGAATCCAGAAAGTATCCCATTAACACAGGTTGACCATGCATGAAACAGCAGCTTATGTTTTCCAAAAGAGAGACACAGGCTGGTACATAAATCATGTCAATGGACATTCCCCACTTACCAAGGGAAAGTATTGATCTGTTGCTGCCCCCAAAAGAACAATGTATGCTCTGTCACATGTATGATGGACATCTTCACATTACAGACAGTAGTGACGCCCCAGCACCCATCACACACTGAAGACAAGTAGCCTCTGGCTGACAGATGCCACTGGGTGAGACTCCTGAAATGCCAAGTGACAGTGGTGAAGAGGAACGCACTGACTTGCGGGAAGATCTCATCAACAGCTACTTTTCATGAGTGTAAGTATGTCATGTCATGACTGTGACTGTACAATGAACTGTAGTTGTGAGAATGTGTGGAGTTAAGTGTTTTAGAAACAGCTCGGGAGCTAGCACTGTGCACTATTCAGCCAATGGCTGCTTGATAAGATGGTTTTTGACTCATCCCTACCTTGATGATGTTGCTTTGTTTATGTCAGCTTCCTTGCAATGTACTTTGTTTTCCAGTTGCTTGATATGTGCCTTGTGTCATAGGTATGGTTTCGAGCCTATACTCCGTTTTTGTTCTTTGTACAGGTACCTTCACCATGGCATCTTCTTGTGGGCATTTCAGAGTAGTGACATTGGCGGGTAACTGATGCTGTTCTGACATAAAAAGTAGTCATGGACTGTTCTAGGTAATGTAGTTTGCAGATTATGGATGTATGTGGCCTGTACCCAGACAGTTGGCACAGTGTTTGGATGGAGGTACAGAAGTGCATATTGGACTTGTTTTGTGTCTTGTAATGGGCCTGATGCATCATTTGTGTTATTATGTGGTCATAGGTTATGGAGTTCTAACTTTTGACCAACTCATTTTACCTTTTTTCCTCCGTCCTGTATATAGCTGTTGATGCATTTCATTATTGTAGGCCACAGTGCCTGTGCCACAACACTGACATATGTCTGTGTCATACCACCAGATACATGAGCATCGGATCATGAAGGGCCTGTGATCAGGGACTGATGTATTCCCATCTGCTTGTATCTTGGTGTTAGAATTTTCATCCTTGGTGTGGTCTCCCTTAACTTTTTGCCTCTGTTCCCCAGGTTGTTTATTTATGCTGGACTCTAATTTTGTTGTTTTTGTTACTCTGGGCACTTTACCGCTGCTAACCAGTGCTAAAGTGTAAGTGCTCCTTTACAAAATGTATATGTAATTGGCTTATCCATGATTGGCATATTTGGTTTACTGGGAAGTCCCTAGTAAAGTGCACTAGAGGTGCCAGGGCCTGTAAATTCAATGCTACTAGTGGGTCTGCAGCACTGGTTGTGCCACCTACATAAGTAGCTCTGTAATCATTTCTGAGACCTGCCATTGCAGTGTCTGTGTGTGCAGTTTTAACTGTAAACTCAACTTGGCAAGTGTACCCACTTGCCAGCCCTAAACCTTCCCTTTTCTTACATGTCAGACACCCCTAAGGTAGGCACTAGGTAGTCCCAAAGGCAGGGTGCAGTGTATGGTTAAGGTAGGACATATAGGGGCTCATTCTGAGCCCGGCGGGCGGCGGGAGCCGCCAAATGGCCGCTCCGCGGTCGAAAGACCGCGGAGGCCATTCTGGCTTTCCCGCTGGGCTGACGGGCGACCGCCAGAGGGCCGCCCGCCAGCCCAGCGGGAAACCCCTCCCCACGAGGAAGCCGGCTCCGAATGGAGCCGGCGGAGTGGGTATGTGCGACGGGTGCAGTGGCACCCGTCGCGTATTTCAGTGTCTGCAAAGCAGACACTGAAATACAAAGTGGGGCCCTCTTACGGGGGCCCCTGCAGTGCCCATGACATTGGCATGGGCACTGCAGGGGCTCCCAGGGGCCCCACGACACCCCTCACCGCCATCCTGTTCCTGGCGGTCGGAGCCGCCAGGAACAGGATGGCGGTGAGGGGGTCGGAATCCCCCATGGCGGCGCAGCAATCTGCGCCGCCATGGGGGATTCCCAGGGCAGCGGAAAACCGGCGGGATACCGCCGGTTTTCCTTGTCTGACCGCGGCCAAACCGCCGAGGTCAGAATGCCCCGCATCCCCGGCCCCGGCGGTCCTTGACCGCCGGGGTCGGAATGACCCCCATAGTAATGTGTTTTATATGTCCTGACAGTGACATTTGGCTAAATTCGTTTTTTACTGTTGCGAGGCCTGTCCCTCTCATAGGTTAACATGGGGGCTACCTTTAAATCTGATTAAAGTGTATATTCCCTTTGGGAGTGGATGGACATGTGTTTGAAAATGCCACCTTTAGAAAGTGAGCATTTTCTTGCTTATACCATTTCTGTGACTCTGCCTGTTTGTGGATTCCCTGTCTGGGTCAGTTTGACAGTTGTGCTGGTTTCACCTCACACTAGACAGTGACACAAAAGGAGCTGGGGTGTAGTCTGCATTTCCTGATGAACCATCTATGCTAGGAGGGAGGGGAGGAGTGGTCACTTTCACCTGAAAGGGCTGTCCTCACACAATGCAGTCTCCGACCCCCTGGTGAGTGTCTGGGGCCTGGCCTGGGCTAGGCAGGATTTCACATTCAAAAGAGACTTTACTTTGAAGTAGGCCTACTTCAAAGGGGAAATTGGGTATAAGAAGGGCACCCAAAACCACAGACTTTAGAACACTTCTGGAAACAAGAGGAACCACTGCCTGGAGAAGAGCTGAAGAGCTGAGGAGAAGTGCTGCCCTGCCTGTGACTGTCCTTTGTGGAGCTATCCTGGGGTTGCTGCTTCTACCAGAGTAAGAGGGCAAAGACTGGACTTTGTGTGCCTTCCATCTTGTGAAGAAATCTCCAAGGGCTTGATTTAGAGCTTGCCTCCTGTTGTTTGAAGTCTCAGGGACAGCAAAGACTTCTCTCTGCCAGCACTTGGAGTCTCTGGAGAGACTCCTGCTCTGACAAGTGGTGCCCTAGCCAGTCCCTGGGCCCTTGAAAGGAAAACTGGTGGAAATTCAAGGAAATCGACTTCGGGCGACTTCGGACCGACGCCGCTGCTGAATCCGGTGACACCTCCTGCAACCGACTCCGTGATCTTCGCGGGAACGCGGCGACCTTCGCAGGCCCGATGCCACGGCAGCCCCGCTGAAGTCTGCGACTCCGTGGAAATCACTGCACCACGTCGTGACCGACGCCGCTCGAAGTGTGTGGATTCAACGTTTTCCCACACACGCCGCGATCCCCGACTTCGCGCATCGACTTGTTTTCACTCTTCACCGAAGGTACTGTACTTGAGGGTCTACGCAACTCCGTGTCCGGCACCGCTGGTGTCGGCTTGTTGGGAACGACTCCATCACGACGCCGTGTTAACACCTTATCGAAGCCTTTTGTGTTTCTAAGCGCTATTTTTGAGTTTAATCTTTAAAAATTCATAACTCGACTTGTGTATGTCGGATTTTTGTCATTTTAGTCTTGTTTTGTTTAGATAAATATTTCCTATTTTTCTAAACTGGGGTTGTGTCATTTTGTAGTGTTTTCATTAAGTTACTGTGTGTTGGTACAAATACTTTACACCTAGCACACTGAAGGTAAGCCTACTGCTCTGCCAATCTACCGAGGGGGTAAGCAGGGGTTAGCTGAGGGTGATTCTCTTTTACCCTAACTAGAATGAGGGTCCTTGCTTGAACAGGGGGTAACCTGACTGTCAACCAAAGACCCCATATCTAACACTGGATTAAGTGATGTTGAATTACTTTGGTGTAGTATGTGATAAGGCTCAAGATGCTGACATCAACCACTTTAATATATGTCGATTGAACGGTGTCTGACAAGTCCCTTCTTTTGGTGGTCTGGGAGCCTGTACCATGAAATATGTACTTTGACTCAGTATGAGTCACACGTTCTTATTTCTAAGAGTTCAGACATCTTGACAGTCTATGTGGTGTACCCTGGAATTACATTTTTGATTTGACCAGACTCTTGTACTTTTGTGTTTGTGTGTAATGGTTGTAATCCTATGCTGGACTCTGTGTCCCTGTAACATATCCCTCATTGCACAAGTAACTTGTGTCTTCATCATGATTCACATGGTCTCACATCTCAACATAGCAAAACATTGAAAATTAGGCAAGCAGACAATGAGGTTGTGATGGGTACATTTATTTCAATGTTAATACAGGAAATACATTTTAGACAGGAAGAAACAAAAATGCAAAGTGAAGAGGTCAGTCATGGAGTATGAACTCATGGAGTAGATGCCACACCATTCGGAGTACAAGGTCCAGAGTACTATTCCCATTGGAACTGGTAGGTCTTTGAGGATCAGTCAACAGAGTAAATGTGTGGCACACAAAGGAGGTATTTTAGGAAGAGGCCACCTGCTGGCAGTGTTGGGTGTCTTGCCATCGGCAGCTCTTGGATTCTTCGCTGGGCGTCCACGCTTGTGTGGTGCAGGGGATCCTCTGCTACTGAATCAGGAGTGTCTGGGATAAGTTCTTCTTCTGGCAGGGGCTCTCTTCCAGTGGCTGGCACTGATGTAGATGTCCCTGGTATTGATGAGCCAAAGGAAGGGGTACACTATTGTTGGAAAGTCCTGCTTAGGGTGGTGTGAATGTCCCTCATCACCCCTGTTAGGGAGGCCAGGTAGTTTTTGTGGGCCTCCATCTGTTACCGCATGTCCCTATGTAGCTGCTTGATTTCCCGGAATTCAGTGTACATCTGGACCATCATGCCTTGGGACTCCTGATAGACCCCCAAGACATAGCTGATGGTGTCCTAGCCAACAGCAGCTCCAGTGGCCTCACATTACTAGCCCACAGCATCCCTCCCATGTACCCCACCCCCACAGGCTTGTGCCCTTGCCACAGGGTACCCTCCCCAACTTGTTCCTGGACCTTCATTGTCGGAAGTGTTGTGCTGCAACTCAGGATCCAGGACTGGGAGTCACGAGATGGTAGAAACTGTGCTTGGGACACAGGCTGGGGGCAAATGGTCATCTGTGATGTAGAGGCAACCGGGCTGGGAGGTGTTGATGTGGCCAGAGTCAGACTCCATGTTGCAGTCTGACCAGGTTAGCCAGATGGGCCAAAACTGTACTCCACATCCGGACATCCACGAGTGATTTCTTCACTGAAGGCTTCACCCAGGAGGGAAGTGGCAGTCTCTTCTGTGGCCTCTGTGTGCCTCTGGTAGCTCGACTAATTGATGTAAAATGTACAATATTACTGGTTGTTTTGTGACACCTAACTCCAACAATTTAGAGTTACAGTAAGCAGAGTCCTTGTACAAAGTTAAGTTGCAGTTACTCCAACTGTGGCAAGTAACCATGGTACTGGGTGGTTTGACATGTCATGTGTGCAGCATGCCAATTCATTTCGACTCAAGCAGCTGCTGAAATGTGCAGATCATTAGCACTTGAGAAGACGGCCAGAGAATGCCATCTTGCCACCAGTGCAGGCAAAACAGTAGCTAGGCAAGATATATCTTTGACCATTTTGAAGGCTAGTTGATTGTGATTCAGGCAGACCCAGGAGTTTGTTGTATATGTGACTGGAGTCATCATGTGGTCAGTGCAGTGTGAATGTGTCTGCTGCCAATACCATATTGGGTATGCATCTTGAGGCCTTAGGGATCATTGTTCTGCACATGGGTAAGTTGCAATTTCTGTCCTCAAAATTTCATCTTAGGTTAGCAAGTCAGAATGGATCTATCTTGACAGATATGTCTGTGATATAGGCATTCTCTGTGCTTGATCAGTCCCAGATGGGTACACTTCATTTGAGAGTTGTCGAGCAGATGTGTTTAGGCATGTGACCACTGTGCTAGTGGTTGGAGCTAGTGAAGTCAGTGAGAGTTGAAGTCAGGTCGCCCTCTCTACAACACACACTTTCAAAAATGATATCCTCCCAGGTGAGTACATTTCAATTGAGAGATAACAAACGGGTATGTGGACAGGTGAACACTGGTCTGGTGTTTAGAGTTAGACAAACAGTGCCTCCTGGGAGTTGCCGTCAGGTAACTCTCTCTAGTACACACACTACACAAAAGGTATCCTCCCAGGTGTGAACGCTTCCATTGGGAGTAACCAAAAGGGAATTTGGGCAAGTGCACACTGGGCTGGTGGTTGGAAGTGCAGAGTCAGGGCTTCCTGGCCTTAGTAGTCATGTCAATCTCTCTACTACACACACTAAACAAATGGTATCCTTCAAGGTAAGTACACTTCAACTGAGAGTTTAGGAACAAGAGTAGGTGGGCAAATGAACACTGGTCTGGTGTTTGGGGTAATAGAAACAGTGCCTGATGGGAGTTGCAGTCAGGTAACTCTCTGTACTACAGAGACTATACAAATGTTGTGTATTGCATATCTGTATGCAGACTGCATTTAGTTTTGGGCATACATTTACCTGTTGAGACATAGCACGAGTTCTGTGATGATTTGTTGATATTGAAAGACTTACACGTCCCATTTGGACCAATGGCATGTGATGGCTCTTGGTAGCTGTGAGATTGGATCCAATTATACAAATTGACAGTGTTAAATCTCAGATACTTGGGATATTGAATGTTGGTGGGCTACTGAACAAGACAGTGGCAAAAGGTGAGCTATGAGCATGCATGACGTGGCATTTTGGTGACATATTTTGTGTTGTGACTTACCAGACTCCACTCCCTCAGATATTCCTGTCAAGCCCTTAGGATACAGGATGTCCAAGACTTTCTCCTCCCAGGGAATGAGATGTAATGGGGGACTGGAGGGCTACCACCAGTCTTCTTGGCCTGCAGCTGATGCCTGGAGAACAGGGAACAGACCGTGCCCCTGAAGTTGTTCCTCCTCTCCTTTATGTCCTCCTTTTAGCTCAGGGTGGTGCCTACCGCATTCACTCTGTCAACGGTCGTATCCCACATTTTGAGTTTCCTACTGAGAGGAGTGTGCTGGACTTGTGCTCCAAAGAATAGTGGCTCTTCTCGCATGATTTCATCCACCATGACTCTTAACTTATCTTCTGAAAAACGGGATTTTTTTTAATGTGCCATGATGGAAAAAAAATGGGTGACAGTGAGTTACTAAACAGGGGAAGTGCAATGGGGTGTGAATGGACAAAAGTATATGCGGGGTGTTCTATGAGATGGTGAAAAAAAGGTGTGCCTAATCTATAGAGTGTTTGTGAAAAAGTTGCTCTGGCTTCTGTGCTTGGCGTTGTAATTGCAAAGGATTTTGGTCTGTAAAGGGGGGTGTTTTATAGTTTCTCTTGAAGGTGTGTCCACTGTGGCAATCTGTGTCAACTGTGTTGTTTTAAAATTCATTCAATGTGCAGTTGTGCATTGCTTTGCTGTCCGTGAACCACTGTGGTTCAGACCGCCTTTGGCTGACCATGGGGGGCAGCCACGACGACTGTGTGCTTGTAAGAAGCTTGGTGGTTGGTCACTTTGCTGTTGGTGTTGGAGGTCGGACTGCCTATTTCAAAGCCGCGTACCACTTGCAGTCTGCCTCTTTTGCTTGGCAGTTGGCGGTCCTGCTTGTATAACTTTTAACAGGGCAGTCTGAGAGTCCCCCAACATGGTGGTTTTTCTGGGACTGCCAACAAGGCGGTCTGTCGGTCTGACTGCCAAATTCATAATGAGGCCCATAGACAGGTTGCTGAGGCTGCCTGCTTACTTGATGACAGTATAAGGTGTGGGGGAAACTTTACATGGTTTGGCACAGTAAAGTCCAAGCTTAAACATGTCTGATAAAATATGATTGAGGACTTTTCCTCTACCTCCTAATTTGCATATTATCTGCTAATTTGTTCATAATAGTCATTATTGTCTAGATACACTTGTTATGTAGACTTATACTGAATAAAACATAATCCTGTAAATTTGAATCATTGTGTGAGTGCATTGATACTGGGGTATGAGGGTGGGGCTATATTTCTTATCACCTGCATATAAGAGGTTCTCTGAAAGGATTGTCTGACAACTAACGCCCTGAAAGTGACTGTTGGACCTGGACCTTTTACAGGGTAATTCCCCAGTGTAGGAAAGTCCTCCTTTTTTGCCTGATCACCCCACTCTTTTTGGATAGGTACTGGTGGTTACTGACTCTTGGCTGTGCCCTGGGTACTGCTAACCAGTCCCAGGGCCTGTGCTCTGTGTAAAATGGATATGCAAATTAGGCTAATTATAATTGGCTAAGTTAACCTACCTATAAGTCCCTAGTATATGGTAGGGCATGTAGGTTTAGGGACCACAGCATAGGTGGTGCACACCTAGGTGCACTGCTGAGGTGCCCAGTGTCATTTTAAAAGCAAGCCTGCCTTGCTGGCTGCTTTTAAATTAAAGTTATATGCAAATTCGACTTTGGAATTAAAGGTACTTCCAAAGTCTTAAACTACCTTATTTTTACATATAAGTCACCCCTAAGGTGTGCCCTATGTGCCCCTAGGGCTGGGTGCCATGTAACTATAAGCAGGGACTTTATAAAAATAGATTTATAAGCCCTGGTGAGGTAAAAACAGCCAAATTCGTTTTTCCCTCATAGAAGTAAATGGCCTTCATAGGCTAGAATGGGCAGACTTTATTTTTAATTTTAAAGTCTCCTTAAATGTTACATACCAAGAATTTGGTATCAAATTAATTGTTGTAATAAATCCCACAACTTCCAGTTGTTGGATTTAATATAACTTGTTCAGGTAAAAAGTTTAGACTTTACCTAAAAAGTTGCCAATTTCAGCTCTGCATTGTTTTTGCTGCTGTGCTCTGATTGGCCAGCCTGCAGCAGCTTCTGCCAGGCTACTTTGATGAGGTGTGAAGTGGCCTGGCTTCACACAAAAGAATGTGCTTGGGGGAGAGAATCTCCCCTCAGCAGATGGTGAGGCAGGAAGGGGGAGGGCTGCCAAACTGGTCTTCAAAGGCAGAGAAGGACATCTGGAGCACCCAGCAACACCCCCACATCCTGCAACCCCAGACAGCTAGGTGCCCCCTTGATTAGATTAGGAGAGGGCAGGAGAGGGGTGTGTTTATGATTTTTAGCCACACCAGTGGGTGGGCTCAGCCAGATGTAACCTCCAAAAATCAGATTCAGCCATGTTGGATTTTTAGAGACTGTTGCCTTTTGGGATGGATTTTTGCCACACTTCCCAGGAAGTGGTCATCACAGGGGGACGACCCTGTACCTGATTGGAGAACCAGGGCCCCCCTGCTTTTCACCCAGGAGCAAGAATAAAACTGGCAGACCTTCCCCCACACCTCAGATCCCCGCCAACTTTCAAGAAGAAGGAACTTAAGGAGAAGAAGGAGTGCCCTGCTGGACCCCTGGCCTGCACCTGGACCCTGCACTCAGAAGGACTGCACCAGCTGCACACTTGGGCTTCACCACAAGAAGGACTTTGCCTGGCTTCAACTGGTTCAAGGAGGGACTCCCTGTTTGCTACAGGTGAAAAATTGCTATCCAGAGTCCCCTGCACCAACTCCTAAAAAAGAGACCAGTTGACCACTGCCCAGTGGCCAAGAAGGAGTTTGCGCCAGGTGCATTCTGGGAGTTGAAGTCCGCACCCCCCAAGGACCATCACAGAACTTCTGGACCCTTGGGGTGAGCTGTGGACCCCAAAAGAACCTTAAAAGAACATCTGGGTGAAGACCCAGAAGTTTGGAGAAGATTTGACAAATTTTGTAAAAAAGCTCCAGAGAGGGACCGACCCGGCGCGGAAATTCTAGCCGGCTTGCCTCAACCGCGACCCGGCCTGACTTCGTGGTTCGTCCCGGTAAAGAAAAACATCCGAAAAAGAGACTAAGTCCGAACGTAAAAAGTTGACCGGGACCTCCCAGCCATCGTATCCGAGAAGGGCTCCACGGACGTCGGATCAAGATCCAGGTTTACCCCGGTCGAAGGATTTTCATCTCGAAAAAACGACTACGTCCGAAGGTAGAAATCACCACCGAGGAAACCCACATCGCGTATCCGGACAAGGGCTCCAGGAGGTCGGATTCAACTGGCAGGTTCGTCCCGGTGAAGAAAAACTTCAAAATAAAGACTAAGGCCCTCATTCTGACCTTGGCGGGCGGCGGAGGCCGCCCGCCAAAGTCCCGCCGTCAGATTACCGTTCCGCGGTCGAAAGACCGCGGCGGTAATTCTGACTTTCCCGCTGGGCTGGCGGGCGGTCGCCTTCAGACCGCCCGCCAGCCCAGCGGGAAAGAGGCTTCCACTATGAAGCCGGCTCGGAATCGAGCCGGCGGAGTGGAAGCTGTGCGACGGGTGCAGTTGCACCCGTCGCGTATTTCACTGTCTGCGCAGCAGACAGTGAAATACATGTAGGGGCCCTCTTACGGGGGCCCCTGCAATGCCCATGCCAGTGGCATGGGCACTGCAGGGGCCCCCAGGGGCCCCGCGACCCCCCCTACCGCCATCCGGATCCCGGCGGTCGGACCGCCGGGATCTGGATGGCGGTAGGGGGGTTCAGAATCCCCGCGGCGGTGCAGCAAGCTGCGCCGCCGTGGAGGATTCTATGGGGCGGCGGTACACTGGCGGGAGCCCGCCAGTGGTGCCGGTCCGACCGCGGCTTTACCGCCGCGGTCGGAATCCCCATTGGAGCACCGCCGGCCTGTCGGCGGTGCTCCCGCGGTCCTCCGCCCTGGCGGTCAAAGACCGCCAGGGTCAGAATGACCACCTAAGTCAGAAGGTAACTTTTTAACCGAGGCCTCCCGCGACTTGTAGCCGAGCAGGGCTCCATCGCGGTCGGCCTGAAACTTTGACTTTGTCCCGGTCCTGGTGCAACCAGATGACCCGATTGGCGCTTTTTGTTTCTAAGCGCTAGAAAAACAATAATACTTTAAAAATTCATATCTCCGGTTCCCCTGAACCAATTTTATTCGTTTTTGTGTCATTTTAAAAATATAAATATAAACTATTTTTATAAATTGGTTTTGGATTTTTAAACTGTTTCCTGTGTTTTATTTAATTACTGTTTTGTGATATTTGAATGCTTTACACACTGTCTCCTAAGTTAAGCCTTGACGCTCGTTGCCAAGCTACCAAGGGTTGAGCTGGGATTAATTTACTGAGACCTAACTGTACCTAGGTGGAGGTTAGTGGCTTGTTGCTAGGTGTAGGTACCTACCTGCCCTTACCAATAACCCATTTTCCAACATTTTTGGTGGCAGCGGTGGGATCCTGTACTTGTGTTCAGTATCACATTACAGTTTAAGAAAAACAAATTAAAAATCCTTTAAATTGTCTTAGTGCAAATTTTTTTTTTTTTTTACTTTTTTTTATTTATTATTTTTTATTAATTTGGATTAATTTCAATTATTGAATTTTTGTAATTTTTCTAAATTCTTGTTTCCAATTTTTGCAAAAAGTTTTTGTTGACACAAAACTAGGGAACCATGGAGCTTGATCTGGCTAGCCTACCCACACTGACAGTAGTCCAGCTTAGGGGGTTGTATATTGAGAGAGGGTTGCCTGCAACCACTGATCTCAGGAAGCAAATCCTGATTAAATCCCTGACAGCATGGGCTGAGGCCCAAGAGGTAGAGACAGAGGAAGCTCTAGAGGAGGAAGAAAAAGGGGAAGATGCTAACTCTAACCACTCAGGGGAGGGAAGGCATCTGAGCCTAAGTGAGGAAGAGGAAGAACGGTCCTCAGTAGATACAGTCACTAGGGGCAGACCCAAAGCTAGTGGTAGGAAGGGGGTCCCTTCAGGAGGAGAGAACCCGTCCATCAGAGAAAGAGAGCTGGAGGCCCAGCTAGCATACATAGCTTTGGAAGCAGAGAAGCTGGCCCTAGAAAAGAAAAAGTGGGCAAGCAAAGAGAAAAGAGATGGTGGCAGCGATAAAGAGGCTGAGGTGTCCCTGGGTGGGGGTTTTGCCCCCAGATAACCCAAAGGGGTGGTTCCTGCCTATGTAGAGGGGGATGACATAGATAAGTGGCTGGGGGCCTTTGAGAGGGCCCTCCAGATGAGGAAAGTCAAGCCTCAGTACTGGGGTTCACTTCTTTGGGAGTTAGTTCCCAACTCTGGGAGGGATAGGCTCCTAACCATGAGTGGGGAGGATGCAGACTCATTCCCCAGTATGAAGAGTTGCTTGACTAAAAAGTTTGGTCTGACCCCAGAGCAGTATAGGCTCAAGTTTAGGGACACCCAAAAGACAAGCACCCAGTCCTGGGTGGACTTTGTGGACATTTCAGTAAAGGCACTGGAGGGCTGGATACAGGGCAACAGGGTAAGTACCTTTGAGGGGCTGTACAATTTGATTATGAGGGAGCACCTTCTAACTAATTGTGTCCAAGAGAGGCTCCGCCAGTATCTAGTAGACTCTAGGTTGACCAACCCCAGAGAGCTGGGGGAGGCAGCAGATGACTGGTTAAGAACTAGGGTTAACCAGAAACCCCCAGGGGGTGATCAGAAAAAGGGAGGACATGGTTCTTCTCAGGGGAAGAACCAGGGGAAAGATAATAAAAAACCCAAAGAGTCCTCACAAGAGTCCCCAAAAACTTCTCAGGGAGGGGGAGCCCCGAGCCAATTCACTTTTAAAGGGAAAGGGTATCAGGGAAAGAATTTTGATCCTGCTAAAGCAGGAAGGTTTAAGGAGCTTGCTAAGGCCGGCAAGTGTTTTGATTGTCATCAACCTGGACATAAAAGAGGAGATGCTATCTGCTCCAAGAAGCCCCCCACTGGTGGGCAATCCCAGGGGATTGCTAGTGTAGGGTTGGGGGTAGAAGTTGGCCCAGGGGTGGAATCAGGGTACACTGAGGTCACCTTAGTATCCGTGGGTGGGGTGGACATTGCAACTATGGCCACCTTACCTCCCATCATGGAGAGGTATAGGCAGAGGCCTAAAGTCAATGGGACTGAAGTGGAAGCTCTGAGAGATACAGGAGCCAGTGTGACAATGGTCACAGAAAAGCTGGTTTCTCCAGAGCAGGTCTTACCTGGTGTCTTCCACCAGGTGACTTATGCAGATAGCAGAACCAAACTCCATCCCATGGCTATGGTGAGTCTGGAATGGGGAGTTGTGACTGGCCCTAAGAAGGTAGCTGTAGCTCCTGCCCTCCCAGTAGAGTGTCTGCTGGGAAATGATCTTGAAGCATCTGAATGGTCAGAAGTGGAGAGAAGGGTCCATGCACAGATGCTGGACCTCCCTGAATGGGTGTGTGCTGTGACCAGGTCACAGGCAGCACAACAGGGAAATGCTGGACACTTGGACCCTGGAACAATGGGCCAAGCCTCCAAGAAAAAGAGAAAGGGCACTGGGTCTGGGTTGCCAGCCCCAACAAGTACAGAGGGTCAGGAAGAATCCAACCCTGAGGGGGAGGATCTGAACTCTGAGGGAGGGACACTTTCCCTGCAAACTATGCCTGATTTGGCAGAACTGCAAGGGTCAGGTGGGCCCACCAGAGAAGATTTGTGCCAGGGACAAAGAGAGTGTCCCACTCTTGAGGGCCTGAGGCAGACTGCTGCCAGGCAAGAACAAGGGGATACCAGTGGGTCCCACAAGGTTTACTGGGAGGATGGAGTTCTCTACACTGAGGCAAGGGCCCTCAAACCAGGGGCTACTAGGAGAGTAGTGGTCCCCCAGAAGTATAGAGAATTCCTCCTTACCTTAAGCCATGATATCCCCTTAGCTGGACATTTGGGACAGACCAAGACCTGGAACAGGCTGGTCAACCATTTTTATTGGCCCCAAATGTCAGAAAAAGTCAGGGAATTTTGCAGCTCCTGTGTCACCTGTCAAGCCAGTGGCAAGACAGGAGGCAAACCAAAGGCTCCCCTGATACCACTGCCAGTGGTTGGGACTCCCTTTGAGCGGGTGGGGATTGACATTGTTGGTCCCCTAGACCCACCAACTGCTTCAGGTAACAGGTACATTGTGGTGGTAGTGGACCATGCCACCAGGTACCCTGAGGCAATACCCCTCCGGACAGTCACTGCTCCCACAGTGGCTAGGGCCCTACTTGGTGTGTTCACCAGAGTGGGATTCCCAAAGGAGGTGGTCTCAGATAGGGGCACAAACTTTATGTCAGCCTATCTGAAAGCCATGTGGGATGAGTGTGGTGTTACTTATAAGTTCACTACCCCCTACCACCCACAGACCAATGGTCTCGTGGAAAGATTTAATAAGACCCTGAAGGGCATGATCATGGGTTTGTCTGACAAACTCAGGAGGAGATGGGATGTCCTCCTCCCATGCCTGCTGTTTGCCTACAGAGAGGTGCCACAGAAGGGGGTTGGATTCAGCCCCTTTGAGTTACTGTTTGGGCACCCTGTAAGAGGCCCATTGTGCTTGGTGAGAGAGTCTTGGGAAAAGCCTCTCAAAGAATCCAAGGAGAATGTGCTAGATTATGTACTGGGCCTGCGGTCACGCATGGCTGAGTATATGAAGAAACCTGGAGGCCAGCCAGGAGCTCATGAAGCTCTGGCATGATCAAAAGGCTACCCTGCCTGAGTATCACCCAGGACAGCTGGTGTGGGTTTTGGAGCCCATGGCTCCTAGGGCACTACAGGCCAAGTGGACTGGGCCCTATCCAATTCTGGAGAAAAAAGGTGAGGTCACATACTTGGTGGACCTTGGCACCCCCAGGAATCCTCACAGGATCCTGCATGTTAACAGGATGAAACTCCACCAGGACAGGGCAGACATGACCATGCTAATGGTCACTGATGAAGGGAAGGAGGAGGAGGGTGAACCTCTGCCAGACCTCCTGTCCTCAAAGGCAAAAGATGGGTCAGTGGAGGGAGTGGTACTCTCTCCCAAATTGACAGACCAGCAACAAAAAGACTGTAAGCAAGTTTTGGGACAGTTTGCTAGTCTGTTCTCCCTGACCCCAGGACTCACCAATTGGTGTGTCCATGATGTTGACACTGGTGACAGCTTGCCTGTCAAGAACAAGCTGTACAGGCTGTCTGACCAGGTCAAGGCCAACATCAAAGCTGAAGTGGCTAAGATGTTGGACCTCAAGGTAATTGAGCCCTCTGATAGTCCTTGGTCCAGTCCAGTGGTACTGGTGCCCAAAGCTAATCCCCAAGGTGGGAAGAAAGAATTGAGATTCTGTGTGGACTACAGAGGTCTAAACGCAGTCACTAGGACTGATGCTCACCCCATACCTAGAGCTGATGAGCTCATTGACAGGTTGGGGGCTGCCAAATTCCTGAGCACATTTGATCTGACCTCAGGATATTGGCAGATTGCCTTAAGTCCAAGAGCTAAGGAGAGGTCAGCATTTTCCACACCAGAGGGCCACTTTCAGTTCAAGGTGATGCCCTTTGGCATGAAAAATGCTCCTGCCACCTTCCAACGGTTGGTGAACAGAGTCCTATCTGGGTTGGAATCTTTCAGTGCAGCTTATCTGGATGATATAGCTGTATTTAGTTCCACCTGGAAGGACCACCTGGTCCACCTGAAGGAAGTGCTTCAGGCCCTGCTTCAAGCAGGCCTGACTATCAAGGCAAGCAAGTGCCAGATAGGGCAAAGCTCTGTTGTGTACCTGGGCCACCTTGTTGGTGGAGGCCATGTACAACCTCTCCAGCCCAAGATCCAGACTATCCTGGATTGGGAGGCTCCAAAAACCCAGAATCAGGTCAGGGCCTTTCTTGGCCTGACTGGGTACTACAGGAGGTTTGTTAAGAATTTTGGGACCATAGTGGCCCCTCTGACTGAGCTTACCTCCAAGAAACAGCCCAAGAAGGTCATTTGGACCCCAGAGTGTCAGAAAGCTTTTGACACCCTAAAACAGGCTATGTGTTCAGCACCAGTGTTACTGGCCCCTGACTATAGCAAGGAGTTTGTAGTGCAAACAGATGCTTCAGAGGAAGGGATTGGGGCAGTGTTAGCACAAGTTAATGAAGAGGGCCATGATCACCCAGTTGCCTTCATCAGCAGGCGACTACTCCCCAGAGAGAAAAAATGGAGTGCCATTGAGAGGGAGGCCTTTGCTGTGGTCTGGTCCCTGAAGAAGTTGAGGCCTTACTTGTTTGGCACTCACTTCCGTGTACAAACTGACCACAGACCTCTCAGATGGTTGATGCAGATGAGGGGGGAATACCCAAAACTGTTAAGGTGGTCCATTTCCCTACAGGGGATGGACTTCACAGTGGAGCACAGACCTGGGACTGCCCATGCCAATGCAGATGGCCTTTCCAGGTTTTTCCACTTAGCTGATGAGGACTACCAGGGTGCAGGTTAGTACCCATCACCTTTCATCTGGGGGGGGGCAGTGTAGGAAAGTCCTCCTATTTTGCCTGATCACCCCCACTCTTTTTGGATAGGTACTGGTGGTTACTGACTCTTGGCTGTGCCCTGGGTACTGCTAACCAGTCCCAGGGCCTGTGCTCTGTGTAAAATGGATATGCAAATTAGGCTAATTATAATTGGCTAAGTTAACCTACCTATAAGTCCCTAGTATATGGTAGGGCATGTAGGTTTAGGGACCACAGCATAGGTGGTGCACACCTAGGTGCACTGCTGGCGTGCCCAGTGTCATTTTAAAAGCAAGCCTGCCTTGCTGGCTGCTTTTAAATTAAAGTTATATGCAAATTCGACTTTGGAATTAAAGGTACTTTCAAAGTCTTAAACTACCTTATTTTTACATATAAGTCACCCCTAAGGTGTGCCCTATGTGCCCCTAGGGCTGGGTGCCATGTAACTATAAGCAGGGACTTTATAAAAATAGATTTATAAGCCCTGGTGAGGTAAAAACAGCCAAATTCGTTTTTCCCTCATAGAAGTAAATGGCCTTCATAGGCTAGAATGGGCAGACTTTATTTTTAATTTTAAAGTCTCCTTAAATGTTACATACCAAGAATTTGGTATCAAATTAATTGTTGTAATAAATCCCACAACTTCCAGTTGTTGGATTTAATATAACTTGTTCAGGTAAAAAGTTTAGACTTTACCTAAAAAGTTGCCAATTTCAGCTCTGCATTGATTTTGCTGCTGTGCTCTGATTGGCCAGCCTGCAGCAGCTTCTGCCAGGCTACTTTGATGAGGTGTGAAGTGGCCTGGCTTCACACAAAAGAATGTGCTTGGGGGAGAGAATCTCCCCTCAGCAGATGGTGAGGCAGGAAGGGGGAGGGCTGCCAAACTGGTCTTCAAAAGGCAGAGAAGGACATCTGGAGCACCCAGCAACACCCCCACATCCTGCAACCCCAGACAGCTAGGTGCCCCCTTGATTAGATTAGGAGAGGGCAGGAGAGGGGTGTGTTTATGATTTTTAGCCACACCAGTGGGTGGGCTCAGCCAGATGTAACCTCCAAAAATCAGATTCAGCCATGTTGGATTTTTAGAGACTGTTGCCTTTTGGGATGGATTTTTGCCACACTTCCCAGGAAGTGGTCATCACAGGGGGACGACCCTATACCTGATTGGAGAACCAGGGCCCCCCTGCTTTTCACCCAGGAGCAAGAATAAAACTGGCAGACCTGCCCCCACACCTCAGATCCCCGCCAACTTTCAAGAAGAAGGAACTTAAGGAGAAGAAGGAGTGCCCTGCTGGACCCCTGGCCTGCACCTGGACCCTGCACTCAGAAGGACTGCACCAGCTGCACACTTGGGCTTCACCACAAGAAGGACTTTGCCTGGCTTCAACTGGTTCAAGGAGGGACTCCCTGTTTGCTACAGGTGAAAAATTGCTATCCAGAGTCCCCTGCACCAACTCCTAAAAAAGAGACCAGTTGACCACTGCCCAGTGGCCAAGAAGGAGTTTGCGCCAGGTGCATTCTGGGAGTTGAAGTCCGCACCCCCCAAGGACCATCACAGAACTTCTGGACCCTTGGGGTGAGCTGTGGACCCCAAAAGAACCTTAAAAGAACATCTGGGTGAAGCCCCAGAAGTTTGGAGAAGATTTGACAAATTTTGTAAAAAAGCTCCAGAGAGGGACCGACCCGCCGCGGAAATTCTAGCCGGCTTGCCTCAACCGCGACCCGGCCTGACTTCGTGGTTCGTCCCGGTAAAGAAAAACATCCGAAAAAGAGACTAAGTCCGAACGTAAAAAGTTGACCGGGACCTCCCAGCCATCGTATCCGAGAAGGGCTCCACGGACGTCGGATCAAGATCCAGGTTTACCCCGGTCGAAGGATTTTCATCTTGAAAAAACGACTAAGTCCGAAGGTAGAAATCACCACCGAGGAAACCCACATCGCGTATCCGGACAAGGGCTCCAGGAGGTCGGATTCAACTGGCAGGTTCGTCCCGGTGAAGAAAAACTTCAAAATAAAGACTAAGTCAGAAGGTAACTTTTTAACCGAGGCCTCCCGCGACTTGTAGCCGAGCAGGGCTCCATCGCGGTCGGCCTGAAACTTTGACTTTGTCCCGGTCCTGGTGCAACCAGATGACCCGATTGGCGCTTTTTGTTTCTAAGCGCTAGAAAAACAATAATACTTTAAAAATTCATATCTCCGGTTCCCCTGAACCAATTTTATTCGTTTTTGTGTCATTTTAAAGATAAAAATATAAACTATTTTTATAAATTGGTTTTGGATTTTTAAACTGTTTCCTGTGTTTTATTTAATTACTGTTTTGTGATATTTGAATGCTTTACACACTGTCTCCTAAGTTAAGCCTTGACGCTCGTTGCCAAGCTACCAAGGGTTGAGCTGGGATTAATTTACTGAGACCTAACTGTACCTAGGTGGAGGTTAGTGGCTTGTTGCTAGGTGTAGGTACCTACCTGCCCTTACCAATAACCCATTTTCCAACACCCAGACTTTTTGCTTTTTGCCCTTACCGCTTGTACCCTGCCATTTTTGCAGGGCCACGCCCGGCCCCCACCCCACGAACAGGGTGTGTGGAGGCCGAGGCAGGCCCCTCACCATGAGGTAGGCCCCGTTTTGCACACAGGAGCGCCGGGGGCCCCGGTGCTCGTCGTTAGGCACTGGTAGTGCCTCTCCAGCCAGAAACCAGGTACTCTTTAGGAAATCTAGGCTCTAGGAGCCTAATACAGACTTGTGGATGTTTTCCATTTCCTACTTGGTTACTGTGCCTACATATATGTGCTTGTGTTCCTTTTATGGGCATGTCTAGCTGATATGTAATTATATGACTTGTGATATATTCTCTAATGGTTCTTTTATTTAGGGATTGTTCATGACAAGTGCATATATCTTTTACTCTAATTCCTGACTACTGCTTATGTTGCATAATCCTGAGTACTTACGTGTTCTAATGTGACAACTGCCTATTCTTGCAGAGTAATAGTAACTTGTGTAACATTCTGACAACTGCTAAGGTAGCAGGGTATTCCTTACGTGTAATGTTGGTCTAATTATGTTTTGTGCAATACAGATTATTTTTACATAGCTCAGTGTTGTGTTTACTTTGTGTTGTACATTTTGCGTCACGTGTGTTGTGTGTGTTGTGCAAACGCTTTACACATTGCCTCCGGGTTAAGCCTGACTGCTCGTGCCAAGCTACCAAGGGGGTGAGCAGGGGTTATCTTGGACGTGTAACTCCCTAGCCCTGACTTGAGTGGGTAGGTTCTGCCTGGCTGAGGTGCATACCCCAGCCAACCAGAAACCCCATTTCTAACATTGGTTGTCAGCGGTGAGGATAGGACTTGCACTTGCACAGTACCTTGTGACTCATTTTTGCACCGCAAATTGCACTTAGACCATTACATGTTTTAATTCTCTTTTTTTACATTATTGTCCTGTTCTCTCAAGCTAGTCATTTTTTATTTTTACTCCTGTGTTGTATACTCGCACTTTGGACTCTTGTTGTTTATGCTGGTGTTGTGCTCTTAACAAAATGGAGTCCACCTTTGACATGGATGATATGTTGTATTACACTCTAGAAGAGTTAAGGGGATTCTGCAGGGAGAGAGGTATATCTTTTATAGAGGCTGATGCCCATGAAGGGATCCTCAGGAGAGCCCTGTTTAATTTTGAGGAGGCAGACTACATAGCACAAAGTGCCCAAGTGAGGGATGGTTCTGAGGGAGACCCTAGAGAGTCCCACGAGAGTAGTGATGTCTCTGAGGAAGAGGGTCCCCAGTCCACACCCCAGGGGGATAGTGACCCCGAAGAGTTAGACATTGAGGGAGAAAATGACTGGCCATGGACACCAGTAGAGAGAGACCCCATAGATACGGAGTTCCGTACTGGGTACTTGCGCAGCAGCATCGCCACCTCCCATTTCCTGTCACCTGAGGAGCTCAGAGATAGGTGGGAAGAGAGGGACCTGAGGCTGCAGCTAGCCAGGCTGGCTGTAGAACAGAGACAGGCTGAGGTTGAAAAAGCCTTAGTCCAGGAGAGGATGGCAGAGGCTGAAAGGGCCTTTTCCAGAGAAAGACTCGCTCTAGAGAGGAGTCTTACAAATCTGGACTCACCAGTAATGCAGGTGGAGTCCAGTGGTGGCAGCATTTGTGGTGTTAGGCACAATCCTTACCTACCCACAGATTTGGTACCTGGGTTCAAGGAGGGAGATGACATACGTCAGTGGCTTAGGGAGTATGAGGAAACTCTAGTTGCGCGCAGGATTCCTGAGAAAGATTGGGGAACTGTTCTAGAGAGCTATATTCCTGAGGTGGAAAGGGATGTCCTACTGGCCCCAGAAGGGAGTGACAGGCAGGGGTATCCCCACATCAGAAAGGCCCTGATAGAAAAGTATGGTCTCACCCCTGAAGACTACAGGTTGAGGTTCAGAGGCAGCAGGAAGCGGTCTCACCAGTCTTGGGAGGATTTCATGGGGACTTGTTGCAAAGCACTAACAGGATGGGTGGAGGGTAGCAGAGCAACCACTTATGAAGGGCTGTTTAGTCTAATTCTAAGAGAGCACATGTTCCGTTGCTGTTTTTCAGAGCTACGCCAACACCTGTCTTACTGTGAGTTCTCTGACCCCAGGAAACTTGCAAAGGAAGCTGACCTCTGGCATAGTGCCAGGGGAGCTGGTCAGACACCAAGGGCTGTCTTAGGTTCACCCCTGGAAGGGGTGGGGGAGGTTCTGGGTAAATCCTGCCAAATTCTGAGCGGGGAGGGTACAGGACCCAGAGGGACCTGTCTTCTTACGCATGTCTTGGAAGGCACCCAGAAGGGACCCCAAGGCTGGAATTTAACTGTTCCAGGTAAAGTTTTCAGCGGGGAGGAAGTAGGATTGTTAAGGACCTGTCCTCTTACGTATCCCGGTGCACCGAGGCGAGAATTTAACCAACCCCGACAACGTTCTGAGCGGGGAGGGTGCAGGATCCATAGGGGCCTGTCCTCCTCCGCAGGTCTTGGAAGGTACCCGAGAGGGGCCCCAAGGCGGGAGGTTAGTCGTTACCGAAGGCCAATCCTGTAAAAAGGATGCCCTAAAGTCTGAAGGAGAAGGACACCGCAGGGTTGCTCCAACTGTGGAGATCAGCAGCACCACCCTGCAGAGGGGGGGGGGGCAGGTGCTTCCTTTTGAGGGTTTGAGGGAGGACACTCCCCTGACCCCTGTCCAGCAAAAGGGTATCATCCCTAGGTTGGAAGACCAGATCAGGGGCAACCCCCTAGATCTGGGAACAGAGACTGCTGTAACCAGCCTCTCTACTGATGCATTCTCTAGGGATTCAGTTCCTACAAGGGGGGATTCATGGGAAGACACTTCCCTGACTTCAGTCCAGCAAAAGGGTAACGTCCCTAGGTTGGAAGATGCATGCCCTAGGGATTCAGTTCCTGTAAGGGAGAGTTTGAGGGAGAACTCTCCCCTAACTCATGACCAGCCCAAGGGTACCGTCCCTAGGTTGGAGAACCAGGTCCAGGGTAGCTCCCTTGACCTGGAGGTGGAGAAGGCTGTCCCCAGTCTCCCTACCATCACTTCTGGGGGTATCACTCTTGATGGGAGGGTGCGGAACTCTAGAAGGAGGGGCAGGAGGAGGAAAGGCTCTTTCCTGACCCCAGCTCCGCCAGAGGGAAGGGACCCTGGGTTGGGAGACCAGTTACAGGGGGGATCCTCTGAACTGGTGGGTGAGCTGACCAGGATGACTGTAACAAGCGCCCTGGCAGTTCTGGATTCTGGGGGTACAACTTCTCGGAGGAGGAGGCGGAACCCTAGAAGGAGGGGCAGGAGGAGAGATTCTCCCCTGAACCCTATTCAGGCTATGGCACCAGTCCCTAGGCTATAAGACCAGTGGCAGGGGGTAACTCCTGAACTGGTGGGAAGGAGAGTGGAAACAGGATGTTATGCACCTGGGGCTCCCACCCCCCACTCTGAGAGGTTTCAGAGGCCTGAGGCCCCGGGCTGGCCTGGGACCTGGCTCTGGCCACAGACAACTAGGACGCCTCCATGGGTTAGCTTAGATTGTCTTGGAAACATAGACAGAGGAATACAACTGGGTTCAGATTGGCGTAGAACTGGATCATGTCCCTGCAGTTGCGGGCCAGGGTCCTGGTTCTATCGCTCTAATCAGGGAAGTCCATCAAGGTATTGATTGTTCTCCCCTGGCTTTGGGCTGGTAGGGGGTCATGTTGGACCTGGCCCTTTTACAGGGTCATTCCCCAGACTTTTTGCTTTTTGCCTCCTTATTTTTCTGACCTTTGTTGGCTGACGTTTTGACTCTGAGCACTTTTTCACTGCTAACCAGTGCTAAAGTGCATGTGCTCTCTCTTACAAATTTGGTATGATTGGATTATACCTGATTGGCATATTTAATTTACCTATAAGTCCCTTGTAAAGTGGTATCCCTATACCCAGGGCCTGTAAATTAAATGCTACTAGTGGGCCTGCAGCGCTGCTTGTGCCACCCACTGAAGTACCCTGTCAAACCTATCCAAGGCCTGCTAGCGCAGAGCCTGTGTGCGCAGTTTCCTGCCACAGGGACCTGGCATCTAAATTTACTTGCCAGGCCCAGAACTCCCCTTTTTCTACATGTAAGTCACCCCTAAGGTATGCCCTAGCTAGCACTTTGGGCAGGGTGCCATGTATGTAGAAGGCAAGACATGTGCCATGTTGCATGGCCTGTCCCGGTAGTGACAAACAGCCTAACTTGGTGTCTCACTGCTGTGAGTGCTGCCCTCTCATAGGATTGCATTGGAAATGCCCTGCCTTATAGGTAAGGGGTATTGTCTGATTTATGAGGGGTAGCGTAGGCATGTTTGGCATGGTTGTGATAGTGGTAAGAAATGCTGCCTTCTGGTGTAGGTGTATTTTTTATTACTATCACAGAAATGCCACTTCTAGAAAGTGCGTATGTGGTGTTTTGCAGCTTGTCTCCAATCAACGTCTGGGCAGACTGACCATTGGGGCTTTGTGCATACTTCTCAGACAGCCTGAACACAGGGAGGGTGGAGGTGACACAGAGGTGCATCTACATATTGTAAAGCCTTCCTGGGCTGAGATAAGGGAGGGACGGGGCACACCTGCAATTGTAAAGACTTTGCCCTGGCCTCACACAATAGGGTCGTTAACCCCCCACTGATGTTTGGAGCCTGTGCTGAAAGGAGAGAGGGGGCACTCCCAGAACCAGTTGTAACTGGCTGGAACCCCCTCTCCCTAGATTGTAAAACATTGTAAGAACTGATTATACGTACAGGGGAATTTTCCCCACAATTTGAACACTCTTGGAACTGGAAACTGGACACAGAATGCTGATGCATGGACTCACCAGGAAACCACCTTGGACTGCTGCTGTTGTGCTGACCTGTGACCTGCCTGGTCACTAGAAGGAACTGCCACCATCTGCACCCCTTGTGCTGGCTTGTAGCTGGGCCCACCGGCCCTGTGCTTTCTCTTACCTTATTGTTCCCAGGGGCAGGGTGCTGTGGCCCCTGACCCCTGCCACGATCTGTACAGCTTGGTTTGTAGCGCTTGGGAAAAACGCTCTTGCTGAAATCCTGTAGAAAGATCACCGCCGCAGCCCGGGCTTTGAACTTTGCCCCCAGCGCTCTGAAAAGTGCTTTACGTCTGCCCAAGGACACCGCCGCAGCCCGGGTCTCAAAACTTTCTTTAGCGCTTTGAAACATGCTTTATTTTGGTCCCCCGAATCACCCCCGCAGACCGGGTTGCTGGGCTCTCATTAGCGCGAGGTCCGCGCTAATCGAAGTGCCCCCGGGGCATGAGGATACACCAACTGGAGCAGGCGTGGTCCTAACGGCGCCCCCGGGGCACGGTCCACTCCAAGGAGCGCCCCCGGGGCACCAGCCGCCTACTCTTTCCCTGGAAGCGTCCCGGCGGCAGGGAACTGCTTCCAAACACTCGCGCACCGCTTTGGGTGCGGGTGAGTGTCTCCTCGGGCCCCCGGAGGGGTCCCAGCTCACCAGGATCATCCAACAGTACGCGGGGAAGGCACGGGGAGCGCCCCTTCTCCGGTCTCTGCCCAAGGAGCAGAACGCTCCTGTGTTTGGGCATCTTTTTTTTTCACGCCGGCATTTTTTCGGTACTTCAGCCGGAATGGGGAAGGGAGACCTCGCCGGAGGTCCCTTCCCGCTTGTACCCTGCCATTGTTGCTGGGCCACGCCCGGCCCCCACCCCAAGGACAGGCTGTGAGGAGGCCGAGGCAGGCCCCCCACCATGAGGTAGGCCCCCGTTTTGCGCACAGGAGCGCTGGGGGCCCCCGTGCTCGTCGTTAGGCACTGGAAGTGCCTCTCCAGCCAGAAACCAGGTACTCTTTAGGAAATCTAGGCTCTAGGAGCCTAATACAGACTTGTGGATGTTTTCCATTTCCTACTTGGTTACTGTGCCTACATATATGTGCTTGTGTTCCTTTTATGGGCATGTCTAGCTGATATGTAATTATATGACTTGTGATATATTCTCTAATGGTTCTTTTATTTAGGGATTGTTCATGACAAGTGCATATATCTTTTACTCTAATTCCTGACTACTGCTTATGTTGCATAATCCTGAGTACTTACGTGTTCTAATATGACAACTGCCTATTCTTACAGAGTAAAAGTAACTTGTGTAACATTCTGACAACTGCTAAGGTAGCAGGGTATACCTTACGTGTAATGTTGGTCTAATTATGTTTTGTGCAATACAGATTATTTTTACATAGCTCAGTGTTGTGTTTTCTTTGTGGTGTACATGTTGCGTCACGTGTGTTGTGTGTGTTGTGCAAACGCTTTACACATTGCCTCTGGGTTAAGCCTGACTGCTCGTGCCAAGCTACCAAGGGGGTGAGCAGGGGTTATCTTGGACGTGTAACTCCCTAGCCCTGACTAGAGTGGGTAGGTTCTGCCTGGCTGAGGTGCATACCCTACCCAACCAGAAACCCCATTTCTAACAGTGACACATTCCCTTTTTTGGCCTAAAGGGAGCTAATAGGTTTGACACCCATTAATATTTGTGTGAATACAAAAATAGAGCAGGGAAGGAGCCAGATTATATTCAGGAAACTAAAGTTACAACACTCACTTTGTTTGCAAGTGGCCATTTTGAAGTTATTGAGCATACGTTTTTCATGGTTTAGACAACCTTAGCTAGGTAATGATATATTTTTTGCTTTTATAGGAAAGTAAAATTTGCCACTTAGGTGTTTGCGAACTTGACATGTTTTTAGAGGTTGGAGCACAGGCACTGGGGCCTGGTTAGCAGTGTCCCAGGGCAGAGAGTCAAAAAACCAACAGCGTCGGTCCAAACAAAAAGGGAGTGCTTGCTCAAAAAGGGGCACTTTCTCATACACAGTTACAAATCAAGTCTTGGTCCTTCGGAGGTCACAACCCCCAGGCTCTTGTGATGCCACAATGTATGATAGTGGCACCCAAAACATTAGTGCTAGTATTTTTCAAACTGTAGTGTTCTGCTGCAAGGTAATGAATGGTTTGGATACTGGCAACCCTAGTTAAATATCTGTAAGACCTGGCATCCTTGGTGTGGTTTTCATAACCTTTTTCCGTCCTGACCTCCTATCTTGCTGACCTCATTTTTGCTGGCTTTAGGACCTTGGGCACTATACCACTGCTAACCAGTGCTAATGTACATGTGCTCTCTGCTTAAAACAAGGTAACATTGGTGTAGCCACAATTTTAAATTTTAATTTACTTATATGTCCCTGGTAAAGTGCATTACCTATGCCCAGGGCCTGTAAAGTAAATGCTACTGGTGGGCCTACAGCACGGATTGTGTCACCCACTTCAGGAGCCCTTTCAACATGACTCTGGCTTGCCATTGCAGAGCTTGTGTGTGCAGTTTTAAACCGCCATGTCAACCTGGCAAGTTAACCCTCTTGCGGGCCCAAGCCTTCCTATTTAATACATATAAGTTACCCCTAAGGTAGGTCCTGGACAGCCACAAAGGCAGGATGCAGCGCATTTAAAAAAGTTGGACATTTACTTTTAAGTTTTCCATGTCAAGGTAGTAAAAAACTCTTAAATACATTTTTCACTACAGCAAGGCCTGTCTCTCCCATAGGTTAACATTGGGATTGCCTTATTACATTTTATAAGTGTAGTTTCCAATTGGGAAGAGATGGGACCCCTCCACGTTTGGTATCTCTGGAACCATAATTTAAACTCACAACGTATGGTGAAGTCAAATTTTTAATTGCAATTCTAAAAATGCCACTTTTAGAAAGTTGTAATTTTCTTAATGTAAATCACCGAGTGTCTTCTGCCTGTCTCTGAATATATGTCTGGGTGGGTGACAGCTGGGTTCTTGTGCATTCCCTCCAGGGAACCACACACAAAGGGAACTTAGGTGTGACTGATGGACCATCAACATCCCGATTGGCCATCCTGGGCAGGATGGGAGGGACGAGCTACTACACTAGAATGGGCTGTTTCCTGATCCCACACAAAGGGCTGCAAAACCCCCTGTAGTGATTCTGGAGCCAGGCCTGGAAGGACAGGAACTCTGTGCACTTCAAAGGCCTCTCTGTGAAGTTCCCTTCCCTTCAAAGACACCACTGAGAATAATAACTGGACTTCTGACACAACCAAATCAGTACAGTTCTGGACCTGGGAACATTCTGCCTGGAAGAAGGACTGCTGTGTCGCTGAGGGACTGTCACTCTGCTGAGCTCTGCTGAACTTTGCTGGACTCCTGCTCTGCTGTGCTTGCCCTGATGACTGCTGCCCTCCTTGACTGGGAGTGAGAAGGACTGGACCTGCTTCTCTACATCCCCAGAACCAAAGTGACTCCAAAGGCTCGCTGGCTTGCCTCCTGTTCTGATGTCCCAGGGACAACAAAGACTTCACTTCCTCCTGCAACAGCACCTTGCCCTGCCAAGTTGTGCCAATCCAGTCCTGGATCCTTGGAAGTGGGTATAAAAAGTGCTGCAACTGCCAGAACTTGCCCATTGTCGCTGTTGCGCAGATCGGAACCAAAGCATCTCCGTCAGCGATGACGCATCGTCTTCTTTGAGGACATCACATTGCCGGCTGAATAGCTCAACAATGACACATCACCCACATCAGAGAAGGCTGGCACATCTTGATTTGCATGGCTTGGGACCACGGTATCACCTACATCCATCATGATTGACTCCGATGCATTGCCTCCTCTGCTCCATGCATCAGGCCCCGTCGACGGCGCAGCCAGTTAATATTTTTTCAATGGGACAAGGATGTTCTTTGTATCTGACCTACACTCCATTGTGGTCAGCCTGATTTTTCAGATTTCACCCGATCTAGCATGTCCAGATAGTCCCAGTTAGTGCTTTATGTTTGTAAGCACTATATTGCATTTTATTTTTACAAATTCACATCTCAACTTGTTATTGGATTTTTGTTGTTTTGGTCTTCTTTTACTCATAAAATTAATCTCTATCTTTCTAACCAGGTATGGTGTCTTGTTCTGTTTTTTTCACTGTTTTACTGTTTAGAATGTTGCACACATACTTTACACATAGCCTCTTAAGTTAAGACTGACTGCTCTATGCCAAGCTATCAGAGGATGAGCGCAGGTTAATTTGTGGGGTGTATCTGACTTGACCTGTCTAGGATTGTGGTTCCTGCTTGGACAGGATGCATAACTCTGCCAAACAGAAACTCAGGCCCATATTTATGAGCTTTTGGCGCAGTGCAGCAAGTCACCTTGCTGCACTGCTGTTGGAAAATGGGTTATGGGAAAGGGCAGGTAAGTACCTACACTTAGCAATAGGCCACTAACCTCCACTTAGGTCCAGTTAGGTCTCAGTAAATTAAACCCAGCTCAACCCTTGGTAGCTTGGCAACGAGCGACAAGGCTTAACTTAGGAGACAGAGTATAAAGCATTCAAATATCACAAAACAGTAATTAAATAAAACACAGGAAACAGTTTAAAAAACCAAAACCAATTTATAAAAATAGATTACATTTCTATCATTAACATGACACAAAAACGAATAAAATCAGATAAGGGGAAGCGGAGATATGGATTTTTAAATAATTAATGCTTTCTAGCGCATAGAAGCAATTAGCGCTCAAAGGGTTAAAAAAGGTCACACTGGAAAGGAACAAAGTCCAGAGTTCAGGCCACCAACGAGGTAACACTGTCACACTTACTTTCAGAAGTGTTTGATTCAGGAAAGTGGTCCACAGCACCAGCCAAGGGTTCAGAGGCTCTGGTGTGCCTCTCGGGGTCTGGGACTACAACTCCCACAATGCACCTCTTCAACTTATGGAATTGCTCCAAACGTCTCCAAACTTCTGGATCTTCTTCCAGAGATTCTTTTTGTGTCCTTGAAGTGTCCACAAATTGATCCAAGGTTCCAGAAGCTCTGAGTTGCTCCTTGGGAGTTGGGACTACAATTCCCAGAATGCACCTGGTCAGAATCCTCAAATGGCCACTGGACGCTGGTCAGCTGGGCTCTGCTTGCAGGACTTGATGCAGGGGACTCTGGGCAGCTCCCTTGTACCTGTAGCAAACAGGGAGTCCCTTCTTGAAGCAGTAGAATACAGGTAAAGTCCTTTTAGTGGTGAAGCCCAAGTTTGCAGCTGGTGCAGTCCTCCAGAATGCAGTGTCCAGGTGCAGGTCAGGGGTCCAGCAGGGCAGTCCTTCCTCTCCTGTAGTTCTTCCTTGTTTGAATCTGATAGGGATCTGGTAGGGAACTGAGGTGTGGGTGCAGTCTGCCAGTGTTATCCTTGCTCCTGGGTGAAAAACAAGGGGGTCCTGGTTCTCCAATCAGGGGCAGGGTCCTTCCCTCTGTGATGACCACTTCCTGGGAAGTGTGGCAAACATCAATCCCAGGGAGCAACATTCCTCAAAAATCCATCATGGCTGAAAGTGATTTTTGGAGGTTACATCTGGCTGAGCCCACCCACTAGTGTGGCTAAAAATCATAAACACACCCCTCTCCTGCCCTCTCCTAATCTAATCAAGGGGGCACCTAATTGTCTGGGTTTGCAGGATGTGGGGGTGTTGCTGGGTTGCTGGGTTGCTCCAAATGTCCTTCTCTGCCTTTGAAGACCAGTTTGGCAGCCCTCCCCCTTCCTGCCTCACCATCTGCTGAGAGGAGATCTCCTCCCACAGGCACGTCTCTTTGTGTGAAGCCAGGCCACTTCACACCTCATCAAGGCAGCCTGGCCAGGCTGCCAGAGGCTGGACAATCAGATCAGAGCACAGCAGCAAAAACACTGCAGGGCTGAAGTTGGTAACTTTTCAGGTAAAGTTTAAAACTCTTTACCTGAACAAGTTAAATTAAATCCAACAACTGGAAGTTGTGGGCTTTATTATAAAAATGCATTTGATACCAAACTTCTGGTATCTGTTACTTAAGGGAACTTTTAAAATTAAAATAAAGTCTCCCCATTCTAGCCTATGGAGGCCATTCACTACAATGAGGGAAAAAGGAATTTGGCTGTTTTTACCTCACCAGGGCTTATAAAACTATTTTTATAAGGTCCCTCCTTATAATTACATGGCACCCAGCCCTAGGGGCACATAGGGCACATATTAGGGGTGACTTATATGTAACAATAAGGTCGTTTAAGACTTGGGAACTACTTTTAATCCCAAAGTCGAATTTGCATATAACTTTAATTTAAAAGCAGCCAGCAAGGAAGGCCTGCCTTTAAAATGACACTGGGCACCTCAGTAGTGCACCTATGGGTGCACTACCTATGCTGGGGTCCCTAAACCTCCATGTCCTACCATATACTAGGGACTTATAGGTAGGTTGACTTAGCCAATTATAATTAGCCTAATCTGCATACTGATTTTACACAGAGCACAGGCCCTGGGACTGGTTAGCAGTACTCAGGGCACCATCAGAGTCAGGAAAACACCAGCAAAAAGTGGAAAATGGGTGCAAAAGTTAGGGGGCCTCTACAACCAGCCCTGTTCTCTCACAACTGCCCTGTGCTGTGTCAAAGGGACAGGGCAGGAGTGTGCTGTTTCTATGACATAAGGCACATTTCTGTCCTTTCCCACTGTGCTGGTGCAGTTTTGGCAGGCTAGATCCAATGCAGGGACCTCTGCATTGTAGGCAGGATTCTTTTTGTGCAGGAAGGGGCACCTTCCAGCACAAAAACAATCCTGGGAGTCATTATCCTCTTTCCAGAATGCAGCACACACAGAAAGAGAAAAACAAGGGAAGAAATAAAGATATTTCTCCTTGTTGCGCCTCCCCTGGGGAGTTGTAAGGTTTTGGCGCATCCCCAGGTTAACAAGGTCTTGTAAATCTGGGGATGCATCAAAATCTATGGGTGTTGTGTGGGAACACCCATCTCAACCCCCATGGAACGCCTCCCTTGTGCAGAGTAAGGCAACACAGAGATTTGCGCTGCCTTGCCTTACTCCATATCTATGAGACCATTCACCACGCAAAGTGGCTTTGCATGGCCTCATAGATATGATTTCAAAAAGTGATGCAACACCGGGATAAGTGTCTCATAAATATACCCCTCAATTTCTAACAGTGTAAGTTTTTCCTTATCTGTTGGGCAGTAATTCCAGCAGAATATTTACTACGGATTAGATGAAGATAACAATAAATGTTGGGAAGGTAGGTTAATATAGGTAAGTAAAGAGTAGCAAATCTATATGTACTTACCTCTGATGCAAGTATACAAGTGTTGGACAATTATTGAACAGGGATATGGACATTATCACATAAACCAATGTATTTATGTTGAAACTTGCAATTTAGCTACATGGGTGAATTATTCACACTTGTGAGCCATCTTTAGTATACATTTTGGGTAAGAGCTATTTTGCAATTTGGTGTTAAGCTGTTTGCTGTTTGCAGAGGAATCATAATCATCTTTAAGACTGTAGGCTGTACATTGGTATAACGCTTTGAAATATTTTTATGAGTAGCAGTTTAAAACTATGGGAGGTTTAAGAGCCCCTAGCGCCACCTTATCACTGCCATAGAGTCATTTTTTTTACGCTAAGGCAGTGCTAAAGTGGCATTTTCCCCGCGCCATATTTACAAAGTGGCACTATGCATGCTTTGCACAACTTTGAAAACCCCAAAAGTTTAACGCCGGCTACCGCCATTCCAACGCACCAGCCTGGCATCATATTTAATGAATGACGGTAGCTGGCGCTGCGACTTGGTTAGCGTCAAAATAATTTACGCTAACCGGGCAGCAGAGGCGTAGGGAAGACTAGGGGTTGTGCACCAAAGAATGGCACAAGTCAGGTTAGAGTCAAAAATATTGACTCCAACATGACTAGCGTCATTTTTTGATGCACAACCCCAATGGAAATGACTCCTGTCTTAGCAAAGACAGGAGTCATGCTCCATTGCCCAATGGCCATGCCCAGGGGACATCTGTCCCCTGGGCATGGCCTTGGGCACAGTGGCATGTAGGGGGGCCCAAGTTAGGCCCCCCAATGCCACTTGAAAAAAGAAATACTTACCTCTACTTACCTGTACTTACCGTAGATGGGTTCCCCCATCCATGGGTGTCCTCCAGGGGTGGGGGAGGGTGGCAGGGGGTGTCCCTGGGTGCAGGGAAGGGCACCTGTGGACTGCTTCCATGGTCGGAGACCATGGAAATGAGCCCACAGGTCCTCTAACGCCTGCCCTGACCCAGGCGTTAAAAAAAAACTCTAAGCAGGCTTAGAGCCATTTTTTAAGACCCTCCTCCTCCCGTGCGTCATTTTTGCACCGGAGTATAAACAAGGCGCAAATGCCTTTGAGTCATCTTTTGCCCTGGAACGCCTACCTTGCATCTCATTGACGCAAGGTAGGTTTCCACGTTAACAAGATGACTCTAACTCCATAAATTTGGAGCTAGACGGGTCTAGCGCCAAAGTATAAATATGGAGTTAGGTTTGCGCCGGATTTGCGTCAAAAGAAATGATGCAAATCCGGTGCAAACAGAGTATAAATATGGGCCTAAATTTGGAAGAAGACTTCTCGAGTTTAACTACCTCTAAAAGTCATGGAGCATTTCTTGCTTTTTAACTAGCATAGTATTATTATTATTGTTATGTAGTAGTGATAGTAGTAGTAGTTGTAGCAGTAGTAGTTGTAGTAGTATTAGTATTAGGGGTAGTAGTATATAATGGTAGTAGTAATTATTACAACTATTGTCGTTATTATCTATATACTCCATCTACCACGACTAATATTGTGCTGGACAATATTCACAGGGTTTCAGATTTATGATGTGTCAAAAGCCATAAACTAGCTATATCAGAAGAAAATATTTTTCCAAAGCTTCCCTTTTCACCTATTATTTTATTGTGAGTGGAAGGTGGACAGATATGCCTTAAATATGGCATGTCTCTGTATGAGGATTAAGGGCCAGATGTAGCAAATACCGATTTTGCGAATCGGAAATTGCGAGTCTGTCCGACTCGCAATTTCCGATTCGCAAAATCGGATGCAGAACGGTGTCTCAGAGACCCACCTCATTAATATTAATGAGGTGGGTCGCTTTTTGCGACCCCATAGCGAGTCCCTGCACTCACAGGGATGGTGGCCTGCTGAAGTCAGCAGACCTCCATGTCTGTGACTGCTTTTTCAATAAAGCATTTTTTTTTTTCATTTTGCAGCCCGTTTTCCTTAAACCATTTGGTATCGTTTTTTCAGAGCAGGCAGTGGTCCATTGGACCACTGCCTGCTCTGAAAAAACCTTTATGCCCACATTCACAAAGGTGAAGGGGTCCCATAGGGACCCCTTCCCTTTTGCGAATGAGTTACCACCAGTGTGACACTGGTGGTAACTACGAATTGCTTTGCGACCGCATTCCTATTTGCGAGTCGCATTCACATGAGCATTGCGTTAGGCTGTTTTGATGGCGCAAACTGCGATTTTCGCAGTTTGCACCATGCAAACGGCTTCCTACATCTGGCCCTAAGTTCCGTGTTCAGAAGATTTTCAAAATCGTCAGGGAGTCTTCAAGAATTTTATCTGATAAGTTTTTCTTGACAATATACAAATAATAACTGACCTTTTTGAGATTACTTTTCCATATGTAGCCTTGAACAATTTATTTGATACCAACCATTTAAGAAAGTCTGAGCATACATTTGAAGCTCTTTCCAAACATTCCACCATTCACATGCTCTATAAATAGCTTTGTTCCTTTGTTTCCGTGCCAATGGCACACTAGTGGTTTCTGCATGGAGGGAGGCATGAAACATGGTGTGTGTTATGCACATTGGTAAATGAGGAAATTCAGGGTCTGAATTAGATTTTGGAGGAGGCGTACTCTAGTGCAAGCATGACAGCTATCCTGTATGACTTTATGTAAGTGCCATAGATACTATGCCATTGTAGAAAAGCAGACAGAATATCCATCACATTTGTGACAGAGTTACTCATCCGCTAAACTCCAAATCAGAACCTTAGTGTTTTTGCACATTTGAATCATAATTACATTTCAGTTTTCAGTGAATTTCATTGTTTGATCTGATGTACATAATTCTTAACCTCCATTGGCGCAACTGCGATTGGCTGCAGGGCTTACCCAAAGGTCAGACCCTGGGCCCATGCGACCAGGGATGGCCGACACCAGCTGCGCTTGGACTTTGGCCATGCATAGCAAGGGTTGGTTAAAAAGACCAGCTTGCCATCGTTTCCACTGCCCAAGACACCACATGTGGCAAACCCACAGATTGGCCTTTGATCATGAACCTAACCTGCTGCAACTTGACAACCATTTACAGGTGGCAAACATCTCACTATCAATGACCAACACCTGATGCACAGAAAGGGTGGCCCAAAGAACTTGAACTTTTTTGTGGCCTTATTTTTTATTTATTTTTAGATATGTAAATCCTAGTTTTGAACCGAAAATCCCGGCCAAGTGTCACACCTGTGTGCCACGAACTCAGTCTGTATTGCAGACCTCCGCTGTCATTGTAGGAGTCAGGTTCTGTGCATCCCTAAAAGGATCCACAGATCCTGCTACTCAATTTATTTGGTTTGATATTAACTAAATAATGAGGCCCTTTGAAGGTTCCCAGACTATGATCTGAGGGTCAAGGAGTGCCTACTTTGTCACTGTGTATGGCTTTTTAGTTTTTTGTTCAGGATCCAGGGACAGTGCCACTCATCCGGAAATGGCCACCAGAAGATAAATCATTTTTTTGAAAGAGAAAATTAGATTTTAAATTGGATCCACTTGAACTGAAAAGGGAGACTTTTTTCATTTCTGAATTAGTGAAGGGTTCACAAATTCAAAACAGCACAGATATACAAAAATGTTAACCTTTTAAATTCCACACAGCAACATTTTAAAACACTTAGGGGGTCATTATGACCCTGGCGGAAGGCGGAGAAGCGGCGGTAAGACCGCCAAACAGGTTGGCGGTCTTTTTTTTGGTATTATGACCATGGCGGTTACCACCATGGTCATCCGCCGGTTCTCCGTTCCGCCCGCTAGGACGGAGACGACCGCCGGGCTGGAGACCTGGGTCTCCAGCCTGGCGACCGTCACTATACCGCCGGCGGTATTTTGACCCAGCTGACCGCCATGGATTTCATGCAGTTTCAAACCGCCATTAAATCCATGGCGGTAAGCATTATCAGTGCCACGGGATTCCTTCCCTGGCACTGATAGGGGTCTCTGAACATATTTTTACCAAACCAGCAAAAGCCAACTTTCGTAGTAAAGTTCTACTTCTTGAGAAGATTAGTATAAATCCATTCAGTGGTTTGGGCTGTAGGGAAGAGCAAATTGTCATATGGGGACTAATATGAGAAACCACCTCTATTGTACCCACCCTATTAACTTTTTCCCTCATGCACAGATCTGCAGGAGCTTTGGCATGCTGGAACTTAGCTGTCTGCAAAAAGTGATCGCAAAATGTGGTGCAAATGTGTCTACAAGGTCAAAGGTAATAAGAAAGTCCCTCTTCCATAGCACAAGGGAGTCCGGAATGCTCCCCCCTGCCACCTCGTAGCCTCTGTTTTCAACTGACACCCTCCTCGCCCCACCTAATGCCTACCACTCACAGCAACATCTCAGTTTCCAATTACCATGTGCTTAGAGCAGGTGGAAGATTTGCACATGGAATGCTGCATTTAGATTTGAACCTGGTGAATATAGATCTGTGTGTTTTTCCCTATTCTGGAGAAAATTACTCGTGATAGCTGGATTTATGTGCAGGAATACGTGGCGGAAAAGTTATTTCCAGGTACATAGTCTGCTCACATGTAAATCCATCCAATCAAGGATTAAGCGGCTGATTTAGATGTTGGTAGTAACAGGTCCACTGCCACTTTTTTGATGGAAAGCCCATCTGCCGGCTTGGGATCCTCCCACCCGAATAAGATGTTGACAATCCCATAGATGATAACCTGCCTCAGTACTGTTGACTCCGCCAAGGAGTGCCAGTATTCATCAGCAAATGAATGCTGGCACCACAATGATGGTACAATCCCATCTGTCTGAGTCCATGTATGCACATTGCAAGGGTGCCTGTCATATTGTGTTTCAAGTTTTGTGTGTGTGTGTGAGTCAGTATGTATATGTATGTGTGCAATGTGATTGGCTGGTTAAGGTGGAGGGAGGTGTAGTGAGTGCTGTAGTTGTGTCAGTATTTATGCATGCCACTTGTATATGGCATTGATGTTGTTGTATATGCTGTGTAGTGTGTTGTGTTGCTGTGTGCAACATACAGGTGAGTGTTGTTTGGCGGTCATTGTTCTGATGTGTGTAGTTGCGATGTGTGTGTGTTTGTGTAGGTGAGTTTGTAGTTGTGCTGGATGTTGTACCTGTATCGTGTGTGGGTGCAGTGTCACTAGTGTAAGTACGTGCTCTTATGGTTGTATGGCATTGTATGTTTGCAGCATGTATGTGTTGTGTTGTGTGTGATGCAGGGGACAGATTTGGAAAAGGTACAGTGTGTATGTGTGTATGTGACGTACAGATGTTCTATAGCCACTGCCATTGTCCAATGTGCACTGGATCCCACAATGTCCTCCCTCTGTCAGTAAACCACCATCAATACACTACCTGCAGACTTGATGGTCTTCTTGGGTTTGCCACCACAGCAGTTTGGTGGTAACACCGCCAAGATCTAAATCAGGCGCAAAGTGTTGCAGAAATATCTGAAAATTTAGTGGAAACATTTGTTAGTGATATCTCTGCAAGCAGCTGTACACTTACCGTGCCTAAATCTGACCTATATATTTGAGCACTAGGAATGGCTCAAACAAAGGGCCCTTGTCAGGCGGTGCTGTGGAAATCTACTTGACCAAGAGCGATGCTAAAGTTAGTGGGTGGGGCAGTTGATTTGCCGTGTATTTGCCTGGGGTGGGGATTCTAATGTGGAACAGCTCAGCCTTGCAAATTCCTCTCACTGCTCCTCATGACCCACTGGCAAGAGGGGTTGCTGACGTTTGCAAGGAAAGACCCTGTAAAACAATTCATCCAAATTTGACACTTTCTCATGTGTTAGAAATGGGGTCTCTGGGTGGCAGTCAGTTTGCACTCTGTCCAAGCAGGGACCCTCACTCTAAACAGGGTAGAGGAGAAACGAACCTTGGTAACCGCCACCCACCCCTTTGGTAGCTTGGCATGAGCAGAAACCCCAGAAGCAAGGTATAAAGTAGTTGTACCAACACTACTAAATGGACACTACACTGGTTTAGAAAAATAGGTAATATTTATCTAAATCAAACAAGACCAAAACGACAAAAATCCAGCATACACAAGTAAATTTTTAAATTTTAAAAATAATTAGAGTCTTAGGCCTCATTATGAAATTGGCAGAAAATCTGCTTACCGCCACGGTGACGGCGGCCAACATACTGTCGCGGTGACGAATATCTGTTCGCCATATTATGACACACACACACCAAACCGACAGGATACTGCCACAAACACAAATCTGCCAGCCCAAAGGTCAGTGGTATACTGTCGGTACCAACACCGATACCGTTACGTCAACAAAACAACGCCCACTACATCATGACCCACGAATCACCACGGCGGACATTCAGTCGTGGTAAACCATTGGCAGTACACACCGGCGTGCTCAAAATGGACACCCAAATATTAAGCTGCGCAACATTGGCCAATACAAAAATACACACCTGACACTCATACACACACCACACCCACACACCAACAGCACTATAAAACACATACCCACATTACCCTCAACCCTTTACGAATGGAAATTATTGCCACCAGACTGACACCAAGAACACTGCGACAACTATACACACACACCAAATACACTCATACATCCCTCACTCACACCACTACACGCACCCAACCACACCACACAACACCCACACACTTACACACACCACACAACACCCATGTCCCCACAAAGGCACCCCCGTTTCAGAGATGAGGAGTTGAGGGTCATGGTGGAGGAAATAGTTAGGCTAGAGCCACAGCTGTTTGGAGCACAGGTACAGCAGACATTCATTGCCAGGAAGATCGAGGTATGGTGGAGAATCGTGGACAGGGTGAACGCCGTGGGACAGCATCCAAGAATAAGGGATGACATCAGAAAGAGGTGGAACAACCTATGCTGGAAGGTACATTCTATAGCAGCAAGGCACTAGCTCGCCATAAAGAGGACAGGCAGTGGACTCCCACCTCCTCCCCAGCAGCTCACAGCATGGGAGGAGCAAGCCTTGGCTTTAATGCATCCTAAGGGACTCACTGGAGTTACTGATGGACTGGACAGTGGAGAGTCAATATTTACTACTTATCACCCCCATACCTGCATGCCATCACACCCCCTCACCCTCACTCCCATCACTCCACTACATACCACACACTGCACCTACACATATGACTAACCACAATTGACAGCCCTGCATGCTATACCAATGCATGGACAGCCCTCTCAGCCCTGCATGGACACCCATCACAAATGCATGCACAGCATTGGGGAACTAACAATCCCACAATAAATATCACTATACAGAAATAAAGGTGGCAGGGCAACAGCAACAATAGAGAGGAAGCTAGGGATGTACAATATGTCACAGGCATGAAGCATAATACATCACTTACATCCCCGCAGGTGCCCCAGCCAATGTCAGTGGAGAGGAGGTGCCACAACAAATCAGTTTCCAACAGAATATGGCCCTAGTGATGACAGTAACTCTGGACTTCAGGATCTGGATCAACAACCTGGCCCATCAGGGACCACTGGACAGTCGGTCACCCCAACTCACTCACAGTCCACCACAGAACCTCTCCCATCAGTATCCAACACCACAGCACCCACCCAGCATCCCCACACCTCTGTCCCCAGGACACGTCAATCAGAAGTGTGCCCACCTGTAGAGGGACCCCAGTCCACACCTCACACCCAAGACAATCAGGGACCTAGGGTCTGTGGCAGTGGGCACATCGTTCAGGGAACAGGGGCACAGAGCAACAGGGACACTGGGAGGACCACTGTGCACCAGGGGGAGGACAGGCCCAGGGAACCGACTGTCCAAGAGGCACTCACCAAGATCCTGGGTGCCTACCAAAAGTCCCAGGACATGATGGGCCAGATCCTTGACAACATTCAGGAGAACAAGCGGCTGCAGGAGGAACACCATCAGGAGATCAGGGAGGACTTGCAGGCTCTTAACACCACCATGATCTCCATAGCAGGGGTGCTGGCAGACATGGCCAACATCTGAGGGAATGGACAGCACATAAGCGGGCCCCTACCACTAGCCTGTCTATTGACCATCCCAGTACCTCCGCAGCAGATAGTGGGCAGGAGGCCCGCCACAGGACCCACAGGCCACCAGTACCCATCCCCCTGCAGACTGCAGAAGGTGAACCACCCCACAAATGTTCCCTGCGACCCAGACAGAAGCCAGAGACACTTGCCAAGACCAAGACCACCGCCAGGAAATGAGACTCTCCTGATTGTCCCCCTTATGTCCCACCCTGTCATCTTGTCCACTTTGAACTGCCATTGGTCCCCTTCCTATTGTCCCTTGGATACTGCACCTGTGCTACAATCAGACTGAAACAATACCTTGGACTTTTCTCTACCATCACCCCATTCCATTGCATTTTACCCTCAATTTTATAGCACCACAAAAACACCCTTGAACACAACTTGCCTGATTGTATTTTATGTGTTGAAAATGTGCATTTAGGGGAACAGTCACATCTGGTGCAAATGATATGGACACTGTGACAGCATACAATTAATGACCTGTATCTCTCTGCAGTAATCACATCAGGACACTGTTGTCATATCACCAACATCTGTAAAATTACAAGCCATAGGTGACAGTAAGTTTAGATGCAAAGGAAGTGAATGCCATCATGCAACAGTTGCAGGGATGAAATCAATATTCATTGCAATGATCAGTTCCACTGTCTAACCTGTGTATCATTGGAAGTATTGATGTATAACTGATGTTCTGTTGTCCACATCCTCATCCTCTGCCTCCTCATCCTCAATGTCCTCAGGGCCCACTGCTGTCACAGGGGCATCTCCAGTCTCCTCCTCCTGCAGAAAAGGCACATGCCATCTGGGGGCTAGGTTGTGCAACATGCAGCATGCTAATACTATCTGGCAGACCTTCCGGGGCGAGTAGCACAGGGATCCACCTGTCAGATGGAGGCACCTAAACCTGGCCTTCAGGAGGCCGAAGGTCCTTTCAATTATTCTTTTGGTTCATCCATGTGCCACATTATAATGGCTCTCAGCCCCTGTCCTGGCATTCCTCACAGGGGTCAGGAGCCACAAAAAGTTTGGGGTAGCCAGAGTCACCTGCAAATAGTGAGGGACAAACATTAGCCTCACACAATTCTATGCGGATAACACATCAGGGCATACACTGACATACAGTGGGTGGGGACTCTGGCTCACCAATTAGCCACACCTTGTGCCTCTGTAGTTGGCCATCACATTTGGGATGCTGCTGTTTCTCAGGGCAAAGGCATCATGCAATGACCCAGGATACTTGGCAGTGACATGGGAGATGTACTAGTCAGCCAGGCACACCATTTGTACATTCAGTGAGTGGAAACTCTTCCAGTTACTGAACACCTGTTCCTTCTGGCAGCGGGGGACTAACGCAATATGTGTACAGTCAATCGCTGCAATAATATTGGGGATATTGCCCATTGCATAGAATCCTGCCTTAACAGTGGCCAAATCTTCCATGTGGGGGAAAACAATGTAGTTGCACATGTGTTTCACCATGGCAGACAGAACTCTTGCCTGCATGATTGAGAACATTGGCTGTGACATTCCTGCTGCCAAGCGCACTGTCACTTGGAAAGAACCATTTGCCAGGAAATGGAATACTGATAGCACTTGCACAAGAGGGGGGATCCCAGTGGGATGACGGATAGCTGATATCAGGTCAGGTTTGATTGGGCACACAGCTCTGTGATTGTGGCCCTGTCCGGTCTATATGTGAGTATAATGTGCCTGTCCTCCAGCGTATCCAAGTCCACAAGGGGTCTGTACACGGGGGTTTGTCTCCTCCTCCTATTCATCCACAGTGGTAGGTATCTAAGGGACACAAGAGTGAGTAGGCCCTCACAGTTTGAACAATAGAACCACTACCTCAGTGTACATACAGCATCAATGTGATGGGACAGTTGGAATGGCAATGTATGTGCTATTTTAGGAAATGATGCAGTTATGGATAATCTGATCATTGTCCACCACCATGAAATGGCGACCGCCTCTCCCGAATCTTGGGACAGGCGGAAGTGAGATAACTCCATAGATGTTAGGCATCATGACCACCATTTTATATCCAAATCCTTGCTTCCTGACATTCCACAGGACAACACCTACACTGCATGTGCTGCTGTGACCTGTGTCTGGAACCTACCGTGGCCCGTGTGACCGGAGAAAGGGCACCTGCCTTCACTTCACGGGAGTTGGAGCGACTGGTGGATGTGGTCCTACCCCAGTATGGACTGCATATGGGCCTCCAGACCAGCAGCTGAGTACACCATGGGCACGATGCATGTGGGAAGTATGCATGAGGATGTGTGTGCAAGCATTGTGTTATCGGGGATGTCTGGTGGTAGTGTACATGTTGGGCGCAGGACGATGTGTGTGCCAATTGTAATGGAAACGGGATTGGTGGGCCATATGTGTGACAGGCTGGATTGTATGGTTAATGGTGTCCTACTGTCTGTGTTTCCTCTGCAGGTTAGCGCCCATCAGAAGAAGGGATTGTGGCATGCCATAACCAAGGACATGCAGACCAAGGGGGTCTACAGCAGGCGGAGCACCCACTGCAGGAAACGGTGGGAGGACCTGATATACTGGGCATGGAATACCGCGTAGGTCCAGCTGGGGATGGCCTCCCAATGAGGAAGGGGTGCCCATCGGAACCTGACCCCCCTGATGGCACGCATACTGGCAGTGGCCTACCCAGAGCAGGATGGGCGCTTGAGGGCATCACAGCAGCCACAAGGGGGTGAGTACAGTGGGCATTACTACAATAATTGGTAGGTGGCATGGGATCTTGGTGGTGGTTGTGAGTTAGTGGGTGCCCCTTAATGCCAGGCCAGACATTGCAGCGTGATCTAGCTCAAAGGTAATGGGTGTATGATAAATGCAGGTAACCTAGCTTGTTTGCATTCCATGTCAGTCAGGGCTTAGTGGGTCCCAGGAGGGGTGCATTTGGTGGTGTTTGGCCCTCATATTGCTGTGGCATCCCCCCAAATCAACGGCAGTGCAATGCATAGTGCTCAATCCTGATCCCTGTGTGTGACAGTGCTGTCTATGCCAACTGTGGTGTTGGTGCTGTAATCAACCCTCTCTACCCCCCTTTTTTCTTCTGTCATCCTGTCCTTCTGACGGAGAATCAGGGGCACTGGTGACAGAGGGAGCTGCATCCCACAGGACCCAGGAGGCGGAGTCCACCAACACCGAGGGAACCAGTGGGACGGAGGGTGAGGGGAGCACCAGGCCGGAGACAGGAGGTGACAACACAGACTCAGATACCTCCTCCGAAGGAAGCTCCCTGGTGGTGGCGGACACCTCTGTGACCACCCCAGCTGCAGGTACAGCTGTCACTCCGAACCAGCACCGCTCTCCCAGTACCCCTCACCCAGTTGCCTGTGCCTGCTCACCCTGGAGGGTGGGCATCTCCTTCACCCCAGGCACCTCAAGCCCTGCCCCATTGAGCCCTGCTGCCCTGATTGAAGATGCTATTGACCTCCTGAGATCCATCTGTGCAGGGCAGTCAACCATTGTGAATGCCATTGAGGGGCTGGCATCTCAGATGCAGCAATGCAATGCATTCCAGGAGAGCATCCACGGTGGACTGGAGACCCAACAGAGATCGATTCAGGCTCTGGCCTCCTCTCTGATGGCAGCCATTGTTCCTATTCCTACCGTCTCCCCTCCAACTACCACTTCCCAGTCCCAGTCCCGGTCTCCTAATCCCCAACCCATCCCATGCACACAAACAGACGAGCATGTACAGAAGACCTCACACAAGAGTGGCACAGTCAAACACAGGCACCACACTTCAACCCACAAGCACTCACGCAAACACCAGACAGTTGCAGACACAATCACATCCACTGCCTCCACTGTCTCCCTCTTCTCCTCCCTCACAGTCACGTTCACACTTACACTGCATGCACTGCTTCAACATCCACCACCAGCATCACCACACCAAGCAGCACACACATCTTACTAGTAGACACCTCCCCAACATCCATCCACAAGTCCTTGTGTCTTCTCCCACCCTGTCTGTCCCCCCCAAAAGGACACAAACGCAGGCACTCAGACACCCAACAGCCATCAACCTGCCCATCTCCATCTCCCTCCCCCTGTCCTGCCCGTAAGAGCAGGGTCCCAATGACCCAGCCCAGCACCTCAGCCAAACAGTCCACGGGGACAGTGGAGGCACCTCCTAGTCTTGGAGGCAAGACAGTGGAAGGCTCTCACACCAACAGCCAGGAAGGGGAAGGATCCCACACCAATAGCCAGGAAGGAGAAGGATCCCACGCCAACAGCCAGGAATGAGAAGGAACCCACACCAACAACCAGGAAGGGGAAATATCCCACTCCAACTGCCAGGAGGGGGAAGGATCCCGCATGAACAGCCAGAAAGGGGAAGGATCCCACTCCAAAAGCCAAGAAGGGGAAGGATCCCACACCAACAACCAGGAAGGGGAAGGATCCCACTCCAACAGCCAGGACAGCGCAGGAGTCCTCACCTCTTGCCATGAGGCACCTTCGACAGCTGAGACACAGCAGCCCTCACCTCCTGCAGAGACTTCCCATGAGGCACCTTCCACAGCTGAGACACAGTAGCCATCACCTTCTGCAGAGGCTGGCCAGGAGGCACCTTCCATAGCTAAGACACAGCAGCCCTCATCTCCAGCAGAGACTGGCAGAGTATCACCGCCACCACCACCAGTGGTCACGGAGCCCTCACCTCCAGCTGACACGGTGCAGCTCTCTCCTCCACCAGCGGACATGTAGGCCACCCTCCAGGGACTGCTGTGCATGGAGCCCCCTCCAGAAGCAGTGAGCGAGTTCCCCACCTGAGAGAATGTGATCTTACACTCCCCAGCAAAGGAAAATGGGCATGGAGCCCCCTCCAGAAGCAGTGGGAGGGTTCCCCACCTGGGAGACTGTGACCTTGCTATCCCCAACAAAGGATAATGGGCATGGAGCCCTCTCCAGAAGCAGTGGGCGAGTTCCCCACCTGAGAAACTATGACCTTGCACTCCCCAGCAAAGGAAAATGGGCATGGAGCCCCCTCCAGAACAAGTCGGCGAGTTCCTGACTTCAGCTGAGGTGCCCCCACCCCTTTTCCCCCTGAGGTCCCTGCCTACTTCAGTCATGATGCCCCTGCACAGTTCTGTGAGGATGTCGTCAGGAAATGAGTCGGGCCTTGGACTGCGCCCTATGGCCATGTGAGCCCATAGTACTTTGGTCTGGCCATTGGCCCTTTGTGGACAGTTGAAAATATCTGGTTCATGTGGTGGCTTTTCCCTTGCTTATACATTTTCAGTACTTAAAAAATCTAGTCCTTGTATTATTATGCCGTGTGTCGTGTGCCATTGGTTTACTTCTGCAGCTGGTTGTGTGTATGGTGTGTGTGTGTGTCTGGTGTGTTTTGTGCATGTGTGTGTCACTCTCCTTTTCCTCACTACCTCCCTTGTGTGCTAGGCGGCTGTACTCACCGTCATCGTCTTCGTCGGCGTTGGTGTTTCAGGTGAAGTATGGCGTAGAAAAGCATCAGGAGGACCTGCAGTTCTGGTTCCATGGCGGCGTTATTCTTCCCCGTGTCTCTGTTGGTGAGTCTTTGCTCTTCTGTGCAGTGTTTCCGCCAGGCTTTTGGTGGCATTGGGTCCACCCCCGAAATCCTGGAGAATTGCAAGGTCAAAATATGGTGGGCGGTACCTTGTCTTCTGCCTGGCTGTTGATGGCTACCGCTGTGGTGAGTGGTGTTAACGCCGTGGCAGTTGGTGTGGTATATAGGCTGTCTATGGGAGTTCTTACCGCCATGGTCATAATTTGGCAGTAATTATCGCCAGCCTGTTTGCGGTATTACCGCCACTTTATCACTCACTGCCAATGTCTTAATGACCACCTTATTCCTTAGAAAACAATGAGAATGCTGTTGTTTTACAAAAGTACCTGGTTTGCATCACAAATAAAGCCGCATGGGCGAGCTTGTGTCAGTCAGTGATGCATCAATTCCTTACTCACAAGTGAGGCCATGCGTTGTTCCCTTCTCCGGTCGGGTTGGCAATTGTTTTTCTCCCTCGCAAGAGAGCGATGCATTGATTTCCAGATGGGGTACCTCAAATCGAGGCAGGCTTTGCATTGATCTTTCACGCCCAGTGATTTGCGTTGAAATCCGGTCTCCCGGTGTCAGAAAACCACGCTGCGTGGGGTTTACATCGCTATCAGCCTCGATGCATCGATCTCCCAGCCGCGATGCAGGTGGGCATCGATTTTAGCCACAATGTCTGCAGCATGTCTTTTTTATCAGCCACGTTGTGGAAGGTGCGTCAAATATTTCCCTGCACAGCTGTGCTTGCGTGGATTTCAATCCTTTTCCACCAGCTTCACCTTTCAAGGGACCAGGGACTGGATGGGGTACCACTTGGCAGGGCAGGAGTCTCACCAGAGAGTCCAGGTGCTGGCAGAGGAAGTTTTTGATGGCCCTGAGACTTCCACAACAGGAGGCATGCTCAACTGAAGCCCTTGGATATTCTTCTCAAGCAGGAATGCACCACAAAGTCCAGTCTTTGTCCCCTTTCACAGTCAGAAAAAGCAAACGGCAGGATAGCCCAACAAAGTACAGTCAAAGGCAGGGCAGAACTTCACCTCAGCTCTTCAGCTCTTCTCCTTGTCAGAGGCTCCTCTTGAATCCTTGAAGAAATCTAAAAATCTGGGGTTTTGGGTCAACTACTTATATCCCTTTCTGCCTTTGAAGTTGGCAAACTTCAAAGGGAAGTCTCTGTTGTTCACCAGATCCTGCCTTGCCCAGGCCAGGCTCACACCAGGGGGTTGGAGACTGCATTGTGTTAGGGCAGACACAGCCCTTGCAGGTGTAAGTGCCCAATCCTCCCTCCACTCTAGCTCAGATGGCCCATCAGGATATGCAGTCTACTTCCCAGCTCCTTTTGTGACACTGTGTAGAGGAAAGGTGCAAACAGCCCAACTGTCAATCTGACCCAGACAGGGAATCCACAAACAGGTAGAGTCACAGAATGGTTTGAGCAAGAAAATGTTCACTTTCTAAAAGTGGCATTTTCAAACTGACAATTTAAAAACCATCTTTACCAAAATATGTATTTTTAAATTGTGAGTTCAGAGACACCAAACACCATGTGTCTATCTGCCCCCCAAAGGGAATCTGCACTTATATATCATTTAAGGGCAGCCCCCATGTTAACCTATAAGGGAGATAGGCCTTGCAACAGTGAAAGTTGAGTTTGCCAGTATTTCACTGTTAGGACATGTAAAACACACCAGTACATGTCCCACCTTTAACATACACTGCACCCTGCGCAGTGGGTACACTTGCCAGGTCGAATTGGCAGCTCAAAACTGCACACACAGACACTGCAGTGTCAGGTCTGAGCCATGTTTACCTGGCTACTCATGTGGGTGGCACAACCAGTGAGTGCTGCATCATGTATAAAAACATTGATTTTTCACTTACCCTTTTATTCTAAGTTCTAATAAATTCCAGCTATGTGCAAACAGAATTAGCTCCACAAATTGGGACTTCACGTTGTGATAATTATTATGCATGTTATATCCTTTAAGTCCAGCACGCAAGTTATCAAAGCCAGCCGCGCCTAGAAGTTGGTCTCTCCCGCTCCCTTTTCTGCACTTTATGGGCCAATTTCAATTTCATCACATGCTGATATTAACTCTGCTCTGAATGCATATCATGAGTAACTTGCGAGTGCGTTTGACCAAATTGCCCCGGTCAAAACAAAAGTCTAATCGCTTTCGGTTAGAATCCATGCCCCCTGGTACACCGAAAACCTGTGTGCGAATAAACGTAAATGTAAATGATTTGAACATAGGTGGCATACAACCAAATATCTGGCTGATTAAAAAGCTTACAGGTTATCGCTGAAAAACTACAGCAATCAGCTTAAGATGGCTTGTAAGAAGCATCTATTTGAAACCATGGATCAAGCAGGTAATTCTACTAAGCAACTTTCTAAAGCTTTGAATAATTTTATAAATCCACAAACCTGTACTCGTACCAGTTCTGCTTCTCAAAAAGTGTGTGACTCATTGGCCGACTTCTTTGAAAGCAAAATTTACATTATTTACAAGAATTTTCCAAGCAATATTTGGGGTAATTTCGAGTTATGCTCTTTGGGGCAGGTGCAGAAGATGCTATCCTTAGTCAAATCAGACTCCTCTCCTGGACCCTCGCCCCCCAGGATATCTGCCAGTGTTGCCAACTGCATTGCGCTATCTGTTATGGAGCTCTATAATCTCTCCTTGACTGCAGCCAAACTTCCAAAGGAGTGGAAGTGTGCCCAAAGGTCTCCGATTCAAAAGAAGCCATCTGCCAACCCAGAGACCCTTTTTAGTTATTGTCCAATCTCGCTGCTTCCTCTGCTCCCCACAATTCTAGAGAGTTATATTAATACATAACTGGTCCCCTTCCTAGAAAAACATAAGATCCCAGACCCATCTCAGTCAGGTTTTGGAGCATCGCACAGCACGGAGACCACATTAGTGGTGGTCACTGATACTATTAGACTATCATTGGACAAACGTACCCTCATTATGCTGGTACTACTTGACCTATCATTGACCTTTGATACGTCTCATATTCTATCCGTATCCAGAGATTATAGGAGGCAGGAGTATACGGCAGTGTCCGGTATTGGCTCACGGATTTCCTCAACAACCGTATCCAAAACATCTGTTTGGACTCCTTTCAATCTAGAACACTATTGATTAAAAAATGAGTGCTACAGGGTTCCTGCCAGAGCCCCACACATTATTCAATATCTATGTAGAACCTCTAACACATATAGGCCCATATTCTACTTTTTTAGCGCCGCATTTGCGCCACTTTTTGACGCAAAAGCGGCACAAACTTGCAAAATACAATTGTAATTTGTAAATTTGCGCCGTTTTTGCGTGAAAAATGATGTAAATGCGGCGCTAAAAAGTATAAATATGGGCCATAGTGAGATAATGTGTAATTCTTCCCCCACGCTCCTCTGCTGCTCCTATTCTCAATGTTTACAAAGCCTATTGGAAATAGGGTATTTTTTTAAGCTATTTAGCTTGACTCCGAAGGCATTAAATAAGGCTCTTCCCACCTGCCTGCATGCTATTGTATTACGATCATCCCTCCAGACTGGTTAGATCTACCCACAAGGCATTTTTAAAGATACCACGTATTCGCATCGCTGTATAAGATGGCAGATCTTTTTCTCATCTGGTTCCATTCTACTGGAATAAATGACCCCTTCCATCCACTCTTGCGCTGAGCTTGCAAAGTTGTTAAAAACATGGCTGTTTAATACCGTTCTCTAAAATTATTTTAAAAGCTAAGCGCCAAGGTACTCCTTCGGGAGTAAGTCGTGTGCTATACTAAGTGCATGTAACAATACCAATCCTTCAGTTTTACTCAAATAGCCTTTACCAGGTAATAACTAGCAAAATCTTGATGCACAAACCATTAATGATGCATGTTATGCCTTATTCCTACCTGCAGAACTTGGTGTAGATAGTATATGCCAGACCCAGTAAAAGCAACACCCGAGTGTAGCAGTATTTATATTGGAGGCATTACATAGAATGATGCCCTTAGTGGAAATTTGTATGTGATGAGTTTGCACAATGTCGACTCCTGGAAATCTATGACGAAAGCAAATTTCCAGGAATACTTCTGCTTGTGGATACCTAAAAAGTTAATTTTGTGCTCCAGATGTGAAGCTAGCTGGAAACGGCTAGCACTTCGATTTCTGGCTTTGCTTATTTTACTGATTTTAACAAGGGCCATCTTGAGGGTGTTATGACCAGTGCAGCTGCACATGGCGCTGACTCAGAAATAACGTCTGCTGCTTCCTTTTCTTTCCAGCAGTTTTCAGGCAACAGGAAAAATGTCAAGATAACGCATTTGATTAATATTTCTGCTGGAGAGAGATACACGTTTTTTCTAGTAGCAGTTGTGACTCATAAAGTAGCACAGAGGGTTAGTTTTCCTGCTAAAAGGAACATCATACATGCATATCACAGAACAGTAACCCTCATTCTTCTGAGTAACACGTGTGTGATGTAAAGTGCTCTGACACCCTAGCGTTTGTATGAGTAGCGCTATAAAACAAAAGAAGTGCATGTGAGAGAGGGGCTGTGGAGAGATAAGTGACACTGGTGGAAGGTAGTACTGAAGGAATCTGTAGAGAAGGAGGTCATGAGGGGGCGACCAAAAAAGGTTGTCGCGCCAGATGCCTCTGACTCTAAAGCTTGCTCTGGTCTTAACTATATAAACAGATGTACGAAACAATGGCTAGGATCTCTATTTATAAAACATATTTTTGTTCAGAAACGTTCCCAGAAGTCCATCTTGAAAGGTGTGCCAGGCACACGTTTCCAGGCATACTCCTGGAAATGTCATATGACCTTTTTGCAAGGCTCCCATTCACTCTGGCAAAGAACACCTGACAGGCAGAATGGAGCCTCTGGTGCAAAGGAACATTTTCTGTTTTTTTTTGTGGGAAAAACATTTTTGAATGTGGAGAAAGACTTTCCCTAACCCTCAGCAAGTCTGGAGGTGATAGATTTTCGTTAATATCCTGGAAGGGGGTTACTCTAACCCATGGCTAGAGTAACTCTCGTACCATTTCTAGCAAGGCCGGCTTTACGGCGGTGCGACTGGTGCAGCCGCACCTGGTGCTGTTTTTGGTGGGGTGGTGGGGAGGGTGTTGTGTTTAAAATAACTTATGGATTTAACAGCACTGAACTTCCTCTTTTTGAGTCTAGCAGTTTCCAGGCAACAATAAAAATGTCGAATTATTGTTCCTGTTGGTGAGAGATTGGAATTTTGTCTAGTGGCAGTTTTGATTCATCATAGCAGCGCAGAGGGTTAGTGTGTCTGCTACAAAGAATGTGTACCATGCAGATCACAAAACTGAGCAGCTTATTTACAAGCAGCCTGTGCCACCAGAGCGTCACTTTTTGTTATTCACCGGCGGAACAGGCTGCTGATCCACATCTACAAGGCCACACAAAGCCACTTTGCATGGCTTTCCAAGGCCTTGTAGATATGGAGTAAGGCAACGCAGTGCTGCGTTGCCTTACTTTGCGTCAAAGGGGGCATTTCCAAGGGTGTTGCGTGGGTGTTCCCACGCAACATCCACTGATTTTGAGGCATTCCCAGATTTACAAGTTTGTGTAAACCTGGGAATGTGTCAAAAGCCTACAACACCCCAGGGTTGGTATAAGGGTGATGCAATGGGGAGAAATGACTTTATTCTCCTCACTTTTTTCCTCTTTCTATGTGTGCTGTATTTTACAGCACCATAGGAATAGGAAAATGCCTCTTGTGATTGTTTTTGTGCAGGAAGGCGTCCCTTCCTCACAAAAACAATCCTCCCCATAGCACAGGCACTCTTGCACGATGTTGCAAGGGTGCCTGCATTAAAGCATGACAGCAATTTGTATGCCAGCATAGGGGAAAAGGACAGGAATGCATTTTATCTTGTGCACCCCACATAAGTAGCCCCATAACCATGTCTCAGGCCTGCCATTGCAAGGCCTGTGTGTGCAGTTTCACTGTCACTTTGACTTGGCATTTAAAACTACTTGCCAAGCCTTAAACTCCCATTTTTCTACATATGTCACCCCTACGGTAGGCCTTTAGTAACCCATAGGGCAGGGGTGTATGTAAGTAAAAGGCAGGATATGTTCTTATGTTTTTTACATGTCCTGGCAGTGAAAAACTCACAAATGTGTTTCTCACTACTGTGAGGCTTCCTCCTCTCATAGGCCAGCATTAGAACTGCCCTTATATACTTTTCCTTGGTAGATTCTGATATGAAAGAAGTAGCCCTGTCATGTTTAGTATGGTCAAAATGGTAATAGAAAATCCTGCTTACTGGTGAAGTTGGATTTAATATTACTATTTTAGAAATGCCATTTTTGGAAAGTGGGCATTTCTCTGCACTTAGTGCCTTCTGTGCCTTAAAACCTGTTTCCAGTCCACGTCTGGTCTGTGCTAGTTGACAACTCCCCATGTGCATTCCACCCAGACAGCAATAAACACAGGACACTCAGTCACATCTGCATTTATCTGCGTACTGAATGGTTCTCCCTGGGCAGAAAGGGTGGAGGGGCTCTCACTTACACTTCAGGGGCCAGTGGCCTGACCACACAAAACGGGCTGATAACCCCCAACAGCCCTGGCAGACAGGGCCAGGCTGAAAAGGGAACTAGTGCACTTCAAAACACTCTTTGAAGTTTCCCCCACTTTAAAGGCATTTTGGGTATATATTGAGGTACTGGGTTTTTCAGAACCGGTACTGATCCGGTAACCAGTGGTGCCAGGGTACACCCAAAGACCTCGGGTACTTTCCTGATTCAGACCACAGAAACTCAGAGTCTTCTAGGTGAAGTCAAAGATCGAATTTATTGGCTGCAACCAAGTAACAAGCGTCCTAGAAGTACAACAGCACGGTTTGTATGTTCTCAGGAGACTGTGTGTCAATGCAAAGTCAGGTTTCCTTATATACAGTTTTTTAAGCTTCAGGCAAACATTCTTGACATTTTGGTTGGTCATTCACATGTTTTCACTACAAAGGAAAAAACAGTGTCATGATGAAACCTCATATTTCATGTCATCCAACCCATAATAAATTACCCGGCAAGGCCTCGTATTTTACATCAGATAAGTGTGGACCCCCAATAAAAACGGGCACCTCCCCCTCGTAAAGTAAGAAGAAGAAAAGAGCAGGTGCAGGTGTGAGCAAGATTAGGCAGGGTGTGTGAACGATAATAAGGGTTTTATGGCATGGTGTGCCTTGATGCTATCTGATTCGGCCACTTGGAGAGGGACTGACCAAACAGGTTTGGCCTGAGGCAATGGTTCCAGCTTGCCTAGGTCAGAGAAAAGTGAATCAAGGTGTACGTGTCCTTGGAATCAAATCTGACTGTATTATAAGCCTATGTGAGGGCAACTTTTAAAAATGGCTGCCGTGTATAAAATGGGAGCCACGAGTGCAGGACGAAAATGGCGATTTCGAGGTGAAAACGCTGCTGGAATTGAGCGAAAATGCTCATGCTTAGTGTACTAGTCATTATCGGTCTTTTGATACTAAAATCGTACTGCTGTGGCAAAGTAAATTACATGGGTCCAGAATTTTTAGAACCACAAACCCTCCTTTTGCCCTTACATAGGCAATAAACCTATTCTCATGCTAATCTGAGTCCAGGTCTATGTTTCTAAAGTCGTTGCTGTAACATCATCCTAGTATTTAGCTCGTCTCTTGGTGCAGGTTTCCTTATGCATGATGTAACACAGAGGCCACATATCGCAGGAGCACACTGCACGCATAGACAGAACAGGAAAAGAATGGCCAAGATCATCCCAATGACCATCAGTATCTTCCATCCCCATGCTGATATCAGTTCCCAGAACCATCCCATTAATGACCAATCTCCTCTATCTAAATGAATAGATTCGGAAATTCTATGCAGTTTGGAGATGGCCTGGTATACTGTTGGAGCGTTATCTGGGACAAAAACACAGCAACTCGATTGGATCAATGTACATACTCCACCCCGGTCTGCAAGTATGACATCTAATGCGACCCTGTTCTGAAGGGTCATAAGACGATCCGACTGGAGCTCAGCAGTCAAGTTACCAAGGGCACCAGCGGTTTCAGCCACGGTGGATTCAACCACTCTTATCAATTGCCTTATGCTCCTGCTGTTACCTATTTGTCCCCAGAACGGCAGAAAACCCTTTACGAAGTCCCCAAATTCTTGTCCTGCAGTGTCTTCTTCACTGAAGACGCCTCTAACTATCCTTGCCTTGTGGTAATCTGCTGCTGCTGTTGTGTAGGTAGGGGGCAACAGGAACGAAACGAAGCATGTGCCCGAAAAGTCAGGGGGCAACCATGTAAAGGCTCTATCATGGCAGATGAAATAGGTACCCTTAGCTGCCAAGAGCGGAGGGGAGGTCTGAGATGCGAAGACATATGTCTCAGTGCAGACGCTTTCCCCTAGCTGAGCTCTGGGATTCTTGCCAGTACCTTGCAGACACAGGTGACCCTGATGGGGTACAACCCAAATCAGGGAAGATATCTTAGCTTGCTGTTTCTCACTCATTGTGGCTTCATATCCGGTCATGTTCCATCCTATATATGCTATTGTCTCATCTCTGGGGATAGTCTTGTAGAAGATATTGTCCTTCATCATGTCTATGATACCTTTAACTAAAGCATTTTTCTTAGGGTTGTCTTCCGCAAAACGTAGGGGGTAGTGTGCATAGATGAATATCGTTCTGAATGCCCACACGGAACCATTGTGGCTGAAAGGCAGGATCAGATAAGGGATACCTTTATCTGCTGTGTGAGGCATAAGGCCACACACCCAACAGTTAGTTGTATTTATCACTAGTTGGTGCAAAAGCTGGATGAAGGAGTTATTAATGAACTCTAGTCTCCTAGCAGATTCATGTTTAGGGAGCAGTTGAAAAGAATGTGGGGAAACAGTGGAAGGAGGAGGTGTGGACGAGGTAGTGGGTGCCAATATCACGTTTAAACAGAATAAAACATATCCTATAAAAAACATAAGTATACTAAATAACATAAAAATGCGCAGCAGCAAAAACCGTTTCCTAGTTATCGTTTCACATATTCTCTTCTTGAAACTCTGTCTTTCAACATGTTCTCCATTTTGGAAAGATTCCATCCTCTAACCGTTGCCATTCGTGGCGGTTGGTTTACTTCACTTAGGAGTGTTCTGAATGTTCCAGGCCGCCCTAGAACAAACCAGACCTGTAGACATTGTGTCCACAGGCTACCCCCCTAAGTCTTTTCAGCCACGATCCTACAGCTGAACCCGGATGGAGGTTCGAAAAACACAAAAAAAACAAAAAGTCATTCAAAAATAATTTTCCATATTGGAGAACTTTGCTAAAGGGAAGAAAAGTAAACTGTTTTGTTTGTCCTTTATTCTTGGTCGTAGATTATAACGGTTAGTCCCAGGTATCGTGTGGTCCTGAAAAAGGAGTTCAGGTTCTGTAGTGTCCAATCGAACTGACGGTGATACTGCTGATTGTAAAATGTCATCACTTCCTTTCTCAGTGAGTGTTCCTTTTATTCGTGCATCGCTGAAAGGCAGAAAACGTGGCACGGTTTCAGTCTCTGAGTCGGCGACACCTTCCTGAACCCACTGGTCATATGGCAGAGGTAGGGGTACCCTTTTGCAATGGGTCCCATGGATCCAGTGTTTCTTCCCTTCTACTCGAACAGCTGATCTTGTGGAGAGAAGAACGAGGTGCGGTCCGGTCCACCTGGGCTGCTCGTTTTTGGTTCGCTGAAAGTTCTTTATTAAAACCCAGGATCCAGGCTCAATGGGATGACCTGGAGATTCAGAGACCGGAGGCAGGGTGTCGTGGCCCTGTTGATGTAAAACACGCAATTTAGCCGTCAATTCATACAGATAGTCAAGCAAAACAGGATGCTCTATCTCGCTAAACTTCTTGGGCCTGGGCACTCCCCATATATTGGCCGGGCGGCCAAAGACTATTTCATAAGGACTAAGTTTCACTCGTGAATGCACAGTCATTCTGGTTGATAGGAGTGCTAAGGGTAGAGCGTCAGGCCATTTAAGACCAGAGCTCGCTTGTATCTTGGCCAATTTTAGCTTTAGAGTGCCATTATAGCACTCCACTAATCCAGCTGATTGGGGGTGATTTGCAGCGTGAAACTTTTGGTTTATGCCTAGCCCTTCGCATACTTTCTTCATCACTTGACCCACAAATTCACTTCCATTGTCACTCCAGATCATTCTCGGCATTCCGAATCTAGGGAAGAACTCTTTCACAAGGGCTTTGGCTGTGGATAGCGCAGTATTGTCTTTTAGGGGATAGGCTTCCACCCATCTTGAAAAGGCACAAACAACAACGAGTACGTATTTTAAGTTGTTGCACCTCTCCATGTGGATGAAATCTAGCTGCAAAACCTCAAACGGATACGTAGGAGGTGCAAAATGACCAGCTGGAGTTGGGGTTCCTCTACCAGGGTTGTGTTTCAGGCATACCATGCAATTTTTAATCACATTTTCTGCGCACTTGGGAATTCCTGCATTTTGCCATACTGGGGCCAACAACTTACAAATCCCTTTCACACTGATGTGAGCCATTCCATGAGCCATTGTAACTACTGCAAGCACATACGCATCGGGTAGCAACCATCTTTGATGTTCTGACAACTCGACCCAACAACCATTCGCATCCAATTTACCCGTACTTTCTCTCCACACACTCAATTCTCTCTCTGTGGCTTCAGCTTGAATCGATTTCACGCTTTCTATCGTGTCTTCACACATTCCAACATCACCAATCCATCTTGCAGGGCCCGCGACATACATTCGGCTCATCACATTCCTTGCCGTTTCTTTTGCGACCTCGTCAGCAAATGCATTCCCACGACCAACATCATCAGTCACCTTTTTATGTGCGCTACACTTCACAATCGCAACTTGCAACGGTAAAGTATGTGAATCAAGGAGCTCATTTACCAACTGACCATGCTGTATTTTAGTTCCATGCGAGGTCAGGAACCCACGTTCCTTCCACAAACGCCCAAAACTATGGGCCACACCAAACGCATATTGGCTATCGGTATAGATAGTCACTTTCATTCCTTTTGATACTGTACATGCTCTTGTTAGGGCTATTAAAACAGCTGCTTGGGCTGAATTGTGTGGGATACGTGCAGCTTCAACAATTGTACACAAAGTTGTCACAGCATACGCCGCAGTCGTGTCACCATTCGTGAGATTAAAGCATGAACCATCCACCCACAAAGTACCATCACTCTTTGCAAGGGGAGTGTCCAGAAGGTCTATTCTCCCTTTCGTTTCTTCTTCTGTTCTATGGAGACAATCATGTTGTTCAGAAGTATCTAACTCCGTCACAATTGGCAATAACGTAGCTGGGTTAAGTGTAGTGCATCTTTTTATATGTACATGGCTTGCTAACAATGTCAACTCGTAACCTGACAATCGAGCACTAGTTAAATGCTGTGTCTTGGTTCTGTTTAACAACGTGTCCACTGCATGTGGAACCATTACGATTAATGTGTTATTCATCACTAAGCCAGCAGACTGTTGGATAGAAACAGCAGTTGCCGCTGCCGCTCTTAAGCAGCTTGGTAGTGCCTTAGCTACTGGGTCTAAGGTTGAAGAGAAATAGGCGCATGGACGCTCCCTGTCTCCAAACTGTTGTGTCAAAACTGCTAACGCACAACCTTCTTTCTCATGGACATACAATGTAAAAGGCTTGCTGTAGTTGGGGGTACCCAACACAGGAGCTGAACATAATGCATCACGTAATTCGACAAAACTTTTCTGACAATCTTCAGACCATGGGACGGGATTTGGTGTATCTTTACAAGTTAATGCCACCAAGGGTTTGGCTATTAACGAAAAATTAGGTATCCATTGTCTGCAATATGATGTAATACCCAAGAAAGCACGCACTTCTCTCTGTGTTCTTGGCACACTCATTGCTGCAACAGCCCTGATTCTCTCTGGGGTCAGTTGCCTTCCCTCCTTCGAAAAGAGATGACCTAAATAGGTCACTTCTTTTTGACAATTCTGTAACTTTGAAAGGGACACTTTGTGGTGTAAATCAGACAAATGACGCAATAATGACAATGTTGCTTCTTTGCAGATCTCCTTAGTATCTGCAGCAACTAGCAAATCATCGACATATTGAATGAGAGTGGCGCCATCAGGTAACATAAGAGTGTCAAGTTGTGCTTTCAAAGCCTGACTATAGATAGATGGACTTTCACATAGCCTTGAGGAGCTCTCTTAAATCTGAAGCTTCGTCCTCCCAAATTGAAGCCAAAAATGTCCCTGCTCTCTTCTGCAATAGGGATGCTGAAGAAAGCATTTTTCAGGTCTATCACTGAAAACCAAGTGGCTGAAGCTGGAATCATTGTCAACAATGCAGTGATATCGGGGACGACTGGAAACTGTGGCACAACTATTTTGTTCACCTCTCTAAGATCAATTACAAACCTATAAACATGTGGCTGAGTAGGGTCAGTATGCTTCAAGACAGGCAAAACAGGACTATTGCAAACGTTGTCTCTTGTCTCTTCAATTACATCCTTCTCAATCAGATCACAAATAATTGCTAACAACGCTTTTTCCCCTTCACTAGAGATCTTGTATTGGGGAATGCGTGGCATTTTAACACTGGCTTTTAATGTTATCACATATGGCTGAATTTCCAAAAGACCTACATCATTAGGTCCAGTAGCCCAAAGAGTATTAGGAAGAGACGAAAGTTCTGGTGGAAATCTGTCCTTTGACAAATACATTGGTGAAACCACTTTCTTACCCAATGTGAGTTGCACTCCAGAAGGAGAGCAATACAATGTCGCATACAATCTCTTTAACAGATCTAATCCTAACAAGTTCTCGCCACAACCTGTCGTCAAAATAAGGGGTGTTTCAAATTTACAAGGTCCAACAGAAAGAGATATAGGGTTAGAAATCGGATTTCTAACTGGGGCGCCGGAAAACCCTACTGATACATTTGTTTCGCCAGACAAAGGTGCGCCAGGGAGTTTTGAGTGCATAATAGAACTCTTGGTGGCACCAGTATCCAACAGAAAAGGTTCTGACACACCTGATGCAATCACCTTAACATAAGGCCCACTCTGATCTACTGGAACTGAAACAACTCCCTCTCTTTGTCTATGGCTGTCCTAGCAATCATTACTGTCCAAATGCTCATCCTCTGTATAGTAATCATCAGTATAGTACTGAGCCGTCCTACCAGATGCATTAACCTGTTGATCAAATCTGTTCATTGAGTTTTGAGGGAGGAATGGGCGCGTGCTCTGGGGAACATATCCACGTCCTCTTCCTCTAGGTGCTTGTGGAACACCTCGACCTCTTAAACCAGAAGTACCATTTGCGCGCTGTAGCAAAGCAGGGCAACTATACTTGAAATGACCCTCTTCCTTGCAATATGAACACTGATTGGGACCTACTGGGATACGTGGTTGACCATACTCGGCTCTTTGCGAGTTTCTCTGAAACAGTTGGGGCTGATAGTTATTCTGATAGTTGTTCTGATAGTTACTCTGTGCACCACTATTTTGACCACCACGTGGCGGGTACGCTTGTTGTAACAGAACCTTCGTTTTCAATTCTTTAGTTTTCTTCTCTACTCTATCTCTCTCATCTTTATCTCTATTTTCGTAGTACTGTGCAGTAGCCAATATCTGCGCTGAAGAGGAAACTGCCCAAGAACTTTCTGAATCTTTTAACTTTTTACACAACTCAGGAATCAGATTATGCACAAATTTATCATTGAACAAACGTTGACCACCTTCCGTGCTCATATCTTGACCACTGTGGTCCACAAACGTTTCTTCAAACCTGGTGAAGAAATCTGATACCGTTTCTTCTTTCTTTTGCTTACATGCAGACAATTTATCCCAGTTTACACGCATCGCAGGCATTATAGTTTTCATGTAATCAATAATCCTACCAGGAAGCTCTGTCACTAAAGGCTCAGGTTTAGCACCACCAATTTGTCGGGCATCTGCAGCAGCAATATTAGCCCATGTGTCACCTAACTCTTGAGCATGGTCTGTATGGCAAATCTTTCCCCATAAAGGCTGTGGAACAACATTCCCAAACAACATGTCTATGTCAGCTAAATTCATAATGCAAGACCCCGCAGTCTGTGACAATTCCTTGTAATACCCTGTAGGATTCTTACGGGGATCAGGCAATGTTTGCTTAAGGGCTAAAACTTCAGCTCGCTTCCATGGAACGTGTACCCATACACGCTGGAAATGAGGCAGGACAGGTGGATTAGCATTTGGGTCCCCTTCCCTCCATTGTGGGGGAACTTCTCTCATGGGGTACTGTTTCCCTTTCTTTTTAGCAGAAGAATCATATTTAAACAATAACCTGGAAACACCTTCAGTCCTAAACGACAATAACATCGCAACTGCTTTCTCGACATCTGAACCCACAATCAAACCTGTCGCAAAATCGAACCGTACACGACACAACGTAGGCGGATTGGGCTCCAAACCATTTTCCTCTAAATCCTCAGAAAGAAAAGTACACATTTTCTCAAAAACGTATCTCTGTTTCGGTTCTTCCCACTGATGGAAGACATCCATAACAGACTCTAGTTCATATCTCGCTGGTTCAGTAACCCATTTATGCGCCAAATAATTCAGTGTCTCTTTCTCCCTACCATCAGGCAATTGGCTACGCAATTGTTTACGCTCTGAAACTGGGGTCGTAGCTAATGACCCAAAGAGAGGGGATAAAAGACTAGTCACAGTGTTTGTCATTCTCTGACGGATAGAGGGAGAGGTTGACAAATGAACAGGAGGAAAAACAGAATGAGACAAGGCAGAGACAGAAGCAGTGTCAGAAACAATACCAGGAGTGGTAGTCGCTATAGTAGTCAAAGTTGTAGGAAGTAAAGGCAGAGCAGATGTCAAAGCCGGTGGCCCTTGAGGAGGCTGCACCGGAGGAATAGGAACCAACTGACGAATAGCTGGTGGGTGCTGTGGAGGAGCAGGAGGCAATGCAACCACTGGTTGTGCAACTAGAGGTTGCGGAGGTGCCGTGGCATTCTGCGCATAGGATGGTGGCGAACTTAGCAAATGCGACATTATCTTTTTCAGAGTCTTTTGCTGCATCTTGCTGAAGAGGCGGCAAAACTGGATAGCATTTATCTACTGTAATTTTATGTCGCCTATGCAACTGCTCATTCAACTGTTCTACTTCGTTATCTTTAAACTGTATAGCAGCTTGCATAATCGAAATACCTTTTTCTCTCTTATTTTTCTTAGCTAATTTAATTTCCTTTTGCTTGGCTTCCTTACGCCATAAGCGGAAAGAATCAAACATTGCCGGCCGGGCTTTCTTCTTAAAAAGTCTAACTTCGAGGTTATCTAAGATTTCTGTGTCAAAGCTACCATTTTGGGGCCATTTTAAAACACCATCTTTTCTGGTGTAACGGATCCATATTTCATTATATGTGATGGGGCCTACTCCGTGCTTCACATATAGTTCATAGGTTGGAGTTCCAATCGGAGGAACCGGACATGAGTCCTCCAACCGGGAGTCCCTTTTACAACCAAGACAAAACAAATTTCCAAGTCTGCTAAGACCAGGCATCTTCGCTCACTAGTCTAGCTTCAAACTTCAAAGGATTATCGTTTACGATAGTCTCGTGAATACACGAGTCCTTCGGCTTTGGTACTTGCAAGTTCCAAATCAAAGTGATCCCGAAGGGATACCAAACCAAATGTCCAACTAAGGACCAAACCAAGTGTCCAACTAAGGACTGGGAGACGCTCCACTTATACTTAACTGAAAATATCGATGACGTCACCAGAAGACTCGTCTTATCGTTTCGCTCTACCAAACATCAAGGGTCCAAATCAGGGCGATAGCCAGGGCAGCAGTCCTTCGTAGCCGCCGGGAAGCGGGGAACCTCGCAGCAAAGACTTTCGGACCACGTCGACATGCAGGGGTCGATGAAGTGGCGGCCTTCCTCCAGAATTTTCACACGAAGCTCCTCACGGACCTCAGGCTTGGACCGGTACCGCTGGTATCGCCCCACGTTGGGCGCCAACTGAGGTACTGGGTTTTTCAGAACCGGTACTGATCCGGTAACCCAGTGGTGCCAGGGTACACCCAAAGACCTCGGGTACTTTCCTGATTCAGACCACAGAAACTCAGAGTCTTCTAGGTGAAGTCAAAGATCGAATTTATTGGCTGCAACCAAGTAACAAGCGTCCTAGAAGTACAACAACAGCACGGTTTGTATGTTCTCAGGAGACTGTGGGGGTCATTCTGACCCCGGCGGTCTTAGACCGCCGGGGCCAGGGTCGGCGGGAGCACCGCCGACAGGCCGGCGGTGCCCCGCAGGGCATTCTGACCGCGGCGGTAAAGCCGCGGTCAGACCGGCAACACTGGCGGTCTCCCGCCAGTGTCCCGCCGCCCTATTGAATCCTCCAAGGCGGCGCAGCTAGCTGCGCCGCCGAGGGGATTCCGACCCCCCCTACCGCCATCCAGTTCCCGGCGGTCCGCCCGCCGGGAACCGGATGGCGGTAGGGGGGGTCGCGGGGCCCCTGGGGGCCCCTGCAGTGCCCATGCCACTGGCATGGGCACTGCAGGGGCCCCCGTAAGAGGGCCCCTACAAGTATTTCACTGTCTGCTTGGCAGACAGTGAAATACGCGACGGGTGCAACAGCACCCGTCGCACCTTCCCACTCCGCCGGCTCGATTACGAGCCGGCATCCTCGTGGGAAGGGAGTTTTTCCCTGGGCTGGCGGGCGGTCTTTTGGTGACCGCCCGCCAGCCCAGGGAAAAACTTAGAATACCCTCCGCGGTCTTTCGGAGGGGGAAACATCAAACCGCCGCCAGACTTAGAATGACCCCCTGTGTGTCAATGCAAAGTCAGGTTTCCTTATATACAGTTTTTTAAGCTTCAGGCAAACATTCTTGACATTTTGGTTGGTCATTCACATGTTTTCACTACAAAGGAAAAAACAGTGTCATGATGAAACCTCATATTTCATGTCATCCAACCCATAATAAATCACCCGGCAAGGCCTAGTATTTTACATCAGATAAGTGTGGACCCCCAATAAAAACGGGCACCTCCCCCTCGTAAAGTAAGAAGAAGAAAAGAGCAGGTGCAGGTGTGAGCAAGATTAGGCAGGGTGTGTGAGCGATAATAAGGGTTTTATGGCATGGTGTGCCTTGATGCTATCTGATTCGGCCACTGGGAGAGGGACTGACCAAACAGGTTTGGCCTGAGGCAATGGTTCCAGCTTGCCTAGGTCAGAGAAAAGTCAATCAAGGTGTACGTGTCCTTGGAATCAAATCTGACTGTATTATAAGCCTATGTGAGGGCAACTTTTAAAAATGGCTGCCGTGTATAAAATGGGAGCCACGAGTGCAGGACGAAATGGCGATTTCGAGGTGAAAACGCTGCTGGAATTGAGCGAAAATGCTCATGCTTAGTGTACTAGTCATTATCGGTCTTTTGATACTAAAATCGTACTGCTGTGGCAAAGTAAATTACATGGGTCCAGAAGTTTTAGAACCACAATATACTAGGTCTGTGACCCTCCAAAACTAGACACTTCTGGATCTACAACTGGACTCTGTCAGAGGGCCTGCCTGGCTGCCTAAAGGACGCATCTGGACTGCTCTGCTTGTTGCCCTAATGCCTGCTGGCCCTCAACTCTGCTGGAAAGATTCTGCCTTCCTACAAGTGCTCTCCAAGGGCTTGGATAGAGCGTGCGTCCTGTTCTGTGGTCTCAGGGCCACAAAGACTTCACCCAAGATAAGAAAATCCCTGTGCATTGGAAAATTGACACAACGCTTGCAGAAATCGATGCAGCGGCTGTCTCACAGCTGAAAAATCACTCCACCGCCTACTGGATCGACACAGTGCCTGCTCGTTTTTAGCAGCATGTAAACGATTTTAAATGCATCATCCCTGGGCGTCAAAAGATCCCCGCATTACAGTGAGGAACCAAGGCTACACTCCTAGAAATTGACCTTGCAGCATGGAAAGAAACAACACATTGGCGGTCATTCTGACCCTGGCGGTTGAAAACCGCCAGGGCAGAGTGCCGCGGAAGCACCGCCAACAGGCTGGCGGTGCTTCTGGGGCAATTCTGACCGCAGCGGTAAGGCCGCGGTCAGAAAAGGGAAACCGGTGGTTTCCCGACGGTTTCCCGCTGCCCCAGGGAATCCTCCACGGCGGCGCTGCAAGCAGCGCCGCCATGGGGATTCCGACCCCCTTCCCGCCATCCTGCTTCTGGCGGTTTTCACCGCCAGAAACAGGATGGCGGGAATGGGTGTCGTGGGGCCCCTGGGGGCCCCTGCAGTGCCCATGCCACTGGCATGGGCACTGCAGGGGCCCCCTAACAGGGCCCCATTGAGATTTTCAGTGTCTGCTTGGCAGACACTGAAAATCGCGACGGGTGCAACTGCACCTGTCGCACACCAGCAACTCCGCCGGCTCCATTCGGAGCCGGCATCCTCGTTGCTGGTGCTTTCCCGCTGGGCGGGCGGGTGGCCTTTTGGCGGTCGCCCGCCAGCCCAGCGGGAAAGTCTGAATGACCGCTGCGGTCTTTTGACCACGGTACGGTCTTCTGGCGGTTCCCACTGGGCTGTGCCACCACGGAAAACCTGTCACAGCACCTTATTTTTCAATGCATCACCTCCTCTGTGGTCCTCGTGCTTTGCTATTTTTGACACATCACAGGTACTGTGTGTTAAAAGGATACAACCATTGATTTTTAAGGATTGAGACTCATTTAAACATTTAAAACGTGATATCTTGTGCATATTGGAATTTTGTCAGATTGGTCTTATTTTATTCAGAAAAATATTATCTATTTTCTTAAACTGGTGTGGAATTGTCACTGTGTTACCATATGAGTTATTGCACAAATACTTTACACATCGCCTTCTAAGTTAAGCCTGCCTGCTCTGTGCCAAGCTACCAGAGGGTGAGCACAGGATAATTTGGATTGTGTTGTGACTTACCCTGACTAGGATTGTGGTCCCTACTTGGAAAAGGGTGTATACCTCTGCCAACTAGAGACCCCATTTCTAACAGTTGAGCTATTAAAAAATAAAGGGCCTGATTACAAGTTTGGCAGTCCCACTAGGGGACCGCCAAAGCGGCCGGGAGGATGCTACCCTCATGCTGGCAGCTTACTGCCCCATTGTATTACAATGTTCCCACCGGGTTGTACGGTGGGAACATTGTATTACAGCATTCCCGCTGGGCTAACTGTCAGGACCAGTGCTAAGGTATTGTCCTTGCCTCTCTTAAGGGAGCCGAGGCCAGTACTGTAGCACCCCAGCGCCCTCTAAATGTGCACTGCCTGCAAAGCAGACAGTGTGCATTCTGACGGTGCTGGACAGGGGGCCCCTGTCATGGGTATGGACAGTGCAGGGGACCCCTGTGGCCCCCAGCACTGGCTTACAGCCAGCCTTTTCATGGTTGTTGCACCAACATGGAAAGGCTGGTGGTAAGTGGGGTTGTGATCAGCATAGCGGCACGGAGTCCGACCATCACCGCAAGTCTGGTGGTCCTTGGACCGCCAGACTCGTAACGAGTCCCTAAATGTATGTCAGAGGGCTGGGGAGGGGTGGTGCAAAAAAGATTGTTTCACTGGGCTAAATCCTGCCTTGATTTCTTGGGGTGGAAAAGTGTGGGAGAGGACTTTGGGAAGTCCCAAATAAGCACATGTCTCAGTTTACGTCCTACCGTTTACGTGGGATTTACTACTGAAAATTTCACCACACTCGTGGTGAAATCTACACCATAACATGAATTTAAGACTGGTAGTAATACTTTGGAGGATTTCCATCAGCCATGAAAAAACACAGTGATTTCGCCCGTAAACCTGCTTAGGTCTGAAATTACCTTTGGCAAAAGGGCCCTATATATCTACTGTCCTGCCTTACTGTCGAGCATTTTAAAAAAAGAGAAAACGCGATGATCCTTAAACACAAACCTGAGAGTTGTAGCTGTACTTTAAGCGCCTTGCTTAATTGGGACACAAAACGTGACTGTAAAATGCTCACATCCATGATGAAATAGCCCTGGAAAGGAAAATTACCTCCTTGTGTTGGAGCTCTTGGCAGGAGTTGAATGGACAAGCTAAATGCATTTCTGATGGAATTAGTTTTTCAGATGTCTCCGTCTCCCTTGGATCTGTTTTGTGGGTTCGACAGAAAATAGCATTTTCCCGAAGGAACAATAACAACTGTGCTGTCACATCCAGTTTTTCGCCTAACATTTAAATGACATGATTAAAGAGCGTGCACGAACGTTGCCTGCCTTTATTTTTTACATTATATGTAAATAGAGTGTCTGTTCTCCTTGGAGAAAGGCGCGAGGCAGGAAGATGGGAGGTGTGAAGCAGAGAGGGGAGGGGAAAAGAAATAGGATTGGGAATGGGATAAAAGTAAATGCCACGGTGTAAATAAGATTGTGATTAAAGGTGAGAGAAATAATGCTGCAATCCATAATGCTAATAATAAATATGGACGCAAGCAGCTCATAGCTCTGATGATGACAGCGTGTGCAGTCAGACATTCCGTATTGTTCATCTAGTAGGTATTTCTGTAACACTGTCTGCCGTTGCTATGGGGCAATCGTTCCTATCGGCAGTTCAGTACAACCTAGTGTAATGAGTCTCCTGCCTTGGGTCATGAGGAACTGATACATCCCTAGATAATTGTAGTGCATTAAAAGGTATTTTCATAAAAAAGGACAGACACCTCCACCCACTATCAGTGGCATGCTTCATCAACTGGTTTCCTCTCAACAGGACCACATTGTTTGTTCCTGGTTAGTGTTAGCACAAAATATTGAGGAAAAAATATTGTGTGGACAAAATATTGTGTCAAAAATATCGAAGGCAATAATATTGCGTCAGTAAGTTTGTACGGGAAAGCAACGTTTTGATATGTTGAATTATACATCTAGGTACATAAGGAAGTAGATTTACAGTTAAGAATAATAAATCTGTACTTATCTATTAGCATTTACCTTCTCGATATTGTGGTCCTCAATATTTGTGTCTCAATATTTTGCCCACACAGTATTTTGGAATCAGTATTCCATCAAAAATCCTTCATGGTGCTATCCCTTAGGCACTCATTAGGGAAGTCTAGGGCATGTTACTGACACACAGGATGAGATTGAACACTCAAATCTATAGATGTGTTAGAGTTTACCAGTTGTTCCACTCAGTGAGGTTGTGAAAAACAGGACCCTAATTTTAAAATGTGTCAGGGCTGGAATTTATATTCTTCTGTTTCATTTTAACCTTGATGTTTTGGATTAAAATCATAATCCAATAGACATAGGGGGTCAATACAACATTGGCGGTAAAAGCCGCTTACCGCCGTGCAGAAGACCGCCAATACACCGCCGGGCCCGCGGAAATCCACCACAGCTATTATGACCCACATCTCGGGATCCGCCGAAATTCAGACAGCCACACAAGTCTGCCACACCAAAGATCAGTGATAAACTGGCGAAAACAAAACTTCCACCGTCACGCCAAAAGAAACACGCCCATGCTATCACGACCCACGGATCCACACAGCGGTCTTTCAACCGCGGTATTCCATTGGCGGTACACACCGCCGCGCTCAAAATACACACACATCTCCAAAACACCGCCACATTGGACAATTCGAAATACACACACCTGATACACATACAAACACCACTCCCACACAATCAACACTATATAAAACACACACCCACATCACCCACAAACCCCTATGACCAAAAATTTTGACGAAGGCCAGAGAGACTGCACAGCATAGACAATCCCACCACACAGAGGCACACAACACCATCACCCACACAACATCCACGCACAAAACACCACACACCACTACACATCACCACACTCATCACCACATACACCACCCCACACATCACCTACACCACCCCATGGCACTGCAAAGACACCCCAGGTTCTCCGAGGAGGAGCTCAGGGTCATGGTGGAGGAAATCGTCCGGGTAGAGCCACAGCTATTTGGATCACAGGTGCAGCACACCTCCATAGCTAGGAAGATGGAGCTATGGCGAAGAATAGTTGACAGGGTCAACGCAGTGGGACAACACCCAAGAAATCAGGAGGACATCAGGAAGAGGTGGAACGACCTACGGGGGAAGGTGCGTTCCGTGGTCTCAAGACACAACATCGCGGTACAGCGGACTGGCGGCGGACCCCCACCTCCTCCCCCACAACTAACAACATGGGAGGAGCAAGTCTTCACCATTATGTATTCTGAGGGCCTCGGAGGAGTCGGTGGAGGAATGGACTCTGGTAAGTCAAATCTTAACTATCATATCCCCCACCCTACCTGCATGCTATCACAGACTCCCACCCTCACCCCCTCCCCTATCACTCCAACTCCTCACTAATGTACTAATAACACAAACCACCCATCCCAACACCAAGCCCTGCATGACACAACAAAGCATGGACACCCCTCACTAAAGCATGCCCACTGTACATACCCATAACACCCCCCCAACCATCATCACACAAGCCCCCACACAGGAATGCTAGCACCGGGGTACACGCTCACCCACCCATTGCACACCATGACACACACACATGCAATAATCATGCTTTTTCACCCCTGCAGGACCACTACCCAATGTCACCAGACCGGAGGGTCCAGACATCTCTACCCCACCCACAGAAGAGGCCCACAGTTATGACAGCAGCTCTGGCCATCTGGATCTAGATGACCAGCCCGGACCATCGTGGGCCTCAGGACAGTCTGTTCCCCTTGCACAGGCACAGCCCACCACAGACCTTCCACCCTCTGGTAACACCAGCACAGCACCCACCCAGCGGGCCCATACCTCCGTCCCCAGGACACGTCAATCAGCTGTGTGTCCACCACTACAGGGAACCCAGGATAACCCACCACCCCAACAACAACAGGGACCTGGGGGCAGTGGTAGTGGGCACACGGTCCAGGGGACGGAGGCCCAGGAACAAAGGGGAACTGGGAGGGCTGCTGTGCGACAGGGGGCGGACAGGCCAAGGGAACCCACTCTCCACGAGGCCCTCTCCTCCATCATGGGAGCATACCACCACTCCCAGGAGACGATGGCTACGGTCCTGGCCAAGTTTCAGGAGACCCAGCGCCTGCAGGAGGAACAGTATTTGGGCTCAGGGAGGAACTCAGAGCCATCAATTCCACCCTGGGCACCATCCTAGGGGTGCTGAAGGAGATACTGAACACCAGGAGGGACACTGTGGCACTCCAAGGGGCCCCTGACACTAGCATGGACGATGAACTGCCCACCACCTCCTCCGGCGCTAGTGGATAGGAGGCACTGCCACAGGACCACCACACCAGCACCCCACCCCCTGCAGACGGAGAACCACCCCACAAGCGGTCCCTTAGATCCAGGAACAGGACAGAGCACGATGGCAAGACCCCCGCCAAGAAATGAGACCACCCTGATTGTCATCCCACTGTCCCACTTTGTAACCCTGTCCATATTGGAACTGCCCCAGCTCCCTTTCCTATGCCCATACGGGCAGTGCACCTGTGAGACTAATAGACTGGACTCTGCCATGGACATTCCTCCACCATCACCCGCACCATTTTACCACCCCCCTCCAATATTTAGCCCTTCAATAAACACCCTTGAAGCACAAAACAATCTGGAGTCAGTCTGTGATTTTGAAAATGTGTATTAGCAATGACAGTGACAAAATCCGTTCTCAAATGTAATGTCAACATACCTATGTCACACATCACAAGTCCATGAAGAATGTAAGCAGATGACACACGTTGGTAACCACACCTGTGAAACCGTAATGGAAATGTATAACTCAGTTACCATATACTGGTTGAAATTGACAGACAGGATAGAGTTAGAAGTGTGAGAGTACTTGTAGTAGGCAAGAATGTGTTCTCACCTGTGTGTCACTGGAAATATTGCTGGATAACTGAGTCCCTGTTGTCAATGTTCTTCTCTGTTCTTCTCTGTGCTTCTGTGTTCTTCTTCTCGGTTCTTCTGTGTTCTTCTGTGTTCTTCTGTGTTCTTCTGTGTTCTTCTCTGTTCTTCTCTGTTCTTCTCTGTTCTTCTGCTCTTCCGATCTTCTGTTCTTCTGTCTTCTGTTCTTCTGTCTTCTGCTCTTCCGGTCTTCTGTTCTTCTGTCTTCTGTTCTTCTGTCTTCTGTTCTCCTGTCTTCTGTTCTCCTGTCTTCGGCTCTTCTACATCCTCCGTCTTCTTCCCCCGAGCCTGCCCTCCTGCTCCTTCCTCATCCCCCTCCCTCACTCGCCTCCCCCTCTCTCACCCCTAGCTAACCCGTTCGCTATCTACCTCCCTCACTCCTCCTATCTTCCTATCTCTCTAGCTCCCTATCTCACTATCTAACTCCCCCACTCTCCACCTCCTCCTACCTACCTATCTGTCTATCTATCTATTTCCCTATCTATCGACTTCTCTATCTATTTTCTCTATCTATTTCTCTATCTCTCCCCCCCTCCCGCCACCCCCTCTACTACCTATCTCCCTATCCTCTCACTCTACCTCTCTCCCTCACCCACCTCTACAACCCCCCCTCCCCTATCTTCACAACCCTACTCCTATCTCTCTCCCTAATCTCCAAACCTCCTAACACTCACCCTCCTCCACCCTAAACCCCCTCCCCCAGCTCCTCTCACTCTACCTGTCCCCCCCCCTCCCTCGCGCTTTCCCGCCGCGACCTCCTGCACGCCCCCGCCCCCCAGCTCCCATTCGCCCCCAGCTGACCCCTCCCCCCCCCCTCCTACCTCTTATGGCGGCCGCTGCGCGACAGTGGTAGCGACCCTTGACCCAAGGGTAGGTCGCTCCCCCTGCCGCTGCAGCTCCTCCAAGTTCCCGAGTTCCTGTGTTCCTGAGACCCACCTAACTGTAAGTACCACCCTCCTCCCAGCCCCTCGCCCTGCCCCGCGCCACTCACCTTCTCTTCTGCTCCTGCTTCTTTTCCTCCTCTCTGTCTCTTCCTCCTCGCTCCCCCTCTGCAATCTTCTTCTGTGTTCTTCTGTTCTTCCCTTCTGTTCTTCTGTTCTTCCCTTCTGTTCTTCTGTGTTCTTCCGGTCTTCTGTGTTCTTCTTCTCTGTTCTTCTCTGTGCTTCTGTGTTCTTCTTCTCGGTTCTTCTGTGTTCTTCTCTGTTCTTCTCTGTTCTTCTCTGTTCTTCTCTGTTCTTCTCTGTTCTTCTCTGTTCTTCTGCTCTTCCGATCTTCTGTGCTTCTGTCTTCTGTTCTTCTGTCTTCTGCTCTTCCGGTCTTCTGCTCTTCCGGTCTTCTGTTCTTCTGTCTTCTGTTCTTCTGTCTTCTGTTCTCCTGTCTTCTGTTCTCCTGTCTTCGGCTCTTCTACATCCTCCGTCTTCTTCCCCCGAGCCTGCCCTCCTGCTCCTTCCTCATCCCCCTCCCTCACTCGCCTCCCCCTCTCTCACCCCTAGCTAACCCGTTCGCTATCTACCTCCCTCACTCCTCCTATCTTCCTATCTCTCTAGCTCCCTATCTCACTATCTAACTCCCCCACTCTCCACCTCCTCCTACCTACCTATCTGTCTATCTATCTATTTCCCTATCTATCGACTTCTCTATCTATTTTCTCTATCTATTTCTCTATCTCTCCCCCCCTCCCGCCACCCCCTCTACTACCTATCTCCCTATCCTCTCACTCTACCTCTCTCCCTCACCCACCTCTACAACCCCCCCTCCCCTATCTTCACAACCCTACTCCTATCTCTCTCCCTAATCTCCAAACCTCCTAACACTCACCCTCCTCCACCCTAAACCCCCTCCCCCAGCTCCTCTCACTCTACCTGTCCCCCCCCCTCCCTCGCGCTTTCCCGCCGCGACCTCCTGCACGCCCCCGCCCCCCAGCTCCCATTCGCCCCCAGCTGACCCCTCCCCCCCCCCTCCTACCTCTTATGGCGGCCGCTGCGCGACAGTGGTAGCGACCCTTGACCCAAGGGTAGGTCGCTCCCCCTGCCGCTGCAGCTCCTCCAAGTTCCCGAGTTCCTGTGTTCCTGAGACCCACCTAACTGTAAGTACCCCCCTCCTCCCAGCCCCTCGCCCTGCCCCGCGCCACTCACCTTCTCTTCTGCTCCTGCTTCTTTTCCTCCTCTCTGTCTCTTCCTCCTCGCTCCCCCTCTGCAATCTTCTTCTGTGTTCTTCTGTTCTTCCCTTCTGTTCTTCTGTTCTTCCCTTCTGTTCTTCTGTGTTCTTCCGGTCTTCTGTGTTCTTCTTCTCTGTTCTTCTCTGTGCTTCTGTGTTCTTCTTCTCGGTTCTTCTGTGTTCTTCTGTGTTCTTCTGTGTTCTTCTGTGTTCTTCTGTGTTCTTCTCTGTTCTTCTCTGTTCTTCTCTGTTCTTCTGCTCTTCCGATCTTCTGTGCTTCTGTCTTCTGTTCTTCTGTCTTCTGTTCTTCCGGTCTTCTGCTCTTCCGGTCTTCTGCTCTTCCGGTCTTCTGCTCTTCCGGTCTTCTGTTCTTCTGTCTTCTGTTCTTCTGTCTTCTGTTCTCCTGTCTTCTGTTCTCCTGTCTTCGGCTCTTCTACATCCTCCGTCTTCTTCCCCCGAGCCTGCCCTCCTGCTCCTTCCTCATCCCCCTCCCTCACTCTCCTCCCCCTCTCTCACCCCTAGCTAACCCGTTCGCTATCTACCTCCCTCACTCCTCCTATCTTCCTATCTCTCTAGCTCCCTATCTCACTATCTAACTCCCCCACTCTCCACCTCCTCCTACCTACCTATCTGTCTATCTATCTATTTCCCTATCTATCGACTTCTCTATCTATTTTCTCTATCTATTTCTCTATCTCTCCCCCCCTCCCGCCACCCCCTCTACTACCTATCTCCCTATCCTCTCACTCTACCTCTCTCCCTCACCCACCTCTACAACCCCCCCTCCCCTATCTTCACAACCCTACTCCTATCTCTCTCCCTAATCTCCAAACCTCCTAACACTCACCCTCCTCCACCCTAAACCCCCTCCCCCAGCTCCTCTCACTCTACCTGTCCCCCCCCCTCCCTCGCGCTTTCCCGCCGCGACCTCCTGCACGCCCCCGCCCCCCAGCTCCCATTCGCCCCCAGCTGACCCCTCCCCCCCCCCTCCTACCTCTTATGGCGGCCGCTGCGCGACAGTGGTAGCGACCCTTGACCCAAGGGTAGGTCGCTCCCCCTGCCGCTGCAGCTCCTCCAAGTTCCCGAGTTCCTGTGTTCCTGAGACCCACCTAACTGTAAGTACCCCCCTCCTCCCAGCCCCTCGCCCTGCCCCGCGCCACTCACCTTCTCTTCTGCTCCTGCTTCTTTTCCTCCTCTCTGTCTCTTCCTCCTCGCTCCCCCTCTGCAATCTTCTTCTGTGTTCTTCTGTTCTTCCCTTCTGTTCTTCGGTTCTTCCCTTCTGTTCTTCTGTGTTCTTCCGGTCTTCTGTGTTCTTCTTCTCTGTTCTTCTCTGTGCTTCTGTGTTCTTCTTCTCGGTTCTTCTGTGTTCTTCTGTGTTCTTCTGTGTTCTTCTCTGTTCTTCTGTGTTCTTCTCTGTTCTTCTCTGTTCTTCTCTGTTCTTCTCTGTTCTTCTCTGTTCTTCTGCTCTTCCGATCTTCTGTGCTTCTGTCTTCTGTTCTTCTGTCTTCTGTTCTTCTGTCTTCTGCTCTTCCGGTCTTCTGTTCTTCTGTCTTCTGTTCTTCTGTCTTCTGTTCTCCTGTCTTCTGTTCTCCTGTCTTCGGCTCTTCTACATCCTCCGTCTTCTTCCCCCGAGCCTGCCCTCCTGCTCCTTCCTCATCCCCCTCCCTCACTCGCCTCCCCCTCTCTCACCCCTAGCTAACCCGTTCGCTATCTACCTCCCTCACTCCTCCTATCTTCCTATCTCTCTAGCTCCCTATCTCACTATCTAACTCCCCCACTCTCCACCTCCTCCTACCTACCTATCTGTCTATCTATCTATTTCCCTATCTATCGACTTCTCTATCTATTTTCTCTATCTATTTCTCTATCTCTCCCCCCCTCCCGCCACCCCCTCTACTACCTATCTCCCTATCCTCTCACTCTACCTCTCTCCCTCACCCACCTCTACAACCCCCCCTCCCCTATCTTCACAACCCTACTCCTATCTCTCTCCCTAATCTCCAAACCTCCTAACACTCACCCTCCTCCACCCTAAACCCCCTCCCCCAGCTCCTCTCACTCTACCTGTCCCCCCCCCTCCCTCGCGCTTTCCCGCCGCGACCTCCTGCACGCCCCCGCCCCCCAGCTCCCATTCGCCCCCAGCTGACCCCTCCCCCCCCCCTCCTACCTCTTATGGCGGCCGCTGCGCGACTGTGCAGCGGGCGCGCGCAGCGGGCACACCGCTGGCGTGCCGGAGGCGCGCCAGAGGCAAGCCCGTCTGCGCCCGTCCGCGCCTGGCCCGCGCCCAGCGCCACGACCCCTGGTCCCCAGCTCCCCCAAGCCCCGCTGATCCGCTACGACCCCACCACCCTCCACGCCCTCAACCCAGGGCGCTCCAAAACCTGCTTCCTAGCTCACCCCAAACGCACCCATGGACCCTTCGCCTGCAACTCCTGCAAACGCATCTTCCACCACGCAACTACCACGACCACAAGCCCACGCGCCATCAACCACCTCAAGTGCATCCTGGTCAACGCTCGTTCCGTCCACAAGCACGCCGTTGAACTTTGGGACCTCCTGGACTCCACAGCCCCGGACGTCGCCTTCATCACGGAGACATGGATGAACGCCTCCTCTGCTCCAGACATCGCTACCCGCCATCCCCGAAGGCTACAAGATCTCCAGAAAAGACCGCACCAACCAAGTAGGAGGAGGTGTCGCCATCATCTTCAAAGACTCCATCAGCGTCACCACCTCCACCGAAGACCCCCCCCTCGCCGCTGAACACCTGCATTTTCAGATTCGCACCGACCCAAGGACCACCCTCAGAGGATCCCTCGTCTACCGTCCTCCCGGACCTCGCGCCTCTTTCAGCGACGCCATCGCCGACTTCATCTCCCCGCACGCCCTCGCCTCACCGGACTACATCCTCCTAGGCGACCTCAACTTCCATCTGGAACAAAACAACGACCCCAACACCACCACCCTGCTCGACAACCTCGCCAACCTCGGCCTCAAACAACTGGTGAACACCGCCACCCACATCGCCGGACACACGCTCGACCCTATCTTCTCCGCCAGCAAACACGTCTTCTTCAGCCACACCTCTGCCCTGCACTGGACCGACCACAGCTGCGTCCACTTCACATTCCGACGCGAGACCTCCCACCTCCGCACTCAACCCATCCCTCGTCGACAGTGGAACAAGATCCCTGAAGAGCAACTCTTCTCCGCTCTCGCCGCCAACCAACCCACCCTCACCACCGACCCCAACGACGCAGCTCTCAACCTCACAAACTGGATCTCCAACTGCGCTGACAACCTTGCTCCCCTCAAACGCACGCATCGACAGACCAACACCAAAAAACCTCTCTGGTTCTCTGACACCCTCAAAGAATCAAAGAAAACTTGTCGTGCCCTTGAGAAGGCCTGGCGCAAGGACCACACCGCTGACAACATGACCGCCCTCAAGAACGCTACACGCGAACACCACCACCTGATCCGCACTGCCAAAAGGAACTTTTTCACCGACAGACTAGACAAAAACAGCCACAACAGCAGAGAACTCTTCAGCATCGTCAAAGAGTTCTCCAACCCCAGCGCCAGCGCCAACGCCGTCACGCCCTCACAGGATTTGTGCGAATCCCTCGCCACTTTCTTCCATCGCAAGATCAGCGACCTCCACGACAGCTTCGGACACCAGACCCAACCATACACCACTGAACCCGCTTCCCCGGACATCACCCTCAACAACTGGACCCACATCAACACGGAAGAAACCAAATCCATCATGAACTCTATCCACTCCGGCGCCCCTTCGGACCCCTGCCCGCACTTCATCTTTAACAAAGCCGACGACATCATCGCCCCGCACCTCCAGACCGTCATCAACTCTTCTTTTTCTTCTGCTACCTTCCCCGAATGCTGGAAGCACGCTGAAGTCAACGCCCTACTAAAGAAACCTACGGCTGACCCAAGCGACCTGAAAAACTTCCGCCCCATCTCTCTTCTACCTTTCCCAGCCAAGGTAATAGAAAAGACCGTCAACAAACAGCTGACCACCTTCCTGGAAGACAACAACCTGCTCGACCCTTCACAAACCGGATTCCGAACCAACCACAGCACGGAAACCGCCCTCATCTCAGTCACAGACGACATCAGAACCCTGATGGACAACGGTGAAACAGTCGCCCTCATTCTCCTTGACCTCTCGGCTGCCTTTGACACCGTCTGTCACCGCACCCTAATCACCCGCCTACGCTCCACCGGGATCCAAGGCCAGGCCCTGGACTGGATCGCCTCCTTCCTCGCTAACCGCTCCCAAAGAGTTTACCTCCCTCCGTTTCGCTCAGAACCCACCAAGATCATCTGCGGCGTACCTCAAGGCTCATCGCTCAGCCCGACACTCTTCAATGTCTACATGAGCCCCCTCGCCGACATCGTACGCAAGCACGACATCATCATCACCTCCTACGCCGACGACACCCAACTTGTACTCTCCCTCACCAAGGACCCCGCCAGCGCCAAGACCAACCTACAAGAGGGTATGAAGGACGTCGCAGATTGGATGAGGCTCAGCCGCCTAAAGCTGAACTCTGAAAAAACGGAAGTCCTCATCCTCGGCAACACCCCGTCCGCCTGGGACGACTCCTGGTGGCCCACGGCCCTCGGCACCGCACCGACCCCCGCAGACCACGCCCGCAACCTCGGCTTCATCTTGGACCCTCTTCTCACCATGACCAAGCAAGTCAACGCCGTGTCCTCCGCCTGCTTCCTCACTCTCCGCATGCTCCGCAAGATCTTCCGCTGGATCCCCGCCGACACCAGAAAAACCGTGACCCACGCCCTTGTCACGAGTCGCCTGGACTACGGCAACACCCTCTACGCCGGGACCACCGCCAAACTCCAAAACCGCCTGCAACGCATCCAAAACGCCTCGGCCCGCCTCATCCTCGACGTACCCCGCAACAGCCACATCTCCGCACACCTGAGACACCTGCATTGGCTCCCAGTCAGCAAAAGGATCACCTTCCGTCTTCTCACCCACGCACACAAAGCCCTCCACAACAAGGGACCGGAATACCTCAACAGACGCCTCAGCTTCTACGTCCCCACCCGCCCCCTCCGCTCCGCTGGCCTCGCACTTGCTGCCGTCCCTCGCACCCGCCGCTCCACGGCGGGTGGGAGATCTTTCTCCTTCCTGGCGGCCAAGACCTGGAACTCCCTCCCCACCAGCCTCAGGACCACCCAGGACCACTCCGCTTTCCGGAGACTCCTAAAGACTTGGCTGTTCGAGCAGCGATAACCCCCCCTTTCCCCCCTAGCGCCTTGAGACCCGCACGGGTGAGTAGCGCGCTTTACAAATGCTAATGATTTGATTTGATTTGATTTGATGTCTTCTTCCTCTGATTATTCCTCATCACTGTCCACAGGCTCCACAGCTCCACAACACCGTCATCTGGACCATCCTCCTGCAGAAAAGGCACCTGGCGTCGCAAAGCCAGATTGTGAAGCATACAGCAGGCGATGATGATCTGGCACACCTTCCTTGGTGAGTAGAATAGGGAACCACCTGTCATATGGAGGCACCTGAACCTGGTCTTCAGGAGGCCGAAGGTGCGTTCGATCACCCTCCTAGTCCGCCCATGGGCCTCATTGTAGCGTTCCTCTGCCCTGGTCCTGGGATTCCTCACTGGGGTCAGTAGCCACGACAGGTTGGGGTAACCAAAGTTCCCTAATAGCCACACACGGTGCCTCTGGAGTAGACCCATCACATAAGGGATGCTGCTATTCCGCAGGATGTAGGCGTCATGCACTGAGCCAGGGAACATAGCATTTACCTGGGAGATGTACTGGTCTGCCAAACATACCATCTGTACATTCATCGAATGATAACTCTTCCAGTTCCTGTACACCTGTTCACTCCTGTGGGGGGGGATCAGAGCTACATGGGTCCCATCAATGGCACCTATGATGTTGGGGATATGTCCAAGGGCATAGAAGTCACCTTTAACTGTAGCCAAATCCTCCGCCTGAGGGAAAACGATGTAGCTCCTCATGTGTTTCAGCAGGGCAGACAACACTCTGGACAACACGTTCGAAAACATAGGCTGGGACATCCCTGATGCCATGGCCACTGTTGTTTGAAAAGACCCACTTGCAAGGAAATGGAGCACTGATAGCACCTGCACTTGAGGGGGGATCCCTGTGGGATGGCGGATAGCTGACATCAGGTCAGGCTCCAACTGGGTACACAGTTCCTGTATTGTGGCACGGTCAAACCTGTAGGTGATTATTAAATGTCGCTCCTCCATTGTCAACAGGTCCACCAGCGGTCGGTACACCGGAGGTTTCCGCCATCTCCTCACATGTCCCAGCTGACGGTGCCTAGGAAGGACAACAGCGACCACAGAATCAAACAACTCAGAGGTATGTACCCACAGTCTACACAGAACACGAAACATAATCCAAAAAGTTGTCTGTATGTGTGTTGAGTCCAGGCCTAGGTATGTGTGACTCAGTTGAAAATGAAGCCATGTGGGCCCCTGAAATGGCGGCTGCCTGACCTCTAAACTGGGACAATGGGATGTGAGGTAAGTGCGCTGGCGTTGTACACCGTCGCGGTAGGCGGCCGAAGACAGCGTCGCAATGCTGCATTGGTTAACATTGGACCCTACGGGTCCCAGGAGCCAATGACGAAGTGCGCCAGCGGTGATGATACGCACCGCCGCGGACGTCACCGCCGCGGACGGGACCGCCATTTTCTATCTGTTGAATCACTCGATACCTGATCTTCGACAGGAGAGGACTTCCACTGCAAGTGCTGCTGTGACCTCGGTCTGGAAGAGACAATGGCTCATGCGTCTGGGGAAAGGGCCCCTGCCCTCACTGCACAGGAGTTGGAGAAGCTCGTGGACAGGGTCCTCCCCCAGTACACGCTACTCTACGGTCCTCCAGACCAACAGGTGAGTACACAGGGAGCAAGTGGTATGGGCTATGCCTGGGTGGAGAGGGCTGGTTGTAAGAAGGAAGGGGGCAGAGTTCTGCGTGCATGAAGGACTGTGAATGCATGTGCCACATGGCAAGGGTAGGGATGGGGGCCACTCACTTTGACGGTGCAGTTGGTAATGACTTCTCTTCTTCCCCTGTACATGTCATGTAGGTCAGCGCCCACCAGAAGACGGATATTTGGCGTGCCATCGCCAAGGACGTCCGGACCCTGGGGGTCTACCAGAGATGGAGCACCCACTGCCGTAAAAGATGGGAGGACATTCGCCGCTGGAGCAAGAAGACGGCGGAGGCTCAGCTGGGGATGGCCTCCCAATGTGGGAGGGGTGCCCGTCGCACAATGACCCCCATGATGTTCAGGATCCTGGCGGTGGCCTACCCTGAGTTGGATGGGCGCTTGAGGGCATCACAGCAAACACAAGGGGTGAGTACAACATCATTCTGCGGACTTTGCGCGCAGTGAAGGTGTCTGGGTGGGGGAGGAGGGCTGTGGGTTTCCCTAGGCCAGGGCAAGTTCGGTAGGCTAGGCCGCTCCATAATGCAGGCCATGTGGCACTCCACCCCACCTCTGTAGAGTGCCAAGTACAGGTATACATGCCCCTGTGTCATCTATGTGTGCTGATGTCCACCATAGCCATGTAGGCCATATCCCAGGAACTGCATCCGTAGAGCCCAACAGCCCGGCGTAGTGCAGGGGGCTGATGTGTCTGTATTGTCCGCCAAAGGTAGCGGTCAGCCATGCACTGGAGAAACGACGCTCAACACCCACTTACAGAGGCTGATAAAGACACAAACCCCACGCAGCGCAGTTTTCTGATACTGCGCGACCAGATTTTCCATGCATCGTCCCTGGATGCGCAAGTCAACCTGACTCTGCACGGATCCAAGGTGCCCCGTCCAGAGATCAACACATCGCTCTTTTGCGAGGGAGAAAAACGACCCAACTGGAGAAGGAAATGACGCACAGCCTCATGAACGAGTAAGGAATCGACACATTGCTAAGTGCAGCTTTTTTTTTTTTATGCTAACCAGGTACTTTGTGTAACAGCAGCATTCTCACTGTTTTCTAAGGATTGACTCTTATTATTTTAAAAATTCATATCTTGACTGGTGTATGTTGTATTTTTGCTGTTTTGGTCTTGTTTGATTTAGATAAATATTACGTATTTTTCAAAATTGATGTGGTGTCCATTTTGTAGTGTTTTTACTGCATTCCTGTGTGTTTTGGTACAAATACTTTACACATTTCTTCTGAAGTAAAGCCTACCTGCTCATGCCAAGCAACCAAGAGGGTGAGCGAGGGTTAACTGAGTGTGATTCTCCTTTACGCTTACTAGAGTAAGGGTCCTTGCTTGGACAGGAGGTAACCTGACTATCAACTAAAGACCCTATTTCTAATAGGCATTCATAAAGAGAGATCCCTATTCTTTTGTGATTTGTACAAGGTGAGTGAGCATGCCCTTGGTAGTTTTAATTAATTGTATAGAAAGATGAGGCTCTGTTTGCTTAAGCTGTTTGTTCAGTAGGTGAACTATTTACTCACAGATTTTGTATCCTTCAGAGTGTTTTTTCTGCTAGTCTAGTGTACATTGAGTGCAGATCAGCATTTTTTGTGTAAGGTGTTGAAAGATAGCCTTCAAGAGCTTTCAGCTAAATTGCTCCAGCACAGTTTGTAGTCTGTGCTTTAGTTGCTTCATGGCATCTCTATTCGTTTTCCTCTGCATAGTGGATTCCTGCTTGTAAGCTTGTACGCTTGTAAGCTTTTCATGCAGTTCAGAGTATTTGTGGTGAGACAACAAGACCTCATTGTTATCCATGTATTCCTGCAAGTGATTTTGCAATGCTTTCTTTACCTTGGGTCATTACATTGCCATACCAGCATTCTCCAGGTGCCTTTGGGTGGGTTGGCAATTTCTAAATCAAGGGCCTCCCAGATAAGGGGATTATCTGATGTGATATTGGTGATAACATCACATGCCTGGAGATTAGAAGTTGAGGACTGTGATGTAAGGAAGAAGTAAATTCTCAATTCCGGTGCATATTGGTGGGAGTAAAAGTTTTAGTCTATGGTTCTCAGATGCAAGAGACACCAGGGATCTTGGAAGGAGTGATCTTTCATAAGGTTCAAAAGTACCATTCTATCTCCGTTGTATATTATGTCTGGTGTGCTCAACAGGGCTTCAGCTTATCCCAACTTCACTAGTATTATTTGAAGCTGCGAGATGGAGGTAGACTTAGCTCTATTGTTTGTGTCAAATGAGTACTCATCTGCCGCTATGACCTTGTGACCATTATGCTCATATGGGTCAGCACGGTATGAACATCTCCCTGGCACAGGAGTCATGCTATTGGTCTGGGTGTTTCCATGGAGAGTTCTCTTCTTGTCTTCAGCCTGTGCACCTGTTGGAACTCCAATTGTGGGGTGGGTGTAGGTTCCAGCAATGTAAGCAGTGAAGTGGTCAGAACGTTTTTGACATTGGTTCCTTCTTTTTTCTTCAGTGTACTGAAGAAACTGGTATCATCTCACTAGTGGCAATCCTCTGAATCCATCACTCTGCATAGAATATTCCAATTTTTTTTTAACCCTAATCCGGGGCACAGTCCATTCTCATTTCAAGTCCATGATTCTTCTGTAGTATCTTGCATGATTTAGAATGGAAGCTTTCTGATGCCCATATCAGTGTGTCATAATCGCTAGAGTACAATGTAATGAAAGCTTGGTTTAGAATGTTGCAGAGTAATAAAGACGTGTGATATACAGCTCCATGTGGGGCATAATAATTGGTGGGTACCAACGCTGGGGAAGATGCTACATCTCCCACCTGTGCTTGCCAGCTGCACCCCAAGAAAATGAAATTGGAGCATAGGCTTTTGATCTCCCTCTCACACAATTTTTTTCTAGAGTTAATGGTTCCATGTTAGGAGTTTAAGCCTATGGTTGTTTTAGCTGTTGGCCGGACACTGCTGCAGAAAAGAGAAGTTGAAGGTCTGCGTGCAAGTGTTGGGCATAGCAAAATAATGCACAGGGACGGTAGTCAATAAAGTACTGAAAGTTACAGTTCTGTGGGTACCAAGCCCAGGATTGCAAAGCTATGTTATTCAAACATTAGATATAGGCCCTCATTACAACCCTGGCGGTAAATGCAGCTTACCACAATGCTTACGGGCGCCAACATACCGTGACCGCAGCGGTATACCACTACATTTATTATGACCCACACAGAGAAATCTGCCACTATACAGACACCCGCACAAGTACGCCAGCCCAAAAGTCAGTGATAAATGTGCAGTACCAAAGTCCACACCGTTACCCCAACAGAAATACGCCCACAGTCTAAGGACCCACGAATCACCGCGGCGGTCTTTCAACCGCAGTAAACCATTGGCGGTACACACCGCCACACTCAAAATACACACACACTAACAAAACTACACCACATTGGACAATTCAAAATGCAGACACATACACACACCACACCCACACACTCAGACCACTATAAAACACACATCCACATTGCCCACAACCCTTTCAATGAAAAAAAAGATTGCCAACTGGGAGAGAGACAAGCCAGGAGCACCCACTCAATCAGAGCCACAGAACACCATCACCCGTACACCATCCACACACCTCACAGCACACACCCCTACACAGCACCCCACATACCCTCACACATATCACTCACACCAAATCCATAGCACCCCAAAGACACCCCAGATTTTCAGAGGAGGAGCTAAGGGTCATGGTGGAGGAAATCTTCCGGGTAGAGCCACAGCTATTCGGATCACAGGTGCAGCAGACGTCCATTGCCAGGAAGATGGAGCTATGGCAGAGAGTCGTGGACAGGGTCAATGCCGTGGGACAGCAGGAAGAGGTGGAACGATCTACGGGGGAAGGTGCGTTCCATGGTTGCAAGACACCAGGTAGCCGTATAGAGGACTGGCGGAGGACCCCCCACCTCCTCCCCCACAACTAACAAGATGGGAGGAGCAAGTCTTGGCAATAATGCATCCTGAGGGCCTCGCAGGAGAAGCAGGAGTACTGGACTCTGGTAAGTCAAATCTCTACTATTATATCCCCCACCCTACCTGCATGCCATCACAAAACTCCAACCCCTACCCTCACCCCCATCACTCCACCACCTCACATATACCCCACTATCACAACCCACCCATCCCAAAACCAAGCCCTGCATGCCACACCAATGCATGGACACCAATCACAGACCTGCATGGACACCCATCACTAAAGCATGCACATTAGAGAGAATCACCTAGCCCACAAAATCACCACTCACACAAGGCAAAGCTGACAGAGCAATCACAACCATACAGGGAAACATAGCCATGCACAAGATGGCACACGCAGATACAATAACACTGCATTTACATCCCCACAGGACCCCGACTCGAAGTCACCGGGGAGGAGGTGCCAGCCACATCCAGTCGACCCCGTAGGAGACCCACAGTGATGACAGCAGCTCTGCACGCCTGGATCACGATGACCAACGTGGCCCATCAGGGACCTCTAAACAGTGGGTTACCCTGCCACAGTCCCATACCACCACAGAGCATCCCCCCTCAGGAAACACAACCATAGCAACCACCCAGCAGGCCCATACCTCTGTCCCCAGGACATGTCAATCAGCAGTGTGCCACCTCTACAGGGACCCCAGGCACCCCCACAAAAACAGGACGATCAGGGACCTGGGGTCAGTGGCAGTGGGCACACAGTTCAGGGGACAGAGGCACAGGACAACAGGGACACTAGGAGGACTGTTGTGCGACAGGGGGAGGACAGGCCCAGGGAACCCACTCTCCACGAGGCACTTGCAGGGATCCTGGGAGCATACCAACATTCCCAGGAGACCTTGGGCCAGATACTGTACAAGTTGCAGGAGACCCAGTGGATGTAGGAGGGACAGTACCTGGGGATCAGGGAGGACCTCAAACACATCCACACCATCCTGGTCACCATTGCAGGGGTGCTGGCTGACATGGACAACACCATGAGGGAGGCAGTGGCACACCAACGGGCCCCTGACACTAGCCACACCCTTGAACAGCCCTCCACCTCCACCCGCGCTAGTGGACAGGAGACCCCACCACAGGACCAACCGGCCACCAGCACCCCACCCCCTGCAGAAGGAGAACCACCCTGCAAACAGTCTCTGGGATCCAGGCAGAAGCCAGAGAACATTGGCAAGACCCCCCACCAGGAAATAAGACTCTCCTGATTGTCACCCTTCTGTCCCACTCTGTTACCCTGTCCACCTTGAACTGCTATTACTCCCCTTCCTATGCCCCATTGGACAATGCACCTGTGATACCAATAGAGTGGACACTACCCTGGACTTTCCTCCATCAGCAACCCAGCCCATTGCAATACCCCCTCCACTTATTTGCACAAAAATAAACACCCTTGGAACTAATACAAGTATGGAGCCTGTCAATTAATTCAAATATGTATTTGTTTAACAAGCTGTAAACATTGCAATTCAACTGTACAGTCATGTATACATAGGTATGACCTGTAGTGGGCAGCAGGGAAAACACCAGGAGCCAGAGTGGGGCACATAGATCTGAAAATAGAGATGCCAAAGGGTATAGTAAGTGGCCATACAAGATGGAAAATCAGGCTCCCATTTACAATGTCCAATACAAAACTGCAGTGGAAAGTGAAGTTACAGTGTCTTACCTGTGTGTCACTGGAAGTACTGTTGTATGAGTGTTCGTCTGTTGTCCACATCTTCTTCCTCTGCCTCCTCTTCCTCACTGTCTACAGGCTCCACCGCTGCCACAAGACCATCTCCAGGCTCATCTTCCTGCAGAAAAGGCACCTGGCGTCTTTAGGCCAGGTTGTGCAACATGCAACATGCAATGATAATCTGGCACACCTTCTTGGGTGAGTAGTACAGGGATCCACCAGTCAGATGGAGGCACCAGAACCTGGCCTTCAGAAGGCCAAAGGTTCTTTCAATGATCCTCCTTGTTCGCCCATGTGTCTCATTGTAACGTTCCTCTGCCCTTGTCCTGGCATTCCTCACTGGGGTCAGAAGCCATAAAAGGTTGGGGTAACCAGAGTTACCTGCAAATATTTGAGGGATACCTGTTAGACATACACTCACCCTTAGGGACAACCCCACACCCATATACCTACATCACCTGGGTGGGGACCATGGGCTCACCTAACAGCCATACCCGGTGCCTCTGGAGTTGAGACATCACATATGGAATGCTGCTATTCCTCAAGATGAAGGCATCATGCTAGAGCCAGGATACTTGGCATTCACATGGGAGATGTACTGGTCTGCCAAACACACCATATGCACATTCAGAGAGTGATAGCTTTTTCTATTCCTGAACACTTGTTCATTCTTCCGGGGGTGGGGGGTGGCAAATGCTACATGTGTACCATTAATGGCACCAATGATGTTGGGGATATGTCCCAGGGCATAGAAGTCAGCTTTCACTGTGGCCAAATCTTCCGCCTGAGGGAATACGATGTAGCTGCGCATGTGTTTCAGTAGGGCAGACAACTCTCTGGTCAACACGTTGAAGAACATAGGCTGGGACATCCCTGATGCCATGGCCACTGTCGCTTGGAATGAACCACTTGCCAGGAAATGGAGCACTGACAGGACCTGCACTAGAGGGGGGATACCTATGGGCTGGCAGATAGCTGAAATCAGGCCTGCTCCAATTGGGAACACAGTTCTTGGATTGTGGCCCTATCAAGTCTGTAGGTTAGGATAATGTGTCTGTCCTCCATTGTCGCCAGGTCCACCAGGGGTCTGTACCCAGGAGTATGTCTCCATCTCATATTCATCCTCAGTGGTTGAAGTCTAGGGAGAAAACGGTGATCAGAGGGTCATAATCACACATCTCTTGAAATAATGATGCATCTCTTCCTTTATAGAAAAGGTATGTGAATTTGAGAGTCAGTTGATGTGCCAATGTCTGCTGTGATGCAGATAAGTGCCATGCCCTGTGCCCCCCTGAAATGGCGGCTGCCTTACATCTGTGGAGAGACAAGTGGAAATGAGGTAATTCCGCTGGCGTTGTGTGCCGTAGCGGTCGAAGACTGCTGCGCAACTTCGCATTGGTTAACATTGGGCCCTATGGGTTCCAGGAGCCAATGGCGATGTACGCCAGCGGTGACAGTATGCACCACCGAGGACGTGACCACTATTTTCTAACTGTTCACTCACTTGCTACCTGACCTTCAACAGGAGAGGACCTACACTGCAAGTGCAGCTGTGACCTGTGTCTGGAAGCGACATTGGCTCATGTGTCTGGGGAAAGGGCCCCTGCCTTCACTTCAGAGAAGTTGGAGAGACTGGTGGATGGGGTCCTACCCCAGTACACTTTACTCTATGGACCTCCAGACAAACAGTAAAGCATGATGCCTGGACCATGAATGTATGGAGTGCTGTGTGTGTGTAAGCTACATGTGGGGGGGGGGGCTGAGGGGTCCTGGCCAGAGTGCTGCATGTATGGTGGTCAATGTATGTGCGTAAGGGGATGGGTGGGCCATGAGTATGACAGTCTGGACAGTATGACTAATCCCTTTTATGCTGTCTTTTTCCTGCAGGTCAGCGCCCATCAGAAGAAAGGTATTTGGTGTGCCATCGCCAAGGAGGTGCGGACCCTGGGGGTCTTTGACAGGCGGAGCACCCACTTGTGCAAACGGTGGGAGGAACTGCGCCACTGGCCAAGGAAGACGGTGGAGGCCCAGCTGGGGCTGGCCTCCAAACAAGGTGTAGTGTAGCCATTTTTAATGTAGCTTTTTGCGCGTTTGCTTAAAGGATTAGGCCTCTGTGCACTTTGCCCTAGATGCATTTTATTTAGCCTCGCACTGTTATTTTACAATAACCAGATTCACGGTCTTGTTTTATTTTCTTCTATCACACTGTTTAGCTTACTTCAGCACTGAAGTTCTCAAACAATACATTCTTGCTCGCTCTGTGCTTCAGTCAAGGATACAGTCTGGTACATTGCCGATAGACGTGGTAGAAGTTTAGTCTTTAGGGTTTGAAGAAAGTACACACTCTTATGTAGGGAAGTTTCTTAGAACACCGGCGTGTTAGTTATAAAAACACTTCCTAGTCCTGGTACACGTAAGAGGGAGATTCCGACCAGGGAACTACAACTATACGCTGACTGCCCTGTTGCAGATGCTGATCCCGATCACAGGCCTTTGCTCAGGTATGAGGGTTGATGTCCTTCCGGGGAACCTGAAAGGCAGGCTTAGAGCTTAACATGCTGTGCTCAAAATAGAACTTAGAAGAGAGAACGTAATCTAGTAGCACTATGATAGCGTTATTCTTATGTTTCACTCTTCTCGTTACTATTTCAATCCTACTGTGTTGTATGGTTCTGGTTATTGCGGCTCACGCCTTGTTATCTAAAATGCAGTTGTTTTATTAAACCAATCTATAAAACTCAAACTGCCTTTGTCATTTATATATGAAACCACACTGTGTATGAGAGAACTGGTTGGGATCTGAGTGACCACGACTTCCCTGGGAAGCACTGAGATGTCATGCGCTCGGCTGCCCAATTGTCTCTTCCCTTTGGGAGAGATGAGACACTGCTAGTTAGCCGGAGCACAACCTGGATTTAGGGTGACAAGGGTCCTTCGCCGTGGGTTAGACTTAATCCCCCACACTGTGAACGATCCCGCCACCCAAAAATCCAGTAGTCTCATTAGGATAATGAGAGCCTACGTGACATGGCGCTGCCAACGATTGGTCTGGCTGTAATTTTCGGGTCCACCAGTCTCTCTTGGTCTCATATATTATAATGATCCCTCAGTTCCTTAAACAGAGACGTCCGTGGCACTGAGGACTTCCACCGCCGCGATATAGGTAATCCTAGATATAGCGGATGGTTGTTCAAGCTTGAACCTTAAAAGGAAAGACCCCGTTTTTGGTGTGAACTGTCGCAGTTTTTCTAATGGACGAATCCCCAGGTTATACAAATAGCTCTTAATATGAGACAGCCGCTCACGGCACATTTGCTTGCACATGGTCTTACGATCCAGGGGGGTCCAGTTACGTTTGTGGTGGCCGCCCATGCAGCCTATAGAACAGAACTTTTTTATTCTTGGGTCACATTTCCAGCAGTTGATGGGAATACAAATACATTTCACACATATACCATTGCGAACGCACCTGGCCAGAACAGGGCGTACGCATATCTAGAGATACCAATATCTTATCAAGAACATAATAATTGGCTTGATGGCGCCCTACCCCATACAATATTGCCAGTAAGGTTAGGTCCACTGAGTAATGATGGTCCGACCTGGCCTTTATTGGCCACATATACACCACATCCTGCAGTTGCAAACAGTCCGGTGGCTGAAGTTCGTCGTTTATATACAGACATAACAGCTACATATAGAAGCTTAGTACAATTTGTGATGCAGACACTCAATACAAACCTAGCGCGTGCTGCTCCAGCACAACCACATGCAGTAGCTCCAGGCATAAACCCGGCGACTGTACACTCTATCATGGGTAAAGTTCCAGCAAAACGGGAGGAGACTCCATTTTGGCTGGCACAGAAAATGAATACGCTGGAGGCGGTATTTCCCCATATGGGACCTCAGGACAAACATAGAATATTAACTATGTGTTTACCATTTGGCATGGTTCCCCCAGTGGAACATTGTAATACATGGGGCACGGTGTTTGCCGCGCTCTACACAACAGCACACGGTACACCGACATTGGCAAACCTATCGGAAGTGCTTAAACAGATTCATGATGAATACGGGGCTGCCCCAGCCTTAGATTTGGGAATGCAACTGATGGGCAATTTTGCCACGATTTCTTCAATAATATTAAGTAATCTTAAAGGGGAGGCTGTTGCACTAGTGGTGCGCATGCGTGTTTGTGACGTCCCGCAACTCGATCAGGAGCGGGAACTGCCTAAAATAATAGCAGAAACATATTCCAGTATCGGTCGAGATAGCCTAGGGGCTAGACCACAGAAACCACAGTTTCAAGTGATAATTAGTAAAGATAATACTAAACAGCAACCTGAGGGTAATAAAAAGCGCTGGGAGAAAAAACAACAGACACCTAAAAAAGAAAGGGGAGAATCTCACGCGACCGGAGACCCCGCAGATTAGGTATAATCTCAGAAACAGGGATAACTTGAAAACGCCTAATAGATATCAATATACTGATACACGCCAATCTCGTTCCTTTCAGGACTCATCGGAAAAGAGAAATGAGAGAGGTGGGCGGTCAGAGCTGAGAACAGAGTACGTGAAACCAAGACAGGAATCACAACGCTCTTCAGAGGTTTCTGTCAAGAAGGAAGAGAAACCGATACAACAAAAACAACAGTTTAAAAAGAAAAAGGTGGCGGCAGTCTCAGTTAGACATGCCACACAGGAAGAGAGTTCTCTTGAAGAACAAGACATGGGCCCTAGCACTGCTAGACAGCGCAGCAGAGGTCACAATAGTTCGCCTGAATCTTCTAGAGCATCTGGATGTGAAAGCAACTGATGACTTCATACAAGTTGAAACGGCAGATATGCGTGTCTCTGAACCAGATAGGGTATATACAGTGACTTTACAATTGGAAGGAGACATTGAACGCACTATAAACGCAATCTTTTGGGATCGTGTAGTCAAGATATATGACATTTTGCTGGCTGAACAGGATTGGCCGCCTGACTTTGTTCGCACCTGCCCAGTTGGGGAGGAGGTTATTAAACCTTTGTTCTCACCACTTGTTCCAGGGGAACTCGCAGAGTCCTATAGCATCAAATGGGCTCTAGCACAAGCACCTGCCTTATATAGAAATCATGTAGGGTGGGATAGGGATTCTCCATATCATGTAATTCTGATTAAAGGTGAACCTCAGCCACAACCGCAATATCCGATAAAACATGAACCAAGGGCACCGGTGAGAGAAATACTTACGCAATTAGAATACCAGGGAGTAATTGAACCCTGTGTCTCGCCAATGAATAATCCCTTATTGCCTGTAGCTAAACCGGACCATTCATATAGAATAGTGTTAGACTACAGACATTTGAACGGACATACACGTACATATGCTATACAAAATTCACATAGCGCCGCACTGATGAACAACACTGTGCGGAAAAAGTACAAAATGACTTTAGACATCTCGAATGGTTTCTTCTGCCAGAATATAGCACCTGAAAGTAGGGACCTTACAAGCTTTAGTGCGTTAGGCTCCCAGAAAAAATTCTGTTGTTTGCCTCAGGGGTATAAGAATAGCCCGGGACTGTTTGCGGCTCGTGTGACTGAAATTTTACACGGGTTGGACCCTGAAGCGTTGTCATATGTAAATGATATATATGTCACAGATGACGAGTTACTACAACATTTGAGACGGGTAGCCCGCATTGTTGTTGGGTTTGCCAAAATTGGCTACAAATGTAACTTTAAAAAATAAAAAATTGCCTTCCTCAGTGTCATATTCCTGGGATATGAGCTGTCGAATGAAGGTAAGAGCCTAGCGCCACAATTTTTAGTAAAATGTGCACAATTGCAACCACCTAATACGATTAAGAAACTCCAATCATTGTTAGGCTTTCTAAATTTTGGCAGAACATACATTACTGATTATGCTACACGCATAAAACCTTTATATGAATGAATACGTCCTGATTTTTCAAGCAGATTCTGGACAATTGAACATACACATACTCTTCGGGAGTTACAAGCAGATCTGCTAGCTGCGAAACATTTACATACACGGGACAAAAAGACGCATTTGGTCATCAGGGTAATAGCTGGGGCCATTGGGTTTACGTATGTCACATTTAATGAAGGTGAGACAGTCCCGATTGGATACAAGTCCCACTTGTATTCGGCTGCTGAACAACGATTCGCACCAACAGAGAAAATTCTCACTGCTGTACAGATGGCTGTTATTAAAGAAAGACCTCTTGCCCAGGGTAAACGATTATAGTCGTTTCCCCTATTCCGGCCCTAGAGGCTGTTACGAAAGCGAGTGTTCCTAATGCGAAAGCACTGCGCCCGCGATGGATACAATGGGCTACGTCTTTGACAGCCACTGATGTAGATTACATTCTTGACCCAAAGTTACAGACTTAGGAATTTCTGCAATATGAAATTGAATATCCAGTTCCCGCTGACACGTTGCCTATTGATCGTTATCAAGTAGTCATGTACACCGATGGCTCTGCGCAACCGGCGGTGGGCACAAATCACCAATATTCTGCTGCATGTGCAGTAGTGAGCGGCCATATGGAGGGGGAGAAATTCTGCCCCCAACATACTTATACAGAAACCTTAGGGGATTGTACTGCACAATTGGCTGAGCTGCAAGCTCTATTGATGGCATTAGAACATACAGATCCGACGCGGTTTACACTGATTGTTTGTGATTCATATTATTGCGTCCAGTCTTTTAATGAATACTTGCATTACTGGCGTTTGAATGGGTTCAGAGATTCAAAGGGCAACACCATAAAACACAGGCTACAGTGGGGGAAGGCAGCGGACCTGAAGGAGACACTACCCAAAGTCCATGTTGTACATACTCTTGGACACCAGTGCGTTGGAATACACGTTGCTGGGAATTCTCTGGCTGATGAAGCCGCAAAATCGGCAGTGGCTGTTGCCACTGTAGCTGCAGTGACTCGTTCGACTTCCAAACCAGACACAGAGATTCTGGCTGCCATAAAAGCTACGGTTGATGGCACGTCTTATCCTAAAGGATTTCCTAATAAATACCAATACTTTATGGGAAGTATGCTGAATGCTGAGGTTAAAATTCCAGGCGTACGCGAGATCCCCAATAAAGTTGTAAGACCTCAATTGATTAATGCAGCGCATGAGGGCGTGGCATCTGCACATGCTGGCGTGGCCGCCACAATTTCCAATTACAGGCCTGTTACTGGTGGCCTGGTCTCTATAAAGAGACTAAGCAGTATGTCCTTTGTTGTGACATCTGTCAACAAATTAAAGTCTCAACAGCTAAGCGCCCGCCGCAGACCCCCCTCTTAATATCAAACAAACCATTACAATGTGTGTACTTGGATCATTGCGGTCCACTCACACCGGACAGTGCATACAAATATATACTGGTGGCTGTAGATTCTTGCTCCAGATTTGTGTGGATATGGCCACAGCGCTCGGCTGACGCTTGAACTGTTATTAAAGATTTGCGTGTCTTTGTCGGTCCATTTGCAGTTGCGGCGTTCCATTCGGACCAGGGCCCTGCTTTTGCCTCAAGGGCATTCAGGGACACCATGGCTTAGTTGGGGGTCCAGCTCCAGTTCTCGTCTCCATTTCATCCCGAGGTAAATTCTGTTGTGGAGCGTTTAAATCGCGATTTAAAGCAATCCTTAACAGTAAGAGTCTTAGGTACAGGTCGTAGTTGGCTAACCCACCTGTATGGAGTACAGAGAGCACTGAATAACTTGCCTAGAAGGTCCCTTGGGGGGTCGTACCTCATATGAGTGCCTGTTCGGAACACAAATGTTTGTTCCGGATCTTTGACATAAATGATCGTGTCACTGTTTTGCAGGAATTACAACAGTCCAGTGAAGATAACTCTTCAAAAAGTGCTGCCTCCACAGGAATTAAGGATGTGCCAGTAACACCTACTGGTTGGATTCCCAGAGTTGGGGATCTTGTGCATGAAAAGGTCGCAGTGAAAAAAGAATTTGGCCCTTCTTATCGAGCACCAGTCCCTGTGTTGGGGATACACGGAACAAGAACTGTTATTTTACCACCGTTGCCAGGTGCCAAAGAAAATCGCTTTGTTTCTATTGACAATGTCAAGTTACAACATGTGGCCGATTCTGCACAGCAGACCAAGAGGAACGTCCAGTAGTTCCCGAATCCCTCTCACTACTGGGGAAGATGTTCCGCTCCAAGTTATTTATACCAACACTGTTGCTTCTCCGAGCTTGGGGAGGGTGGAAGGTGATCTTGCATTGGTTCCACTGACGACGAATAACTTGGAAACATTTGATCAAGTCACCATGACTACTGATGTTGCAGGTGGTGCTATCTACAGTGTACCACCGCGAGAAACACCGACTCCTCCATTGAATACGGCGGCACCTTTTACGCGAACTGCCTCTGGGTACTTTGCCAACAACAACGATAGTCTATCGGACTCATTTGCCTCTTCAACACCTGACCCAGGTCCACGGAATCTGGTTTGTTGGCTTAAAGATACATATTTTGTTTTTCCTTGGAACTATCTGTGGCTTTTATTGACTGTGTCAGCATTTTTTCTCAGGATAGGGTTTGTCGTTACCTTTTTTCTGTTGATACATGGTCATTTTTCTGCCTGAGAGATCAGCGGTTGAGCAGGTGGAGGAGGTAGTGAAGTCACATTTTTCGTCACATAAGGTTCAAAGAGACTTGTCCTTTGTGAACATTTCTGCAGTACCAATTCCGGATGGGATTGTGTGGGATAAAGTAATGTTTGATATATACGGTCCCACTGAGATAATTCAAATACCGTATGTTCTAAAGTTATCTATGAATGATATCGTAATACCAGGCATTGTATCTGATGATTGGGATGTGAAGACAGTTGATTCCATGATGACTGAATTACAATATTATACTGTCTATGAGAATGCAGATGTTTACCAGTTCAAAGACAATTATGGTGACATGTTTTGCTATAATTATTATGGGCACCACTTTATACATAAAGCAAGTAGTCCGAAAACGATATTTGACTATACGCAATGGGAGCATTGCCTGACTCCCCTGCAAGGGAGTTCTAAAACTTATTCTGATAAATTTGCGTATTTTTCTGGGCATCATCAAATGAATGATAAGTCATATTATTTTAAGTTAACTCCGTCTAAAGATAAGCAAATGTTGTTGACTAATACCAAATTCATATACTCAGATTCTTTTGTTTCCCGATTGTAGATTGAAGGTTATGAATATTGGTCAAATAATATTGAATTGAAAAGTGTTTGGGGAACAAAACATTGGCAGACACAGGGCAGAGAAACATTGTTTAGAGCATGTCTCATCCCCGTCCAAATGATTTTTTTAAATGAAACAGTGCAACAGACTAGTTGTCTAGTCTTAGCAATGATTAGAGAATTGAATATGCCTAGTATACCTGTCCCTACAAAAATTAAGGATTTGCAGAAATATATTAACGCCACTTTTAGTGAACTTACAGACTGGATCCAGAATGGTACGTTTAATACTTCATTGTCACGTCCAGGCGAGTGGTTATTGTGGCCTATAGACACCAATAGGTGTCATCAACGTTTTGTCACCTCCTCGGGGGGTTTCAGGACGAGTCGGGCAGACCATCGCTACATATCACCTGAACATGCTGAGATTATTACTACATATAGTGTGGGAAAATTGTGTCAACAATGGTTAAGATCATCCTCACTAGATGCGGTCAAGACACATCTCACTCTCCTGTCTAATAACACTGACTTGAAAGATTTTTTGTCAGGCCTGAAGACACCACGTAGGAAGCATTTCTTGTACGAAGTGTACAATGAAATATGGAAACTTTCCCAACAAGAGGCTGCAGCCCGGTTAAGGCAAATAGATCAGGAAAATTTTAAAAAGGCATTAGCTGTTGTGGATAATGGAATTCACACCTTGTCCGACCAAATATATACCATTGACAACAATTGTTTCTTCTGCTATAGACATTATACGATCTGATATGTCTTCTTTATATCATGGACAAAGTCAAACGAGGTCCATTATGCAGTTGGGTTTGACACTTCAGACATTGAAGGCGGGTCGCGTTCCATGGCAGCACATCAGTGCAGGGAGATATTTTCTTCCTTTAATTTGACACGACAACAACAACTGATGGCTAAGAAGGAGGCGACTTATGTAATGCTTAACATTGAAAAATTGGAAAAATTGCCTTTTACCGTGGCCGAGATTCCCTCAGCTGAGTGGTTAATACACGGGGTTATTAATCTGCCTATTTCTACACTACAATTCACATCTTGTTTAAAACATGTTCCGGTGGGCAGATATGAAAAGCTGGGAGATAGTTATATACATGAGGTGTGGGAGCTTCCCTTCTTGTACAAATGTCTCAATGGCATGAGAGAGGTTTTTCTTAGCGGTAGTGAATGCGAGACTTCAGTCAGCCATTCGATGATTAGCTTGCTATCTGAAGGGAGTTCCGGTCCACTTGATTAAATGCACATTCCAGGTGCTTTCAAACGGCAGCTTCGTCCTCCTCAATAGTGGAGACTGTTGTGGCATGCGGGCCGGAATAGTTTACGTTGTTTCGGTCAATAAGGTTGTTACTTGCTGCGGGAATGTGTTGTTTTCCCCCACTAAATTAAGGGAGGTAGCAGACATCTGGCCTCACATTGCTACTTCCAAGGTGAATTTCGACAAGTTAAGTAGACTAAATGCTCTATTGTTTCAGAAGCATGTGGCCCTTACATCTGCACGCGAGACCTACGCACTTCAGGTGGCGAGGTCATCAGCAGAAATACAGTCCCTGTTAAATACTAACTATCCGAGCCACTTTGGTGAACTCGTGGGACGTATATTAAATGCGTCCAGCACGACTGGATTGGCGCATTTTTTCAAAGCCGTAGATGTTGGTTTCATTCACACCTTTCTTCCATATTCGGTTTAATACATTCGGCTATTCATTCAATTTTCGGAAGCATTTTTGGGGGATTTCCTATCACTTTGGCTTTATTAGCTGGCATTTTGCTGTTTTTTTTCCGCAATGGCTGTCCCGCCGCAACAAGGGAGAATGTGGGCGCTCCCATCAGCGTGTCGTGAACGCATGATTCATCACTTTGGAGCAGCACTCCTGGGACATTTGGAGTGTGACTGGTCTCTGTCATTCAGACCGGTTTTGGATTGTGTGCAGCCCGTGTTTCGGTGCCGTTGGTGCTCTTTTGAACATGCACTAGACGTCTGTCTCTCACAGCAATGCCCCCCAGTGGTGGATGCTGATCTGTTGATGTTCCCGATGAGGGCTCATTCCTAGACATGCGCGCTGCGGCTGCATTTGCTTCGTGAGGCTGATTACGAGATACCCTTCCTGGAGGAAGTTGATATTAACTCGTTCACAGGCACTGCACGGGATGCTGCCTTGGTTGATACTGGGGCTTTGGAACACACCTGCTCCTTAATGGTCTTTGGCGTGGATTTTCCGGTCTTGTCATCTGCCGAAGTGGAGAACCTCCTGCTTTCCATGACCTCTGCTTGAATTGGATTTGGTCTAAATTGACACTGTTACCTGAATTTGGCTCTTAGCCGCATGCTTATTTTTAAATTTAGGATTATTGTGCTTTGATGTCCTCTTGACTTGTTGAAATTATATAAGGTTTTAATTAGTTTTTTGCTTAGGGCATTTTTTAGCTTTGGCTTAAACCACTTTCTACCGACAAGGGGAGGGTGTAGTGTAGCCATTTTTAATGTAGCTTTTTGCGCGTTTGCTTAAAGGATTAGGCCTCTGTGCACTTTGCCCTAGATGCATTTTATTTAGCCTCGCACTGTTATTTTACAATAACCAGATTCACGGTCTTGTTTTATTTAATTCTATCACACTGTTTAGCTTACTTCAGCACTGAAGTTCTCAAACAATACATTCTTGCTCGCTCTGTGCTTCAGTCAAGGATACAGTCTGGTACATTGCCGATAGACGTGGTAGAAGTTTAGGGGCATATTTATACTCCGTTTGCGCCGAATTTGCGTCGTTTTTTTCGACGCAAATTCGACGCAAAACTAACTCCATATTTATACTTTGCCGTTAGACACGTCTAGCGCCAAAGTTCATGGAGTTAGCGTCATTTTTTGGCGTGAACACCTTCCTCGCGTTAATGATATGCAAGGTAGGCGTTCCCGTCTTAAAAAATGATTCTGATGCATATGCGTCGTATTTATACTCCCGGGCAAAAATCACGCCCGGGAGTGGGCGGGTCTAAAAAACCCGCATTAGCACCGGATTTTAACGCCTGGGTCAGGGCAGGCGTTAAGGGACCTGTGGGCTCAGAATGAGCCCAGAGGTGCCCCCCCTTGCCCCCAGGGACACCCCCTGTCACCCTTGCCCACCCCAGGAGGACACCCAAGGCAGGAGGGACCCATCCCAGGGACATTAAGGTAAGTTCAGGTAAGTATTTTTTTTTTTTTGGCATAGGGGGGCCTGATTTGTGCCCCCCTACATGCCACTATGCCCAATGACCATGCCCAGGGGACAAAAGTCCCCTGGGCATGGCCATTGGGCAAGGGGGCATGACTCCTGTCTTTGCTAAGACAGGAGTCATTTCAATGGGGGTTGGGAGTGAAAAAAAAATGGCGCAAATCGGGTTGAGGAGATTTTTTTCCCTCAGCCTGACTTGCACCATTTGTGGACGCCCATACGCCATTTTCCCCCTACGCCGGCGCTGCCTGGTGTACGTGTTTTTTTTTAACGCACACCAGACAGCGCCGGCAGCTAACGCCGGCTAACGTCATTCAATAAATACGGCGCCCGCATGGCGCTTCAGAATGGCGTTAGCCGGCGCTAATTTTTTTGACGCAAAACTGCGTTGGTGCAGTTTTGCGGCAAAAAGTACAAATATGGGCCTTTGTCTTTAGGGTTCGAAGAAAGTACACACTCTTACGTAGGGACGTTTCTTACAACACCGGCGTGTTAGTTATAAAAACACTTCCTAGTCCTAGTACACGTAAGAGGGAGATTCCGACCAGGGAACCACAACTAGACGCTGACTGCCCTGTTGCAGATGCTGATCCCGATCACAGGCCTTTGCTCAGGTATGAGGGTTGATGTCCTTCCGGGGAACCTGAAAGGCAGGCTTAGAGCTTAACATGCTGTGCTCAAAATAGAACTTAGAAGAGAGAACGTAATCTAGTAGCACTATGATAGCGTTATTCCTATGTTTCACTCTCCTCGTTACTATTTCAATCCTACTGTGTTGTATGGTTCTGGTTATTGCAGCTCACGCCTTGTTATCTTAAATGCAGTCATTTTATTAAACCAATCTATAAAACTCAAACTGCCTTTGTCATTTATATATGAGACCACACTGTGTATGAGAGAACTGGTTGGGATCTGAGTGACCATGACTTCCCTGGGAAGCACTGAGATGTCATGCGCTCGGCTGCCCAATTGTCTCTTCCCTTTGGGAGAGATGAGGCACTGCTAGTTAGCCGGAGCACAACCCGGATTTGGGGTGACAAGGGTCCTTCGCAGTGGTTTAGACTTAGTCCCCCACACTGTGAACGATCCCGCCACCCAAAAATCCAGTAGTCTCATTAGGATAATGAGAGCCTACGCGACAAAGGAAGGGGTGCCCGTCGTACCCTGACCCCCCTGATGTTCCACATCCTGGCGGTGGCCTATCTGGAGTTGGATGGGCGCTTGAGGGCATCACAGCAGCCACAAGGGGGTGAGTACAGATTCAGAATCATGACTTTGCGCTTGTGAAGGTTTTACCTGTGTGGGGGATGTGGACTGTGGGAGCCTCTAGGCCAGGGCGAACATGGCAGGGTAGGTCCCTTGTTGGTCAGGCTCTGAAGAACTCCAACCCCAATGGTGTTAATGGGCATCTACGACTGGGCAGGGCCCTGTTTGTTTCAGGTGTGCAGCTAATGGCGTTATGCTATGTTCCACATGGGGTGGTGACTATCTTTGTGACTGGTAGTGCATGGCCTAGTGCATAGGGCTGCTCCCTCTGTGTTGTGTACGCCAACGGTAGTGTTTTTGCTGTCATTTACCAAGTGCATCATCTGTCTGTCCCCCCCTTTTTGTTTTGTCACCCTGTCCTAGTGTGCATTAGCATCATCTGGACGAGGAGCAGAGGCACCTGCGATGGAGGGAGCTGCATCCCACATGGGCCTGGAGGCCGAATCCACCGACGGTGAGGGCACCAATGGGATAGATGGCGAGGTGAGCACCACGACGAAGACAGGAGGGGACGCTACAGACAGCGATTCCGCCGCCTATGAAAGCTCCCTGGCGGACACCTCTGTGCCCACCCTAATAACAGGTAAAGCTGCCACCTCTCCTACCAGAACCCCTCTCCCAGCAGCCCCTCAGTGTGTTTTCCGTGCCCGCTCACCCAGGAGGGTGGGCATCTTCTTCTCCCAAGGCACCTCAGGCCCTGCCCCAGTCAGCCCTCCTGCTCTCAGTGAGGAGGCTATTGCCCTCCTGAGATCCCTCACTGTTGGGTAGTCAACCATACTGAATGCCATCCAGGGTGTCGAGAGGCATTTGCAACAAACAAATGCATACCTGGAGGGCATTCACTCTGGCGTGGCGGCCCAACAGAGAGCATTTAAGGCTCTGGCCTCTGCACTGATGGCAGCCATTGTCCCTGTCTCCAGCCTCCTCCCTCCATCATCCTCTACCCAGTCCCAATCCCCTCAACCCCAGCCTATCCCATGCACACCTTCAGACCAGCATTCACCCAAATCAATACACAGAATTTGCTCAGGCAAACACAAGCACCACACTTCCTCTCACAGGCACTCACACAAGCACCATCCCCATACAGACACATCAACGTCCACTGCCTCCACTGTGTCCCCCTCCTCCTCGTCGTCCACCTCCCTCCCAGTAGCATCTCCACTCACACCTGCATGCACTACATTCTCATCCACTACCTCCATCACTACACGCCTCTCACTGGCAGTCACCACCCCAACATCCATGCAACGTCCCCTGTGTCTTCTCCCACTGTGTCTGTGACCCCTCCTCCCAAATTACACAAACACAAGCACACAACCACCCAACAGCCATCCACCTCACAACAGCATCCAGCTCATCCACCTGCACCCAAACACGGCAGACTGACACCACCTACAACCACTCCCTCTTCCTCCACTCCCAAACCTTCCACCTCTTCCTGCCCCAGTGTCCCTAAGAAGCGTTTCCTGCCAACATTGACCTCTTCCCTACCCCCCCGCCCTTCACCTCGGGCCAGGGTGGCCAGAACCCATTCCAGCCCAGCACCTCAGCCACCAAGTCCACGTCTGCTGTGGTTTCTGCAGCTGTCAGAGGCTCTAAGGGGCTGTTTTTAAAAATTGCACATGCTTACCACCAAATTGGATTTGGTACACTGCAGCTGCTACCGCCCTGTGCCTATATATTTGCAAGATGACACTAATGCTTCCAGCTCCAGCCTTATGCCTAAACTTTAAGACTGTGCCTGCCATTTGTTTTCATACTAATGTTGCCTTTGTATATGGTGGGCCCAACACAGATTCCCTGAGGATCAAATCCCCAAATAATCAAACTGCTTAACAGTTTCCAGGGGTGCATCTCTGACTGAAGGCTTCCACTTAAAGCTGGGAGAGGGCCTCAAGACCATCCACTTTGTTTTACTTCCATTAATGGTCAATGACTTCTTAAAACAATATTTCTCAAATCGTTTAAATAACCTATGGACAGAATTTTCTGTCCGTGCTATCAAAACAGCATCATCCGCATATAGTAATATTAGCACCCTCTACCCAGCTATAGTAGAAATATTTAGAGAATCTCCCATCAGAACATCTACTACATCATTTAGGAAAAGGCTGAAAAGCAAGGGCGCCAACACACATCCTTGCCAAACACAATTGTCAACCTGGATGTGATCTGTACACTCCTCGCCCAGACCATACAGTACTTTAGCCATATTACTGGAGTGCAAAGCCCTAATGGTAATTACCAGGGAAGTGTCATCTTTTAGGTCTCTCAGGGATCTCCACAACTTCTCCTTGTCGACTAAATCAAACGCTGCTTTCAGGTTGACAAATATTAAATGCATTGATGATTTCCTCACCACCATGAATTTGTAAGAGATCATAAACAGATACTCCCTATATGCGGCCTAAAACCGGCTTGCACTACTGTCATGATGTTATGGACGTCAACCCACCACTTGAGGGGATTAAGCAAGACTTTCCCTAAGATTTTTCCTGCACCATCCAGGAGAGAGATCAGGTGATAGACGGGCTTGATTGAGCACCCTTCTCATGGATCGGTATGATCATAGCTGAACACCATGAAGTAGGCACAGCATTTCCAGCTAGCTTTGCATTAAACACTTTGGTGACAATCCTGGCCCACAGGTGGGGTGTCTCATGATATATATCAATAGGCACCAGATCGGGGCCTGGGGCCTTATATTTGTTCATATCAGATAACGCTTTTTCCACTTCAGGTGCTAGAATATTAATTGCACAAACCTCAGTACAATCACTCTCTCAGGCTAACCCAGGGAAAATGGAGATAAGACTATATAATGCACTAAAGTAACTGGTCCATACAGAAGGCCCAATATAGTTTTCTATGGTGTTTACTAACCCCTTTTCCATTTGAGATACTAGTTCTCTTAATGATTTGGAGTTTTTTCAAACGAGGCCTCCCTCAATTCCTCCAACAGTGCCAATTGATGCAGCAATTTCTTGGTTCTCAGAAGGCGTTTGTCGTACTGTCGAAATAATGATTCGCTCACACTCACATTCAACACTTCATAGCTATGGAAGTCAATGGCAACACTTCCCCCTTGGGGACCATTTGTGTCCAAGATAGTGTATACCCGGGTCCCTGGGTTATGGGTTATTTCCCCTTCTTCTAGATACACATTCATAACACTGGCCAGGGACTGGCCACACACACACAACACACATATACATACATGTACCATGGCACACACACAACACCACCACCACCACCATCAAACAACCCTGCTATCAACACACACATCACACACACACATAGCATAGCAGAAGCACAATGCAATGTACAATACACACAGAGACAAATAGACAAAAGACACAAAGTGCACCACCACAACAATGCTTGACCAGCTGTGATAGAAGCATTAGGACCATATATGGAAGGAGGCTGCAATGGGACACATACCACATTGAAAAGGGCCACAGACAACATGTGCACAGGAATTGGCATGAACAGGATCTCAGGGACAAGCAATACAAATACCACTTGTCATGAACATTCACACAACGGGGAAGGGCAAGACAACAAAGCACACACAATTCACAATCCATGAGACATACCCCTACACCAACCAGCTGCAAGGGACACACACCTAAATGGACAGATACACACCAAACGCAAAGCAAAATGGCACAACTCAACACACACCATGTCTGCATTGACAAAACTCAAGAACACACACACCACATGCAGACAATTTCTATATCAGGGTGACAAGTCCTACACATACATACCCACATCGCACAACACAAAAAGAGACACACACTGCAACAAACACAACACAATGCCATGACACCAACATTGCAGCTACACACACATACCCATCACACAGACCACATCCTTTCCTTGGGGGACAAGAGCACTGTACACAAACTCACATGCTGCAAAAACACCACATGGAGCAGCAAGCAGTCCTAACACACACAGATAAAGGCACACAACCAATGTCACTCAGAAACAACAGAAAGCTAGGGAAGGAAATGCAGGACAAAGGTGTATCCAATGAACCAACAACAGGTTGCCTTTATTAATACATAAGGTATGTAAACCAAAGTCCAAGGCCATAGGCCAGTCCAAAACACCGTATTGGGCCAAAAGACACATTGTTGGGCCCCTACCTAACTCCTGACTGCCATGTAACCTCCACAGGTCGGGGTATCAAGGGGGCAGGCAGGTACCTCAGGGATGATCTGGGGTGGTGGTGAGGTGGGGGAGCTTTGGGCTTGGGAAGGGGGTTTGGGTCTGGGCTTGGGAGTGGGGAGCCTTATTTGGGGAGTGGTGGGCTTCTTCTTGGTGGGAGAGGGGCATAGGTGCTTGCAGGGGGGCATGGGAGGCCCTGGAGGTGGAAGGGAAGGACTTTTGGGGGGGAACTATCCTTTTGGGAGTGGCACGGGGGCAAGGAGTGATAAGGTCAAGGACACAAAGGAAAACCTTTGTATACACACGGGGATGGTCATCAGAAGGGGGTGGGATTTGGAGGCTAAGGAAGTAGTTTTCTGACATGTAGATGTGGATGTCTTGGGTGCATGTTTGTGGGAGGTGTGCTTGTGTGTGGTGGGTGTCTGTTGGGTGAGTGAGGCTGTTTATGTGTTTTGGGCTGGGGGTGGGATGCCATGGTGTTTGGGAGGGTGTCTGTTGGGGTGGTGACTGCAGGTTTGGTGGATGTGCTGCATGTAGGTGTGTCTGTGGTTGTGGTGTCTGCCGGTGTGGTGACTGCGATGGATGTCTGAGGGTCTGCTGGGGTGGTGTCAGCAGATAGGATGGATGTGGTGGCTTTATCAGTGACTGTTGATGTGGTGTCTGTAGGTGTTCCCAATGTCATGTGTGTGATGCTGGGGGTTGGGCGGGGGAGTGTCAGGTCAAGTCATGACTGTTGCTGTGTCTGTGGGTGGATGTTGTATGTGTGCATGCCTATGAGCATTCTGGTGCTTTTGTTTGTGTGCGCTACCCTTGTCTGTTGAGGTGGATGCATGCAAGTCTATCTGTGTGCTTTGGGTGGGACAGGGAAGGGTGGATTTGGCCGGGGAGATGAAGGCGGATGGGGGATGGAAGATAAGGGGTGACTGGCTGCCATCAGTGTGGAGGCCAGAGCCTGAAAAGATCTCTGTAGGCCAGCCATTGCATGGTGAATGCCCTCCAGGAGTGCCTTGATTTATTCGATTTGTGTTGCCAGTCACTGGATGGCATTCACAATGGCGGGCTGACCCACAGAGATCGACCTCAGGAAGTCAAAATCCTCCTCACTGAGAGCAGCAGGGGTTGCAGGGGCTGGGGCAGAGGTGCCTGCGACAAAGGAGATGCCCACCTCCTTGGGTGAGCAGGCACGGCCAACTGGGTGGGGATCAACAGGGAGGGTAGTGATAGAACAGGTGGTGGTGGACAAAGATGGTACTGGGGTGGTCCCTGATGGGTCCGCCACCACTAGGTAGTGGCCACTGAAAGAGGAATCTGATGATGATGAAGAATGTTTGGTCTCCCCCGCGGCACTCCCCTCACCCTATGGGCCACTGCGTCCCTCTGTGTCGGTGGTGTCCCGTGACCAGATGCTTCCCCACTTGGCGTGGCCCCGTCTCCATCGCCTGCCGGTGCTGATGCTGCCAAAAGAAAGTGAAGTAGGGTCATGACATGGACATGAAAACACTTCAATCACAAACCTCTAACGGAAGGACACCAATTGTTGTACAATTAGAAGCTACATCACTACCCACATATCAGACATGGCAAGTATGGCATCTGTCTGTGGATGAATCCTTGAATCCAGAAACATTTGATGCAAAAATAACTGCAAATCAATCCATGATGCATCCCACAATTCCCAAAACAACACACAGGTGCTGTGCACCTACAATCAACATTCCACATCAAGGGTACAAATGGTCATGAAGTGGATCCACACCATGGCCCTACCTGTCATGTCCATCGCGGCTACTGCAGATACACATGTCAATTTACATACTATGAGGCATGAATTTATCTGTCTGACAATGCATGATGATGACACAGTCCTTGCTGGGCCATCGCAGTACATGGACAACCATTGCAGATGTACCTTTACGGCAGCAGGACACCATGGACATATATGTTAGAGATTCCAGACATCATCCGATCTGCATATCTAGCACATGCCTACATCTAATGCATAGTAATAGTCATGTATCGTAGTGGGAATGGAGCACATGCAGACAAGTAGGCAACTGAAATATTGGCTACACTGATGACACATCACCCATGACACTGCACATTGCTCACTTACCACGGGAAAGTAGCATGTTACAGCTGCCAAGATGTTGCCATGTAAGTCATGTCACATGTATGATGGACACCCATGCATCACAGACTGCTGTGAGGCACCAACACCCAAAATACAATGGAGAAAACTTGCACATGGTTTGCAGACGTCAACCTATATATATCCCCACACACATGGCAGTGGACAGTGAGCCACATCCTACCTACCTATGGACTGTGGCATTTGGGAGGAGTGATCTGTTGTTGGAAACTTACACCTACCAGAGTAGGTAAATCAGAAGAGTTGTACAGTAAACACAGTCATATGTGCTCTCTGCTGTGCAATTGGACTTAGGGCGCCCCACAAATTAGTCCCAGGTCCCAGCTCCAAAAGGTTGAGCACACCAGTTGGGATCACATTGCCCCTCTACACCAATGTGAACCCAGATGAACTGTGACACATGACACATCCAACATTGTCAGGGGGAGCAGTCTATCCCTCACTTAATCACCTGGCAAAGGGTCAAGTATGCATTAGCATTGTACTCACTCCCTTGTGGCTGCTGTGCTGCCCTCAAATGTCCATTCAACTCCAGGCTGGCCACTACCAAAATGCGGGCCATTAGTGGGGTCATAGTCTGACGGGTAAGCCATCCTCAATGGAAGGACAACCCCAGCTGGACCTCTGTGATCTTCCGGGCCCAGCGTTTCAGGTATTCCCACCTCTTCCGACAGTGGGCGCTGCACTAGCTGTGGACACCCAGGGCTCCCACCTTCTTGGCAATGGCTCTAGAAATCCCCTTCTTCTGATGGGTGTTGACCTGCATGGATGCAAAGGACAAGACAGCATATTAAGGCCCATATTTCTGAAAAGTTAGTGCCACCTTTGCATCATTTTTTGAAGCAAAAGTGGCTCAAACTTAATGCCATATTTATATCTTGACTCTAGACCCATCTTGCGTCAAAATAACTAAGTTAGCGTCATTTTTTGGGAGCGCCAACTCACCTTTCTTCGTATTGCGACACTGATATGCAAGGTAGGTGTTCCCTTCCGAAAAATTACGCTAGACCTCCAGTGCCGTATTTACCTTCTGACACAAAAACGAAGCACACTAGGGAAACGGACCCCAAAAATTATGCAAAGGCCGATTTGCGTAACATTTTAACGCCTGGTCAGACCAGGCGTTAAAAAGAGGCCCACACACCACCACTTAAGGAAAACACACAGAAGGAGCATTTGCAACCTCCAGGACAACATGGAAGTGTTACTGCTCCAGCTTGGTACATGCCGCAGACATCAGCGACAAACACAGGTCCCTCCACCACCTCTGCAGCAACCACAAACACCACCACAACAGCCACAAAGGCAGCTAGGAAGGCGGGGGAGGATCTTTTGACAGTGTACAACCATCCTTGGGCTCAGGGAAGAAGATGTCATCAGGACTTACCATCTGAACCGGGAGTCAATTGTACACCTGCTGCACCACATTGCACCAGACATCACTGCAAGGGTGGCAACTCCAACAAACATACCACCCATGACCAGACTCCTTGCTGTCCTCCATCTGCTGGCATCTGGATCCTTTCAGACAATGGGCACACAAGTGTCTGGTATCTCCCAGCCATCCTTCTCGGTCTTCCTTGCAAAGGTTCTGGACGCAATCATATGCCTCACACCCCACCACATATACTTCCCCAACACCCAGCAACTTCAGCAGGAGACCAAGCAAGGTTTCTATCAAATTGCAGGGTTCCGCATGTTGCTGGGTGCAATGGACTGCATCCATGTCCATCTGGTGCCACCTGCAGCAACCGAACACCTATACAGAAACTGCAAGCACACCCATTCCATAAATATGCAGGCCATTGTGGACCAGCGTGGACTCACCACAAACATCCTTGCAAAATACCCCGACAGCGTACATGATGCCTACATATTCCGGCATTCCACCATCAATGAGCGGTTCAAGGAATTCCAATATAGCAATGGCCTACTCATAGGTAAGCCACCATACCAAACAGTACACAGACAACACACCTACCTTGTAGGATAAACAGGACATACACAACACTAAACACACATAGGCAGGGGAACACAGATTTACAGGCAACAAACCATTTGTCACATGGCACACTACACCGCAATCATTGCACATCACACACACATAGGTGAGAAAAAGAACTGATGGATTAAACCCAGATCTGTGACGGAGGTGAATGTTTGATTGGTTCCGCATTCCATCCATAAGTGTGCCGGGTATGCCCAGACGTGGGTCCCGGGCTCACTGTGCCACTGGATTCAAGCTAGCCTGGCTGATGAAGGGTGATACACTGAAACCTGTCCCAGGATGATTGTTTCCGGTCCAGGGAGGACCTGGCTTGGCAGTTCGGGCTGGACTGTTTCCATGGGGAACAGGGTCAAGACTGATTTGCATATGGCTAGGTCCAAACTGGGGTGGCATGGTGAGCAAAAGAACTGATGGATTAAACCCAGATCTGTGACTGGGGGTGAATGTTTGATTGGTTCTGCATTCCAACCATCAATTGTGTTTCTATGCATCACGCACACATATACATCCATATGTACTTAAAACAGCCACAACCTGACTGGCACACATGAGGACAGGTGGAGCAATGTCCCCTTTGCATACAGAAGCTGGGCACAAACCACTACAAGTGTCCACTGGTTGACAACTAAATACACCTAACAATGTTTAGCTCAGCAATGTGGATGGCATCGGCCATGTCAATGTAAAGAAAGCCACACACACAGGCACAGCACACATCAGTCAAGGGGTACAAGCATCTGGCGGCACCAATATCAAAGGCCACCCAAGTGCTACCATGACCATCTAAATATCACCTACACATACCTGACATACCGTAGTGTGCACATTCACCTGTCTGCTGCATTGTGACTCACACATAGGAATTCAACATTACCTGCCATGAAAGACCATGGGACAGAATGACGAGAACTCATGCAGCACCTAGTCCAGTGCCACCTCACATGTGCCCCTTAGCACCCCCTTACCTCACCATATATGTGCCATATACAATAAACGGTCCACCATGGCACAGAGTATGTGTAATATTGTAAAGATCATGGATGCCATTGTAGGACTCGGTAGGAGTATAGTGGACATGCCTGACCTTTCATGCACCGTACGTAGGGACCACTTTCATGCACCGTACGTAGGGACTCAGGTAAAATAATGGTGTGCCCCCTCCCAATGCCTGCACTGTGCATGTGTTGAAAGTGTCTGTGATAAATCATGTATAGGAATTTTGGAGATTCCACTGTACTAGTTTATGATCATCCTACAAATTGTGATTCACACCCTAGTACACTTGAAGGCTTGCACACCAGCACTGCCACAAAGGGTCACTATGTGTTGCACTGCATGCGTAGTTCCACATGGTAACATGGAGGCCAGAGTTTGGCTTTGTAGGGCTACCATGGTGTCTTCACATATGACACCACTGTGGTGCAAGGAGGTGGAAGGATCCACTAATAATAGGACACTGGCACAATTACGGACAACACAACACATATTTGCAAGGCCAGAACCGTTTGGATAGAATATTACACTCCCCAGGTCCCTGAGCCACAACCCAAGACTGTCATGACCATCAACACAGACCTCTGAAACCACGTCACAAAACATGAACATACACTATACCAGAAGCAAGTCTGAGTTTCCACTCCACCTAAAACTAACAACTGCCATGATATATACCAAACCACTATCAAGCTTTACAAACACATCTTCTCTCATTCCCTTGCAGCAGACCAAGGTTACGGCATACAGCTATGACTCCATTTGGCAATCCCACAATGGTGGAAGAGCGGGCATATATTGAAGGTCACAGAAGAACACGCAATTTGGTAGCAAGAACATTTGGGCTTCGGAAGTCAAGGTGCAGATGCCTAGCCCTGACAAGAGGAAGTCTGTTGTATGCTCCACCACTGGTATGTAAGATCATACTGGTATGTGCAATCCAGACTCCTACAAAGCACTGCTGAAGAAGCTTGCAGGAAACTACATATTGTACATAACTTTTACACACAGTCACTGTACAATTATTATGACTTTGTGAATATCACCAATAAAACACTTTGGCCCATATTCATACTTTTTGGCGCAAATCTACGCCAGGGCAGATTTGCGTCAAAAAGGTTTCTGCCGGCTAACGCCATTCCAACGCACCAGCCGGGCACCTTATTTATGGAATGACGTTAGCCGGCGCTGCGGCCTGGTTAGCGTCAAAATAAATGAGACTAACCAGGCTGCGGAGGTGAAGGGAAGACAGGAGTCATGCCCCCCTGCCCAATGGCCATGCCCAGGGTACTTCTGTCCCCCTGGGCATGGCCATTGCGCACAGTGGCATGTAGGGGGGCCCAAGTTAGGCCCCCCATGCCACTTTAAAAAAATTACAAAATTATACTTACCTGCACTTACCTGCACTCACCATGGATGGGTCCCCCCCTTCCATGGGTGTCCTCCAGGGGTGGGCTAGGGTGGCAGGGGGTGTCCCTGGGTGCAGGGAAGGGAACCTGCAGACTGCTTCCATGGTCCCCCACCATGGAAATGAGCCCACAGGTCCCTTAACGCCTGCCCTGACCCAGGTGTTAAAAACCGTGCAAATCCGTCTGGGAGCCATGTTTTAAGGCCCACCTCCTGTGTGCGTATTTTGACGCCAGAGGATAAATAAGGCGCACATGCCTTAGAGTCATTTTCTGCACGGGAACGCCTACCATGCATGTCAAAATGACTCAAACTCCATAACTGTGGCGCTGGATGGGTCTAGCGCCAAAGTATAAATATGGAGTTAAGTATGCACCAAATTTGCGTAAAAAAAATGATGCAAATACGGCGCAAAAAGAGTATAAATATGGGCCTTTGCACCTGAATCTCCATGGTCTACTCATTCTCCACTACATATACTGCTGGAATGTAACTCTAACCTCAGAGAGCAGGAAAGAAACACAACAGTTACAAGTATGGTAGCAACATAGTTTGCGATGTAAGAGGGTCTAGTGCCTTAATGTCGCACATCAGTGTCACGTAACATTATTGTCTGGGTGGAATGTAGGCAGAGTGTGTTCCACTCCCTATGTACATGATATTCACACTTGTCACACAAATCTGCTGTCTTGACACAAGCCTACAGCAAATCCAGAAATACATGTGATGTGCGGGTGTATGGCCTAGGTAGCAAAGGGTTTGCAAATACCAACAATGGTTGACATGTGTGAGCATGGTAACCTAGTATGCGCCTTATAACACCATCACACAGCAAATAGCAATACACCTCACTCATTGACATGCCAAACCAAGAGCAAGGTACCAACAGTGACAAATGTCTCTAATATGTTTAGGTCTCCAACATGCCAATCAGGTGTGGGATGTGCAATTATGTCCAGCAATGTCCAAACATGGCAGAGACCCATTCAAAAATGAATGGGAGTAGAAGTAGACAAATATGTTGCATTTGGCTAATGAAAAAAGCAGCACTGAGATGATTTCACAAATCAACATCATACAGTCATGGTAAGAGTGACATAGGCTGTGGAATGCAGGAATAAATGCATACCCATGTTTAACAGAAGATGTGGATGGACAGCTGAGAGATACCCACAGATACTTGGAAATATAATTTGAGAGGTCACTTGGAGACGACACAAGTGCTGTGACAGATGTAATGTTATGTGTGTGTGGCACTCATTAAATTTCACAAAGCCTGACAATGGGACAGTAACTATCATGTAGCCAGTAGTAGAAGATGTGTACATCTACAATTTACACAAGTCACAGTTGAATCCTGTCCATGTATGACAAGACAATTTTGCTGTAGAAGATGTGTACAAAGTGTAAGCAGCCTAAAGAATTGCAGCAATGCAGGACACAAAATATTCCTAACAAGTAATGCGGTAAAACATGGAGAAGGAACACACATAGACCAATACTGACTGTGCAACACATCAATGTCTACATGTGATCACCCAATATATGTACAGAGAGGGTGGCTAGGTCAGTACATAACACAGTCATGTTTGCCACTAGTATAACCTTGTAGTTGCCCATTGCATGCCAACATGGCAGGAGGCAGTGACATATATCACCGTCTGTCCTGTGGCATGTTCCCAAAGTAGAAGTCACAACAGAGATACAACCCCTAACCAACCTGCCCATGGAAATTCCTAAGGACATCAAATGATGAGACATGTCTTACACGTGCAAGTAGCCAGTCCTCAACACATGATAGGGGAAGGCTGACATCAAGTACCCCAGAGGAAACATTTATATCCCAGTCCATTTAGTCACAATTGTGCATGTGTCAGTCTGCAGGGGACTGTGCATTGCTCTGCTGATTAGCAATCATGAAGAGGCTAGATCCCCGCCCAAAACATAGGGGGTCATTCTGACCCTGGCGGCCGGTGGCCGCCAGGGCCACCGACCACGGGAGCACCGCCAACAGGCTGGCGGTGCTCCCACGAGCATTCTGACCGCGGCGGTTCAGCCGCGGTCAGAAGCGGAAAGTCGGCGGTCTCCCGCCGACTTTCCGCTGCTCGGGGGAATCCTCCATGGCTGCGGAGCGCGCTCCGCAGCCATGGGGATTCTGACACCCCCTACCGCCATCCTGTTCCTGGCGGGTCTCCCGCCAGGAACAGGATGGCGGTAGGGGGTGCCGCGGGGCCCCTGGGGGCCCCTGCAGTGCCCATGCCCAAACTGCACCCGTCGCACCCCTGCAACTACGCCGGCTCAATTCTGAGCCGGCGTCCTCGTTGCAGGGGCATTTCGTCTGGGCCGGCGGGCGCTCTTTTGGAGAGCGCCCGCCGGCCCAGAGGAAATGTTAGAATGGCCGCCGCGGTCTTGTGACCGCGGTGCGGTCATTTGGCGGCGGAACCAAGGTTAAAATCAGGCCCATAGACTTTTGACATTATCAGGGGCCTGATGCATGCGCACAGTGGACTGAGTAGTCTGGATCTCCGTAAACCTGCGCCTTCACATGCAACCATGGGTCTGTGTCAGCATCAAAACTACCACAGTAGTGATTAAGAGTAGGCTGCCATCTTTGCCAGACTGCAACACTGCTACACAGTGGTATGCCATTGTATGTGACAGTCATAACAAACAAGATGTGGACGACTGTGACTGCCTTGTTGGTGGAATGCACACATATACCAGATATCTCAGCATACAAGTATCACTTAAATGGCACAGGCCTGGTAATGTGTATTGGAGTCAGAACAAAAGGCAACTTACCACAAATGTAAGTGCATATGTATCACAAGATCGCGCACAGACATAAATAACCATCAAATGTGTTCCGACATACAGAAACATAGATGGCACTGATATCACTACACAGACATTTATCAAAGTCCAACATGTGTCCATGTAGGAAGATATATATGTGAGGTTTCATATTCCATGAACACACCATTGTGTGTATATGTTACTGAAATGACACTACACATATCTTTACACACACACATCACATAGCAACGTTCATTGACACATGTGTGTACACTATCTCCTGCAATTAAGACGCATGGGGAAATATATTCTCACACTACACAGAGGGACACACATGCACACACAAATTGCCAGGGGTAATGCGATTTCAACCTAGCTGTAGTCCCCTGCATCCCCTGAGTAGAAATTGTCATGGCTGTCACATGCCTTATCATGTATTGAACATAGCTCACCATATCTACTGTATTGTTGGTATGTGTACATTTGTATATCAGACACAGCAATGTGGGGTCACCCACAAATATGTGTTAGAACACATATGTACACTCATAGTACACATGTGCTAATATGAGGACAGAGTGTAGCTATACATGCACATATGCACAAGGTATCAGTCATCGCATGCATCACACACATAAACAAACATATAGGTTGACCATATGTCAAGATAGGAATGGATAGGCACACAGATTTAGCCGTATCATACTGACAACATTATTGCATGGCCCCTTTGACATGGTATCTGAATCTGGGTGCACTCTAAGCCTACATAGTAAGGGGCATATTTATGAGCTCGTAGTGCCTACTTAGCTCTGCCATAGCGTCATTTTTTTTCCGCTAAAGTGGCATTTTCCCTGCCCCGTGTTTAAAAAATGGTGCAATGCATGCATTGCTCCATTTTGTGACTCCCTGCAACACATTATGCCTGAGCCAGGCATAATGTATGCAACGTGGGCGTTCTCTTATTAGGGAGGGCTGAAAAGTTTTTACAAGGAAATCTAAGAGTTTTCCTTGTGCGATTTCTTTGGCACTTTTAACAACTGCTCAGAGCAGGCGTTAAAAGGAGGCATACCATTATGTATAATGGACTCCTATGCACTCTGCAGGAGTAGCGCCAAAATGTTGGTGCTTCTCTTGCAGAGTACATCAATAGCATTAAAAAAATGACACCATTGCCCTCTACCCTGCGCCATGGTGTGCCATTTTTTAAATACGACGCACACATGGTGGCGGAAGGGGGTGCTAAGTGGAGCAAGAAAAGTGGCACTGCACTGGGTGCATCGCCACTTTCTTTAAATTTTTATTAATTCCCATCATGCATCACATTTTTTGATGCAACCTGTTCAATTTCATACTCTGCAATGCAAGGAACCTGGCCCCTGAGCGGCTATCCCAAGTCCACAGGCCTTTTCACGCACAATGGGACAAAATCGATGCATGACCGTCATGTGTCAAAAATGTAGACGCAAACACCTAAACTTCATACTTTCTTATGTAGCAAAAAGACACATGGCTCCTGAGCATCTATGGCAAGTCCACAGGCCTTGTCACACACTTTGGGACGAAATCAACGCATGACCACCATGTGTAAAAAAAATGACGCATTACTGAAAATGTGACGCACAGGCCCAGGAAGTGATGAAACAGGACATCCTGCCTGCATTCATGGTACAGCGAGTTCACTTTCACTTCACAGTCCTATTGTCTGTGACTGTGTGAGGGTGTGTGGAGCTGGTGTTTTTGGTGGATTTGAGTTTTTGGAGTGTTTTTGTGCTGTGTCCTGTAGCTGTTGAGTATTTTTTGTCTTTTTATCAGTCTTTTGTAGTGTATTTGTACTGTATCTGTCACTGTATTGTGGGGTATTTGTCCAGGGGTAGGATAGTTTGTTGGGTAGTTGGGGTAGTTTAAAATTATGTGTTTCCCCCTGCAATTCCATTTGCAGTATGTATACATTGCAGAATGTCAAGGAAAGGGAAATTGTTCAAGATGTTGGCAGATGAGCTTGGGGGCTTTATTTGGTTTGTGCAGCATTACCTACCTATGATGCTAGTATTGGGTGGCCGTGTTATCCAGGAATACCTCACAGAGGCCAGGAAGCTGCGATGGGGCAATGTGCTTCACCACCTGACATGAATTTTCGGCATAGGACGCAATAACCACTAATTTAAACACCGTTGGGCTGACCTGATCTAAAGGGAGCAAGATCAACTGCATCATCTGAGTATTGAGATTGGTGGAGCAGTTGGTAAGTATCCCATTTCCATAGCAACACCATTATTTGTATGTGCATGACAGGTGCTAATAAGGTTGAGTGCAGCATGTTTTGTCAAAGTATCTGAACATGTAGTATTGTGCATTTATGTAGCAGAGCCAGGGCAGAAGTGCCATATCCCCTGCGCAATCATAACAAAGTGGTGCAATGCATTCAAAGCCACTCTGTTTAGACCAGCACAACATGAGGCCTGTGCCAGGCATCATTTATGCGAGGAGGATCCTACACCTGTTTCGGTGGCTAAAGTACATGCCTCTGGGAAATATGAGAAATTACCTAATGCCATGTTTCCTGCACTTTGAACGTCTGCTCAGAGCAGGTGTTTTAGGGGTCATATATTTGTATGTGATGGGCCCCTATGTACTCAGCAGAAGTAGTGATAATCTGTTTTGTTGCTATTCCTGCTGAGTACATCATCTGCGTCCATTGAAATAGATGCAGTTGGACCCCACCTGCACCATATTTCTCATAAGGTGCCCACATGGCATGGGAAAGGGGTGCACTAATGGCCACAAGGACTGTAGTGATGCACTTGGTAGAGCATTACTTTCCTTTAATAATCTGCCCCTTTGTGCCATTGGCCAACACCATTTAATGGAGCTTGACTATGCATTGGGATCAGACTACTAGCATTTTCCTCTTCCTGTACATTGTGTATCACATACACCCCAAACGTTGTCTATTACCCCACACATGTCCTTATTTTGTACCACTGGCCTGCTGCATCTTACTGACAGTATGGGATAGCCCTGTTTCTGCAGCAGCACTGGCACTGACAATCAATTAATCAATCAATCAGTAATTGTAAAGCGTGGCTACTCACCCATGAGGGTCTCAAGGCGCTGTGGGAGAGGGAGGAGCCTTATCCAAAGGGCCTCGTCTTCAGGTTCTTCCTGAAGATGGTGAGCGACGGGCTTTGTCTGAGGTGCAGGGGCTGGTTGTTCCAGCTCTTCACTGCAGTGTAGGTAAAAGATCGTCCTCCAGCAGTGGTTTTGCAGATGCGAGGGATGGTGGCCAGGGCCATCTGGGCAGAGCAGAGGTATCTGGCAGGGGTGTGGTTGGAGATGCTGTGGTTCAGATAGGCTGGTCCTGCGTTGTGCATGGCCTTGTACGTGTGGGTGAGAAGTCTGAAAGTGATTCGCTTTTTGACCAGTAGCCAGTTGAGGGTCCTCAGGTGTTTGGAGTTGTGTTCTCAGCAAGGGAGGTCCAGAATGAGTCTGGCGGCAGTGTTCTGGATGAGTTAAAAAAATGTGATGTTCCTATCTGAGGTGCTGGTGTAGAGGGCGTTGCCATAGTCGAGCTTGCTCATGACTAAGGCGTGGGTGACTGTCCTGCAACAGTCTGCTGGGATCCATCTGAAGATCTTCTGGAGTATGCGGAGTGTGTGCCAGCAGGAGGAGGTAACAGGGTATACCTGGTGGGTCATGATTCCTAAGTTGTGGGCATGCTCGGTCGGTGCAGGGTGGGCGCTGAGGGATGTAGGCCACCATGAGTCGTCCTAAGCTGAGGTGGCGTTTCCGAAGATGATGAGCTCCGTCTTGTCAGAGTTGAGCTTGAGGCAGCTTTCTCTCATCCAGATGGGTATGGCTTCCATTCCTGTGTAAAAGTTCCTTTTGGCCCTGCCCGGGTCTTCGGTGAGAGAAATGATGAGTTGTGTGTCATCTGCATATGACACAATGTTCATACTGTGGCTTCTGACGATGGCAGCAAGAGGGACCATGTATACGTTGAACAGTGTGGGACTCAGTAAGGATCCTTGGGGGACTCCACAGTTGACGTCTGTGGGTCTAAAGATGTAGGGTAGGAGTCTGACCCTCTGTGTCCTCCTAGGGAGGAAGGAGTGTATCCATTCCAGAGATCTTCTCCGGATTCCTATGTCGTGGAGTCTGGTGTGCAGAGTGCTGTGGGAAACCATGTCGAAAGCTGCTGAGAGGTCGAGGAATATGAGAGCTGGGGTGTGGCCGCGTTCTAGGAGTAATCAGATGTCGTCGGTGGCTGCCAGGAGTGCTGTCTTTGTGCTGTGATTGCTGTGGAAGCCAGACTGTGAGCTGTCCAGGGAGTTGTTGATGTCAGAGTCACCAGATCCTCAGGGTCTGCACACGTTCCCAACATATCCACCACAAGACAGCTCCAATACTCTGATTAGAATGTCACAGAGTCTAAGAGAGTCCAAGTGGGGAAAAGGGAATTAGGTAGGGAACACTGGGAAGGAAACCTGTAGGAAGCAAAAGGTTAAACAACACAACATCAGAATAAAATCACATTGACTGTCACTAGATTATGATTCTTACTATTGTCTTACTATTACCATGAATACTCTAAGGAGTGATTTTAACTAGGCCTATAGGCCTAAATAACTCTGGATACCTGGAATAAAATCAAGGATGATTACTGCAATGTTTCATGAAGGTTTTTCATGCCAAAACAACGGGAGCACCGCCAACAGGCTGGCGGTGCCTCCCGGCGTATTTGGACCGCAGCGGTTTCCCGCCATTTTAGCCCCGGCGGTGATAATCCACCAGGGCAGCGCTGCAAGCAGCGCTGCCCTGGGGATTATGACTCCCCTACCGCCAGCCTGTTTCTGGCGGTTTGCACCGCCAGGAAGAGGCTGGCGGTAAGGGGAATCGTGGGGCCCCCTAACAGGGCCCCATGCAGCTTTTCACTGTCTGCTATGCAGACAGTGAAAAGCGCGAAGGGTGCAACTGCACCCGTTGCAGGGCCGCAACACCGCCGGCTCCATTTGGAGCCGGCTCCCATGTTGCGGCCCACATCCCCGCTCGGCCGGTGGGCGGAAATTTAGCGGGGATGTCCAAATGGGCACCGCGGGAGTGCGGCTGCATTTGCTGTAATGACCCCCATAATGTCTAGAAATACAAGAACCTTCTAGAATATAGCTTCAGAACAAACACTGCCTTTTTTTTTTTAACATGAGGACTAAAGGCTGTCTGAAAACCATCTCTGGAAAACAATTGGAATTATGCTAGGAACTTAATATGCACTAGAACGTCACATTTAGGTTTTGTCCTTTTCACAAAAAAAAGAAATGTGTGCACATTAAATAACATTACACTTCAGAGTGTTTTTTTGTATGGCTGTGTATGGTTTTACATGAGGGAAATGAATCGTGTACTCTGCCGATTCCAACAGGAATATGTAAATGTCTTGAAATGATCACGCATCCTTTTGCCGATCTGAACACCAAGTTTGTCATGCAAGAAATGAATTGCGCACACAGCCGATTGTAACCAGAGTATGTAAATGCCATGAAATGATCGCGCAAGTCTTTGCCGATCCGAACACCAAGGTTGTCATGCAAGAAATGAATCGCACACACAGCCGATTATAACCAGAATATGTAAATGCCATGAAATGATCGCACAAGCCTTTGCCGATCCGTACACCAGGTTTGTCATGCAAGAAATGAATCGCGCGCAAAGCCGATTCGAACAATGTATGCAAATGCCATGAAACGATGGCGCAAAACCTTTGCCGATCCGAACACCAAGATTAACATCAAAGCAATGCTTCGCGTACTCTGAAAGTTTTCAAGAATAGGCCCAAGAATTCAAGAGTCTTTTTAGAGCGGGCCGGGGGCCCAGCCCGACCACCGTCTTACCACCCTGCTCTAGGATCACCAAGATAATGATGTGTAGGCCTGGAACTTCAAAGTAGGCCTCAGAAACGGGAGCTCAGGAAATTGCTGCTGCTCTGTACCTGGACCTCTGAATAGTGAGCAAGTGGAGCTGGGCTGGCTCCCTTTTATAGAGTCTGGCCCAGCCCACAGACCACACCAAGTCATACTGTAGAGAAAACTTCCAGAAGGTCCTAGAAAGGAACCACACCCTAACACACTCAAAAAGTCTGCAGCAATAGCTAGCAATTGAACAATTATTGCAAACATCAAATAGTGTTTTTCAAGGTTAAAGTCTGCAATGCAAAAGGTTAACAAACTGCATATAAACAGAATGCATGAATTATGCTCTTGCATAAAGGCTGAGTTTTTGCATTTTTGTCGCCATTAGAGCGCGCACTGTCCTGATGTTGACAGTTGACCTCAATGAAATTCCATAGTTGTGCATTGATTGCTTTCTTTAGTACTTTGGCGGGGTAGGGTAGCAGCAACATGGGGCAGAAATTCTTTAGTTCTGATGGGTCAGCCGAAGGTTTCTTCAAGAGAGGGCGCATTTCAGCATGTTTCCAGTCCTCAGGGGAAGTGCCTGTGCTGAAGGAGCAATTCATTGTGTTATGAAGCTCGGGGCGATGGATGCGCTGGCTCTGATGTATATGTGGTGCGGGCAGAGGTCCGAGGGGGCTCTGGAGTGGGTGCTGTTCATGATGTTGACTGTTTCCTCTGTGGTGAGCATGGACCAGTCGGGGATGGTCTGGGCAGGTTTTTGGGGAGGGGTCGGTCGCAGGTTCCGATGCCAGGTGACAGAAAGCTGTTGTAGATATCCTGGATCTTGTGGTGGAAAAAGGAGACAAGTTTGTCACAGAGTTCCTGTGATGGGGGGATGCTGGTGGCTTCGGAGGAGGGGATCTGTGAACTTATTGATGACTGAGAAGAGTTCCTTTGAGTTGTGTGCGGAGGCGCTGATGAGCTCCCAGAGTGCGTCCTTCCTTGCGTTCTTGATTTGTTGTCGGTGGGAGGTGGTTGCGGCTCTGAATGAGGCGAGGTCTTTGCTGGATTGACTGTTCCTCCATTTTTTCTCTAAACGTCTAAGGATACTCTTTGATTCTTGGAGTTCGGTGGTGAACCAGCAGGCCTTCCTAGGTACGTGTTTGGCCGATATCAGCTAGAGAGGGGCTAGAGTGTTAGCACATTCGGTGATCCATGCTTTGAGGTTGCGCGCTGCTGTGTTGGCGTCGTCAGAGGGGGAGGGCAGAATTTGGCGAGTGATGAGCTGAGTTGCTCATTGGTGATTTCATTCCATTTCCTGTGGGGGGTCTTGTAGGTGTGGGTGCAGCTGCTGGGTGCCGTGATTGTGAAGTGTATGCAGCGGTGGTCGGTCCAGTCTGGGGTGGAGATGGTCTTGATGGTGATCCAGTCGCTTGAGGTGAAGATGGGGTCCAGTGTGTGTCTTGCGATGTGTGTGGATGTGGAGACCAGCTGTATGAGGCCGAGGGTGGCAAGGTTGTTGAGTAGAGCGGTGGTGTTTGGGTCGGTGCGGTCCTTGAGGTGGAAGTTCAGGTCTCCGAGGAGGAGGTAGTCGACTGACGCCAGGGCCTGGAAGAAAAGAAAAGGAATATAGTGTCAACACCAGGACAGTGCGTGCTCTACGGGCAACATAATGCAAAATGACAAACCTTATGCAATGTAATAATTCATGCATTGTGTGCTGATATTGCATGTTAACTTTTTGCATTGCAGGTATTTATCTTGAAATGTCTTTAATACTGTTTGCAATGTATTGTTCATTTTCAAGCCTTTCCTGCAGCCTGGCTGGGTGTGGCTGGGTGTGGCTGGTGGGCGGGGCTTGGGTCTATTTAAGGAACCCAGCCCAGCTCCACCTGCTCACTATTCAGAGGTCCTGGTGTAGAGCAGCAGCATTTTCCAGGGCTCCTGTTCCGGAGGCCCAGACCTCATTATCTTACTGATCTTCAAGCAGGGCGGTAAGGCGGAGTTCGGGATAGACCTCAACTCCGTTTTCTAGAAACATTTGAGTTTGTGGCTTTGTGATTTATCCCGTGTGCGATTTACTCTTGGCACTTAAACCTTGCAGTTCAGATCGGCAGAGTGTGCGATCATTTCAAGCCATTTGAATCTTGATGGTTAAAACGGCAACAGTGAGCGCAATTCATTCTTGGTAATTAACCCTTGCAGTTTGGATCGGCAGAGTGCGCGATCATTTCAAGGCATTTGAATCTTGGTGGTTGAATCTGCAACAGTGTGTGCAATTCATTCTTGGCAATTAACCCTTGCAGTTCGGATCGGCAGAGTGCGCAATCATTTCAAGGCATTTGAATCTTGATGGTTGAATCGGCAGCAGTGTGCGCGAATCATTCTTGGCAATTAACCCTTGCAGTTCAGATCGGCAGAGTGCGCGATCATTCCAGGTACTTGAGTCTTGATGCGCAGTCTGGCAATGAGGTGCGCAATAATTTCTGGGCAATTGAATCTTGAAACTTAGATCAAACAGAGTGTGACCTTTCTAGACAAAACAAGTTTAGTCAGTTTGCCTATTGCACAGTATAAATCACGAATCCTATAGCAGTTAATTATTTGGGAACAAATCTACTCATTGACTCTTGTTGTGATGTAATTGCTATTCTAAGGATTAACTTGAGGAAGTTCAATGTTCAGAGTATATAATTATAAAAAGGTCACATTATTGAAAAGTTCTTGATCTCTCATGTTATTAGAGCATAAAGAGTTAAAACAAAGTTCATGAAGATTAATGTGAATTACCTTGCTATTGTGTTCTTAACTCTTGCTTCCACAGGTCTCCTTCCCTGCTGTTCCCAACCTAAACCCCATCCCCGCTTGGCCATTCTTTAACTCTGTGCTATAACGGCTAGTAGAGTTTGGAGCTGCCAAGAAGTGGACATATTGAGAACAGGCGCAAACCCAGAGGATCCGGTCTCGCTGACATATAGTTACTTGTGATGACCACTAGACCACCAGGGATAAGGCGCAGGATGAGCCTGCGGGTGGAGGAGGGCCTCGAACTGAGAGTCAGGAGACTCTTGGTTCATCCCAGGCAAGAGGCAGAGGCGGCAGCAGCCAGAGGAGCTGGGGAGGGCAGCAGACGCTGACCAGGAGGTCAGTGCAGTTGCCCTCTCACAGCACTGCGGCCGCCATTAAGAAGGGGAGGGGGTGGGGGGATCAGGCAGCTGGGAGGCAGAAAGGCACTTTGCAGGAGAGGGGAGAAAGGAAAAAGCACTAGGGAAAAACGAGGGGTGATAGAAGCAAAAGGCACAAAATGCAAAAGTGAAAGAGCGACAGAGAGAAGAAAAGAAAAGCGTAATGATAGAAGAGAAAGGCAGAAAATACAAGAGTGAAAGAGCGAAGGACAGAAGAAAAGAAAAGGAAAATACTTTTGATGGCCACTAGACCACCAGGGATGAGACGCAGGGGCGAGCCTGCGGGTGGAGGGCCTCAAACTGAGAGTTAAGAGACTCTCAGTTCGTCCCCCTCAAGAGGCAGAGGCAGCAGCAGCCAGAGGAGCTGAGGAGGGCAGCAGACGCTGACCAGGAGGCACATTACTCAGAAACCTGCACCAACACATGCATCCTTGGACCACAGAGCAAGTGGGTCTGTGTTGAGGCATTTGTCTATGTGCATGTTGGTATCCCTTCGTGGACAAATAATGGAATACCATGCCAACAATGGCAGGCCACGAAGTATGGGCATAATATCCGCAATTTCAATCAGTTAATGTGTAGGTAGGAACAACTAAATGAACATAAGTAAACTGCCATGGCATTATATCTCAAGTGTGTGTCTTGTAATGGCACACGCATATTAGTAACTACAAAGAGGGATGAAGCAAAGCAATCCTTAACACTTTGGAATACTCACACAACCCCTGGCCAGTTTGCGTTGACAATGAGCTAAATGCCTTCAGCATCTGGGGCAGGCTCAAAAGCTATGGGTGACACAATGGGATGGCCACTGCAACAACTATTGCATACCCCTCAGATGCAGAATACAGTGTCATGCAGTCCCATACGGTCATGGAGGTGTAAAGCTACTAAACACCTGCATGACAATTCCATGTACATATGGTGCAGTGAAATGAACCACAGGAGTGTCAGGGAAAGTGATGGTTTGTAAGTACCAGGGTCTCCATTATCTGAGTCTACGGCCATCATTACAACCCTGGTGGTAAATTCCGCTCACCGCCATGCCGACGGCTGCCCACATACCGTGACCACGGCGGTATTCCGCAACGGGTATTATGAACCACACTGAGAAATCAGCCACTATACAGACACCCACACAAGTCCGCCACACCAAAGGTCAGTGATAAACTCGCGATAGCAAAACCCACACCGTCACACCAACAGGAATACGCCCACAGTATCACGACCAACTAATCAACGCGGCGGTCTTACAACCGTGGCAAACCATTGCCAGTACACACCACCACGCTCAAAATGCACACACATTTACAAAACACCACCACATTGGACAATTAAAACTACACACACCTGACACACATACACACACCACACCCACACACTCACACCGCTATAAAACACACACACACATTACTCACAACCCTTTCAACAAACAAATTAGAACAAGCAGAGAGAGAAAAGCAAAGACTACACATTCACCCAGAGGCACAGAACACCATCACACATACACCATCCACGCACATCACATAATACATCACAACACAGCACCCCACACATCACCTCACACATTACGCTCACACAACATCATGGCACCTCAAAGACACACCAGTTTTCTGAGGAGGAGCTAAGGGTCATGGTGGAGGAAATCATCAGGGTAGAGCCACAGCTATTTGGATCACAGGTGCAGCAGACATCAGTTGCTAAGAAGATGGAGCTATGGCGGAGAATTGTTGACAGGGTCAACGCCGTGGGGCAGCATCCAAGAACCAGGGATGACATCAGGAAGAGGTGGAATCACCTACGGGGGAAGGTACGTTCCGTGGTATCAAGACACCAGATTGCTGTACAGATTTTATTGTTATGACAGTAGCAATACATATTTTCAAAAGAAACTATAAATAAATAGAAATATACATATAATCTGATAAAAATATTTATCCACATAGGCATATGCAGTTCATAGATTTGAAAAAGGTGGTTATGAAGGAAAGAGCCAACTCTTGAGTAGTTTTCTGAAGACAAGAAAGTTATTTGTGGCTCTTATAGTTGGGGGTAATGAATTCCATAGTTTGGCTGCTTGGACGGAGAAGGATGTACCACCTACAGTCTTTTTCTTGTATGGTGGTGTTCTAAGGCGGGGTGCCAGTCTTGAGCGGAGGGTTCTTTGTTGGATGTATTTGGTAATTGTCTTTCTGATAAAAAGCGGTCCTGTTCCATGTATAGCTTTGTGGGTGATACAAAGCAGCTTGAAAGTGCATCTTCTGGCAACGGGTAACCAGTGTAGTGCTCTCAAGGCAGGGGAGATGTGGGCTTGTGGCTTTATATGTAGTAGTAGCCTGGCTGCGGAATTCTGGATACGTTGTAGTTTTATCATAACAGATAGAGATGATCCATGGTAGAGGCTATTGGCATAATCCAGTTTGGATAATACAAGTGAGATAGTAGCTTGCACCTTGTGTGGAAATCCGAGGTGGGGGAAGATGCGTCGTAAAGTCTTTAAGGTGATGAAGCGTGTGCTTCCAAATTGTCTACTTGGGCATTCATAGTTAGCTTGGAATCCATGGTGATTCCTAGGTTTTTAACTTCCTTGGATAATTGAGGAGGTGGTCCGAGATCGTCAGGCCAGACGCACAGAGGGTCATCATTTTTCTCTGTACTTGTAGGGGTTCCCTCTCTCTGAAGCAAATGAGGGGGGAGAACCCGAAACTGAAAAGGTGGTCAATTTCCCTGCAGCGGATGGACTTTCACAGTGGAGCACAGACCTGGGACTGCCCATGCCAATTCAGATGGCTTTTCCAGGTTTTTCCACTTAGCTGATGAGGACTACCAGGGTGTAGGTTAGTACCCATCACCTTTCATCGAGAGGGCAGTGTAGGAAAGTCCTCCTTTTTGCCCTGGTCACCCCCACACTTTTTGGACAGGTACTGGTGGTTACTGACCCTTGGCTGTGCCCTGGGTACTGCTTACCAGTCCCAGGGCCAGTGCTCTGTGTAAAGTGGATATGCAAATTAGGCTCATTATAATTGGCTAAGTTAACCTACCTATAAGTCCCTACCCTAGTATATGGTAGGGCATGTAGGTTTAGGGACCACAGCATAGGTAGTGCACCCATAGGTGCACTGCTGAGGTGCCCAGTGTCATTTTAAAGGCAGGCCTGCCTTGCTGGCTGCTTTTAAATTAAAGTTATATGCAAATTCGACTTTGGAATTAAAAGTAGTTCCAAAGTCTTAAACTACCTTATTTTCACATATACGTCACCCCTAAGGTGTGCCCTATGTGCCCCTAGGGCTGGGTGCCATGTAACTATAAGCAGGGACCTTATACAAGTAGTTTTATAAGCCCTGGTGAGGTAAAAACAACCAACTTCATTTTTCCCTTATTGTAGTGAATGGCCTTCATAGGCTAGAATGGGGAGACTTTATTAAAAAATTTAAAGTCCCTTTAAATGACAGATACAAGAGTTTGGTATCAAGTTAATTGTTATAATAAATCCCACAACTTCCAGTTGTGGGATTTAATATAACTTGTTCATGTAAAGAGTTTTAAACTTTACCTGAAAAGTTGCAAATTTCAGCCCTGCATTGTTTTTGCTGCTGTGCCCTGATTGGCCAGCCTCTGGCAGCCTGGTCAGGCTGCCTTGATGAGGTGTGAAGTGGCCTGGCTTCACACAAAGAGATGTGCCTGTGGGAGGGAATTTCCCCTCAGCAGATGGTGAGTCAGGAAGGGGGTGGGCTGCCAAACTGGTCTTTAAAGGCAGAGAAGGACATTTGGAGCAACTCAGCAACACCCCCACATCCTGCAACCCCAGTCAACTAGGTGCCCCCTTTATTAGATTAGGAGAGGGCAGGAGAGGGGTGTGTTTATGATTTTTAGCCACACCAGTGGGTGGGCTCAGCCAGATGTAACCTCCAAAAATAATTTTCGGCCATGAGGTATTTTTGAAGAATGTTGCCTCCTATACTAGGGACTTATAGGTAGGTTAACTGAGCCAATCATAATTAGCCTAATTTGCATATTGATTTTACACAGAGCACAGGTCCTGGGACTGGTTAGCAGTACCCAGGGCACCATCAGAGTCAGGAAAACACCAGCAAAAAGTGAAAAATGGGGGCAAAAAGTTAGGGGGCCTCTGCAATCAGCACTGTTTTCTCACAGTTTTGGATTTTTAAACAGTTTCCTGTGTTTTATTGAATTACTGTTTTGTGATATTTGAATGTTTTACACTCTGTCTCCTAAGTTAAGTCTTGTCACTCGTTGCCAAGCTACCAAGGGTTGAGCTGGGTTTAATTTACTGAGACCTAACTGGACCTAAGTGGAGGTTAGTGGCCTATTGCTAAGTGTAGGTACTTACCTGCCCTTACCAATAACCCATTTTCGAACACTGACCATTAACAGGAGAGGTCCTACACTGCAAGTGCTGCTGTGACCTGAGTCTGGAAGCGACAATGGCTACAGTGTCTGGGGAAAGGGCTCCTGCCTTCATTGCGGAGGAGTTTTACAAACTGGTGGATGGGGTCCCCCCCCAGGACACGCTCCTCTACGGTCCTCCAGACAAACAGGTGAGTACACTGTGAGCATGATGCGTGGGCAATTCCTGTTTGGAGTGGTGTGGATGTAAGCCACATGTTGGGGGGTGGGCTGAGTGCTGCATGAGAGGATGGTCACTGTATGTGCTTCAGGGCATGGGTGGGAACTGGTGGGCAATGAGTATGACGGTCCGGACGGGTGAGTAATTTCCTTTACTCCTGTACCTTCACTCTAGGTCAGCGCCCACCAGAAGATGGGTATTTGGCATGCCATTGCCAAGGAAGTGCAGACCCTGGGGGTCTATCACAGACGGACCACCCATTGCCGCAAGAGATGGGAGTACCAGCGCCGCTGGAGCAAGAAGATGGCGGAGGCCCAGCTGGGAATGGCCTCCCAATGTGGAAGGGGTGCCCGTCGCACCATGACCCCCCTGATGTTCCGCATCCTGGCGGTGGCATATCCGGAGTTGGATGGGTGCTTGAGGGTATCACAGCAGCCACAAGGGGGTGAGTACAGTGTCACAAAGCTGACTCTGCGTGGTTTAATAAGTATCTGGGTGGGGGGGGGGGCTGTGGGTGCCCCTAGGCCAGGGTGGTCATACCAGGGTATGTCCCTTGTTTGCAGGCTAAGATGCACCCCTACCCCAATGGTACAATTGGGCAGCTACTAGTGTGCAGGGTCCTGTGGGTGTCAGGTGTGCAGGTGTTGGTGTTAGGCATTGTACCCCATGGGCTGTTGACTACCATAGTGAGTGGTTGGCCAATTCCTAGTGCTTGTTTGAGCTTGTCTGGGCTTGTCTGGGCTTGTTTGGGTTTCTTGGCTTCTCCTCTCCCGAAAGGCTCCGCCTCCTGACTCCTGCTACCCCCGCCCCTGCACTCCCATTGGAGGTTTCCCTCCCTCCTCCCAGCTGCCACTCCCTCCCAACTCCCCTCTTGTGCCGGCCGCAGCGCCATACCCCCTGTCCAACACGCCTCCCGCGCAACCGAACACCTTTACACTGCCAATGAACTCCACGCCCTTAATCCAGGACGCTCCTCCATCTGCTTCCAGTCCACACCGACGCGCACCAAAGGACCCTTCTCCTGCAAAGCCTGAAATTTCACCTGCAACCTAACCTCCAAACTCCAAATCAAAACAGACAACCGCCTAAGATGCATCCTACTTAACACCTGCTCCGTCCACAAACATGCAATTGAACTCTGGGACCTCCTGACCACATACTCGCCCGATGTCGCATTCCTCACGAAACCTGGATGAATTCGGCCTCAGAACCAGACGTAGCCATAGCCATACCAGAAAACTACAAGATCACCAGAAGAGACCGAATCAACAGACCAGGAGGAGGAATCACCATAGTCCACAAAAACACCATAAGAGTCTCCACCAACTCCCACTACACCATCAACTCCGCCGAGCACCTCCACTTCAAAATCCACATCAACGCCAACAACACACTCAGAGGAACACTGGTCTACAGATCCCCTGGACCGGACCGCAGTTCTGCGACGACATCGCCAACGCCATCAGCTCCCAAGCCCTCACCTCAACAGACTACATCCTCCTCGGTGACCTAAACTTCCACCTAGAAAATAACAACAATATCAACACCACCAACCTAATCGGCAACCTCGCCAACTTCGGCCTCAAGCAAGTCGTCACTACACTCACCCACTCCGCAGGCCACACACTCAACCCCATCTTCTCAGCCAGCAACCACGTCTCTTTCAGCCACACCACCAAACTCAGCTGGACAGACCACCGCTGCATACACTTCTCCTACCAGAAAACAAGTCACTCACCACCACCACCACACACAACCCCCCCGACGCAACTGGAGCAAAATATCAACGGATCAACTGATCTCCACTCTCGCCCGGGCCCCACCCCCTGGGACCCCAGACCCCAACACAGCCACCACCAACCTGTATCGCTGGATAGAAGATTGCGCCAACACCCTCGCACCGCTCAGAAACCCCCAAACACTTCCCACAGAATCAAGGCCAGCTGGTACAACCCAGAACGACAGGAATCCAAACGGCTATGTTGCAGAATGGAAAAAACCTGGCACCTTCACCCTACCAACTCCAACCACATCGCTTTCAAGGATGCCCTACGCAAACATCACCAACTGATCCGCACCACCAAACGGACCCACATCGACGCCAACACTCACAACGGTAAAGGGCTCTTCAGCATCATCAATAAGCTCTCCACCCCCAGGACCTGCTCCAACGAACCCCCGCCATCACAGGAGTTCTGCAACTCACAGGCAACCCACTTCCGTCAAAAGATAGAAGAAATCCACAATAGCTTCCAATCCCAGACCCACCAGTTGACTACAAACACCCAAGAACCCAACACCCCAAGCAACTCCCACCTCCTCCACACCTGGACCCCAGTCAACATAGAGAACACCGCCACCACCATGGCCTCCATCCACTCCGGATCACCATTGGACCCCTGCCCACACCATATCTTCAATAAGGCAAACATAATCATCGCCCCCCACCTCTGCAAAACCATCAACAGCTCCTTCGAGTCAGCTACCTTCCCAGAAAGATGGAAGCACGCAGAAATCAACGTCCTGCTGAAGAAGCCAAAGGCATACCCAGACGACCCCAAGAACTACCAGCCGATCTCCCTCCTCCCCTTCCCAGCCAGGGTCATCGAAAAAATCATAAGCAGCCAACTATCCCGATTCCTGGAAGACAGCAAGGTACTCGACACCTCCCAATCCGGATTCCACAGAAACCACAGCACCGAGACTGCACTCATTGTTGCCACAGACGACATTAGGACCATGCTTGACGAAGGAGAAACAGCAGCACTCATCCTCCTGGACCTCTCAGCAGCTTTCAACACGGTATGTCATCACACTCTCCGCACACGCCTCCACAACGCTGGAATCCGCGACAAGGCACTCAACTGGATCTCGTCATTTCTCTGAGGCAGAACCCAGAGAGTCCACCTCCCACCGTTCCTGTCAGAAGCCTCCAGAATCATCTGTGGCGTTCCCCAAGGATCTTCGCTCAGCCCCACGCTCTTCAACGTTTACATGGCCCCCCTCGCCAACATCGCACGAACCCACCACATCAACATAGTTTCCTACGCAGACAACACTCAGCTCATCCTCTCCCTCACGAAAGACCCTACAACTGCAAAGAACAACCTCCACAACGGACTTCACGCCATTGCCGGCTGGATGGAATCAAGCCACCTCAAGTTAAACACAGACAAGGCAGAAATCCTCATCTTTGGCACCAACCCCTCAACTTGGAATGACTCCTTGTGGCCCACCTCTCTAGGAACCGCGCCCTCACCCACCACCCACGCACACAACCTAGGCTTCATCTTGGACTCCACACTCAGCATGACTCAGCAGGTCAATGCCATCTCCTCTTCCTCTTCCTGCTACAACACTCTCCACTTGCTCTACAAAATCTTCAAGTGGATTCCCGTCGAAACCAGGAAAACTGTCACCCACGCCCTGGTCAGCAGCCGATTGGACTACGGAAACACCCTATATGCAGGAATAATAACAAAACTCCTAACAAAGCTGCAAAGAATCCAGAACGCATCCGCCCGCCTCATTCTGGACATCCCACGCCGCAACCACTTTACCCCCCACCTCAGAGACCTTCACTGGCTACCAGTGTCAAAGAGGATCACCTTCAAACTCCTCACCCACGCACACAAGGCCCTCCACGACACAGGCCCAGCCTACCTCAACGACAGACTCACCTTCCACACCCCGACCCGCAATCTTCGCTCCGCCAGCCTCGCCCTCGCCTCCATCCCCCGCATCCACCGCACCACCGCCGGAGGAAGATCCTTCTCTCACCTAGCTGCCAAGACCTGGAACTCCCTACCGCTCCACCTTCGCCAGACCCAACACCTCTTGACATTCAGAAAAGGCCTCAAGACATGGCTCTACAACCAGTGGCCCCCCCCCCAGCGCCTTGAGACCCTTGAGCAGTGCGCTCCATAAATTCTTGATTGATTGATTGATTGATTGTGGGTGTCAGGTGTGCAGGTGCTGGCGTTAGGCATTGTACCCCATGAGCTGGTGACTACCATAGTGAGTGGTTGGCCAACGCCTAGTGCATAGGGCAGCTCAGTATGTGTTGTGTCCGCCAACGGTAGTGGTGTTGCTGGCATTGACCATGTGTGTCCTCTGTCTTTCCCCCCTTCTTGTTTTGTCACCCTGTCCTTGTGTGCATTAGCATCATCTGGCGGAGGAGCAGAGGCACCGTACAGAGGGAGCTGCATCCCACATGGCCCATGAGGGTGAATCCACAGAGGGTGAAGGCACCAGTGGGACGGAGGGCGAGGGGAGATCCACGACGGGGACAGGAGGGTATACCAGTGACAGCGACTACTCATCTGATGGAAGCTCCCTGGCTGTGGTGGACACTTCTGTGCTCACCCCAACAACAGGTACAGCCGCAACCACCCCTACCAGCACCGCCATCCCAGCAGCCCCTCAGCGTGTTTCCCGTGCCCGCTCACCCAGGAGGGTGGGCATCTCCTTCACCCCAGGCACCTCAGGCCCTGCCCCAGACAGCCCTGCTGCCCTCAGTGAGCAGGCTATTGACCTCCTGCGATCCCTCACTGTTGGGCAGTCAACCATTCTGAATGCCATCCAGGGTGTTGAGATGCATTTGCAGCAAACAAATGCATACCTGGAGTGCATTCATTCTGGTGTGGCGGCCCAACAAAGAGCATTTCAGGCTCTGGCCTCAGCACTGATGGCAGGCATTGTCCCTGTGTCCAGCCTCCCCCCTCCAACTTTCACTACCCAGACCCAATCCCCTCTGCCTCAGCCTATCCCAAGCACACCTTCAGACCAGCATGTACACACATCAACACACACAAATGGCTCTGGAAAACATAAGCACCACACATCATCACACAGGCACTCACACACGCACCATACCCATGCACACATACCAACATGTGTCCCCCACCTCCACGTCCTCCATCTCCCTCCCAGTCTTGTCTCCACTCACACATGCATGCACTACATCATCAGCCACTGCCTCCATCACCAGCACGGCCATCACAACACACAGCTCACGTGCAATCACCACCCCCACTACCATTCACACGCCCCCTACCACTACCTCTTCCTCCACTCCCACACCCCCTCCATCTTCCCGTCCCAGTGTGTCTAAAAAACATTTCCTAGCTAACTTTAACCTCTTCCCTACACCTCCCCCCCATCCTTCCCCTAGGGCCAGAATGTCTAGATCCCAGCCCAGCACCTCAGCCACCACATCTGCTGTGATCCATGCAAGTCCGGGTGGATCGAAGGGGGCACCCGTCAGAGCTGCCAGTATGCCACCTACAGATGCGAAGGACTACCCGATTCCACCACCTGCCAAGGTCAAAAAGGGTCCGGCTTCCAGCAGGGGAAAGTTGCACCATCCACCCAGCAAGGCCACAGCAAAACACAGAGAGAACAGTGCCAAGGTGCCAACAGTGATTGCCAAGGTGGGGAAGGGACACAAGACAAAGGGCAAGTCACCTCAGGGCCTGATGCCTCCTGGTGAGGGGCTGGTGACCACCATTTCCTCAGGAATGCCAGAAACCTGTACTCCAGTCACCACTGCCGCAACGACCGCCACCTGCACCGCCGCTGCCACGTCAGTCTGCAGCATCCTCCCCAAGGATCAGACATCCGAGGCTTCCGGAGACGGTATGGTGTCTCCCTCCACCACAACAGACACCTGCACCATGTTCAGCACCGGCAGCATCTCCGCCACACCCACCACCGCAGCCACCGCCACCTGCACCACCATCTGCACTGCCACATTCCCAATCCGTACCACTATATCGGACGTCAGCAGCATCACCAATGGGCAGCCATCTGAGGCTGCAGGTGGCATCCTGGACCCTGGGCACGCCACTTGAGGCACCACCACCAGCACTGGGACGAGCAGCAGTTGGCAGCCTAAGTCGCCGCAGGATGGAGTGTGGCTCTGCCTCCATGGAGTATCATGCTACCTGTTCCATGTACATCTCGTGGCTCAGACACCCAGGTGACCGGAGAGTAACTGCCACACCCCAGGTGCAGCATCACTGGGCACAATGCCCCCTCCAGAACCAGTGGATAGATGTATCCCCTCCCCCTATCCTTGGCAGGATCAAGCATTCTGGGCACAAAGCCCCCTCCAGAACCAGTGGAACATGTCACCAGCTTTGCACTCCACAGGAGCAAGCAGTGGGCAAACCACGCACTTGAGAGACTGTGGCTTTGCACTCCCCAGGAGCAAGTAGTGGGCAAAGCACCCACTTGAGAGACTGTGGCTTTGCACTCCCCAGGACCAAGCAGTGGGCAAACCACCCACTTGAGAGACTGTGGCTTTGCACTCCCCAGAAGCAAGCAGTGGGCAAACCACCCACTTGAGAGACTGTGGCTTTGCACTCCCCAGGACCAAGCAGTGGGCAAACCACCCACTTGAGAGACTGTGGTTTTCCACTCACCAGGAGCAAGCAGTGGGCAAACCACCTACTTGAGAGACTGTGGCTTTGCACTCCCCAAGACATGCAGTGGGCAAACCACCCACTTGAAAGACTGTGGCTTTGCACCTCCCAGCAGCAAGCAGTGGGAAACCACCCACTTGAAAGACTGTGGCTTTGCACTCCCCAGGACCAAGCAGTGAGCAAACCACCCACTTGAGAGACTGTGGCTTTGCACTTCCCAGGACCAAGCAGTGGGCATGGAGGCCCCTCGAGGGGCAGTGGCGTCGTACCATCTTTCGGCTGAGGTGCCCCCCCTTCCCCCTGAGGTGCCTGTGTTTTTTTCGACCTGATGCCTCTGCAGTATTCTCTCCGTTTTGAGGCAGGTATCATGTGTGGGCTTCGTCCTTGCTTTTTGGGACCACTGGTCCACGGACATTTCCAAGGGACACTGTACGGCCTTGTGTATATAATGTAAAATTTGTATATAATGTTTATTTAAATTCTACTGCTATATCTGAATGTTCCAAAATAACACTGGTTAGACTCATTTCCTTTTATCCTTGCGTTCTTCCAGGGGGTGACGGGGTGTATCAGTATTGATGTTGGATGTGTTTGTGTGTATGTTGTTGTGGGTGAGGGTGGGGGTTTTGCATGCCGCGTGTGTGTGTCACTCTCCTTTCCCTCCTATCCTCCCCTCCCCTGTGTGCTAGGTGCAGTACTCACGTCGTCGCCGTCGCCGCCTTCTTTCTACTTCGTGGTATATGAGAAGATACACCGACATGGGGAGGATCTGCAATTCGGGCTCCATGGCATCCAGGTTCTTCGTGGAGTGTGGAAAGGTGAGTGGTTCCCCATCGATGTACTGTTTCCACTGTGCTTTTGCTGGTGTTGATACCGCCCCAGAAAGGCTGGCGAATTGGCCTCTCATAATAGTGTGGGCGGTACATTGTCTTCCGCCTGTCTGCTGACGGTGACCGCCACGGTGCTTGTTGCTACCGCTGTGGCGGTTGGAGTGTTAAAGTGCCTGTCTATGTTGGCGGTTTCCGCCGTGGTGGTGATCTCATTTTGTTTACCGCCGGCCTGTGGGTGGTGTTACTGCCGCTTTAACACCGACCGGCAGGGTTGTAATGAGGGCCTATGTGTGCTTGACTGATCATAGATGTTTGATAGTTGGTCTGATCTACCACTAGGTTGACTTGCTCACTCAGCTTGGCAAGTGGATTTTTAACACTGTTGTCAATTCACAGAAATGTCCAAATATCACAAAGCTATGTATTCCTTTCATGTATTGCAGGTAAACCTCCACCATACACCAGTGGAGAGGTGTTCAGATGTGAAGACCCCAATGCTGCCAGTAAGTGTCACCTTATGCATCATGTGTGGCAATCTAGGTTTGGTGTGAGATTGGCTGATGTGTGCAATGCAATTAATAAAAGTTTTGTGTGACTAGTGCTATGATATCATTGGAGTTAGATGACGTCATGTCTGTTGTACTGTTGAGCATTGAGAATGGCTTGATTGTTGCACAAAGGGCAATGTGTGCTGGAATGGAATTGTGGGTGTTAGAAAATGCAAAGCATGACCACATATACATTGATGTCAATCATGATAGGTGTCATAGCAGCTGTTTATGTAATTAGCATGCCTGTTGACAACACCTCTTCACAGCACTTTTGGATGTGAATGCTGGTTACCAAAGGATGGAAAGGAGGTTCTGGAAGGAAAAGGCCACAGGGGCATGGCAGCTTTCCCACATGGGGTACCTCCTCAACAGTCACAAAAAAAGAAGACCACATTGGGGAACACATCAGGGATCCAGGGGGCCTCCGTGGGTCCGACCCCCTCCACATCAGCTGCACCTGTCATAAGCCGGGCACCTGTGCAGCCACCTGCTGCAGTCATCACACCAAACTTTGAAAGTGACATGAGACAGGACATGGCCGCCATGATGGCCTGATTGGACAGATTGGAGCATGAGAGTGCCAAAAATCACAAGTTACTGAAGTACTGCAAAACAAAATTGAAGAAATTGTGATGTGTCAGTGTCACAACCTCCCAGTTCTTCCCCTCTCCCTTTTACAGTTGATTATTTTTTAGATTGGGTTTTTGATGGGTAGTGTTAGGTTAGTGAAATAGTGTAGGTTAGGCATAGGTTAGAGTAAGTACAGTTGGGGGAGTGGGTTTTAGTACTTTTTTTTAATTGGGAGATGGGTGGGTGGTTATGTTTGGGTATATGTGTAAAAAAAAGATACCAAAATAATATATACCATCATTTCCTGTTACATCTGGGCCTCGGTGATTTGATCCCACACCACCTACTTCCTTGCAGGCTCCCTATCCCTTCCACTGACACAATGGTGTCATGTAATTAGCCTTCCTATTTACCATGGTGGACATTGGCACAGTAGTGTAATGTGTGATGTCACTCTTTTGCATTGGCACCATGAATGATGGGACTAGTGCAGAATAGCACAGGTAGGTCCATTGCATACAACGCTTTTGTTACATTCTCATCTGCCTGTTGCAGGCCCCACACATGTGTTAAGTGGAAGGAACAGAACAATCATTATGAATTGTATGCCCCATTTGATTGTCCCTCCCTAAATTTTGAAAATGTTCTTGCAACAGGCATGTGTTGGTGTAAGGATGTTGAATGTGGATCAATGTAAGCATTTTGTGACTTTGTAGATGTGGCACAAGGGAAATGTGCAGCTTGGTTCCACATGGGCTATTATTTGAATGAAGATACAGTTGCATTAGAAGCTAGTGACATTGTGCCGGTAGTGCAACATTGATGACACTTGTGCCAGTTCTCACGCATGTTGATTGTACCATTAAGCAGTAGACCTATCTTTCACACACTCTATCTTGTTGGATGGTGAGATTACAGCTACTTGTACAGCTGCACACATGATGTTCACAGACATGCTCTATGTGTTGTATGTGTTTTATTTGTGGCCATTCCCATATAGCGCATGGAGTTGTGTGTGAGTTATTGTGTGTTCGCCCTGTATGGTTTGAGTTCCACAGGTTGCACACTTTAGGTCTGATTTTTTCTCAAGTGCACAGCTCAGTGCAGTAGCAATATGTGTTGCAGGATGCTGCACCTGTTTAGAAATGCAGGGATGTGCATGTTTACTGGAATACGGTACACCCCTGCAATTCCCCCTGCACCTTCACAGATTTGTTCTCCCTGCACAAACACAGGCATTGTTGCAGCATGATGAAGGGATGCCTTCCTTGAGGGTATAATTTATGTGTAGGGAGGTGTCCCTTCCTGCACATGTACAAGCTATTTTTTCTAAGGTGGCATTTCAATGTGATCCAATTAGAAAAGGTGAGGTCCCATGGAATTATGGCCACAGACAAGTTGATTCTTGTTTCAAGATAGTTTGACTTCACCATATTCATCCAAAATAAGAGTATCACATAGAGAATGTGGAATGCTCAGCCATGTAGAGGTAACAAGTAGAACATGTGAAGTGCTCAGCCAACACGTGTTTCGCCCTCTTGGGTGTGTCCACCAGGGCTTTCTCAAGGCATACAAAATAATTAGGTGTCAGAAATTATTATACAAGTTTCAGTAATGATCAATCTGATTCAAAATGTTGCAGTCATTGCATTCGGGAATATTCAATCCGTCGCGAACTCGGCTGCCGCCATATTGAGGGACTATGAATATGGTGAATTAAAACTATCTTGAAACAAGAATCAACTTGTCTATTGACTATAATTCAACATGAACTCAGCTTTTCTAATTGGATCACTTACTTTTGGGGGACTAAGGTCCAATCCCCTTGGTTTTGAGCTCCCATATATGTTCAATCTCATCAGAGAATTGGCATTCCATACAGGAAGTTAAACACTGGACCTTTACATATTTACCACAGGCATTTCAATGTGTGCTGCAATACAGTATGAAGCACACATGTGAAGGGCACTGAGACAAGGAGGAAGGGATGCATTTTGACCTGTTACACCACCCTGACACCACCCCTGGGGTGGTATTGACTTCAGTCCTAGTGTCTGATCTACAAGTTGTGTAGGATCAGGGGCTTTGACAATATGCAATGGGTGTTGTCATGGCACAACCACATCCACACTATTTGCACGTCCCTTCCAGGCAATGTGCTGCATAATTACATAATGGAGTATAGCCACAGTGAGTGGCTTATGTCCACGCTGTGTATATGTTGGAGTGTATTGCACAACCAAAACGTCAGTACATGTGTGGCTTGGGTGCATCTTAATTCAGGCCCCATGTGTCCTGATGCAACCCTTTAGCATGCATTGAGTGTGTCCTATGTACCTCCCCTTCTGCCATTCGTGGAATTCCAGATTTCCCCCACCTGCAACTTACCCTGCATTTGTGGTAGTTCTTGGTAGTCTGCGCTGTCCTGCGATTCTAGTGACCAGCTCCTCCGGGATGCCAGCTGCGACCATCTCCTTCAGCTCATCCAGGTCCTCCTGTGGTGCAGGACTTCCACCTCCAGTCTGCAGTGCTGCCTTTTGGTTCCTGGCCAGTTTCTCCTTAGTCCTGCTCTTGAAATCATGCCAGCGCTTCTTGCAATCGGTGTCAGTCCTCTTCACCTGTGCCACGCTGTTGACTTTGTCTACTGTTGCCTGCTATATGGCATCTCTCCTACCGACTGGCAATTTGGATGTGACAAAGAGCTGGAGTTGGTGCTCCGTCACCTCCCTAACCAGAATGTCATGTTCCTCCTCACTAGAGCAACACTTATGCTTCCTCTTCTCCTTCTCTTGGGACTTTGCTGCACCCTCCTGGCTGGTACTTGGGTGATTGGGGTCTCCCTGGGGTCTCTCCTGACCTGCAATCTCCATCTTGTCTTTCAATTTGTATTTTTCTTGCTTGTGTTTTTTTATTTGCTATACAGTAAAAAAATGGCGCCAACCCGTTTCACGTGATAAATATGTGTGGCAAAACGGTCTAGCGCCACATTTTTCCTTACGGTATGTCGCAATGTTCAGCATCATTTCTTTTGTGCTAACCATTCCTTAGCGCCATCATGCATAGTTTTTTTAATATGGCACAAGGATGGCGCTAGGGAATGGCGGTGGCTCACGTTAAAAAGTTTGACGCACACCTGCGCTAGCTCAGTTGTGCATCATGTTTCATAAATATGGGTCCAAGTCCACAAGTCCCATACAAAATGGCCGAGTCGCATACATGTCTGTGGACCAAGCTAATTACATCCTGTTTTGACCATCCTGTCCACCTGTGGCACATAGCAATCATTGGACACAGAGACCTGACTACAAACACTCCCCAATAGGGAGCCTTATACACACCCACAGCTTAGGCCCTGCACTGACCAGATAGGCCAACTGTTACTTTTGTGGCATATGAGCTAGCCACATTACATTGTGCAGGAACACAATGGAACACATCACACAAAGTGGGAAGTGACATGTACAACACCAAGCAAAGAAAGTGCACAAACATCCACTAACAATTAATACCATCCGCTGCATACAGTCCCTACAGGTCACAACCAGCCTAAATACTGGCATATTGTGGTTGGACCACAATGAAGGGAATGACATGTTGAGCGCACAAAAAGTCAAGCCTGTCCATGTGTGGACATTTGTATTGACAGATGCAGGCACTTGCTTTTCAGGGAGTGAGGGTCTGTGTGTCATATCAAGATAACAATATATACACTTCAACACGTGTGTTCACAAAACCTAGAGTAACTTAAGCGAAACCAGGCCATACATTGTACATGTGCAGCTTTATGCCCAAACCATAGAGTCCGATATCATGAAAAATCAGGTAACTACACACTGTTTTCAGATGTGCACTGTCCAAAGTGCAAGGAGCATACACAGGACACATCAGAGCTGGATGAAAGCAACAACAGGGTTGTAAGATCAAATGCAGAACAGTGCAATTCCACAGCTGATGACATGACTGTACCCAAAGAGGGACTGGCTGGTTGGTAAGTAACATATGTTATGTGTGTTTGTATGCTGTCTGCTGCTAGTGAAATGATGCTTTGGACTCATAGTAGCACACATCGCCTCTCTTACAGAGGATACCCCAACCGTCCCTGGTTGTTAACACCAGTGTGGAACCTTACTACACCAGGGGAAGTCCACTTCAACAAGGCACATGGAAGAACAAACTGTCATAGAGCATGCTTTTGGGCTCCTGAAGGCAAGGTTTCTTGCCATTGACAAGACTGGTGGAGCCCTCCTCTACTCACCCATAAAAGTGTGTAAGATCATTGTGGCCTGCTGAGTGCTCCGCAACCTTGCCCTGAGGAGCAACATCCCTTACATTCCTGATGAGGGGCAGCTAGCATTGCCACCGGGTGAGCCTCCTGAAATGCCTAGTGAGGGTGACAGTGATGAGGATGAAGGTGGAGACATGTGGGCAGATCTCATCAATCAGTACTTCACTTGAGTGTAAGTATGTGATGTTATGTGATTAGTGTGACTGCATGGGGTACTGTAGGGGTCACGATTTGTTGAGAAGGCTATCTCTGTCAACATGATATAGGGCATCTCATGTTAAACATCATACAGCCCTGGTTTGCTGGCTATATTGGGCTTGAAGATGTGACTTTTTTGAACATCTCCTTTGTTTGGGGCAGTCACTTTGCATTGTCAGTGAAAATAACTGAAGTTCGAAGCGAGGTTTGTGTTTTATGTATGCCTTTACCTGCCTAAATACCTTGTATGTTATTTATTCCTTCCAGGTGTCTTTACAATGCCATCCTCATGTGGGCATTTCATAGTTGTGTCATTGACAGGTGACTGTTGCTGGTCTGACATGTGAAGTGGACATGGATTGATCCAGGTTATGTTGGTTGCAGATTTGTGGTGTATGAGTCCTATGGCTAGGCTGCTTAGACAGTGGGAGGGCAGGAATCTGAGCTACACAATAGACCTGTTGCTGTGGTGTGTTGGTCCAATGGTCTCATGTGTGATCATGTGGCCTTGTAACATGTCATCCTGTGTAATCCATTCCTTCTACCATCACATTGTTAGTGTCTGTCAATGTGTTTTCTCATTGCAGGCCAGTGTGCCTGAAACAGGTGTGTGACATTCCACCAGGTGCTTGCTCATTGTTATGGGAAGGGCCTGGGCTTAGGCTCTGTTGTACTGCCCTCTGTCTGTGCCATGGGATATGTTAAGTTGGCATGACTGGTTTTGGTATGTGATAAGGGTCAAACTGGAGAAAAAATCAAAAACTCTCTTTGCCTGATGTACGAGACAAGGTTACAGGTCCTTTCTGGTGTGTTCTGGTGCATGTTGGTAATTGGACATCTGTTCTGACTCTATTTGGCTGGGACATTCTTGGCTGCGACCGTGCAGACATTCTTCACAGCTTATGTGCAATACAGTACAATAAAACATTTGTTGTGACCAGACACCTGTGAAATTGTATTGCTGACCTAAGACATCTCCTTTCATCCATTGTCTCCTAGGCCCGTATTTATACTTTTTTTAGCGCCGCATTTGCGCCGCTTTTTGACGCAAAACGGCGCAAACCTACAAAATACAATGGTATTTTGCAAGTTTGCGCCGTTTTTGCGTCACAAAACGACGCAAATGTGGCGCAAAATAAGTATAAATACGGGCCCTAATGTCTGAAGCACGTACATCACACATGATTAGCATTCAATATTCCAGACAGATAACAAAAGGAGGCAGTAGGCAGTTTTTTGGTAATGGGTGTGTTTATTTACATTTGAACAAAAATGAATAGCGCTACTGGATAAAAAAATCCTATACTTCAGGTGAAGGGATCAGTCATTGTGGATGCAATCAATAGAGTAGAGACCACAACATTTTGGGTCCAAAGTCTAGTGTCCTACTAGCATGGAATATGGAAAGTGGTTATGGAAGAGTCAACAGAGTGAGTCTGTGGCACACAAAGGAGTGACATCAGGAAGTGCTCACTTGCTGGCAGTGGTTGGGGTCTTGCCACCTACACCTCCTGGATGCTTGGCTTGATGTCCCTGCTTGCAGAGGGGTTCAGTAACTACAGAGGCAGGGGTGTCTGAGGTGGGTGCTTCCAATGTCCTTCCTTCCAGTGGCTGTCATCAATGAAGGGCCTGGAGTGGATGTGCCAAAGAAAGGGGTGTGATGTTGCCTATCCCTACTCATGATACTGTTAATGTCCCTCAGCACCATGTTAAGGAAGCCATGTTGGAATTGTGGGCCTCCCACTGTTCCCACATCTCACAATGGAAATCCCTCTGTAGCTCCTTGATTTCCCGGATTTTGTTCAGTACCTGGACCATCACATCTTGGGAAAGTTGATACGCAGACAAGACCTGGCTGATGCTTTCCTGGACAGCGGCATCAGCAGCAGCCTCTTGCCGGTGGGCCACACCATCCCTCCCATGCATGCCCTAACCCCACGTGCCTCCACCCTTGGTACAGCCTACCCCCTTTCATTGGTTCCAGGTCGATCATTGTCAGAGTTGCCAGGTTCAGACTAAGAAAACTGGACTTGGGGGTACAAAATGTAGGAGACTGTTGTAGGGACGCCAGTCTAGGGGCGTTGTGATGTTGAGTCCACAGGGCTGGAAGGAGTCGATGTGGTCAGGCTGAAGCTGACTGTTGTCACCTTCCCAGGTTGGCCGGATGGGCCAGAAAGATCCTTCACATCCAGCAGTCCTGGAGTGTTAATTTCACAGAGGGCTTCATCCATGCGGGTATAGGCAGTCTCCTCTGGGTGTCAGTGTTAGCATTCCCAGTTGCAGGGGCAGCACAACTTGTTGATGCGGAGAGATTATGTTAGTGGTTGTATTGTGACATCTACCTCCATAGTTGACAGTGAAATAGGTTTAGGGCTATGTACACATTTAAATTGCTGATTTCCCTCATATGACAGGTACACATATAGGCCCTCATTACGACCCTGGCGGTTGGTGATAAAGTGGTGGTAATACCGTCAACAGGCTGGCGGTAAGTACCACCAAATTATGACCATGGCGGTGATATCTCCCATAGACAGCCAATGTACCACACCGACCACCAGAGCGGAAACACTAGCCACCACGGCGGTAGCTGCCTACAGCCAGGCAGAAGACAAAGTACAGCCCACCATATTATGACCTAGCAAACTGCCACTTTTTCAGGGGCGGTACCAACACTATCAAAAGCCTGGCAGAAACATAAGTCAAAGGACTGACCATTGGAGACACAGGGAAGAACCACGCTGCCATGGAACCAGAGCTGCAAGCCTGTCCGATGATCTTCTACGTTTTGCTCTACCATGAACACCAACGCCGGCGAAGACGACAACGGTGAATACAGACACCTAGCACACAAGGGAGGGAGAGAGAAAAACCGAGAGTGACACACACACACACAACACAAACCCCACACACACACGCCATACACACGACCAGCTGCATTACAAAAACAATTAGACCCGATAATTGGCTGAATAATGCAAGGACAACAGGAACGGACAAAAGTGATTGTAATAAGATAAATATAAAAAATATAAAGTCGATGTGGCAATGCAACAGATATGTACACATGTACAAAAAAGGGACACTGCCCAGTCCACAGATCGCAGGGGCCACATTTCCACAGGGAAAAGTCCAAGGCCTCACTCGATCCCTGCACCAATTCGGAGAGAACACTGCAGGGGCATCAGTTGGCAAAAGGCAGGCACCTCAAGGAGAGGTGGGGGGCACCTCAGCCGGATGCGGAAACAAGACCACTGGTTCTGGAGGGGGCAACAAGCCCTGTGCTTGGTCCTGGGGAGTGCAAGGCCAGTCTCTCAAGTGGGTGGCTGGCCCATTGGTTCTGGAGGGGGTAACATGCCCTGTGCTTGGTCTTGGGGAGCGCACGGCCACAGTCTCTCAAGTGGGTGGATGGCCGACTGGTTCTGGAGTGGGAAACATGCCCTGTGCCTGGTCCTGGGGAGTGCAAGGCCACAGTCTCTCAAGAGGGTGGCTGGCCCACTGGTTCTGGAGGGGGCAGCATGCCCTGTGCTTGGTCCTGGGGAGTGCAAGGTCACAGTCTCTCAAGTGGTTGGCTTGCCCCCTAGTTGTGGTGGTGGCAGGCCGCACAGCAGCCCGTGGAGGCTGGATCAAATGGCGTCCACCGGCGGTGACGGCTGCACTACGGTGGTGGTTGTGGGAGGCTCCTGCTCAGCCTCTGCACCCTCTGATGGCTGCACTGTGGTAGTGGTGGGGGTTGTAGGGTGCTCCTGCTCAGCCCCTTCACCCTCTGATGGCTGCACTGTGGTGGCAGTGGTTGGGGAAGGTTCCTGCTCAGCCCCTGCATTCTCTGAAAGCTGTACAACCACGGCTGGCCATGGGGGCTCTGTGACAGCTGCTGGTACAGACTCCTCCCCCTTCTTGCTGGCTGGTGCAGGTTCCTTCCCCTTCTTGCTGGCTGGTGCAGGCTCCTTCCCCTTCTTGCTGGCTGGTGCAGGCTCCTTCCCCTTAAGTATTTTTGGCCTGGAATCCTTTCCACCACGAGTAGGTGCTGCTGAAACTGGGCCCGTGGACTGTTTGGCTGAGGTGCTTGGCTGGGTCCTTGATAACCTGGCCATACGTGCAGGACAGGGCGGGGGAGGGTTAGGGAAGAGGTCAATCATGGAGAGGAAAAGCTTTTTAGGGACATTGGGGCAGGAAGAGGTAGAAGTAATGGGAGTGGAGGATGAGGGAGTGGTTTTTGGAGGTGTTTGCTGGATTTGGGTGCATGGGTGGTATGCTGTTGTGAGGTGGATGGCTGTTGGGTGTCTCAGTGCTTGCGTTTGTGTACTCTGGGGGGACAGACATGGTGGGAGAGGACATAGGGGACGTGTGCCTGGATGTTGTGGAGGTGTCTGCCAGTGAGATGTGTGTTCTGCTTGGTGTGGTGATGATGCTGGTAGTGGATGATGATGTAGTGCATGCTGGTGTAAGTGTGGACGTAACGTGGTGGGAGGTGGAGGAGGAGAAGAAGGGGGAGACAGTGGAAATTGTGGATGTTGTTGTGTCTGCAACTGAATGATGTTTGTGTGAGTGCCTGTGGGATGAAGTTGGGTGCTTGTGTTTGCCTGTGACATTCTTGGGTGTTGTCTTGTGTGCATGCCCGTCTGGCTGTGTGCTTGGGATGGGTTGGGGTTCAGGAGAATGGGACTGGAAAGTGGAAGTTGGAGGGGGGACGGTAGAAACAGGGACAATGGCTGCCATCAGAGAGGAGGCCAGAGCCTGGATCGATCTCTGTTGGGCCGCCAATCCACTGTGAATGCCCTCCAGGAATGCATTCGATTGCTGCATCTGGGCTGCCAGCCCTTGGATGGGATTCACAATGGTTGATTGCCCTACAGAGATGGATCTCAGGAGGTCAATAACCTCCTCACTCAGGGCAGCAGGGCTCACTGGGGCAGGGCCTGAAGTGCCTGGGGCGAAGGAGATGACCACCCTCCTGGGTGAGAGGGCAGGGGCAACTCGCTGATGGGCTGCTGGTGGGCGGTGCTGGTAAAGGGGGTGGCGGCTGTACCTCTAGCTGGGGTGGTCACAGAAGTGTCCGCCACCACCAGGGAGCTCCCATCTTAGGAGGTATCTGAGTCTGTATTGCCCCTTCCAGTTTCCGCCGTGGTGCTCCCCTCACCCTCCGTCCCACTGGTGCCCTCAGCGTCGGTGGACTCTGCCTCCTGGGTCCTGTGGGATGCAGCTCCATCCGTTGCTGGTGCCTCTGCTCCTCCGCCAGATTATGCTAATGCACATAAGGACAGGATGACAAAACAAGAAAGGGGGAGAGAGACAAAGGATACACAGGGTCAATAACTGCACCAACACCACTGTTGTCATACACAGCACCCTCCCACACAGGGAACAGGCCTACGCACTATGCTTTGCACTACCAGTGATATTGCTTGCCACCAAGGCATGAGGAGGAGCACACACCACCAACTACAGCACACCTGGGACCCACGCAGCCCTGACCAGTAGTGGATGCTAACAAGCTAGGTAGGCAGTATTTCCCCTTCACACCCTTAGACACTAGAGGACCTACACTGCTATGTCTGGCCTGGCCTAGGGGTACCCACTGACATACCCACCACCCCAATACCACCCCTCCAGCCGTTTCCTTCAATAATAGCCACTGTACTCACCCCTTTGTGGCTGCTGTAATGCCCCCAAGCACCCATCCAGCTCTGGATAGGCCACTGCCAGTATGCAGGCCGTAAGGGGGGGTCAGGGTCCGATGGGCACCCCTTCCTCGTTGGGAGGCCATCCCCAGCTGGGCCTCCGGAGTCTTCCGTGCCCAGCGTCTCAGGTCAGTGGGTGCTCCGCCTGTCATAGACCCCCAGGGTCTGCACTTTCTTGGTGATGGCACGCCATATACCCTTCTTTTGATGAGCACTGAACTGCATAGGCAATACAGACAGGAGAACACCATTATACAAACAGTCCAGCCAGTAACACAAATGACCCACCATACACGTTTCCATCACTATTGGCACACACATGGCCCAGCACTCAACGTGTACACAGCCAAGAGGACATCCCTCCCCCTTACATGATGCCTTCACACACACCTCCATGCATTCATGCCACATGCATCGTGCCCACAGTGTACTCACCTGTTGCTCTGGAGGCCCACACAGCAGTCCGTACTGGGGTAGGACCCCATCCACCAGTCACTCCAATTCCTCTGAAGTGAAGGCTGGGGCCCTTTCCCTGGTCACACGCGCCATGGTAGGTTCCAGACACAGTTCACAGCAGCACATGCAGTGTAGGTCCTCTCCAATGGATGGTCCGGGAACAAGTGAGGAATCTGTTGGAAAATGGCGGTCACATCCACGGGAGTGTATACTGTCACCACCGGCATAGATCTCTATTGGCCACTGTACCCCATATGGCCTAATATTAACCAATGAGGAATTGCACAGTGGTTCACGACCTCCTACCGCCACAGCGCACAACGTCAGCGGCATTACCTCACTTCCACCTGTCCCACCACACAGGACAGGCGGTCACCATTTCAGGGGAGGTGCAGGCCTATGGAATAATGCTGCGTCACAGGATAAATATGCAGATACTTGGCAAATTGCACTGTCCCATTACATGTTTACAGCTTGTGCACTACTGTTGTGGCTCCATTGTTCAGTTTGTGACAGCCTCCTCACTCTTGTGTCCCTTAGATACCTACCGCTGCGGTTAAATAGGAGATGGAGACATACATCTTGGCAAGTGTCTCTGGCTTCTGTCTGGATCGCAGGGAACGTTTGTGGGGTGGTTCAACTTCTGCAGGGGAAGGGGTGCTGGTGGCCTTTGAGTCCTGTGGCGGGGCCTCCTGGCCACTAGCGGTAGCAGAAGTGGAAGGCTGTTCATATGACTGGCTAGTGGCAGGGGCCCGCTGGAGTGACACTGCCTCCCTCATAATGTTGGCCTTGTCTGCCAGCACCCCTGCTATGGATATCAGGGTGTTGTTAATGGCCTGCAAGTCCTCTCTGATCCCCTGATACTGTCCCTCCTGCAGCCGCCTGTTCTCCTGCACATTGTCTAGGATCTGGCCCATTGTGTCCCGGGAATGTTGATAGGCTCCCAGGATCTCAGCGAGCACCTCCTGGACAGTCGGTTCCCTGGTCCTGTTTTCCCCCTGGTGCACAGCAGTCCTCCCAGTTGGCCTGTGCCTATGTCCCCTGAATGGCCTGTGCCTATGTCTCCTGAATGGCGTGCCCACTGCCACTGACCCCAGGTCCCTGATTGTCTTGGGGGTGAGGTGTGGCCTGGGGTCCCTGTACAGGTGGGCACACTGCTGATTGATGTGTCCTGGGGACAGAGGTTTGGGTACGTTGGGTGGGTGCTGTGGTGTTGTTTCCTGATGGGGGAGGCTCTGTGGTGGTCTGTGAGTGGGCTTGGGTAACCGGCTGTCCAGTGGTCCCTGATGGGCCAGGTAGATCGTCCAGATCCTGAAGTCCAGAGGTACTGTCACCACTGTGGGCCTCTTCAGTTGGGGGACTGGATAGTGCTGGAACCTCCTCTCTGGTGACATTGGCTGGGGTATCTGTGGGATTGTAAATTATGTATTATGCTTCATGTGTATGACATGTTGTACATCACTGGCTTCCCCTCTATGGTTGGTGTTGCCCTGCCAGCTTTTACTTGTGTATGTTGGTGTATGGTGGGATAGTTAGTTCTCTATGCTGTGCATGCTTTGGTGATGAGTGTCCATGCAGGGCTGTGAGGGGTGTCCATGCATTGGTACAGCATGATGGGCTTTGAATTGGGATTGGAGAGATGTGATGGTGGAATGTGTGGGATGTAGTGGAGTGATGGGAGTGAGGGTGAGAGTATCTGATATCATGCAGGTATGGGGGGTGATTATTGTTATAAGTTGACTTACCAGTGTCCAGTCCCCCTCTGACTCCAGCCAGGCCATCAGGATGCAGTATTGCCAGCACTTGCTCCTCCCATGCTGTGAGTTGTGGGGGAGGAGGTAGGGGTCCACCACCAGTCCTCTGTATGGCGAGCTGGTGCCTTGCTGCCACGGAACTTACTTTTCCCCGTAGGTCATTCCACCTCTTCCTGATGTTGTCCCTTGTTCTAGGGTGCTGTCCCATGGCGTTGAACCTGTCCACGATTCTCCACCATAGCACCATCTTCCTTGCTATTGATATCTGCTGCACATGTGCTCCAAATAGCTGTGGCTCTACCTTGAGGATTACCTCCATTGTGACCCTTAACTGTTCCTCAGTGAAACAGGGTTGCCTTTGTGGTGCCATGGTTGTTGTGTGATGTGTGTTGGTGAGGGTGTGTTGAGTAATGTGGTGGGGTGAGTGATGTGGAGTGCGTGAGGGGTGTATGGGTGTCAGTGGTGTGTGTGTCTAGTTGTCTCTGTGCTCTTCTTCTCAGTCTCGTTGTCGCAATAGGTTGTTGGCAAAGGGTTGTAGGTGTGTATTTTATAGTGGTGTGGGTGTGGTGTTTGTATGGGTGTCAGGTGTGTGTTGTTTGAATTGTCCAATATGGTGTTGTTTTGTCTGTGGGTGTCCATTGTGAGCACGGAGGTATGTACAGCCAATGGTTTACCGCCGTTGAATGTCCGCCGTGGTGATTCGTGGGTCATAGTGTGGTGGGCATTGTTCTGTTGGCGTAAAGGTGTGGGTTTTGATACCGCTACTTTATCACTGACCTTTCGGCTGCTGGATTAGTGTATGTGGCTGTATTCTGTCGGATTGGTGTGTGTGCGTCATAATATGGCAAACACATATCCGCCGCCGCTGCAGCACTATGTTGCCAGCCGTCAGCGTGGCAGTAAGCAGGATTTACTGGCAGGGTCAAAATGAGGGCCATAGTCATTTGTCCTGAGCTGACATTCCAGCCACATACCAAATCCTGTTCTGTGACCTACCCTCAGACTGTCTGGAAACCTTAGCTGTTGGAGGGATTGTAATAGAAACATGTGTTGCCAGCAGTGCAGGCAAGACATTGGCTGGGCAGGATATTGTTTGAGTCATCATGAAAGAAACTTGTTTGTCATGCAGTCATTGTCAGGACCTTGGATGATGTTTGATTGTCATCCTTTTGTCAGCGCATTGTGGAAGTGAGTGCTTCTAATGGCATACAGCAGACACATTTTGGGGCTTTTGATCTGTGGAGGAAGTTCCTTCCAGACACTTTGAGCTGTCCTTCAAGTCTACACTATTTTAATCTTGGCATGACAGCTCTAGAATGATCTGGGTGTGATGCCACATCGCAGGGTGTACCATGACCTGGATCGTTGTCCGTCCCAGGTGTATCACATTCATTGTGGGTTCAGGGACTGTGGCACAATATCACTGGACAGTGGTCTGGTGTTTGGGGTTGCATGCCTTTGTCCTCCTTCAATTTATTCTGACATTGCTCTTGACACAACTCACAGTTCACATTGTCTGTCATCTGAGGTGTGTGGACTTTCATAACAAGTATAACAAGAGGGGTAATTGACCATAAGCAGAGTGGTTTGGGTATTTGGATTTGTTAGACAGAGCCTCCTGGCCTCAGCAGTCATGTGACTCTCTGTACTATGTGCAGTCTTTCAGTTAGACTCTCCCAGTTGTGTACACATCATGTGTTTTTAGGTAAAGATATTTTTACAGTTGTACAGTGTACTGGTGCTTGGATTGTGAGTAAGGAATCCTCCTATAATTACTAATCATTTCAAACCCTGTATTCCACACACTGTAGTGTTATTCTCCTGTCAGGTGAGTACATTTGCATTACTGACTAGATGGAGAATGGTCATATTAGCAGAGCGCACAGTTGTGGCAGAGTGTAGGGAGAGTGCCAGTGCTTCCTGGCCTTAGCAGTCCTGTCATTGCCTGTACTACCCACACACTATACAGTTGTGATCCCCTCAGGTGAGTACATTTGTATGGCTGACTAGATGGTGAATGGTCGTGGTAGTAGAGCGCACGGTTATGACAGAGTATGAGCACACGGTTATGACAGAGTATAGCGAGAGTCCCAGTGCCTCCTAGCCTTAGCAGTCCTGTCATTGACTGTAGTACACTATACTGATGTCATCCTCTCAGGTGGGTACACTCCAATAGGAAATTGACAAACAAGGTAATTTTGAAAATGAAATGCTTCACTGTTCTGGTTTTAGTGATGTGGTAGAGTGCCTGCTGGGACTTGTAGTGCTGTCAATCCGTATACTTAACTCACTATACAAAGATGTTGTTTTCCCAGGTGAGTCTACTTGATATGTTGGAGGCCGGACAGGGAGCTGTGGACAGGTAGACACTGGTCTGTTGAGTGGAGTGACATAGTAGTTGGCAAGAGGCGATGAGTGAGCATGCATGGCAATACATTTTGGTGCCCTTTTGTTGTGACTTACAGGAATCCACTTCCCCAGGTACTCCTGTCAAGCCCTCCAGATGAAGAATGGACAAGACCTTCTCGTCCCATGATGTCAGTTGTAGGGGAGGAGATTGGGGGACCACAGCCAGTCTTCAGGACCGCAAGCTGGTGACTGGACGCCATGGTCCGAATCTTCTCCCTGAGTTCGTTCCATCTCTTCCTGATGTCGTCCCTTGTGCACGGGTAGCTACCTACAGGGTTCACTCTGTTGACTATCCTTTGCCACATTTCCATTTTCCTAGAGGTAGTAGTTTGCTGGACTTGTGTTCCAAATAGTTGTGCCTCTACTCTGATGATTTTATCCACCATGACTCTTAACTTGTCATCAGTGAAACGGGGATGTTTCTGTGATGACATGGTGGTGGAAATTAACTTGAAAAATAGATTTACTGGTTAAGTGCTGTGTAATGAGGAAGTGACAGGGAGTAAATGGAGTGTAGTGGTGCCAATACGTCTGGTGACTGTGTGTTGAGGGTGTGAGATATGTGCTTAGTGCAAGTTTTAGGGGTGCCTAATCTATGGTTTTTGATGTTTTAGGGCAGTGCTCTGGCTTGTGTTCAGTGTAGAGATGCAGAGGATTGTGGTGTGCGAAGAGGTGTGTATTATATTGTGGTTTGTATGTGTATTAAGTGTGTGGATGTGTGTCAGCGGTGTTGTTTTCAAATCAATGCAGCCAATGTAGTGTTGTGTTTTACTGTGGTGACCGCTGCGGTTCTTACCACCATTGGAAGACCGTCATGGTGATTTTCGATTTGTAATACGGTGGTAGGTTGGTTGACGGCTGGCGGTGCTGGTGGTCGGCCGCCTGTTTCCCGCCCTTAAAAGTCCTGGTGGGGTTGGATTCTTGGCTAGCTTTTGATGAGCCTGTCTCTGTAACTCGTAATGTGGCGGTCTGTATGACTGCCCACATGGCAGTCTTTTGGTAGCCGCAACATGGCAGTCTGGCGGTCTGATCGCCAAACTTGTAATGAGGCCCTTGGTTGTCACTACTGCTGCTATCCAAGACCAATCTTTATGATAAGCCTCGGCTTCGGTGATCCCTGGATTTAGGAACCTAATTGTCCTGAAATTATTATAAGCAGTGATACACAGATTCTCAGGGGCCACTCCATACATGTTTGAAGGATCACTCTTCAGGACCCCTTTAGGCAGTTTGCAACTGGGGGAGCACTCGGTGTCAGGTGAGGCTGTTTGCAACTGATGTGGCCCTAATAATGAGATATCATCAAGATCTTGGCAGAACATCAACCCCCACGATATGAAAATCATCTGAATGGCTAAGGACAAGTCTAGTGCTACTGGATAATATAAATTCAACCTTGGAGCAATAAACACAAATCCTTCTTTAACCCGGCCCAGGTTTGCTGATTGATCTGTGTCACTTGATAGAATCACTCTTGATTCAGGAATAGCATAAAATAGGGCTAACAATCATGATCTATTTAAAAATATTGTTGAGCCCATATCCAGGAAGAGGTCAATAAATTCTAGACAGCAATCATCTGATTCCGTTTTGACTATAGTTTCACTAACTGTCCGATGGATTTTTTTGCTTCACCAGTTTGTCCTACCCCAATCCTTCCTGACCCTACAAAGATCAGAGCCAGAGGGTTGAGTGTCACTTGATAGAATCACTCTTGATTCAGGAATAGCATAAAATAGGGCTAACAATCATGATCTATTTAAAAATATTGTTGAGCCCATATCCAGGAAGAGGTCAATAAATTCTAGACAGCAATCATCTGATTCCGTTTTGACTATAGTTTCACTAACTGTCCGATGGATTTTTTTGCTTCACCAGTTTGTCCTACCCCAATCCTTCCTGACCCTACAAAGATCAGAGCCAGAGGGTTGAGCCTTGGAAATGGTCGGTTTTCCCCTATACGACCATTGTCCCACTTCCCAAGCTGATCGGCACCCTTGTTTTGTGCAGGGGACATGGAGGTTCCATGGTGTGATACCCTGTCTGTTTGGGACACCTCATCAGCTCTGTTAGCACATTGACTTCTTTTCTTAGTTCTTTTTTTCCTTTTGGGTTTTTCAGAGTGCTTTTTCACTCATGTCATGATTCTGCACAGGCACACCTGCTTCCAGGCGGGCAATGCCATTTGTAATGCTTACATCATACTCTCCTCCAAACGTATCGCTAGAAGTTAGATCTTGAGTGATTGCACTCTCAATCATATCTATACTTGCCAGGCTCTCGCTTGGGGCCTTTTCCTTGACACTCCCCTTGGGGTTGGAAAAAAAACATTTTAGTGAGTGTACTGGTGGAGTAGGATCGATCCCTTTTTTTTTTTTTAGTTACTTTTCTTCCCAGTACTTGAATACGTGACCTCTTCTCTGTGTGTCCTTTTCTCTTCTCAGATGATGCCTAGAGGGTGGAAGCTCACCCCTGACCGCAAGTCACACCCTGTCCTAGACATGCCGCTTCTGCAGTCAGTGGGCTTAACCTAAAGCTGCACAGTTGTATGGCTGACTAGGTTCTATCACCACTGGACCCTCGGATGGTCCCTCTACTTCAGCAGCAATCTGCACCTTGGCTCACTTTGGAGTTAGTTGGAGTGACCTCACCGGTGGCACAAAGTCCTTCATTGGTCCTCTGTTGATATTCTGTTCGAACAGATAGACGAGGAATGGAAGCGGGTCAGGGGGATGGGGCAAGTGGCATCTGGCCTCCACAGGCGAGTGTTATCTGGCCTCCGTGGGCTTTACAACTCCACAGCAACAGGTGATGTCTCAGGCTTCCCCACGCACCATCCATTGTCCACGGTGCATGTGAGCTCCTGCAACTGCATCTGCATCACCCTCCCAGCTGCGTCTAATCCTTTTGTCATCCTGTAAAAGAAATGTTAAACACGCACCCATACAATGCATTACAGACCCAAATGTACACATACATAACACTTAGGCCCTCATTATGAACACGGCGGTAAACACCGCCGACCGCTGTGGCGACGGTGAACAGAAGACCGTCATTGGCGGTGAACAGAAACCTGCCATATAATGGAACAAAAATCTGATTCCGACAAAAATCACCAGTCCACCAGTCTCCTCCTGGACCATGTTGGCGGAAATGCTGGACCTCCCACCCTGCCATCGGCGAGCACATCAACACCCTGCCTCCAAATAATGATGCACAAATCACCTTGGCGGTCGTTGGAAGATGAAGGAACATTGGCGGTGCAGACCGCCACGGACGGCAAGTGGACCCAACAGTAAGAAGTGCACACATTGGATAAGTCAGAAACCCACACACCTGACACACATCCACAACACCATAAAACACCCACTGACACACCCCACAATCCTTTGCAACTAAAGTAGGCCAACAAAGACAGAGATCACCAGAAGCATACACCAAACGCCACAATCCACGATACTTACACCCAACCACAGAAAAGCCCCCTCACCGAGATCCACACCAGACACCATCCACAACACTCACCATGGCATCCCCCAAACATCCACACTTCACAGAAAGGGAGCTAAGGACCATGGTGGACGAGATCCTGAAGGTCAAGCCACAACGTTTCGGGGCTCAGGTGCAGCGCACACCCATCGCCAGGGAGATGGAGCTATGGCAGACAATAGTCAACAGGGTCAATGCTGTGGGACACCATCCACGCACCAGGAACAACATCCGCAAGAGATGGAACGAGCTGCAGGGTAAGGTCAGGACCATGGCATCTAGGCACCACATTGCAGGCCAGAAGACTAGGGGAGGACCTCCACCAACACCACCTGACTACACTGACTGGGAGAAAAAGGTACTGGCCATCCTGCACCCTGAGGGACTCACTGGACTCACTGGAGGAATGGATTAGGGTAAGTCCTCTACATTTACCCCATATCCATCACACCTATAAAGCATGCACCACCCCACCCCACCAACACTCACCAGTACCACTACTTCATGCAGCCCACAGGCACTGAATCCACTCCCCCTGCATGCCCACAAACCCACTAACAGGCCCACACCCCTCCCCCTGTGCACAGCCACCCACCCCTGCTAGGAAACACCATGGCCTATAACACCCACAATGCACCTCCACATCCTAAGCTAAAAGCAATGCTAACCCCACTAAAGCATCCTGCATGGCCCCAAAGTGTGTAAGCTGCAGAAACCCGCCCTGGCCCCTGCCCCCCATCCTACCATGATAATGTAACAGACATATCCATTTCCCCCAACAGGCACCACCACCCATGCCACCCTGACAGACAGGACAAGGAGTGGCAGTGCCCCCCAGGGAGACAGAGGCGCCTCACAGGACACTGGGGATGGAACCCTGGACACTAATGATCAGGCTGGCACCTCACACAGTCCTGAACTGTCACCATCCAGCAGCCCCACCCAGGATGCCACTCACACCCCTACCGCCCAGCCAATAACATCAGCCCAGGGCAACCGTCCCCACACCTGTGTATCCAGGCCACTGACTGGTGGAACACAAGTACAGAGGCCACAGTCACCCTCTACTAGCAGGCAGGAAGACAATGGCCCCAGTACAAGTGGTACCGCCAGACCTGTGCAGGGGACACAGGCACAGGGGGCTAGGCCCAGTGGGAGGGCATCAGTGGCCCAAGTGGGAGGCCACAGGATGGATGCTGAAGCCCAGGACATGATCTTTGAGGTCCTGAGAGCCTACCACCATACCCAGGACAGGTTGGCCCAGATAGTATCCACCCTGGAGCAGAGTAAGAGGATGCCGCAAGAACACCACCAAGAGGCCATGGAGCAGTGGAAACTGCACAATGCCACAATGGCCAGCATAGCAGGTGCGCTGCTGCAGCTTGTCCAAACAATCCCTGAGGCCCACACAGAACAGGAAGCCCCCACTACAGCACAGGAGACAGACCGGACAACAAGAGCATCAGCAGCAACTTCACATGTACTACCCTCTGATGAAATACAGGGGGCATCCATCTCATCCCCTACAGGCCAAAAACAGGCGCCCAAACGGACCCTCAGGCCAAGATTTGGGACAGGAACACCTGCCAAGAACAAGGCCCCCTCTAAGACGTGACTCTGTTAAAAACTGTCCACCAACTATCCCACTCAATCAACCACCAAACAGTGCTACTAATAATTAAAAACTCATGTAAGCATGGATGGACCTACCAATACTGACAACAATGCTGCCACCATGTTGCCATTTTGGATAACCACCATTGACCCACTACCATCACTGTAATTTGCACGATTTTATCCCTGCACCAAATAAAACACATATCACACCTGTTACAATGTCCCCTGTCATTATGTGTGAACAAAGTGAAGTATGGATGGAACTGGTTGATAACTCCTTTATTTGTACCTGCGTAGCATGAAAAGCACCACTCGCCTTACATATTGTTGTGCCCAAATATGTTTAGAAAAAATACACTAAATTGTAATCTGTCCTATTCAGACCTGGACACAGTGGCAATTAGTATTAATCCAACCCCCCTAGATGACAAGGCACACTGACAGTATGATGCACAGACACCAATCTCATCCAATTGTCCCACATAGTTACTGGAAGTAGAGTTGTATCAGTTGGGTCCTGGCCACCACTATTCTACACACCTTTTCAGGCCCATAGGCCAGGGAACCGCCAGAGATATGTAGATAATGAAATCTAGCCTTCGGGAGACCTATTGTGCGCTCTATCACCCTCCTAGTACGTCCATGGGCCTCATTGTAATTCCTCTCTGCATCTGTTCCAGGATTCCTCACTGGTGTCAGGAGCCAACGCAAGTTGGGATAGCCAGAATCACCTAGAAAAAGGTTCACAAAACAACTTAAAATGACAAGCCTCAGAGGCAGACAGCCTGGCTGTCTGCAAGGTGGCAAGAAGTGACAGAAACACCTACCAATGATCCACCCTCTGTCCCCTTGTAGTTGTTCTATCTTCTGTGGCAGACTACTGTTCCTCAGCACAAATTAATCATGGACTGAACCAGGGAACATGGTATTTACATGTGTGATGTACTGGTCTACAATACACACCTATTGAATGTTCATGGAGTGAAAGTTCTTCCGGTTTCTGTACACCTGTTCACTGACTCTTAGGGGGATGATAGGCATGTGGGTGCCATTGATAGCACCTATCATATGGGGCATGTTTGCAAAGGCATAGAAGTCCGACTTGATGGCAGGGAGGTCAGTACTTTAGGGAAACCTCACATAGGACTTCAGGTGTCGTACAAATGCATTCAGGAATCTTGTCAGTATAATGCTAAACATTGGCTGTGAAAAACCAGCACCCATGCCCACTGTCACTTAAAATGAGCCTGTGGCCAGAAAATGGAGTGCAGAAAGCACCTGCACTTCAGTAGGGATGGCATGCTGGTTACGATTTTCCGGAGTCAGTTCAGGATCCAGTAATGCACAAAGTTCAAGAATAGTTGCACGGGTGAGTCTGTAATTGATAATGATGTTACGCTTCACCATGGTCTGCAAATCAACAAATGGTCTGTACACTGACGGGGCCCTTCCTCGCCACAAGGGTCAGTACCTAGGAGGAGTTTGAAACACATGTGAGGAACAGACATACATCGGCACACATTGTCAGTCATTGAGCACTGCGTGCTTGATTGTCATCTACACAAATGCATAGTGTGTATGACATAACAGCAACCTTACCACAATGATAGATCAGGGCTTGTCAGGTGAGGTAATGTTAATTGTCACATGCCCATGGGTGTTTGGGGAACAGTAGGGCCTGCATTGTGCAGATGGGAGTTTTATAAATGCATAGTTTTTGCCAAAACGTCTGCCCCATGTAATCCAGAACTGTTGCTGTATAAGTGACCTCATACCGCTAGCGGTTGATGTAATAGCGTAAGGCGTTGTTTACCGCCGTGCGCAAATTCATTGGTTAAAATGGATGTCAATGGGGAATCCTAGAGTATCATGATCGCCGCCAGCAGTGACGGTGCACACCGCCACAGTGCATACACAAACTCATCACCCCAACTTCACTTGACTCCCTGATCTCGTGCAAGCAGGTACTCCACTGAGTGTACGCCTGTGGCCTGCCTCTGGTCATGGAAGTGGCACGTGTTGCAGGGGAAAGAGCCCCGGCCTTTACCCAAGAGGAATTGGAGAGGACGGGGTCCTCCCCCTGTACGCCAAACTCTACGGACGGCCAGAGGTACAGGTGAGTAGAAGGATTGGGGACCATGGATGTGTGTAATGGTTGGTGTTGGCAGCATACATGTGTGCACCTCTGACACTGTCTGGGCCAGGGTTCCTGGCATGCTGCGTGTGTATGTGTTGTTAGTCCATTTGTACTGTCTGTCCCACAGTGGATGTATAGCCAGCTGTATATGATTGGCCAGTGCCTGACCTCTGTGTTACAAAGGGCCCTTTGGCATGCCATCGCCAAGGAGGTGCGGACCCTGGTGGTCTACAACCGGTGGAGCACCCACTGCAGGAAGAGGTGGGAGGACCTGCGGCGCTGGGGACAAAAAATCTGCGAGGCCCAGCTGCGGAAGTCCTCCCAATGGGGAAGGGGTGCCCATCGGGCACTGGCCCCCCTTATGCTACGCATCCTGGCGGTGGCGTACCCAGACCTGGATGGGCGTTTGAAGGCTGCACAGCAGTCACAAGGGGGTGAGTACACATACCATATTTTTGACCCTTGATGGATGTGTGTGTGTGCATTCGGGTTTATGCTACTTAGTTGCAGGGACTCTGACTGATGTCCATCTACATTATGGCCCCTGTGGGGAGTAGGGGTGTTTTGGTCAGGTCTCCTACACGTCGGGTTCTTAAGTTATTTGGGGAATGGCCATAGAGCAGGGTTCTGGGCACTAGTCAGGGGCATAGCCATGGGTATAGCGGTAGGTGCTGCCTGTTGGAGGGTCTTCTGGGTGGGTGTATGTATGAACCACTATGTTAACTCCATTCACCTATTTACAAATCTCTCTGCTTTTTTGTCTCCCCATCCCTGTTCTCTTGTGTTGTCTGACAATCAGCATCATCTGGCGAGGGAGCTGAGGCACCGGCGAGTGGGGATGCATCGGCCCACGGATCCTTGGAGGCAGAGTCGTCCGACGCCAAGGGGACCAATGGGTTGGAGGGTGAGGGGAGTGCCATGGGGGAGGCAACTACCACTGGAGGTAGTGACTCCGATACCTCCTCCGATGAGAGCTCCCTGGCGGTGGTGGACCCTAGTGGGCCCACACCTACTGTGTCATCTTCCGTCACCCCCATACCAACACTGCCCTCCCATTTGCCCCCCACCGGGTTGCCCGTGCCCGCTCACCCAGAAGGGTGGGCGTCTCCTTCCCCCCAGGCACCTCTTCCCCTGCCCCAGTCAGCCCTGTTGCCCTCACGGAGGAGGCTATTGACCTCCTGAGAACCATCTCTGTAGGACAGACAACCATCGTTAATGCATCCAGGGGCTAGCATCAGAGATGCAGCAGACCAGTGCCTATCTGGATGGCATTCAGGGTGCCGTGTCTGGCCTACAGAGATCTTTTCAGGCTCTGGCCTCCTCTTTGACGGCAGCCAGTGTCCCTGGTCATTCCGTCCCCCCTCCAACCTCCTCTACCCCTTCCAGCACCCCACTCCCTTCGCCCTTCCAAAGCACACATTGTGACATGCAGGCACACACCTCAACACACAAGAAGCACACTTCAAAACAAAAGCACCACAACTCCCACCACAAGCATTCACAAAGCCAACATACACATGCACTCACAGCAACATCCACCTCTTCCGCCTCCCTGTCTGTTCCCTCTACCTACACACCCCAGCCACTGCACCTTAATTCACTGTTGCTGACTCTATTCCTGCAGTCACCACAATAGCACACATCCATACATGCACCCCAGACACCACACCTGCACTCACCACAACTACTTTGGTTGACACATGCAGCACACTCACCAGACTTGCAGACACCCAGACAACATACATTGACACTGGCAGCCTGTCTTCTCCCACTGTGTCCACCTCCTCCTACCAAAACACTCAAACGCACCAAAACACCCACCCATCACACATCCACCACACCTCAGCATACTGTCAAGTCACCTGCACCCACAACACGCACACTTACACCACTTACAACCACTCCCTCTACCTCCACTCCCACACCTTCCTCCAGGCCCAACCCAATTGCACCAAATAAACTTTTCCTCTCCCGTGCTGACCTATTCCAACCCACTGGCCCACCCCGTCTCGTCCCTAAACGTGCACACCTCCTTGCCCTATCCACTCCTTCCACGTCACAGCCCCCACTCCTGTCCGCCCTTCACATTCCCGTGCCCCTTCCCCAAAGAGGAAGAAGCCCTGTGCTGACCCTGTTCCATCTGGCTCCACCCGATACAAGCACACTCCCCCACCTTCCAAGGCCAAGCCCAAACCCCCTCCACCTTCCGAATGAAAATCTAAGCTCCACCCCCATCGTAAATCCCCACCCCCACCACCCCTTGCCCCTGTTCCCTGAGGTGCCTGGATGCCCCATTGTTGCCCCTATGAGGTGGAGTACCGTAGCACTTGTGGGAGTCAGGTTGGGGCGATTGTAGCCCATGGGACTTCTTGCACTGTGGACTGGCCATTGGCCTTATATCCAATTAATTTGCTCAGAGAGCAGAATTAAAAGTTAGTGTGTGGCCTGTGTTTTTGGCGGCACACTTTGGATCCCTGGTCTCTTGTTTCATTGTTTGTGGGTGTGGGGCACATGTATGTACTTTGGACAGGTTGTATTTGCCTTGTGTCGGGTAAGTCCCTCTTGCTGTTGGGTGTATGGCTTGTGCTGCTGTGAAGGGTTGTGGGAGCGTTGCAGGCAGGGTGGAGTGGGTGGGTCTGTAACTGTCCCCTTTCTTGCCTTGTTTTGTAGGTTGCAGTACTTACCGTTGTCGTCTTCGCGGCGGTCTCGGTTGTGGCGGTATATGGCAAGGAGAAGGGCTGGCATGATCTGCAGCTCTCTATCCATGTCTTCTTCGGCGTGTTGTGTTAGCCTCCGGTGAGTGTTTCCTTATGTTTGGTTTGTTTCCGCCTGGCTTTGCGTGGTGATGGTTCCCGCCTCAGAACTGATGGCGGTCTAGTGGTTCATTATTTGATGGACGGGTAGGGCCTTTCCGTCAGCCTGTGGGCGGGCTCTGTCATCGTGGTCGGCACTCCTC